>NC_091996.1:1284276-1884276 GCF_044704955.1 Pristiophorus japonicus
TGGGGGGGTGAGATTGTGGGGGGTGGGGGGTGAGATTGGGGGGGGGGTGGTGGTGTGGGGGGTGAGTTGGGGGGGTGGGGGGGGGTGAGATTGTGGGGGGTGGGGGTGAGATTGTGGGGGGTGGGGGGTGAGATTGCGGGGGGTGGGGGTGGGGGTGAGATTGTGGGGGGTGGGGGTGGGGGTGAGATTGTGGGGGGTGGGCGGTGGGGGGTGAGATTGTGGGGGGTGGGGGTGAGATTGTGGGGGGTGGGGGGTGGGGGTGAGATTGTGGGGGGTGGGTGGGGGGTGAGATTGTGGGGGGTGGGGGGGTGAGATTGTGGGGTGGGGGGTGAGATTGCGGGGGGTGGGTGGGGGGGTGAGATTGTGGGGGGTGGGTGGGGGGTGAGATTGTGGGGGGTGGGGGGTGAGATTGTGGGGGGGTGGGGGGTGAGATTGTGGGGGGTGGGGGGGTGAGATTGTGGGGGGTGGGGGGGTGAGAATGTGGGGGGTGGGGGGGTGAGATTGTGGGGGGTGGGGGGGTGAGATTGTGGTGTTGGGGGTGAGATTGTGGGGGTGGGGTGAGAGTTTGATCCCGGCTCACTGTGCTTTCCCTTGTAGGGTCCTCGTGGATTACTCGGACCGAAAGGACCAGCGGGACCAGTGGGCCCCCCAGTGAGTATCTGTGGGAGCCGAGTGTTGGCGGGGAAGGGGAGGCGATGGTTGCTATCAGTCTCTGGGATTTATTGTCGAGTGTCGAGCTGGGCATTAAGGAGCTGTTTCAGACTCCAGAACATCTCCTCCCCCCCATCCCCGCCCATTATACACCCAGTATATCATTTCACCTCAATGCCTGTTCGATGTGTGAACCATACACTTCATTTTATGGGTTTATTTAAACACGTCTCCATTTCACTCGGCCCTTCCCCCCAGTTACTGACCCCACTATTATAACTTCTCCCGAGCTGGGATCCGTGCTGCGATAGGTTATTGATCCGGGGGCCAGAGAGCTCGATCAGTCGCAGGCGAAAGCAGGGCCGGGATATCGAGGTCAGAGTATGTGACAGGGGCGTGCGCCAGGAATTGAGGGAGGGATCCATTAACACCAGGCAGACCACACACACAGCACATTCATCTCGGTGCCCAAACTCCCAATATACAGCCAGCCGTAGAATAATCGGACACGGACTCTGGACAGGGTGGGCCTCAATGTCCAGGGAAATGAAGGACAGCTGGTGAAAACCCTCAGAGTCCTGGGGAGGGAATAAGGCGGACATTTCTCTTTACATTGTGCGAGTTTCCCCCTCACTGCTGGTGTGGTTCATGTCTCTGGGTCACGGGGTCACACACTGACCTTTCACACTCTGTGACACGGGGCCACACACTGACCTTTCACACTCTGGGACACGGGGTCACACACTGACCTTTCACAATCTGGGACAGTGGGTCACACACTGACCTTTCACACTCTGCGACATGGGGTCACACACTGACCTTTCACACTCTGGGACACGGGGTCACACACTGACCTTTCACACTCTGGGACACGGGGTCAGACACTGGATTTAAATCCAGCCACAATGTTGGGATGAAAGATTTCGGGGCGTATTGGCTGTGATGCGTTGCACCATCTCAGTCCAGTGCCGGATCAGGACCAGGAGTCTCAGACGTTCCTGGCCAGTCTCAGTCGGAGGGAGTGCTGGTGCAGGAGGTGGTATTATGCTGTTCTAAGGTTTGGGCTAAGGGTGAGCTGTGTAATCGGTGCAGTGTAGAGGGAGCTTTACTCTCTCTCTGGCTGTGTCTGGGCTGATAATTGGCTGATACAGTACAGCACAACAGGAGGCCATTCGGCCCATCGTGTCTGAGCGGCTCTCTGCAGGAGTACTTTAGTTAGTCCCACTCCCCGCCCTTTCCCCACAGCCCTGCAAATTATTAACCCTCGAGTATTTATCCAATTCCCTTTGAAGGCTACTATTGAATCTGCCTCCACCACCCTATCAGGCCGTGTATTCCAGATCCTAACCACTCGTTGCATAAAAAAAGATTTCCCTCATGTTACCTCTAGTTCTTTTGCCAATCATCTTAAATCTGTGCCCTGTGATTATAGACCCTTCAACCATTGGAAATTATCTCCTTACTTACTCTGTCTAAACCCTTCTGAATTTCAAACACTTCTTTCAAATCTTCTCTTAGTCTTCTCTGCTGTATGGAGAACAACCCCAGCTTCTCCAGTCTATCAACGTAACTGAGGGTTGTCAACCAGTAACTAGTGGGGTGCCGCAGGGATCAGTGCTGGGACCCCAACTATTTACAATCTATATTAACCACTTGGAAGAAGGGACTGAGTGTAACGTAGCCAAGTTTGCTGATGATACAAAGATGGGAGGAAAAGCAATGTGTGAGGAGGACACAAAAAATCTGCAAAAGGACAGAGACAGGCTAAGTGAGTGGGCAAAAATTTGGCAGATGGAGTATAATGTTGGAAAGTGTGAGGTCATGCACTTTGGCAGAAAAATCAAAGAGAAAATTATTATTTAAATGGAGAAAGATTGCAAAGTGCCGCAGTACAGCGGGACCTGGGGGTACTTGTGCATGAAACACAAAAGGATAGTATGCAGGTACAGCAAGTGATCAGGAAGGCCAATGGAATCTTGGCCTTTATTGCAAAGGGGATAGAGTATAAAAGCAGGGAAGTCTTGCTACAGTTATACAGGGTATTAGTGAGGCCACACCTGGAATACTGCGTGCAGTTTTGGTTTCCATATTTAAGAAAGGATATACTTGCTTTGGAGGCAGTTCAGAGAAGGTTTACTCGGTTGATTCCGGAGATGAGGGGGTTGACTTATGAGGAAAGGTTGAGGAGGTTGGGCCTCTACTCACTGGAATTCAGAAGAATGAGAGGTGATCTTATCGAAACGTATAAGATTATGAGGGGGCTTGACAAGGTGGATGCAGAGAGGATGTTTCCACTGATGGGGGAGACTAGAACTAGGGGACATGATCTTAGAATAAGGGGCTACCCATTTAAAACTGAGATGAGGAGAAATTTCTTCTCTGAGGGTTGTAAATCTGTGGAATTCGCTGCCTCAGAGAGCTGTGGAAGCTGGGACATTGAATACATTTAAGACAGAAATAGACAGTTTCTGAACTGATAAGGGAGTAAGGGGTTATGGGGAACAGGCAGGGAAGTGGCCGAGATCGTATTAAATGGTGGAGCAGGCTCGAGGGGCCGTATAGACTATTCCTGCTCCTATTTCTTATGTTCTTATGTCCCTCATCCCTGGAACCATTCTTGTAAATCTTTTCTGCTCCTTCTCTCTCAGGCCTTCACATCCTTCCCAAAGCGCAGTGCCCAAAATTGGACACAATACTCCAGCTGTGGCCCAACCAGTGTTTTATAAAGGTTCATCATAACTCCCTTGCTTTTGTCCTCTGTGCCTCGATTTATGAAGCCTAGGATCCCATGTGCTTTATTAACTGTTCTGTTAACCTGCCCTACCATCTTCAACACTTTGTGCACATGTACCCCCAGGTCTCTGTGTTCATTCACCACCTTTAAATTTGTACCATTTAGTTTATATTTGCCCTTTTATTCCATGGGCTTCAATTTTGCTAACAAGCCTATTATGTGGCACTTTAGCAAACATCTTTTGGAAATCTGTGTACATTACATCAACCAGACTGCCCTCATCAACCTTCACTGTTACTTCATCAAAAAACTCAATCAAGTTGGTTCAACACGATTTGCGTTTAGCTAATCCGTGCTGGCTCTCATTAATTAATCCAAGTGACTGTTAATTTTGTCCCAGATTATTGTTTCGAAAAGCTTCCCCACTGCCGAGGTTAAACTGAGCGGCCTGTAGTTGCCGGGTTTATCTTTGTACAAGGGTTTTAACATTTGCAATTCTCCAGCCCTGTGGCATCACCCCCGATATCTAAGGAGGATTGGAGGATTATGGTCAATACCTCGGTGCGTTCCAACCATCCTTCCCTCGGGATAAATCGAGTGACTGACTCCCCGAGCTCCGAGTGACTCCCCGAGCTCCGAGTGACTCCCCGAGCTCCGAGTGACTCCCCGAGCTCCGAGTGACTCCCCGAGCTCCGAGTGACTCCCCGAGCTCCGAGTGACTCCCCGAGCTCCGAGTGACTCCCCGAGCTCCGAGTGACTCCCCGAGCTCCGAGTGACTCCCCGAGCTCCGAGTGACTCCCCGAGCTCCGAGTGACTCCCCGAGCTCCGAGTGACTCCCCGAGCTCCGAGTGACTCCCCGAGCTCCGAGTGACTCCCCGAGCTCCGAGTGACTCCCCGAGCTCCGAGTGACTCCCCGAGCTGAGTGACTCCCCGAGCTGAGTGACTCCCCGAGCTGAGTGACTCCCCGAGCTCTGAGTGACTCCCCGAGCTCTGAGTGACTCCCCGAGCTCTGAGTGACTCCCCGAGCTCCGAGTGACTCCCCGAGCTCCGAGTGACTCCCCGAGCTCCGAGTGACTCCCCGAGCTCCGAGTGACTCCCCGAGCTCCGAGTGACTCCCCGAGCTCCGAGTGACTCCCCGAGCTCCGAGTGACTCCCCGAGCTCCGAGTGACTCCCCGAGCTCCGAGTGACTCCCCGAGCTCCGAGTGACTCCCCGAGCTCCGAGTGACTCCCCGAGCTCCGAGTGACTCCCCGAGCTCCGAGTGACTCCCCGAGCTCCGAGTGACTCCCCGAGCTCTGAGTGACTCCCCCCGAGCTCTGAGTGACTCCCCGAGCTCTGAGTGACTCCCCGAGCTCTGAGTGACTCCCCGAGCTCTGAGTGACTCCCCGAGCTCTGAGTGACTCCCCGAGCTCTGAGTGACTCCCCGAGCTCTGAGTGACTCCCCGAGCTCTGAGTGACTCCCCGAGCTCCGAGTGACTCCCCGAGCTCCGAGTGACTCCCCGAGCTCCGAGTGACTCCCCGAGCTCCGAGTGACTCCCCGAGCTCCGAGTGACTCCCCGAGCTCCGAGTGACTCCCCGAGCTCCGACTGACTCCCCGAGCTCCGACTGACTCCCCGAGCTCCGACTGACTCCCCGAGCTCCGACTGACTCCCCGAGCTCCGAGTGACTCCCCGAGCTCCGAGTGACTCCCCGAGCTCCGAGTGACTCCCCGAGCTCCGAGTGACTCCCCGAGCTCTGAGTGACTCCCCGAGCTCTGAGTGACTCCCCGAGCTCTGAGTGACTCCCCGAGCTCTGAGTGACTCCCCGAGCTCTGACTGACTCCCCGAGCTCTGAGTGACTCCCCGAGCTCTGAGTGACTCCCCGAGCTCTGAGTGACTCCCCGAGCTCTGAGTGACTCCCCGAGCTCTGAGTGACTCCCCGAGCTCTGAGTGACTCCCCGAGCTCTGAGTGACTCCCCGAGCTCTGAGTGACTCCCCGAGCTCTGAGTGACTCCCCGAGCTCTGAGTGACTCCCCGAGCTCTGAGTGACTCCCCGAGCTCTGACTGACTCCCCGAGCTCTGACTGACTCCCCGAGCTCTGAGTGACTCCCCGAGCTCTGAGTGACTCCCCGAGCTCTGACTGACTCCCCGAGCTCTGACTGACTCCCCGAGCTCTGAGATCCCACAAATGTCTCTTTGATTAACCTGCGTCTTATTTGCTTTTCAGGGCGTGACAGGAATGGACGGTCACCATGGTCCCAAGGGTAGTCAGGTACGTACTCGCCACACGACCCTTGCTCCTATCGCCCCTTGACCCTTGCTCCTCAACCCTCGCCCCTCAAGCCTCGCTCCTCGCCCACCCCCCCACCCAGCATAAATCGGCCGGAACCCAGCATAATCCGTCCCAACTGTGAGCCTCAGCTCGTTTCCCTGACCTGACATTCACTTGGAAATGGGTGAGAATCCTGGAGCTCGGAGTCGTGGAGTGGGGGGGAGGGGAGATTTAATCTTCATTTCTATCTCCCCCCCTCCTCCCTCTCCCCCCGGGGAATTCCCTATGGGTGGCAGCGGGTTCAAAGTGGGGCCTTTCCACCCGGGGCCAGATGTTTCCCTGGAAACGCCCCCCCCGGCCGAACATCCCAGGCCAGGTGCTGGGTATTGTGGAGAATGTTCGGCCCCTCGGCCTCCGTTAGATAAACCAGGTCATCTGTTTCCTGAACCGCCATGAGATGCTTCATGTTAATGTCTGATGGCTCAGCGGGTGACTGCTCCCCGCGGTGAGTATCTGAGCCTTTTGCACCAGGGCGGGCCCAAGGTCTCAGCCTCGGCAGCACAGAGGACCAACACTCCCCGAATGTTTCTTTTGGTTGTGTGGTCTCTTTAACCAGCTTCGCGGCATGTTCATAATTCTTCACACGCACAAAGTCTGGGATTGAGAAGCCGGCGTGCGGACTGCGCAGACCCTCCGGCCCTGCAGCTCGGTGAGAACGTTGGTGCAGAGAGAGAGGGGCTACAGGTAGCCCCAAACACAGGGGTCCTGCTCCTGCTCACTGCTGGAACTGTGTGTGAGTGCGTGTGAGAGTGTGTGAGAGTGTGTGTGTGAGGGTGTGTGTGAGGGTGTGTGTGAGTGAGGGAGTGTGCGTGTGTCTGTGAGTGTGTGTGGGTGTGTGTGTGAGTGAGAGTGTGTGAGGGAGTATGTGTGTCTGTGAGAGTGTGTGAGAGTGTGTGAGAGTGTGTGAGAGTGTGTGAGAGTGTGTGAGTCTGTGAGTGTGTGAGGGTGTGTGTCTGTGAGTGTGTGTGAGAGTGTGTGAGGGTGTGTGTCTGTGAGTGTGTGTGAGTGCGTGTGAGAGTGCGCGAGAGTGTGTGAGAGTGTGTGTGTGAGGGTGTGTGTGTGAGTGAGGGAGTGTGCGTGTGTCTGTGAGGGTGTGTGTCTGTGAGTGTCTGTGGGTGTGTGTGAGGGTGTGTGTGTGAGTGAGAGTGTGTGAGGGAGTATGTGTGTCTGTGAGGGTGTGTGTGTGTGAGTGTGTGTGAGAGTGTGTGTGTGTGAGTGTGTGTGTGTGTGTGAGGGTGTGTGCCTGTGAGTGCGTGTGAGTGTGTGTGAGGGTGTGTGTGTGTGAGGGTGTGTGTGTGTGTGTGAGGGTGTGTGTCTGTGAGTGTGTGAGGGTGTGTGTGTGAGTGAGGGAGTGTGCGTGTGTCTGTGAGTGTGTGTGTCTGTGTGTGTGTGAGTGAGAGTGTGTGAGGGAGTATGTGTGTCTGTGAGGGTGTGTGTCTGTGAGTGTGTGTGAGTGTGTGTGTGTGTGTGAGGGTGTGTGTCTGTGAGTGTGTGTGAGGGTGTGTGTGTGTGTGTGTGAGGGTGTGTGTCTGTGAGTGTGTGTGAGTGTGTGTGAGTGTGTGAGGGTGTGTGTGTGAGTGAGGGAGTGTGCGTGTGTCTGTGAGTGTGTGTGTCTGTGAGTGTCTGTGGGTGTGTGTGAGGGTGTGTGTGTGTGAGTGAGAGTGTGTGAGGGAGTATGTGTGTCTGTGAGTGTGTGAGGGTGTGTGTCTGTGAGTGTGTGAGAGTGTGTGTGTGTGTGTGAGGGTGTGTGTCTGTGAGTGTGTGTGTGTGTGTGTGTGAGTGTGTGTGTGTGTGTGTGAGGGTGTGTGTCTGTGAGTGTCTGTGAGTGTGTGTGAGTGTGTGTGAGAGTGTGTGAGGGTGTGTGTGTGAGTGAGGGTGTGTGTGTGAGTGAGGGAGTGTGCGTGTGTGTGTGAGGGTGTGTGTCTGTGAGTGTGTGTGAGAGTGTGAGGGTGTGTGTGTGAGTGAGGGAGTGTGCGTGTGTGTGTGAGGGTGTGTGTCTGTGAGAGTGTGTGAGGGTGTGTGTGTGTGAGAGTGTGTGTCTGTGAGTGTGTGTGTGTGAGTGTGTGTGTGTGTGTGAGGGTGTGTGTCTGTGAGTGTGTGTGAGTGTGTGTGTGTGTGTGAGGGTGTGTGTCTGTGAGTGTGTGAGTGTGTGTGTGTGTGTGTGTGTGTGTGTGAGGGTGTGTGTCTGTGAGTGTGTGTGAGTGTGTGTGAGAGTGTGTGAGGGTGTGTGTGTGTGAGTGTGCGTGTGTGTGTGAGGGTGTGTGTCTGAGTGTGTGTGAGAGTGTGTGAGGGTGAGTGAGGGAGTGTGCGTGTGTGTGTGAGGGTGTGTGTCTGTGAGAGTGTGTGAGGGTGTGTGTGTGTGAGAGTGTGTGTCTGTGAGTGTGTGTGAGTGTGTGTGAGAGTGTGTGAGGGTGTGTGTGTGAGTGAGGGAGTGTGCGTGTGTGTGTGAGGGTGTGTGTCTGTGAGAGTGTGTGAGGGTGTGTGTGTGTGAGGGTGTGTGTCTGTGAGGGTGTGTGTCTGTGAGAGTGTGTGAGAGTGTGTGAGGGTGTGTGTCTATGAGAGTGTGTGAGGGTGTGTGTCTGTGAGTGTGTGTGAGAGTGTGTGAGGGTGTGTGTGTGAGTGAGGGAGTGTGCGTGTGTGTGTGAGGGTGTGTGTCTGTGAGAGTGTGTGAGGGTGTGTGTGTGTGAGGGTGTGTGTCTGTGAGAGTGTGTGAGGGTGTGTGTGTGTGAGGGTGTGTGTCTGTGAGAGTGTGTGAGGGTGTGTGTGTGTGAGAGGGTGTGTGTCTGTGAGAGTGTGTGAGGGTGTGTGTGTGTGAGAGGGTGTGTGTCTGTGAGAGTGTGTGAGGGTGTGTGTGTGTGAGGGTGTGTATCTGTGAGAGTGTGTGAGAGTGTGAGGGTGTGTGTGTGTGAGGGTGTGTATCTGTGAGAGTGTGAGGGTGTGTGTATGTGAGGGTGTGTGTCTGTGAGAGTGTGTGAGGGTGTGTGTCTGTGAGAGTGTGTGAGAGTGTGTGAGGGTGTGTGTGTGAGTGAGGGTGGGTGTGTGTGTGTGAGTGAGCGAGGGAGTGTGTGTGTGTGTGAGGGTGTGTGTCTGTGAGAGTGTGTGAGAGTGTGTGAGGGTGTGTGTGTGTGTGAGGGTGTGTGTGTGTGTGAGTGTGTGTGTGTGTGTGAGGGTGTGTGTGTGTGAGAGTGTGTGAGGGTGTGTGTGTGTGAGTGAGTGAGGGAGTGTGTGTGTGTGAGGGAGTGTGTGTGTGTGTGAGGGAGTGTGTGTGTGAGAGAGTGTGTGTCTGTGAGAGTGTGTGAGAGTGTGTGTGTGAGGGTGTGTGTCTGTGAGAGTGTGTGAGGGTGTGTGTGTGAGGGAGTGTGTGTGTGTGTGTGTGAGGGTGTGTGTCTGTGAGAGTGTGTGAGGGTGTGTGTGAGTGAGGGAGTGTGTGTGTGTGTGAGGGTGTGTGTGTGTGAGAGTGTGTGAGGGAGTGTGTGTGTGTGAGGGTGTGTGTGTGTGAGTGAGACCCTTACCTCTGTCCCTGCCCACTGCTTGTCACATGATGTTACAAATGAGTGTTTGCAGATAGTTCTCGATTCTGAGCAAACACAATTTGCTGAGTTTATGTGGTGCTGGATTAATCACAAATATATTTTCTTTCTTTAGGGTCCTCAAGGTGAACCCGGACCACCCGGACAGCAGGGGAATCCTGGTGCTCAGGTAACTCTCAGACCCCTCGATACACTCTGTACACCGGGGCAGCACACTGCCGGGCAGTCAGTACTGAGGGGCTGCAACAAACTACTGCAGGACATTAATAAACTTGCAGAATGGGCAAATGAAGTTCAACACAGATAAATGTGAGGGATTACATTTTGGTAGGAGGAATAGGGAGGTCACTTATTACTGGGGGGGTGTGAGTCTGGGTGGGGGAGAGGTACAAAGGGATCTCGGATACAGATACACAAATCACTAAAAGTACCGACACGGGTTAGCAAGGCCAGAAAAAGCAAACCAAGCACCAGGGTTTATTTCTCGAGGTATCGAATTGAAAAATAGGGAAGTTTTGCTGAACCTGTATGGAACCTGGGTTAGACCAGACTTAGAGCACTGCGTACAGTTCTGGTCACCATATTATAAAAGGGATATAGAGGCACTGGCGAGGGTGCAGAGAAGATTTACAGGGATGATACCAGAACTGAGAGGGTATACATATCAAGAAAGGATGAACAGGCTGGGGCTCTTTTCTCTAGAAACATAGAAACATAGAAAATAGGTGCAGGAGTAGGCCATTCGGCCCTCCGAGCCTGCACCGCCATTCAATAAGATCATGGCTGATCATTCCCTCAGTACTCCATTCCTGCTTTCTTGCCATACCCCTTGATCCCTTTAGCCCTAAGGGCCACATCTAACTCCCTTTTGAATATATCTAATGAATTGGCCTCAACAACTTTCTGTGGCAGAGAATTCCACAGGTTCACCACTCTCTGAGTGAAGAAGTTTCTCCTCATCTCGGTCCTAAATGGCTTACCCCTTATCCTTAGACTGTGATCCCTGGTTCTGGACTTCCCCAACATCGGGAACATTCTTCCTGCATCTAACCTGTCTGAACCCATCAGAATTTTAAATGTTTCTATGAGGTCCCCTCTCATTCTTCTAAATTCCAGTAAATATAATCCTAGTCAATCCAGTCTTTCTTCATATGTCAGTCCTGCCATCCCGGAAATCAGTCTGATGAACCTTCGCTGCATTCCCTCAATAGCAAAAATGTCCTTCCTCAGATTAGGAGACCAAAACTGAACACAATATTCCAGGTGAGGCCTCACTAAGGCCCTGTACAACTGCAGTAAGACCTCCCTGCTCCTATACTCAATCCCCTAGCTATGAAGGCCAACATACCATTTGCCTTCTTCACCGCCTGCTGTACCTGCATGTCAACTTTCAATGATTGATGAACCATGACACCCAGGCTTCATTCCACCTCCCCCTTTCCTAACTTTCTGCCATTCAGATAATATTCTGCCTTTGTGTTTTTGCCCCCAAAATGGTTAACCTCACATTTATCCACATTATACTGCATCTGCCATGCATTTGCCCACTCGCCTAACCTGTCCAAGTCACTCTGCAGCCTCCTAGCATCCTCCTCACAGCTCACACTGCCACCCAACTTAGTGTCATCTGCAAACTTGGAGATATTACACTCAATTCCTTCGTCTAAATCATTAATGTATATTGTAAATAGCTGGGGTCCCAGCACTGAACCCTGCGGTACCCCACTAGTCACTGCCTGCCATTCTGAAAAGGATGCGTTTATTCCAACTCTTTGCTTCCTGTCTGCCAACCAGTTCTCTATCCACGTCAGTATATTACCCCCAATACCATGTGCCTTAATTTTGCACACCAATCTTTTGTGTGGGACCTTGTCAAAAGTCTTTTGAAAGTCCAAAAACACCACATCCACTGGTTCTCCCTTGTCCACTCTACTAGTTACATCCTCAAAAAATTCTATAAGATTTGTCAAGCATGATTTCCCTTTCATAAATCCATGCTGACTTGGACCGATCCTGTCACTGCTTTCCAAATGCACTGCTATTACATCTTTAATAATTGATTCCAACATTTTCCCACTACTGATGTCAGGCTAACCGGTCTATAATTACCCGTTTTCTCTCTCCCTCCTTTTATAAAAAGTGGTGTTACATTAGCTACCCTCCAGACCATAGGAACTGATCCAGAGTCGATAGACTGTTGGAAAATGACCACCAATGCATCCACTATTTCTAGGGCCACTTCCTTAAGTATTCTGGGATGCAGACTATCAGGCCCTGGGGATTTATCGGCCTTCAATCCCATCAATTTCCCTAACACCATTTTCGGCCTAATAAGAATTTCCCTCAGTTCCCCTTTCTCGCTAGATCCTCGGTCATCTTGTATTTTCGGGAGGTTATTTGTGTCTTCCTTAGTGAAGACGGAACCAAAGTATTTGTTCAATTGGTGGGCCGTTTCTTTGTTCCCCATTATAAATTCCCCTGATTCTGACTGCAAGGGACCTACATTAGTCTTCACTAATCTTTTTCTCTTCACATATCTATAGAAGCTTTTGCAGTCAGTTTTAATGTTCCCTGGAAGCTTACTCTCGTACTCTATTTCCCCCCTCCTCATTTATATGCCTCTTCCTTGGATTTAACACTTTCCCTAATTTCCCTTGTTATGGTTGAGCCACCTTCCCTTTTTTATTCTTACGCCACTCAGGGATGTGCAATTGTTATACATCCCATGTGATATTTAAATGTCTGCCATTGCCTATCCACCGTTAACCCTTTAAGTATCATTTGCCAGTCTATTCTAGCCAATTCACGTCTCATACCATCGAAGTTACCTTTCCTTAAGTTCAGGACCCTAGTCTCTGAATTAACTGTGTCACTCTCCATCTTATTGAAGAATTCTACCATATTATGGTCACTCTTCCCCAAGGGACCTTGCACAATCAGATTGCTAATTAATCCTCTCTCGTTACACAAGACCCAGTCTAGAAACGAGAAGGCTGAGGGGTGAGCTGATAGAGGACTTTACAATTATGAAAGGGGTTCGAAAGGGTACAGGTAGAGAAGATGTTTCCACATGTGGGGGAGACCAGAACTAGGGGCCATCAATATAAGATAGTCACTAATAAATCCAATCGGGGAATTCAGGAGAAACTTCTTTACTCATAGCGTGGTGAGAATGTGGAACTCACTGCCACAGGGAAGGGTTGAGGCGAATTGTATCGATGTATTTAAGGGGAGGCTGGATAAACACATGAGGGAGAAGGGAACGGAGGCTTATGCTGACAGAGTGAGATGAGGAAAGATGGGAGGAGACTCGAGTGGAGCATGGACTGGTTGGGCCGAATGGCTGTGCTGTGAACTCTGTGTAATTAACGCTATAAAACACACACTCCATTTGTAGCTGCTGTTAGCTGCAGAATTTCTGCAATAAAATCTATCTCTCTGGGTTTATTCTTAATCTGTCGATGTTTCTTGTGTTTCACAGGGTCTCCCAGGACCACAAGGACCAATCGGACCCCCAGGAACCAAAGTAAGTGTCGTGTCAGGGGGCTTCCAACTTTGCTCGATGTGAAATCGGTTCCTCGCGGCTGAAGTTGATCATCTCTGTCACCGTATCTTGCTCGCACTCAATCTCAAATCTGCTCTCTTTCAACCCACAGGGTCCCACCGGCAAACCCGGGCTACCAGGAGTACCAGGAGCAGACGGACCCCCAGTGAGTCACCACCGGACCCCCAGGGGAGAGTTATACCGGCGGGGGGAGAGTTATACCGGCATATAGAGAGTTATACCGGCGGGGGCAGAGTTATATCGGCATGGAGAGAGTTATACCGGCAGAGGGGGAGTTATACTCCCAGGGGGAGAGTCACACCAGCAGGGGGAGAGTTCTCAAGATATGGGTGTCGCTGGCAAGACCAGCGTTTATTATGCAGCCCTAGTTACCCTGGTTTGATACAACTGAGTAACTTCAGGCCATGTCAGAGGGCGGTTAAGAGTTATCCAGGTGTGGGAAGGGTGTCACCGATAGGCCCAGACCGGGTAAGGATGACAGGTTTCCATCTCCGAAGGACATCAGTGAACCAGTTGGGTTTTTGCCACAATCTGACAGCTTCATGGTCACTGTTACTGAGCCAGATTTTTATTTCCGAACAAATTCAAATTCCCAAACTGGCCACGGTGGGATTTCACAGAATTACCGAATCGCACGGCTCAGGAGGAGGCCATTGGGCCCATCGAGCCTGTGCCGGCTCTGTGACAGAGCGACCCAATCAGTCCCACTCCCCGCTCTGTCCCCACAGCCCGGCACATTTCTCCTGTCCCAGTATTTATCCAATTCCCGGTTTGAAAGTTACTATTGAATCTGTTCCCACCGCCCTGTCAGGCAGCGCGTTCCCGATCACAACAACTCGCTGCGTAAACACATTCTCCCCATCTCCCCCATTGAAAGTTTTTAGACGGAGGCGGGTAGATCTTTGTTGAGTGACATGGAGCAAAGGTGGCTCTCAGTGGGTTGAGGCACAGATCGGCCGGGATCGTGTTGTAGGCAGGACAGGCTCGAGGTGTGGACTTACCTCCTGCTCCCCAAGCCGCTTGCAATCGGAGCTGTCCCAATGGGGACCTCACAGAGAAGGAGTTTTCTGACTGGGAGGGTGGAGGGCACGGGAATACTCACCGTGTAACATGGGTCGGAGGACTCAGCAATTCCTCTTTGTGTCCTCAGGGTCACCCTGGCAAGGAAGGTCCGTCTGGAGAGAAAGGAAGTCCGGTAAGTTCCATCGTCCGATTCCTCTGTTCTCTCGCTTTAACCCAGTGCTGTTCCCGAGCGATGTACAGCGAGTCCCGAACTCAATCCTGCCCGTACCCTGGGGTCTCTCCTGTACCCTTCCTCCCCCCGTACCCCTGGGGTCTCTCCTGTACCCTCCCCCCCCCCGTACCCTGGGGTCTCTCCTGTACCCTTCCTCCCCCCGTACCCTGGGGTCTCTCCTGTACCCTGCTCCCGTACCCTGGGGTCTCTCCTGTACCCTGCTCCCGTACCCCCGTACCCTGGGGTCTCTCCTGTACCCTGCTCCCGTACCCTCATACCCTGGGGTCTCTCCTGTACCCTGGTCCCGTACCCCCGTACCCTGGGGTCTCTCCTGTACCCTGCTCCCATACCCCCGTACCCTGGGGTCTCTCCTGTACCCTGCTCCCGTACCCTCGTACCCTGGGGTCTCTCCTGTACCCTGCTCCCCCCCCCCCGTACCCTGGGGTCTCTCCTGTACCCTGCTCCCGTACCCTCGTACCCTGGGGTCTCTCCTGTACCCTGGTCCCGTACCCTCGTACCCTGGGGTCTCTCCTGTACCCTTCCCCTCCCCCCCCCGTACCCTGGGGTCTCTCCTGTACCCTTCCTCCCCCCGTACCCTGGGGTCTCTCCTGTACCCTTCCTCCCCCCGTAACCTGGGGTCTCTCCTGTACCCTGCTCCCGTACCCCCGTACCCTGGGGTCTCTCCTGTACCCTGCTCCCGTATCCCGGTACCCTGGGGTCTCTCCTGTACCCTGCTCCCCCCCGTACCCTGGGGTCTCTCCTGTACCCTGCTCCCCCCCCCCCCCCCGTACCCTGGGGTCTCTCCTGTACCCTGCTCCCGTACCCTCGTACCCTGGGGTCTCTCCTGTACCCTCCCCACCCCCCCCCCCGTACCCTGGGATCTCTCCTGTACCCTTCCACCCCCGGACCCTGGGGTCTCTCCTGAACCCCCCCCCCATACCCTAGGGTCTCTCCTGTACCCTCCCCCCCCCCCCCCCCGTACCCTGGGGTCTCTCCTGTACCCTCCCCCCCCCCGTACCCTGGGGTCTCTCCTGCACCCTGCTCCCGTACCCCCATACCCTGGGGTCTCTCCTGTACCCTGCTCCCGTACCCCCGTACCCTGGGGTCTCTCCTGTACCCCCCCCCCGTACCCTGGGGTCTCTCCTGTACCCTTCCCCCCCCCCCGCACCCTGGGGTCTCTCCTGTACCCTGCTCCCCCCCCCCCCCCCCCGTACCCTGGGGTCTCTCCTGTACCCTTCCCCCCCCCGTACCCTGGGGTCTCTCCTGTACCCTGCTCCCGTACCCCCGTACCCTGGGGTCTCTCCTGTACCCTGCTCCCGTACCCCCGTGTCTCTCCTGTACCCTGCTCCCCCCCCCCCCGTACCCTGGGATCTCTCCTGCACCCTGCTCCTGTACCCCCATACCCTGGGGTCTCTCCTGTACCCTCCCCCTCCCCACCCCCACCCGTACCCTGGGGTCTCTCCTGTACCCCCCCCCCCCGTACCCTGGGATCTCTCCTGTACCCTTCCACCCCCGGACCCTGGGGTCTCTCCTGTACCCCCCCCCCCGTACCCTGGGGTCTCTCCTGTACCCTCACCCCCCACGAACCCTGGGGTCTCTCCTGTACCCCCCCCCCGTACCCTGGGGTCTCTCCTGTACCCCCCCCCGTACCCTGGGGTCTCTCCTGTACCCTCACCCCCCCCCCGTACCCTGGGGTCTCTCCTGTACCCTCACCCCCCCCCGTATCCTGGGGTCTCTCCTGTACCCCCCCCCGTACCCTGGGGTTTCTCCTGTACCCCCCCCGTACCCTGGGGTCTCTCCTGTACCCTTCCCCCCCCGTACCCTGGGGTCTCTCCTGTACCCCCGCCCCCCCCCCCCGTACCCTGGGGTCTCTCCTGTACCCTCACCCCCCACAAACTCTGGGGTCTCTCCTGTACCCCCCCCGTACCCTGGGGTCTCTCCTGTACCCTTCCCCTCCCGTACCCTGGGGTATCTCCTGTACCCCTCCCCCCGTACCCTGGGGTCTCTCCTGTACCCCCCCCCCTGTACCCTGGGGTCTCTCCTGTACCCCCCCCCCCCGTACCCTGGGGTCTCTCCTGTACTCTTCCCCCCCCATATGCTGGGGTCTCTCCTGTACCACCCCCCCCAGGCCTGTACCCTGCCCCCCACGTAACCCCCCCCCCCCCACCTTGGGCCCTCCCACGAGCTCCTTACTGCGCGTTTGCCCGTACAGCTGCCCCACAGGCGAATCCTCACCACCCGCGCACATGTCCTTGCCCCTCCCTGTCCCGACGGCCTGGGGTCGAGTCTGTGCCGAGCAGTCTCAGCCCCTGCGATCCCTCCGCTCGGCCCCACAGTCTGAGTGATTTTTGCCTCTTGTCTCTCCAGGGTCCCTCAGGGCCACAGGGTCCCATCGGCTATCCAGGTCCACGTGGGGTCAAGGTAAGCCTCGTCGGTTGTGGTCAGCATCTCGGGGCGGGCTGGAGACCGAGCTGGTGCCTGTATACGCCAGTCAGCGAGCTCTCGCTCAGCCCTAACCAGCTCGGGCACGGAGTCAACTTTACAGTTCGACAATGGAAATCGGAGTCCTAAATCAAGTTTACTTTAAGAGCAATAAAGAGCTGTTGGTGTTTCCAGCAGCCTGGGATGTTGTACGTGAGCCTCTCCTGCCCCAGCCACACCCCTTGGGACAAGGGGTTGGGACAAGTGCCAGGTGCGGTGACTCTGCCCAAGACTGAGTCACGCTGGGCAGAGCTGGCACACACACCGGGCATTGTGTGTCACCCCCCTGGGCCACGCTGATTCCTTCTATTCTTGGAAATCCAGTGTTTCACTGTTGTTTCTAAATGTGTAGTGAAGTTCCAAGCTGTCTGATGTTACCCCTGCATGATGGTCAGTTATTGCAGGGCAAAGACACTGAGACAGAGAGATACAGGGGGAGAGAGATACAGGGGGAGAGAGATACAGGGGGAGAGAGAGAGACAGAGAGAGAGACAGGGGGAGCGAGAGATACAGAGAGAGAGAGGAGAGACACCGAGAGCGAGAGATACAGAGAGAGCGAGAGATACAGAGAGAGAGAGGAGAGACACCGAGAGAGACAGACAGAGAGAGAGAGAGACAGGGAGAGAGAGGAGAGACACCGAGAGGGAAAGAGAGAGAGAGAGAGACAGAGACAGAGACAGAGAGATACAGGGGGAGAGAGATACAGGGGGAGAGAGATACACGGAGAGAGAGAGAGACAGAGAGAGAGAGACAGGGGGAGCGAGAGATACAGAGAGAGAGAGGAGAGACACCGAGAGAGAGAGATACAGAGAGAGCGAGAGATACAGAGAGAGCGAGAGATACAAAGAGAGAGAGGAGAGACACCGAGAGAGCGAGAGATACAGAGAGAGCGAGAGATACAGAGAGAGAGAGGAGAGACACCGAGAGAGAGAGATACAGAGAGAGTGAGAGATACAGAGAGAGCGAGAGATACAAAGAGAGAGAGGAGAGACACCGAGAGAGCGAGAGATACAGAGAGAGCGAGAGATACAGAGAGAGAGAGGAGAGACACAGAGAGAGAGACAGAGACACAGAGAGAGAGAGAGAGAGAGACAGGGAGAAAGAGAGAGAGAGAGAGAGAGACAGACAGAGAGAGAGAGGAGAGACACCGAGAGGGAGAGAGACAGAGACACAGAGAGAGAGACAGAGGGAGAGAAAGAGATACAGAGAGAGAGATACAGAGAGAGAGAGGAGAGACACCGAGAGGGAGAGACACAGAGAGACAGAGAGAGAGACAGAGAAAGACAGACAAACAGAGCGAGAGAGAGAGAGAGACAGACAGACAGAGAGAGACAAAGAGAGAGAGAGACAGACAGACAGAGAGAGAGACAGACTGAGACAGAGAGAGAGAGAGAGACAGACAGAGAGAGAGAGAGAGAGAGAGACAGAGAGAGAGAGACAGCCTCCCTCCCCTGACACTGCCCCTCCCCCCGACTGTCCCATCCACTTCCAGCCCACGGAGGGGTGCGGGGTAAGTTGAGCGAAACCCTTGAGCTGTGTTCTGTTGTTTTTCAGGGCGCCGATGGTGTTCGTGGTTTTATGGGACACAAAGGCGGAAAGGTAAGGAGTGGATTCTCGAGTGTCGATTCCTCACCTCATCTCTGAGGGAGCTCCAGTTTTAGTCGCTGTTTTTACACCAGAGAAGTTGTATAAAAAGCTCCTGAAACGGCTGGTTGATTCCTGGTGATGGTCACTGAGAATGTGACGGGAGAGCGAGGCCATTCAGCCCATCGACCTCATCCTGCAACGCAATTCCACGCTCCTGCCCTCCCAGTTTGCCCTCCTCCTCTCCTGAAGACTCTAACTCCTGATGAGTGGCCCAGTCTTCACCTGTGAGCCTGGATGGTGATTGGCACCAGGTATTCGACCATGAGAGGCACCACAGTCCTGGTTTCACTCAGACTCCCTGCAGGAACATTTATCCACACTTCCTTTATCAACATGTCCTTTATCAACCTGCTGTTGAGAGTGCTCCTATCCCTCCTCCCTCCTCCAGCAACATGTCCAGCTTGGTGTGGCCTGTCCTCGGTGCTGGGCGCGAGGCCGACTGGACCTGTCACGTCAGCGAACGCCTGCTCTGGGCAAAGCCACCGATCAGCAATGCAGTGTGTCCGTGCCCCGTGGTCTATTCAAACTTTAACCATCTGTACAAAACGCCCACAGCCCGAAGAAGGTAACCACAGCCAGTGGAAAGAGAGCTGTGAGTAGCTGCTGCCCCTTCATGCAGTGCTGGAGGGAGTCCTTCATCTCGTGTTCAGCCGTGCGAGGTTACGAGAGGGCACGGTGTGAGCGTCAGCGCTGATGTCAGACCAGTGAACCTGGCTCTGGAACCGGGAGAGGCAGGACTGACCCTACCATTCCCACATTGAAGCACAGCCCCCTCGGCCTCCCAGGGCTCATCCCATCTTCTCGATACATAGGCGCCTTTCACTCCCTCAGTACTGCCCCTCCGACAGTGTAACACTCCCTCAGTACTACCCCTCCGACAGTGTAACACTCCCTCAGTACTGCCCCTCCGACAGTGTAGCACTCCCTCAGTACTACCCTCCGACAGTGTAACACTCCCTCAGTACTACCCCTCCGACAGTGTAACACTCCCTCAGTACTGCCCCTCCGACAGTGTAGCACTCCCTCAGTACTACCCTCCGACAGTGTAACACTCCCTCAGTACTACCCCTCCGACAGTGTAGCACTCCCTCAGTACTGCCCCTCCGACAGTGTAGCACTCCCTCAGTACTACCCTCCGACAGTGTAGCACTCCCTCAGTACTACCCTCCGACAGTGTCGCACTCCCTCAGTACTACCCTCCGACAGTGTAACACTCCCTCAGTACTGCCCCTCCGACAGTGTAACACTCCCTCAGTACTGCCCCTCCGACAGTGCAGTGCTCCCTCAGTACTACCCTACGACAGTGCAGCACTCCCTCAGTACTACCCTCCGACAGTGCAACGCTCCCTCAGTACTGCCCCTCCGACAGTGCAGCACTCCCTCAGTACTGCCCCTCCGACAGTGCAGCACTCCCTCAGTACTGCCCCTCCGACAGTGCAGCACTCCCTCAGTACTGCCCCTCCGACAGTGCAGCACTCCCTCAGTACTGCCCCTCCGACAGTGCAGCACTCCCTCAGTACTGCCCCACCGACAGTGCAGCACTCCCTCAGTACTGCCCCTCCGACAGTGCAGCACTCCCTCAGTACTGCCCCTCCGACAGTGCAGCACTCCCTCAGTACTGCCCCTTCGACAGTGCAGTGCTCCCTCAGTACTACCCTCCGACAGTGCAGAGCTCCCTCAGTACTGCCCCTCCGACAGTGCAGCACTCCCTCAGTACTGCCCCTCCGACAGTGCAGCACTCCCTCAGTACTACACTGGGAGTGTCAGCCTGGAATTTGTGCTCAAATCTCTGGAGTGGGCCTTGAACCCACGACCTTCATAGGCCAGAGAGAATCGCACTGAGCCACGGCTGACATTGGAGAGACATTGAAGCAGGCGAGCAGTGAGTGTGAAGGGTACAGGGGGGAGCAGTGGGGAGCGAGGCACAAGTGTCCGTGGGGAGAGCCTTGGCTTCCACCTCTCCCAGCATCCTGTCAGTGTGTCGGACCTCGAGCGATGCCATTGGTGGAGCCTCAGCCTGTGGGGGGGGGGGCGTGTCCCAGTTACACTTGTGAATCTCATTCTTTATTCTCTTTCCACTTTTACAGGGTGAAGATGGTTTCCCAGGCTTCAAGGGCGACATGGGAATAAAGGGCGACAGAGTGAGTAACAGACGGAAGCACTGTACACCCTGTCACTGGAGAACCTTACAGCACAGAGGGCCATTCTGTGACAGAGCGATCCAATCAGTCCCACTTCCCGGCTCGGTCCCCACACTCCAAACTTTTCCCCTTTTGAAAGTTACTATTAAATCTACTCCCACCGTCATTTCACACCTGGAGCACTGTGAGCAGTTCTGGGCCCCACACCTGGAGCACTGTGAGCAGTTCTGGGGCCCACACCTGGAGCACTGTGAGCAGTTCTGGGTCCACACCTGGAGCACTGTGAGCAGTTCTGGGTCCACACCTGGAGCACTGTGAGCAGTTCTGGGCCCACACCGTAGGGAGGATATATTGACCTCGGAGGGAGAGCAGTGTGGGTTTACCAGACTGATACCCGGACTCCAAGGGTTAAGTTACGAGGAGAGATTACACAAACTAGGGTTGTATTCCCTAGAATTTAGAGGGTTAAGAGGTGATCTGATGGAAGTTTTCAGGATATTGAGGGGAACAGATTGGGTCGATAGAGAGAGACTGTTCCCGCTGGTTGGGGAGTACAGGACTCGGGGGCACAGTCTAAACATTAGAGCCAGATCTTTCAGGAGTGAAGTTCAGAAACACTTCTGCACACAAAGGGTGGGAGAGGTTTGGAACTCTCTCCCGAAAACGGCAGTTAATGCTGGATCAGTTGCTAATTTTAAATTTTTATTAACCTAAGATATTAAGGATATGGGCCAAAGGCGGGTTTATGGAGTTAGGTCACAGATTAGCCATGATCTCATTGAATGGCAGAACAGACTCGAGGGGCTGAATGGCCTCCTCCTGTTCCTGTGTTCCTGTGTTCAGGCAGCGCGTTCAGATCACAACAACTCTCTCTCTGTCCCTCTCTCTCTCTGTGTCCCTGTGATCCTCTCTCTCTAACTCTCTTTCTCTCTGTCTCTCCCTCTCTCTGTGTCTCTGTTATATTTCATGTATTATTGTAGACCATGATTTGATTTCCTTGCTATCTCTAACTGAAATGCAGGTCCCACCCCCAATTGTTTTGGTGAGTGATGGTTCCAGACTCCTGGAGTTGAGCATCTGTGGTTTCCAACCCCTGAGCCCATTGCTGTGTCAGCTTGGCAAACAGCCTGTACCAAGTTCCCTCGTGTTGTGAGCCGCTCCATAGGTGTCAGAGCTGTTTAATGTCAGAGTCTCCCCATCTCACAGTGTCTGCTCTCGGTCCGCCCAAACTGTCTCCGCAAGATATTACTGAAACACAACACATTGTAAATCCAGACTAGTCCACAATGGATCTTTATTCACAGAGCAATTGCTTTTCTGTCAAGATTCAATCATCAACAGGAAAATCCAATCCAAAATATTTCACAATTTCAGCTGTTTGGAAAGGGATGCAGGTAATTAATATTCTGGAATGTGAGACCAGAGCACAGGAGTGATAGGGAGGAGGCCGAGAATCGGGTAAAACCCACAGCACATTCACCAAGGACAGACTGACCGGCAAAGCCAAACGTCTATGACCAAACCTGCTCACAGTGCTCCATCCTGCTCACTGTAACACACACCAACCCTTCACTCCGAGACTGTGACAGCGAGCATTGCAGACCCGCTCCCGGTCTCCCTCACTCCCGGTCTCTGTCTCTGTCCCTCACTCCCGGTCTCCCTCACTCCCTCCGGTCTCCCTCACTCCCCCCGGTCTCCCTCACTCCCCCACCGGTCTCTCTCACTCCCCCACCGGTCTCTCTCACTCCCCCCCCGGTCTCTCTCACTCCCCCCCCGGTCTTTCTCACTCCCCCCGGTCTCCCTCACTCCCCCCGGTCTCCCTCACTCCCCCCTGGTCTCTCTCACTCCCCCCGGTCTCCCTCACTCCCCCCGGTCTCCCTCACTCCACCCAGTCTCCCTCACTCCCCCCGGTCTCCCTCACTCCCCCCGGTCTCCCTCACTCCACCCGGTCTCCCTCACTCCCCCGGTCTCCCTCACTCCACCCGGTCTCACTCACTCCCCCCCCGGTCTCCCTCACTCCCCCCGGTCTCCCTCACTCCCCCCGGTCTCCCTCACTCCACCCGGTCTCCCTCACTCCCCCCGGTCTCCCTCACTCCCCCCGGTCTCCCTCACTCCCCCCCCGGTCTCCCTCACTCCCCCCCGGTCTCCCTCACTTCCCCCCGGTCTCCCTCACTCCCCCCGGTCTCCCTCACTCCCCCCCGGTCTCCCTCACTCCCCCCCGGTCTCCCTCACTCCCCCCCGGTCTCCCTCACTCCCCCCGGTCTCCCTCACTCCCCCCCCGGTCTCCCTCACTCCCCCCAGTCTCCCTCACTCCCTCCCCGGTCTCTCTCACTCCCCCTGGTCTCCCTCACTCCCCCCCCCGGTCTCCCTCACTCCCCCCGGTCTCCCTCACTCCCCCCCGGTCTCCCTCACTCCCCCCCGGTCTCCCTCACTCCCCCCCGGTCTCCCTCACTCCCCCCGGTCTCCCTCACTCCCCCACCCCGGTCTCTCTCACTCCCCCCGGTCTCCCTCACCCCCCCCGGTCTCCCTCACTCCCCCCGGTCTCCCTCACTCCCCCCCGGTCTCCCTCACCCCCCCCCGGTCTCCCTCACTCCCCCCCCGGTCTCCCTCACTCCCCCCGGTCTCCCTCACTCCCCCCCGGTCTCCCTCACTCCCCCCCGGTCTCCCTTACTCCCCCCCGGTCTCCCTCACTCCCCCCCGGTCTCCCTCACTCCCCCCCCGGTCTCCCTCACTCCCCCCGGTCTCCCTCACTCCCCCCCGGTCTCCCTCACTCCCCCCCGGTCTCCCTCACTCCCCCCGGTCTCCCTCACTCCCCCCCCCCCGGTCTCCCTCACTCCCCCCCGGTCTCCCTCACTCCCCCCAGTCTCCCTCACTCCCTCCCCGGTCACTCTCACTCCCCCTGGTCTCCCTCACTCCCCCCCCGGTCTCCCTCACTCCCCCCCGGTCTCCCTCACCCCCCCCCCCGGTCTCCCTCACTCCCCCCGGTCTCCCTCACTCCCCCCCGGTCTCCCTCACTCCCCCCCGGTCTCCCTCACTCCCCCCCAGTCTCCCTCACTCCCCCCGGTCTCCCTCACTCCCCCCGGTCTCCCTCACTCCCGGTGTAATGAAACCTTTCTGTGACAATCCATTCACTTGCCGAACTTGTGCTTTTGTTTGTTGGCAGGGTGAGCTCGGTCCGGCAGGTCCCCGGGGAGAGGATGGCCCGGAAGGTCCGAAGGGTCGCGTTGGGCCTTCAGGAGATCCTGGCCCACCAGGCCCAGCTGGTGAAAAGGTATCTGAGCATGAACCGGCCCCAGAGTTCCAGGGCTTGCACCCGAGTGCTCCAATCAATGACAGTCACTGAGAGGAAAGTCCAAGTACTGTCGGAAACACTGTACCTCCCTCTCAGCGACCTGTGTAAACCTTCGCATGTGACCTTTGGCACTTGTCCCAGTCCTGTGTGAAGCAAAGTAATAACCCAATTCTATCGGGAACCATTTCCTGCATGTAACATTCTGAATAAGGTCTTTGAAGGAGAGAGTGAAAAAAATATGGTCAGAGACAATTAGATGTGTTTCTGGAGAGAGAAGGGTTGAGGGTGACAAGGTGAGAAGGTGGGATTGAGGGACGTGGGGATGGGGAGGTTGAGGGATATGGGGAGAGGTGGGGATGTGAGGGAGGTGGGGTTGAGGGAGGTGGGGTTGAGGGATGTGGGGGAGGTGGGGTTGGGGGAGGTGGGGTTGAGGGAGGTGGGGATGTGAGGGAGGTGGGGTTGGGGGATGTGGGGCAGGTGGGGTTGGGGGAGGTGGGGAAGGTGGGGTTGGGGGATGTGAGGGAGGCGGGGTTGGGGGATGTGGGGAAGGTGGGGTTGGGGGATGTGAGGGAGGCGGGGTTGGGGGATGTGGGGAAGGTGGGGTTGGGGGATGTGGGGCAGGTGGGGTTGGGGGATGTGGGGCAGGTGGGGTTGGGGGATGTGGGGCAGGTGGGGTTGGGGGATGTGGGGAAGGTGGGGTTGGGGGATGTGAGGAAGGCGGGGTTGGGGGATGTGGGGAAGGTGGGGTTGGGGGATGTGGGGGAGGTGGGGTTGGGGGAGGTGGTGAAGGTGGGGTTGGGGGATGTGGGGCAGGTGGGGTTGGGGGATGTGGGGGAGGTGGGGTTGGGGGATGTGGGGAAGGTGGGGTTGGGGGATGTGGGGCAGGTGGGGTTGGGGGATGTGGGGCAGGTGGGGTTGGGGGATGTGGGGGAGTTGGGGTTGGGGGATGTGGGGAAGGTGGGGTTGGGGGATGTGGGGCAGGTGGGGTTGGGGGATGTGGGGAAGGTGGGGTTGGGGGATGTGGGGCAGGTGGGGTTGGGGGATGTGGGGAAGGTGGGGTTGGGGGATGTGGGGAAGGTGGGGTTGGGGGATGTGGGGCAGGTGGGGTTGGGGGATGTGGGGGAGGTGGGGTTGGGGGATGTGGGGCAGGTGGGGTTGGGGCAGGTGGGGTTGGGGAATGTGGGGAAGGTGGGGTTGGGGGATGTGGGGAAGGTGGGGTTGGGGGAGGTGGGGAAGGTGGGGTTGGGGGAGGTGGGGAAGGTGGGGTTGGGGGAGGTGGGGAAGGTGGGGTTGGGGGATGTGGGGAAGGTGGGGTTGGGGGAGGTGGGGAAGGTGGGGTTGGGGGATGTGGGGAAGGTGGGGTTGGGGGAGGTGGGGAAGGTGGGGTTGGGGGATGTGGGGCAGGTGGGGTTGGGGGATGTGGGGCAGGTGGGGTTGGGGGATGTGGGGAAGGTGGGGTTGGGGGAGGTGGGGAAGGTGGGGTTGGGGGATGTGGGGAAGGTGGGGTTGGGGGAGGTGGGGAAGGTGGGGTTGGGGGATGTGGGGAAGGTGGGGTTGGGGGAGGTGGGGAAGGTGGGGTTGGGGGATGTGGGGAAGGTGGGGTTGGGGGATGTGAGGGAGGCGGGGTTGGGTCTAATGGACATTTCCTGATGCTGTAACCCTTTATGTGACCGTATGAAAAGTCGTTCACTTCGCAGAATAATATCGAGACCCGGGTGAAGCCGGTGAGTGGAGGATCCTAGCCCTGCAAAGGGGGCTCGATGACCCCCATGGTTGACTCCCCAATCCGCAGTGCCATTGATGGCGGGTCCGTGTTGGGAGCCAGCCCATGGGTCTGGGTGTGTCCCGTCTCTCCCGCCTCCTGTCAGAGGGATTGAGGGGGAAAGGCCCAGGTTCCACGACACCACTTAACCTGTTTCTTCTGTTGCCCTAGGGAAAGCTGGGAGTTCCAGGCTTGCCGGGATACCCAGGACGACAAGGCCCAAAGGTAAGTGAGCCTCCTGCGGTTGAGCAGCTGACCCTACCTGTAGCTGCCATAGCCTCTTGCTTCCCCTTAATGATTTTTCTCTCTTGGTCTTTCCAGGGATCAATTGGATTCCCAGGATTCCCCGGAGCGAATGGCGAGAAAGGTGTCAGGGTAGGTCTCAGCTTCATGACCGGCAGACGTTACGTGGGAAATATGCCGAGCTCGGCCGTCCAGAAAAGGTTCAGTTTGTGGGATCTGAGTGGAGCGCATCAGTTTGTAATAAACACGGAGGCTTTGTGTGAAAAGGCTTCTTCACATTGTTCCACAGCTCAATGAGGAACCACCCTGCCCACCGTGGTACTGAGGCCCACAGTGTCGGTACAGACTGGGTTAGAGAGACCCAGGCCCACAGTGTAGGTACAGACTGGGTTAGAGAGACCCTGCCCCACAGTGTAGGGTACAGACTGGGTTAGAGAGACCCAGGCCCACAGTGTAGGGTACAGACTGGGTTAGAGAGACCCTGCCCCACAGTGTAGGTACAGACTGGATTAGAGAGACCCAGGCCCACAGTGTAGGTACAGACTGGGTTAGAGAGACCCAGGCCCACAGTGTAGGTACAGACTGGGTTAGAGAGACCCAGGCCCACAGTGTAGGGTACAGACTGGGTTAGAGAGACCCTGCCCCACAGTGTAGGGTACAGACTGGGTTAGAGAGAGACCCAGGCCCACAGTGTAGGTACAGACTGGGTTAGAGAGACCCTGCCCCACAGTGTAGGTACAGACTGGATTAGAGAGACCCAGGCCCACAGTGTAGGTACAGACTGGGTTAGAGAGACCCAGGCCCACAGTGTAGGTACAGACTGGGTTAGAGACACCCAGGCCCACAGTGTAGGGTACAGACTGGGTTAGAGAGACCCTGCCCCACAGTGTAGGTACAGACTGGGTTAGAGAGACCCTGCCCCACAGTGTATGTACAGACTGGGTTAGAGAGACCCAGGCCCACAGTGTATGTACAGACTGGGTTAGAGAGACCCTGCCCCACAGTGGAGGTACAGACTGGGTTAGCGAGACCCAGGCCCACAGTGTAGGTACAGACTGGGTTAGAGAGACCCAGGCCCACAGTGTAGGTACAGACTGGGTTAGAGAGACCCAGGCCCACAGTGTAGGGTACAGACTGGGTTAGAGAGACCCTGCCCCACAGTGTATGTACAGACTGGGTTAGAGAGACCCTGCCCCACAGTGTATGTACAGACTGGGTTAGAGAGACCCTGCCCCACAGTGTATGTACAGACTGGGTTAGAGAGACCCAGGCCCACAGTGTATGTACAGACTGGGTTAGAGAGACCCTGCCCCACAGTGTAGGTACAGACTGGGTTAGAGAGACCCAGGCCCACAGTGGAGGTACAGACTGGGTTAGAGAGACCCAGGCCCACAGTGTAGGGTACAGACTGGGTTAGAGAGACCCAGGCCCACAGTGTAGGGTACAGACTGGGTTAGAGAGACCCAGGCCCACAGTGTAGGTACAGACTGGGTTAGAGAGACCCTGCCCACAGTGTAGGGTACAGACTGGGTTAGAGAGACCCAGGCCCACAGTGTAGGTACAGACTTGGTTAGAGAGACCCAGGCCCACAGTGGAGGTACAGACTGGGTTAGAGAGACCCAGGCCCACAGTGTAGGGTACAGACTGGGTTAGAGAGACCCTGCCCCACAGTGTAGGTACAGACCAATAATGAGGGAATTGTTACCCCGTTGGGAGTTGATCATATTGCACCGGATGGATTTGTAGACAAGTTAGAAATGCGGGAAGAGCAGGGCCATCATACCTCATGGGTGACCTTAATGATTCAAAGATAGATAGGGCGGGGATGGGGGCTGTTGGAGAGTACGGTAAGGTACAGAGAAGGAGATGGCTTGATGCTGTATGTTAAGGATTGGTTTCTAGATCAATCTGAGGGAATCTCTCAGGTCGGGCATCGAATGGCGAGATACTGGCCCACAGAAAATAAAGCCCCCAAAACCTTCCTTGACCCCCTTGAGGCCTGCTGGTTAGGCCTCTCACAGCCTGGGCACTGGGATTGATACACTCTGCGAGCTCCGACAACCGGAGCAGAATCCGATTCGCTGGGTTAAACGGCCCTCCCGTCTGTTTCTGGCTCACTCAATTACAGGCCTTGGTGTCCGTGGGACCCTGGAGCAGCTCATGCCTCGGCCTCCCCCTCACCCCGACTACCTCCCCCCAAAAAAACGTGACCCATCTCGACCAGCGAGAGCCTGAGAGCCAGGAGCAACCGCCAGCAGTGTTTCAGGATGTTGATCATTCCAGAAGTGTTGCAGTGAGCCAGGCTGATTATCCGACTGGCTTAATGCGGGAGATGTTGGCCGGCTGCAGGAAGCAGAGTCTGGAACTCAGTCAGGGTCAGTACTGCTTCCTCAGCCAGTGCAGCGTTCCATTTGGGCTTTTTCCGGAAGGTGGGTGCAAGGCCAGATAACTATTGACCCCGGTCCAATGGAAGCTTGTTTCTGGCGTCAGGTTACAATATCCATCAGGGACATTCATACCATCTCCGATCATCGGACCCCGCACTGCAGGTCCTGCAACAGGAAATTCAATCCTATTTTAATTATTTCAATGTAACTCCCTTACAAAAGGCGCCTTTGCGGCAGGGGTTGGGGCAATCCGCAATTTTATCCAGAGCAGATTCCCAGCAAGTCAATCCTCTGCTGCCATCTCCAGCCTCTTTGTCCAGCGGGAAATGTTACTCCAGTAACGTGGAGGGAAGACCTTGCTCCTCCAGTAAAGGGACCCTCGCCCCGACCCCCAAACTCCTCCAACTTTGGCAAGGTCATCGGGAGGGCAGGGAACAGAAGGGTGAAAGTCTCTCATTGCGTCCCCGGACTCCAAGGCGAGAGTGTCTCAGCTCAGCGGAGCCTGTCAGTCAGTTCCCTCTCCGGACTGTCGCCCCTCCCAGATCCCCCCTGCCGTGTTTCGGGCTGTCGAGTTTGCGTTTTATAAATAAGACAGACGCCAGGATCCCAGTGTTGGCAGCTGGTGTTTCACAACGCTGGTTCCAGGTCCGACTGCTCACTGATTCATGGGGCATTGAGCCATTTAAAATCAACAAGCAGCAGTTATGTAAAGCTCTGGTCAGATCGCTCCTGGAGTAACTGTGTTCCAATCTGGGCACGGCACCTCAGGAAAGATAGGCAAGCTTTGGAGCGCAGCGTCACCAGGGGTGATGTCAGGGAGCACTTCTTCACACAAAGGGCAGTGGGAATCGGGAACTCTGTCCCCCAAAACACTGTCGAGACCGGGGGGTCAGTTGAAAGTTCCAAAGCTGAGCTGGATGGATGTTTGTTGGTCAAAGAATATGAAGCAAAGGCAGGTAGATGGAGTTACAACAAGTTGCATTTCGATATATTTATTTGTCTCATAATACGCCTGTGAAGCACCTTGGGATATTTCACTATGTTAAAGGCGCTATATATATACACATTGTTGTTGTTGTTATATAGCGCCTTAAACCTAGAAAAACATCCCAGGGTGCTTCACAGGGTGTAAATCAGCCACAATCTGACCCCGAGCCACATACGGAGATATTAGCGCAGGTGACCAAAAGCTGGGTCGAAGAGGTAGGTTTTAAGGAGCGTCTTAAAGGAGGAGAGAGAGGCGGAGAGGTTTCGGGAGGGAGTTCCAGAGCTTGGGGCCCAGGCAGCTGAAGGCACGGCCACCGATGGTGGAGCGATGGAACTACAGATCAGCCGAGATTTAATTGAATAGTGGAATAGCCTCCTCCGGTTCCTCCTTCTCCTTTAAGAGGCGGAGGGAGGTTGAACAGATGGGTAATGATTGACAGGGCCTGTGTCCGTCCACTCTTCTCAAGATTACAGTATGCAAAACGTGTCCATCACACAACATCTGTCTCTAGCCCAGCGTAGTTAAAATACAGAGATCCCCGCTGGGAACAGCTGTTTGATTTCTTTAACTGCATCTGGTTTGCTATCCGGCCAAAACTGAGCACAGAGAGCCAGGAAACAAACATAAATCTTCAGTGCTGGGAATACTGGTAGGGGGCCAAGGAGCTGGAGCCCTGCAGGGGACAGACTTTATGATAAGTCCTTACTATACAGGACAAATGCACACCAGGCCCATGCTTGAGAGAAGGTCACTCTGTGACCAGCAACCTTTATTCCAGCACTGAAGTGATGAAGGTGGGTGGAGCTTCCCCTTTTATACCTGAAAGTCCAGGTTAGGAGAGTCTCCCACAAGTTCACCACCTAGTGGTCAGTGTTCTCACAGTGTACAACTTAGGTCAGTTTATACATGGGTTACAGTGACACTTTACTGCTTTGAATTCTGTGCATTTTCTACTTTAATGTTCCAACAGCAGCACAGAATTCACAGGCCAGGACACGGGACTTGGGAAGTCCGGAACAGGGAGGGGGAGTTGGGCAAGACATGGAGCACTGTTGTGTTCGATCATCGCACACACACACCCACCTCATCCACTCAGTGCCAGCCAGTGTTGCAACGCGACCAAAGTCCAGGACACCTCTGAGTTGGATCTTTCACCTGAGTCCATGTCCATAAGACCATAAGAAATAAGAGCAGGAATCGACCATACGGCCCCTCGAGCCTGCTCCGCCATTTAATAAGATCATGTCTGATCCGATCATGGACTCAGCTCCACTTCCCTGCCCGCTCCCCATAATCCCTTCGCGCTCAAGAAACTGTCTATTTCTGTCTTACATTTATTCAATGTCCCAGCCTCCACAGCTCTCCGAGGCAGCAAATTCCACAGATTTACAACTCTCTCAGAGAAGAAATTCCTCCTCATCTCAGTTTTAAATGGGCGGCCCCTTATTCTAAAACCATGCCCCCTAGTTCTAGTCTACCCCATCAGTAGAAACATCCTCTCTGCATCCACCTTGTCAAGCCCCCTCATAATCTTATACGTTTCAATAAGATCACCTCTCATTCTTCTGAATTCCAGTGAGTAGAGGCCCAACCTACTCAACCTTTCCTCATAAGTCAACCCCCTCAACTCCAGAATCAACTGAGTGAACCTTCTCTGAACTGCCTCCAAAGCAAGTATATCCTTTCGTAAATATGGAAACCAAAACTGTACGCAGTACTCCAGGTGTGGCCTCACCAATACCCTGTATAACTGGAGCAAGACTTCCCTGCTTTTATACTCCATCCCCTTCGCAATAAAGGCCAAGATACCATTGGCCTTCCTGATCACTTGCTGTACCTGCATACTATCCTTTTGTGTTTCATGCACAAGTACCTCCAGGTCCTGCTGTACTGCGGCACTTTGTAATCTTTCTCCATTTAAATAATAACTTGCTCTTTGATTTTTTTCTGCTGAAGTGCTTGACCTCACACTTTCCAACATTATACTCCATTTGCCAAATTTTTTCCCACTCACTTAGCCTGTCTATGTCCTTTTGCAGATTATTTGTGTTCTCCTCACACATTGCTTTTCCTCCCATCTTTGTATCATCAGCAAACTTGTCTACATTACGCTCAGTCCCTTCTTCCAAGTGGTTAATATAGATTGTAACAGAGGTGCTCCACAAAGCGGTCACCCAGTCTACAATCACAGGGACACATCCAACCCCTGCCCCTCATACAATCAGAGAATCTCACAGCCATTGAGCCCATCGAGCCTGTGCGGGCTGTGTGACAGAGCGATCCAATCAGTCCCACCCCCTGCTCTTTCCCCACAGCCTGCCAAATTTTTCCTTTTTAAATATTTATCCAATTCCCGGTTTGAAAGTTACTATTGAATCTGCTCCCACCGCCCTGTCAGGCAGCGCGTTCCCGATCACAACAACTCGCTGCGTAAACACATTCTCCTCATCTCCCCCCCCTGGTTCCTTTACCAATTATCGTCAATCTATGTCCTCTGGTTAACAACCCTCCTGCCATGGGAAACAATTTCTCCCAATTTACTCGATCAAAGCCCTTGATAATTTTGAACACCTTTGCTAAATCGTCCGTTAATGTTCTTGCTCTAAGGAGAATGACCCCAGCTTCTCTAGTCCTTGCCCACTGGGTCCTGACTGACCTTTGCCCTCCGAGGCCTGAATGGAAATAGGTTAAAATCACCTCTCCCCCTGCCCACCAGTTGTGGCCTCTGGGTAAATGCAGCCTCTGTGCGCTTATCAATGGAGAACCCAGTTGAGGATGCTTCATTGCGATTGGTTAAAGACATGAAATAAAATTTGGCGTCTAATGAATGGTTCTGCCGGTCTGGCCTGATTGTTCGATATTTTTCTCAAATTCATCCTCAAGATGTGGGCATGCATTTACTGCCAGTCCACACTCGCCGTGACGCAACTCGCTGGGTCACTTCAGAGTCAGAGTCAGAAACATTGGTGTGAGACTGGAGTCACGTGTAGCCAGAGGGCAGACTATCTGCGAGTGAAGACTGTTGGAGGGAGGGGGATCCTTCACCGTGTGTGGGTGCAGACTCTGCCCTCCCCCCACTCACCATTCGCTAACCTACCTTTTCAATCCTTGTCTCTAGGGTACTCCAGGAAAATCAGGACCGAGAGGACAGAGAGGCCCGACGGTATGAAGCTATTTACTCAACGTTATCATTACCTATACTCGTGTATCGCTGCTAATTGTCAATGCTTTAATGGTTTAATTTCTCATAATGAACCTCGGCAATCCAAGTGTGTGTTTATTGTGCTTCTAACCTGTTTTATTTTTATCGTCGAAGGGTCCGCGTGGTGAACGTGGTCCGAGAGGATTGACAGGGAAAGCTGGTCCGAAGGTAACTCGACTTTCATATCAATAATGTAACCTCGCGGGGCAGGACTTGGGGGCAGACATTGGGGGCAGTAAGCTTCGGGGCCTGGGCCTGAAGTCCCACCCCCAACATGCGATTGGGCGGAGCGCTATCTCAGGTGCTCCGCCTCATTGGAGAAGCATCAGCGCGGTGGTAAAGAGGTCAGCGCTACGAGGAGGCTCCGCGTAACACTAACGTGCAACAACGCCCCTGGTCTTCAGTTAAAGGGCAGGGCCACCACGCACACAGCCGGCCGTCACTGGTCACAATCGTCCGGACCAGCGGCCCGATACCCAACAGGGAGCGCGGGGCCGCACGATGGCAGCACGGTGGAGGAGAGAGCCGCCCTTGTCAGGCCGACAAAATTAAATGGCGGCCCATGGCGCACACGGCTCCCCTTTAAGGGGCGCCCCGGGCGGATGTCCGCGCCAGCCCCGCAGCTCACGGGGCAATTTCCCCCGCGGGCCGCAAAGGGGTCAGCGCGCACAGCGGTGACATCATCGACTGCTGCTTGCCGGCCCGGGGCGCTAACCGTGGGGGCGGCACTGCCGGCAAACCCCCCCCCCCCAAAATCACTGCCGTCTATCCATCGCCAGGCGAAGGGGCAAACCGGAAACCGGGCACAACATACGGGCAATTCACCCCCCCCTCCACCCCCTCCACCCCCCCGAGTGTCAGGGACTGGAGCCATTGAGGGATCAAACAAATCGGAACCCGCAAACCCCCTCCTCCCTACACCACCCCCTCACCCCCTCCTCCCGACACCTCCCCCTCCTCCCGACACCTCCCCCTCACCCCCTCCTCCCGACACCTCCCCCTCACCCCCTCCTCCCGACACCTCCCCCTCACCCCCTCCTCCCGACACCTCCCCCTCACCCCCTCCTCCCGACACCTCCCCCTCACCCCCTCCTCCCGACACCTCCCCCTCACCCCCCTCCTCCCGACACCTCCCCCTCCTCCCGACACCTCCCCCTCACATCCTCCTCCCGACACCTCCCCCTCCTCCCGACACCTCCCCCTCACCCCCTCCTCCCGACACCTCCCCCTCACCCCCTCCTCCCGACACCTCCCCCTCACCCCCCTCCTCCCGACACCTCCCCCTCACCCCCTCCTCCCGACACCTCCCCCTCCTCCCGACACCTCCCCCTCACCCCCTCCTCCCGACACCTCCCCCTCCTCCCGACACCTCCCCCTCACCCCCTCCTCCCGACACCTCCCCCTCCTCCCAACACCTCCCCCTCACCCCCTCCTCCCGACACCTCCCCCTCCTCCCGATACCTCCCCCTCCTCCCGACACCTCCCCCCTCATCCCGACACCTCCCCCCTTATCCCCTCCTGCCGTTAACTCCCCCCTCACCCCATCCTCCCATCACCTCCGCCCTCACCCCCTCCTCCCAACACCTCCCCCACCTCTCTCCCTAAATCTCCATCTCGCCCTCAATTCCCCTCTCACTCATTTTGCTCCCAAAATATCACTCTGCCCCACTCATAATCTTCCCCCTCATCCCCTCCCTCCTCTTATTGAGGGGATCTCATAGAAACATATAAAATTCTGATGGGGTTAGACAGGTTAGATGCAGGAAGAATGTTCCCAATGTTGGGGAAGTCCAGAACCAGGGGTCACAGTCTAAGGATAAGGGGTAAGCCATTTAGGACCGAGATGAGGAGAAACTTCTTCACCCAGAGAATTGTGAACCTGTGGAATTCTCCACCACAGAAAGTTGTTGAGGCCAATTCACTAAATATATTCAAAAGGAGTTAGATGTAGTCCTTACTACTCGGGGGATCAAGGGGTATGGTGAGAAAGCAGGAATGGGGTACTGAAGTTGCATGTTCAGCCATGAACTCATTGAATGGCGGTGCAGGCTAGAAGGGCCGAATGGCCTACTCCTGCACCTATTTTCTATGTTTCTATGTTTCTATCACAGAATCATAGAAATTTACATCACGGAACAAGGCCATTCGGCCCATCGTGTCCATGCCGGGCCAACAAGAGCTATCCAGCCTAATCCCACTTTCCAGTTCTTGGTCCATAGTCCTACAGGTTACGACACTGCAGGTGCACATCTAAGCTCTTTTTAAATGTGGTGAGGGTTTCTATCTCTACCTCCCTTTCGGATAGTGAGTTCCAGACCCCCACCACCCTCTGGGTGAAGAAATTTCCCCTCAAAACCCCTCTAAACACCCCCCTCCCCGCCAATGACTTTAAATCTATGCCCCCTGGTTGTTGAACCCTCTACTAAGGGAAATAGATTCTTCCTAGCCACTCTATCTAGGCCCCTCATAATTTTATACACCTCAATAAGGTCTCCCCTCAGCCTCCTCTGTTCCAAAGAAAACAACCCCAGCCTATCCAATCTTTCCTCATCGCTAAAATTCTCCAGTCCCGGCAACATCCTGGTAAATCTCCTCTGTACCCTCTCCAGTGCAACATCCTGGTAAATCTCCTCTGTACCCTCTCTAGTGCAACATCCTGATAAATCTCCTGTGTCCCCTCTCTAGTGCAACATCCTGGTAAATCTCCTGTGTCCCCTCTCCAGTGCAACATCCTGGTAAATCTCCTGTGTCCCCTCTCCAGTGCAACATCCTGGTAAATCTCCTGTGTCCCCTCTCTAGTGCAACATCCTGGTAAATCTCCTCTGTACCCTCTCCAGTGCAACATCCTGGTAAATCTCCTCTGTACCCTCTCCAGTGCAACATCCTGGTAAATCTCCTCTGTACCCTCTCCAGTGCAACATCCTAGTAAATCTCCTGTGTCCCCTCTCTAGTGCAACATCCTGATCAATCTCCTGTGTCCCCTCTCTAGTGCAACATCCTGGTAAATCTCCTTTGTACCCTCTCTAGTGCAACATCCTGGTAAATCTCCTCTGTACCCTCTCCAGTGCAACATCCTGGTAAATCTCCTCTGTACCCTCTCCAGTGCAACATCCTGGTAAATCTCCTCTGTACCCTCTCCAGTGCAACATCCTGGTAAATCTCCTCTGTACCCTCTCCAGTGCAACATCCTGGTAAATCTCCTCTGTACCCTCTCCAGTGCAACATCCTGGTAAATCTCCTCTGTACCCTCTCCAGTGCAACATCCTGGTAAATCCCCTGTGTCCCCTCTCTAGTGCAACATCCTGGTAAATCTCCTCTGTACCCTCTCTAGTGCAACATCCTGGTAAATCTCCTCTGTACCCTCTCTAGTGCAACATCCTGGTAAATCTCCTCTGTACCCTCTCCAGTGCAACATCCTGGTAAATCTCCTCTGTACCCTCTCTAGTGCAACATCCTGGTAAATCTCCTCTGTACCCTCTCTAGTGCAACATCCTGATAAATCTCCTGTGTCCCCTCTCCAGTGCAATCACGTCCTTCCTGTAATATGACGTGATTCACTGCCATGTATGGGGCGGCTTTGATCCCTGGACCCCTCCCATTAATGATTGGGTTGAAACTGTGTCGAATGCAAATGAAATGTGTCCCTTTCCACCTCGAGAAGGAGGAAACTATCCACCCAGCTCGTCAGGGCAGAGGTTGAAAGGTGTCTGCCCCCCTGCCCCAATATAGACATGTCGAAAATGGGGTTTGGGGGTGAATATCTGGTATGGAGGCCGCAAGAAACCTGCTGAAATTGTAATGGAATGAAGATATTTACAGAAATATCCTTTATGCTGTTATTGTAAATATAATTTCATAATCCTTTCATTTTCTGGAGCTAATATTTCTGATCATCTCTAATTACAGGGTAGCTCAGGCAATGATGGTCCTCCTGGTCCGACTGGTGAGAGGGTAAGGAGATACAATCACCAAGATCCTTTCTCTTCTCTTGTCTTGTCTCTGTGCTTAGTTTTGATGTAGAGCAAAGCTTGTCTCCAGTCTCGGACTCTCTGCTCCTCCGAGGTAAGCAGTGAAGAGTGAAGGTATCAGGAGCTGAGAGCAGTGAGTGTTTTGTGTCCCTAACATTGACCTTATTATGTTGTCTTGAGACTGGGTGTGGGGACAGAACTCAATCTGTCCTGTCCCACTGCTTTTCCCTCCACAAAGAGTCTTCACGGTAAACGCCGACTGTCAGAGTTGGATACAAATAGTTTTTCGTTGCCACATGTTTACAGCATGTACATTATTGGATCCACCTCGGCGTCATCTGTCAACTCAGATCAGGGCATTTGAGGAATAATTAGTTTTCAAGAATCCAAAAACAAAAGTGCTGGCATTGATTATTTTGAATGGGCTGCAAAGACCAACAACAGGTTCCAAATTGGAAAGAAAACTTCTCATTTCAAAAACAAGGCACAATACAGGTCAAGAAACTCATCTTTGATCGAGCCAATCCATATGGAGATCTACTCTGAACTATCCAATCAATGTGCGTATCAATTCTGTGATAAGCCAAGCCATGTGGAAATCAGGTCTGAGATTATCCAATGAGGATCAGTTTTTTCTGTGATAAACTTTGATTGGCCTGGCGTAGGCTTCTCTGTGTGTTTCTGCATTTGTTGAAGACTGTTTCACTCGGTCTATTGTCCATATTTACGTTGTCACGTTTAGCACTCACTGACTACATCATCATAGGCGGTCCCTCAAACGAGGACGAGTTCACAGGTGTTTCGATGAAGGACCTGATGTTCCAGATCCTGAACTCCAATTGAAGGGTGGAAGATGTGTGTGGGTGGATTGTTTTAACGTGGGGTGACCGTTGCACACCAGCCACCACACGGGCTTGACAGAGCGAGGTATTTATCCAGTACAAGGGTTAACCAGGACGACTGGAGACCTGCTCTGCTGCACGGACCTAGTGTGCACACATATCGCAGTGTGGGCTGGTCCGTGCTGCCCCCGGGCCCTCAGCTCTTCTGGGCCCCGTACCCTCATCTGTCGCACCTCTGCCACGATCTCTCGTCGCTCCTCTGTCACAAACCAGTGCAGCAAAACTGAAGCACTTTAAGAGGATGTGGACATCAAAATTAGGAAAGCTTAACTGTTAAAAAATGTACTATATTCTGGATACTATACTATATACCGACCACAGCTGAGAGGGTGGGTACATGCCATGCGGCCAATGTATCCCCGACCTCCGCATGGCACCTACCCATGGCAGCGAGGCACCGATAGTAAGCTCGACATCGCAGAACATCAGAATTATACCGCAGCACTTGGTACTCCCTCGTCAGCTGACCTTTTCTCAGCTGATGATGGTCGTCCAACTCCTCCCTGGGTGGCATCAGCGTGGGCATCTCAGTAACACAGCCAGTGACATACAAGTTGTAGCAACTCACAGCTCAAGTCCGTGGTTAGTAACCAACGATGTTTCTGTGCCTATTCAGGTGAGACATCCAACCAAGGTCCCATCTGCCTTCTCAGATTGACATAAAGGATCCCATGCACTATTTTGAAGAAGACATGGGAGTTCTCCTTGGGGCAAATATTAATCTCTTAACCAACATCACGAAAAACAGATTATCTGGTCATTTCTCCCATTGGCTGTTTATGGGAGCTTGCAGTGTGCAAAATGGCTGCTGCTTTTCCTACATTATAACTCTTGAAAAAAAGTACTTCATTGGCTGCAAAGGGCTTTGCGACGTCCTGATGTTGTAGAGGCGCTATATAAATGCAAGGCTTTACTTTTCTCTTCAACCTGCTCGTGTTTACATTCTAGGGACCACCTGGACCACAGGGCCCAATGGGATTCGCTGGACCCAAAGGCCCCCCTGTAAGTAGTCCCAGGCACTTGCCTCATTTCTTACTACATTGTAAATTGATCTGGATTTGCTCAGACGAAAGAAAAGGCTGGTTGAGATTTTATTTTACACTTTTAATGATTGATGTTTGGGGAAATGTGGTTGATCAGAGGCCCTGATGGTTGTTTCTTTACATATTATCAAATAACTTCAACCATTCAATAAGTTCAATTGGGAATATATCCTGGAAAAGGAACCATTTGTCGGGCTATAGAGAAGTAACAGGGAAGTGGGACTAATTGGGAAGCTCTTTCAAAGAGCCGGCACAGGCACAATGGGCCAAATGGCCTCCCTCTGCACTGTAACATCCTATGATTAGGCTGTTTTTCTAGGTTAACAGAGTAACAAATACAGCACGGGGTTAGATCCAGAGTAAAGCTCCCTCTACACTGTCCCATCAAACACTCCCAGGGCAGGTACAGCATGGGGTTAGATACAGAGTAAAGCTCCCTCTACACTGTCCCATCAAACACTCCCAGGGCAGGTACAGGGGTTAGATACAGAGTAAAGCTCCCTCTACACTGTCCCATCAAACACTCCCAGGGCAGGTACAGGGGGTTAGATACAGAGTAAAGCTCCCTCTACACTGTCCCATCAAACACTCCCAGGGCAGGTACAGGGGTTAGATACAGAGTAAAGCTCCCTCTACACTGTCCCATCAAACACTCCCAGGGCAGGTACAGCATGGGGTTAGATACAGAGTAAAGCTCCCTCTACACTGTCCCATCAAACACTCCCAGGGCAGGTACAGCACGGGCTTAGATACAGAGTAAAGCTCCCTGTAAACAGACCAATTTCATGACTCAGCTCCAGTACTGGAGGAGTAGCTCTTCATGCACCAGACTGGTGTTTTTCATCATCCCTCACCAGTGGCCTCTGGGAGCAAGAAAGTGCTGGTGTCTGAGGTTTCTCAGTAAATCCTTAGAACCAGCAGACAGAGTGGGCTTTCATCTCATCAATCAGGGCTAGATTCAAGCCCTGGTGTCGGAGGTGAATATCCCTGCCAGTTCTATATAGTAATAATCTTTTCACAGTGATTAAATGTTCAATCAAATATTATCAACTGGTAAATTATGTCTTTCTCTCCAATCACTTTCTAGGGCCCAGCCGGAAAGGACGGATTACCTGGACACCCTGGGCAACGAGGTGAAACTGTAAGTTTCAATCTTCTCTGAGATGTCTTGTAATGTTTGACTGCCTTCCCTACCTCTGAGGAGGCTGCCTCCAAGGTGGCTGCTCTCTCCTGTAGGAAAAAAGGGTTGTGCGATTGGAATGTACGATCAGAAGCACGGCGACATGTCCAGAGATCAGCCTGAGCCCCTGGCAGATGGAGTCTGCTACCTCCAGGTTACTGGTGGAACAACCTGTCTCTCTGACAGTAGATGTTGCAGGAAATGCACTTGTCTGTGTACAGAAACTGTGTGCATCTGAACTGGCAGTGCAGTCCATTTATACAGGAGATGTCGGGCAAATGAACAGCCAACAGACCCATGTCAGATAATCTCTCTCGGCTTCACTGCTCTCCACTATCACCCAGTTTACCATGCTCAGATATATGAGTGGATCCAGAGGTAATGTCCTTCAGGGAAGAAAACCTATCACCCTTAACCGTTCTTCACCACAAGTGATTCCAGTCTGCCACTATGTGGCTGGGAACAGGAAGAGGCCATTCATCCCCTCAAGCCTGCTCCGCCATTCAGTTAGAGCATGGCTGATCTGTATCTTAACTCCATCTACCCACCTTGGTTTCCGTAACCCTTAATACTCTTACCTCCAAATAATCTACCAATCGCAGTTTTGAAAGCTATAATTGACCACCAGAATCAACATCATTTTTGGGGAGACACATTCCCACTTTGTGTGAAGAAGTGCTTCCTGACATCACCCTTGAGCGGCCGGGCTCTAATTGTAAGGTTCTGCCCCTTGTTCTGGACTCCCCCCACCCCAGGAAATAGTTTCTCTCTCTACCCGATCAACTCCTTTACTCTTGGTGCCCTCTGAAGTGGCTGAGCAAACTGTTTACTTGTACTTCCAAGAAGCAGGGCTACCACTCTGAATAACTAGGGCTGGGCGATAGATGACAGCATTTACACCGTCGCCTTCACCCCAAGAAGGAATAAAGCTCACAGCACCAGACATGACTGAAGGTTTCCGAGATCTGCTGTGCGCAGATGTTGGGTGAGAAGAAGGTCGTCAGGTATGACTGGAATGGGCCTCATGATAACTCCCTAACGGCTCCTGATTGCAGCCTATGCCAGTACCCCAGTCATACCTGTACCCCTGGTCCCAATGCCAGCCACAGCCCCAGCACAGAGACAGCGGATTGAGCAGAGAAGGGGATAAAATAGAACCAAAGGATACTGTCCAACAAAGGTTATTCAAAATCCTGAGTCGTGTTGAGTTGCCTTGGGTTGCGTTGAGTTGTGTTGAATTTATTTTGTGTTGGATTGATTTGAGTTGTGTTGGTTTGAGTTGTGTTGTGTTGGGTTTAGTTGTGTCGCGTTGAGTTCAGCTTAGTTGGTTTGAGTTGAATTGGATTGAGTTGCGTTGCGTTGAATTGAGTTGTGTTGTGTTTCATTGCATGGTGTTGCGTTGAGTTGTGTTGTGCTAAGTTGAGTTCTGTTGATTTGTTGAGTTGTGTTTACATGAGTTGCGTTGTGCTGAGTTGAGTGAGTTGAATTGTGTCGAATTGTGTTGTGTCGAATTGTGTTGTGTTGAGTTGTGTAAAGTTGAGTTGAGTTGCGTTAAATTTAGGTTTGTTGAGTTGACTTATGTTGAATTGACTTGTCTTGAGTTGCGTTAGTTGTGTTGTGTTATCTTGAGTTCTGTTATGTTGAGTTGTGATGAATTGAGTTGTGTTCAGTTGAGTTGAGATGTGTTTGGTTGAATCGACATTTGTTGAGCGGTGTTGCGTAGTGGTGAGTTGTTTTGTGATATGTTGTGTTGAGTTGAGTTGCATCGGGTTGGGTTGAGATCCAATGCGTTGAGTTGCCTTTCGTTGAGTTGAGTTGTGTTGGTTTGAATTGAGTTGAGTTGTGTTGACTTGTGCTGGGGGTGTGTTGAGTTGTGTCAGGTTAAATTTAATTGTGTTGTGTTCAGTTTTGTTTAGTTGACGCACGTTGAGTTGACTTGTGTTGAGTTGTATTTAGTTGTGTTGTGTTGTGTTGAGTTGTGTTCTGTTGACTTGACTTGACTTGACTTGACTTGACTTGACTTGACTTGACTTGACTTGACTTGTGTTGAGTTTATTTTGAAATAGTTTGAGTGTGTTGAGTTGTGTCGAGTTGATTTCAGGTGTCTCGAATTGTTTGTGTCCAGTTGTGTCCAGTTGTGTTGAGTCGATTTTAACCGATTTTATTCGATTTCAGTTGATTGTGTCGAGTTGTGTCGAATTGAATTGTGTTGAGTTTTGTTGATTTGACTTGTGTTGATTTGAGTGAGTTGTGTTTATTGAATTGTGTCGAATTGTGCTGCATTGTATTCAGTTGGCTTGTCTTGAGTTGTGTTAGTTATGTTGTGTTATGTTGAATTCTGTTATGTTGAGTTGTGTTCAGTTGAGTTGAAATGTGTTTGGTTGAATTAACATTTGTTGAGTTGTGTTGTGTTGTGTTGTGGTGAGTTGTTTTGTATTATGTTGTGTTGAGTTGAGTTGCACCAGGTTGAGTTATGGTGAGTTGTGCTGAGGATGTGTTGAGTTGTGTTGGGTTAAATTTAGTTGTGTTGTGTTCAGTTTTGTTTAGTTGACTCATGTTGAGTTGACTAGTGTTGAGCTGACTTGTATTGAATTGTATTGGGTTGTATTTAGTTGTGTTGTGTTGAGTTGGATTATGAGTTGAGTTCTGTTGGTTTGAGTTGTGTTGAATGTATTTTGAGTTGGTTTGAGTTGCATTGTGTTGAGTTTTGTTGAGTTGTGTAGTATTCGGTCGAGTTCTTTTGAGTTTATTTTCTGTTATTTTCACTTGAGTGGTATGGCGTTGTGGTGTGTTGAGTTGACTTTTCTTGAGTTGAGTTAGTTGTGTTGTGTTCTACAGTGTCGGGGTGTGTTGAGTTGAATTGAGTTGTGTTGAGTTGTGTTGTGTTGTGCTGAATTGAGTTGCGCTCAATTGAGTTGAGATGTGTTTGGTTGAATTGACATTTGTTGACCGGTGTTGTGTTAAGGTGAGTTTTTTTGTGTTATGTTGTGTTGGGTTGAGTTGAGATGCGTTGAATTGCCTTTCATTGAATTGAGTTGAGTTGTGCTGAGGGTGTGTTGAGTTGTGTCGGGTTAAATTTAGTTGTGTTGTGTTCAATTTTGTTTCGTTGACTCATGATGAGTTGACTTGTGTTGAGCTGACTTGTGTTGAGTTGTATTTAGTTGTGTTGTGTTGACTTGTGTTGTGTTGCATTGGGTGAGTTGAGTTCTGTTGGTTTGAGTTGTGTTGAGTGTATTTTGAGTTGGTTTGAGCAGCATTGAGTTGAGTTGTGTTTTGTGTTGAGTTGTGTTGTGTTCAGTTGAGTCGTGTTGTGTTGTATTGGGTTGACTTGAGTTGAGTTGTGTTCTGTTGTCTTCAGTTGAATTTAGTTGAGTTGACTTGAGTTGAGTTGTGTTGAGTTGTATTGGGTTGAGTTGTTTTGAGTTTATTTTGTGTTGTTTTCACTTGAGTGGTGTGGCATTGTGGTGTGTTGAGTTGAGTTGAATTTTCTTGAGTTGAGTTAGTTGTGTTGTATCTTACAGTGTTGGGTATGTTGTGTTGCGTTGTGTTGCGTTGTAGTGAGGTGTGTTGTGTTGTGTTGTAGTGAGTTGTGTTGTGTTGTGTTGTAGTGAGGTGTGTTGTGTTGTAGTGAGTTGTGTTGTGTTGTGTTGTGTTGTAGTGAGGTGTGTTGTGTTGTGTTGTAGTGAGTTGTGTTGTGTTGTAGTGAGGTGTGTTGTGTTGTGTTGTGTTGTAGTGAGGTGTGTTGTGTTGTAGTGAGGTGTGTTGTGTTGTGTTGTGTTGTAGTGAGGTGTGTTGTGTTGTAGTGAGTTGTGTTGTGTTGTGTTGTAGTGAGGTGTGTTGTGTTGTGTTGTGTTGTAGTGAGGTGTGTTGTGTTGTGTTGTGTTGCAGTGAGGTGTGTTGTGTTGTGTTGCGTTGTAGTGAGGTGTGTTATGTTGTGTTGTGCTGTGTTGCAGTGAGGTGTGTTGTGTTGTGTTGTGGTGAGTTGTGTTTTGTTGTGGTGAGTTGTGTTTTGTTGTGGTGAGTTGACTTGTGTTGTGGTGAGTTGAGTTGTGTTGTGGTGAGTTGAGTTGTGTTGTGGTGAGTTGAATTGAGGTGAGTTGATTTGTGTTTGGTTGAGTTGAGTTAAGTTGTGTTGGGTTGTGTTGAGTTGAGTTAAGTGGAGTTCTTCCTTTATATTACGATGATATATGTTGTTTGCTGTTTCCTTTCCTTATATGATGCTGCATTTTGTACTCCAGACATCTTTGTTCTCTCACTTCCTTCCCTCATCTGTCCCCTTTTTGTGAGGCAGAATAAATAAGGACCCCAGCCAATCCAAGTATATTTGTCGAATGTCTCTCTCAAATCTTTCATTGGTACATCCTGGAGGGCCAAACAGCTTTGGCTATTGATCAAATCTTTCCTTCCATCTGCCTAATCATTGCTTTCATTGAAATGTTTCTAATTCCATCCTTAAGGGCTGGAATTTTGCCTCTGGAATGCAGTCCCCCTTTGCAAAATATTATACTGAAGCAAATTTATAGGTGAACTGGAAACTAGGAAACTGTATCCAGGGATGAATGGAACCTGTACTGAGGAAGTAATCGAACCCATTCCCAGCCATCAATGAGACCCATTCCCATCCATCAATGGGGTCCTTATCCTGCAATGAATGGGATCAGGTGACACAATGATGTCAGTCTACACTTTTATAAACAAAATGACTTGTGTGTGGTTCAGCTTCAGGATTCTGATTCCTTTAAAGATTCCATCCTTTAAAGAAACTATCTCTATACGGGTCCTACCCTTCAGAATGATTACACCCCATTTTTACAGGTTGACTGCATTGACGTGCAGTAGGCTGTGGGACAGTGGGGCATGGCTCTCTGTGTTGATGCAATAGGCTGTGGGACAGTGGGGCGTGGCTCTCTGTGTTGATGCAATAGGCTGTGGGACAGTGGGGCGTGGCTCTCTGTGTGTTGATGCAATAGGCTGTGGGACAGTGGGGCATGGCTCTCTGTGTTGATGCAATAGGCTGTGGGACAGTGGGGCGTGGCTCTCTGTGTTGATGCAATAGGCTATGGGACAGTGGGACATGGCTCTCTGTGTGTTGATGCAATAGGTTGTGGGACAGTGGGGCATGGCTCTCTGTGTGTTGCTGCAATAGGCTGTGGGACAGTGGGGCATGGCTCTCTGTGTTGATGCAATAGGTTGTGGGACAGTGGGACATGGCTCTCTGTGTGTTGCTGCAGTAGGTTGTGGGATAGTGGGGCATGGCTCTCTGTGTGTTGCTGCAATAGGTTGTGGGACAGTGGGACATGGCTCTCGATGTTTTGATGCAATAGGTTGTGGGACAGTGGGACATGGCTGTCTATGTGTTGATGCAATAGGCTGTGGGACAGTGGGACATGGCTGTCTATGTGTTGATGCAATAGGTTGTGGGACAGTGGGACATGGCTCTCTGTGTGTTGATGCAATAGGCTGTGGGATAGTGGGGCGTGGCTCTCTGTGTGTTGATGCAATAGGCTGTGGGACAGTGGGGCATGGCTCTCTGTGTGTTGCTGCCGTAGGCTGTGGGACAGTGGGACATGGCTCTCTGTGTGTTGATGCAATAGGTTGTGGGACAGTGGGGCATGGCTCTCTGTGTGTTGCTGCAGTAGGCTGTGGGACAGTGGGGCATGGCTCTCTGTGTTTTGCTGCAGCAACACATGAAGATTAGACGGAGCGGGAGCTCTGTGAATCTTGGTGCTGAGCAGTGTGTGGCTTGTTGTGCCACCCTGATTCTTAGTCTCCGAGGGCCCCTGTGGAGGAGAAGCCCCTCATGGGCTGCATTGACTCTGAATGAATTTCACTTGCTCTCCTCGTCATATTCCATGTGAGTTATTATTGCTGAGATTTCACTTGTAAGTAACTGACCTCTCAATCCTTCTCTACAAAGGGTTTCCAAGGAAAGACAGGCCCCCCTGGTCCTCCTGGTGTGGTTGGTCCTCAGGTAAGTACAGGATCGTTCAACATTCATGTCAGAATCTCAAAATAAGTTTATGATCGGAAAATAAATGTTCAGGCACTGGCACTGAGGATTCGAGTTCAAGCTTAAGTGTTCAGCCTCCGAAAGCTCAACAGTCAATATGTTTCTGTGGTGGGATATCCGACCATTCCTCGGTGAATCACACCGTCTCTCGGTGAGTGTCAGACGGAAGGAGCATCACTTTGTTCTCTGTACCCAGCTAGTGGTCCATCTCAGGCCTGATGTTAACGTTCACATCACGTGTCTGCTGGATTAAGCTGTTTATTTAAACTTAACTTTGGCCCTTGTTAAGCAACGACCGATGTTTAATACAAATGTGACCCCCATTGATTGTTAACAGCACCTGCCCGGATGGTATTTCGCACTTACCCACGCACAGTGCAGGAACATCCAACCACCCCTCTCCCTCAGCTTGCATCTCCCTTTCGGTTTATGCTGGAAATTTTGTTCAGATTATTTATTTTTGACTTCATAAAAAAGACCAATAAAAGGTGGACCCCTTGATCTGCACGAACAGGAACAATCACCATTCCTACCCCCTCGTGTGGTGATTCTGACAATCGGGATCAGCCTCCGTGCATTATTCTACACAACAGGCCCACTTGGATAAAAAAAGGTGTGGCTTTTTACAGCCCATGTGGTACAGAAACATCTGACTGCCATTTACAAAGGGAAAGCAGAGCTCAGGCTGGGAGACGGAAGGTTGGACTCGATTGTGGAGAGGCTCGGAGGATGACACAGGGTGTGAGGGGTTCAGAAGGACAGCATGGGGTGTGGAGGGTTTTGGTAGGTTGGCACAGGTTGTGTGGGAGGTGCTCGGATGATTAGCATGGGTTCCGGGGGTGCTCGAAAGGCTAGCACTACGTCTCACTGTGTTTGTGGCTGCTTTTTCCCCTGACAGGGTCCGACAGGAGAGACTGGCCCCCTTGGAGAACGTGGTCACCCAGGCCCACCCGGGCCCCCTGGAGAACAAGGCCTCCCGGGATCCGCTGGGAAAGAAGGTGCAAAGGTGAGTGTTTGAGGTTTGACCCAACATTCTTTGTGACAGTTCTGAGAGAGCAGATCTGTTGCTGTCCCGTTGATCACGAGACTCCCGAGAGAAAATTGGTAAAATTGTCCGAACTCGTATTAAAACCCTTTCACCCGGCAGTGCCTCGATTTTAAAAGTCACATCCTTCTGTTCAAATCCCTCCATAGCCTCGCCTCTCCCTATCTCTGTAACAGCCTCCAACCCTCCAACCCCCTGAGGTCTCTGCACTGCTCTAATTCTGGCCTCATCTGTATCCCTGATTATAATCATTCCACCATCGGTGGCCGTGCCTTCTGCTGCCTGGGCCCCGAGCTCTGGAATTCCCTCCCTGAACCTCTCCGCCTCTCTCTCCTCCTTTAAGACGCTACTTAAAACCTACTTCACCTGTCCTAATAGCTCCTTATGTGTCAAATTTTGTTTGATAATGCTCCTGCCAAGTGCCTTAGGATGGTTTGCTATGTGAAAGGTGCTATATAAATGCAAGTTATCCCTGAGGATAGGGAAAGTTTAAAAAGTTAACAACGGATGACCAAGAAATTGATAAAGAGGGAGAGAATAGACTGTGACAGTAAACCAGCAAAAAGTATAAAAGCAGATTGTAAGAGCTTCTACAAGTCTGTAAAAAGGAAGAGATCAGTGAAAGTAAACGTGGGTTCCTTAGAGGCTGAGACAGGAAAAATTATTACAGGGAATAAGGAAATGGCAGAAATGTGAAACAAATATTTTGCATCTGTCTTCATAGAAATCATAGAATCATAGAAAATTACAACACAGAAGAAGACCATTCGGCCCATAGTGCAGGTCGAAAAAGAGCTACCCAGCCTAATCCCACCTTACAGCACTGGGTCCGTAGCCTACACAGCTAGGGAACAGAGAGAGTCTGCAAAGATATATCGATAGGTTCAGTGATTAGGCATATGGTGGCAGATGGAATATAATGTATGGAAATGTGAAATTATCCACTTTGATAGGAAGAATACAAAAGCAGAATGTTTTAAATGGTGAGAGATTGGGAAATGTTGGTGTTCAGAGGGACCTGGGTTCCTTGTACACCAATCACTGAAAGTTAACCTGCAGGTACAGCAAGTGATTAAAAAAGCAAATGGTATGTTGGCCTTTATTACAAGAGGATTTGAGTATAAGAGTAAAGACTCTTACTGCAATTATACAGGGCCCTGGTGAGACCGCACCTGGAGTATTGTGTACAGTGTCGGTCTCCTTACCTAAGGAAGGATATACTTGCCATAGAGGGAGTGCAGCGAAGGTTCAATAGATTGATGCATGGGATGGGGGGATTGTCCAATGAGGAGAGATTGAATAGAGTGGGTCTATATTCTCTGAAGTTTAAAAGAATGAGGGCTAGAACCTCCACTTTTGTGCCTGACGGCCACAAATGGCCAATATTTCCGGCGTGGGCGGTAAAAAGGGTTTTCAGATCGCCGGCTTCTCGTCCATTCTCAAAACACCTAGTCTCCATTTTTGAAAATTGGTGTTACCGTCAAATTTTTTTGACCTTCTGCCGTAAAGTGTGGCCGTCCTTAGCAACGGCTTGGCAACGCTCGATTCCCGCGATTCAGGAGGTCAAGGGTCATGCGCAGAAGAGGAGACAGAGAGAGAGGGGGGGCTCAGAGGCACTGAAGGTGTGTGTGGTGTGGTGTGTGCTTGTCTGCCTGTTGTGGGAGACACGACGGAGATTCACCAGCAGCAAGAAGCCCACTAAGTACCAAGAACACAGTTGGCACCGAGTTTTTGTCCAACAAATAATATATAACATGGAAGGGATGGAGGAGGCCCTGGAGCTGGTAGCCAGGAACACTGGTGGTAGAGGTCTCCCAGTGGTCCCGGAGCGCGGCACTGCACCCCAAGGTGCTGCACCCTCATTGCCAACCACATGAGAGCCAGCAGCAATATCTTGTTTCGGGCTCGGAGCATGTTCCCACCTCCGGACCGTCCTCTCCCGTATCCGTCCAAGCAGCGGTTTGGCCATCACCCGCGCCCCCCCTCCCCCCCCCCCCCCCCCAATGTAGCATTGCCTGAGGAGTCAGGAGGGGAAGGGAAAGGGGTAAAGGTGGGGAGGAGAATCGAGGAGTGGGGGGGGGGGGGGGCAGGGAGAGTTGGTTTGTACAGAAATACTGGTGATTTCAGACTAATGTTTGGTTTAAATGTATTTTAATTAACAAAACCTTGTAGCGCATTGGCTCAGATAGTTACACCGTTTTACGTTGGTGATTCCAAAGGGTATAATGACACTTAACTTCAATCAACTTAAACTTTAACTGTCACCAAGGTGATGCCCACCATTGATGTATGACCTGCACACCCAGCAGTGTGTCAGCCTTGTAAATAACACCAACGTTCTTTCAGGCAAAGCGCTCATTGATGAGCTCCTGACGTAAGGCTCTGCAGCTATCATGCCACCACAGACCCTTTCATGCGGTCTACAGGGGGGCGGGGGCATGGCTTCAGCATCAGCCTGATTGTCTGGGCCGATGTCAGCGTCCGCCTCATCGTCCTCCTCTTCCTCTCTCTGGTGAGGTGGACTGTCAGACTCATCAGGCAATTCTTGTCCCCTCCTGATAGCCAAGTTGTGCAGCATGGAGCACACCACCACGAATTGAGCTACCTGCTCAGGGTGGTATTGGAGCTCGCCTCCTGAGTGGTCCAGGCATCTAAAGCGCTGCTTCAGCACTCCAATGGTTTTCTCCACGATATTGCAAGTTGCTCTGTGGCTCTCATTGTATCGTCTCTCGGCCTCGGTGTGGGGGTCACGTGGGGGTTATCAGCCAGGTGGCGAGGCCATATCCTTTGTCCCCAAGCATCCAGCATTGACCTTGTGGCTCATTGTTAAACAAGTCAAATACAGTGCTCTCACGCAGGATGTGAGCATCATGGGTGCTGCCCGGAAATTGAGCATTCACTGCCAGTATAATTTGCTGGTGGTCGACAAGCAGCTGGACATTCAGGGAGTGGAATCCCTTGCGGTTCCTGAAAACCTCTGCATCCTGAAAAGGTGCCCACATCGCGATGTGTGTACAGTCTATTGCTCCCTGCACCTTGGGGAAGTTTGCAATTCTGTAGAATCTTAGAGCCCTCTCACTCTGTGCCTCCCTGGTCATAGGGAAGCTGATCAAGTCCCTCCTGCGTGCGTACAGGGCTTCAGTGACCTGTCTAATGCAGCAATGTATGGCATGCTGAGAAAGTCCGCAAATGTCTCCAGCTGTGGCCTGAAAAGAACCTGAGGCGTAGAACGACAGTGCTGCAGTGACTTTTACCTCGATGGATAGTGCAGTACTGATGGTGCTGGCAGGCTGCAGATCTCCTCTTATCAGCTGGCATACCTCAGTGATAACCACTTTGTGGAAGCGCAGTCTCCGAAGGCAGGTGGTGGCGGGCAAGTCGAGGTAAGAATGCTTCTCCTTGTACTTGCAGGGGGTGTAATGTCTGGTCCTCCTCATCTGCCTGTCATGTCTTACATTGGGCACATAATGCTGGGGAGCATTCCTTCGGCGATCTCGAGTCTGCTGCATGTAATTGGTCACCAGGAGAGGGTGAGAAAGGACAGGCCCCATTGCAGTAGCTCTCTGTTTTCCACCGATTGGTCACAAACAAGGAATGTCCCGACGAAGACACCTCTTCAGTTCCAATCGGTCACAGTATGGTCAAGATGTTTGTAGAGATGTTCACATCCACTCCAACGACCTGCAGAGTACATTCGAACTCCCCCGAGGTTGAAGCACAGCAGCCTTTTAAATGAAGCAACCTACAATTTTAAAAACACCGCTGGCTTTCGGTCAGAACAGTTCCACTTTTTCTGGGCAATTTTTTGGGCGAGTGATATTGTGGGCGACATGTGTGCGAGGTGGTGAAAGTAACGCTGGGCGATATTATGGGCGTAGATTTCGCCCATTCTGATGATTCCGCCCAAAAAAAGTGGGCGAGTAGTATTATTTTTTCTCGGCGTTAACCACATGGGGATAGTAACGCTCGCCGATAAGTTCTCAAAAAATGCCCATCAGTTTCCATTTTGTGCTAAATGGGCGATATATGTGCGTTATATGTCATTTCAGTGGTAAAATGGGCATTAAGTGGGTTAAGAATACAAAAAAAGTGGAGGTTCTAGCCCTGAGAGTTGATTTCATTGAAACATACAAAATTCTTACAGGACTTGACAGGGTAGATACAGGGAGGGTGTTTCCCCCGGGCTGGGGAGTCTAGAACCAGGGGTCACAGTCTCAGGATAAAGAGTCGGCCATTTAGGACCGAGATGAGGAGGAATTTCTTCACTCGGAGGGTGGTGAATCTTTGGAATTCTCTGCCCGAGGGCTGTGGAGGCTCAGTCTTTGAGTATATTCAAGTCAGAAATTGATAGACTTTTGGGCACCTGGGGAATCGAGGGATATGGGGATCGGACGGGAAAGTGGAGTTGAGCTAGAAGATCAGTTGTGATCTTATTGAATAGCGGAACAGGCTCGAGGGGCCATGTAGCCGACGACTCCTCCTAATTCTTATGTTAATAAGCTGTTGTTGTAGAAATACATAGGAGTTACAACAGGGAAACAGGCCATTTGGCCCATCCAGTCCGTGTTTATGCTCCACACAAGGCAATAGTTCTAACTACATTTACCCATTCTGTTCCCATGTCCTTTCACCCCCTTCTCCCTCCTCCCTGTCTCCAATCTAATCCTGAACGTTGACAGTTCCTGCCTCATCCACTAACCCTGGGAGTGAATCGCACAGCCTCATAGCTCTCCATGTAAAGCAGTTTCTCCAGCCCTCTGATCCAAATCTCTCACGTTTAATCTGGAATCTCTGGCTTCTCGTTCCAGATCCACAACCACTGGGAACAGTCATCTTCTCGCTGCCAAGTCCCATCCTTCAAAACGTTTCAATTAAACTATGTCACCCTTGTATTTATATTGAGAGAATTGCTTACTTTAAGAACCTCAGGACATTCCAAAACGTCTTACAGCCAGCAAAATATTTTTACCGTGTAGTCACTGTTGTAATGTGGGAAACGCGGAAGCCAATTTGCGCGCAGCAATATGATAATGATCAGATAATCTGTTTTAGTGATAAATATTAGCCAGGACACTGTGCAGAACTCCCCTTCTGTTCTTCAAAATAATGCCGTGGGATCTTTACATCCAACTGAGAGGGCAAACGGGACCTCGGTTTACCATCCCTCAGTACTGCCCCTCCGACAGTGCGGCACTCCCTCAGTACTGCCCCTCCGACAGTGCGGCACTCCCTCAGTACTGCCCCTCCGACAGTGCGGCGTTCCCTCAGTACTGCCCCTCCGACAGTGCAGCACTCCCTCAGTACTGCCCCTCCGACAGTGCAGCGCCCCCTCAGTACTGCCCCTCCGACAGTGCGGCACTCCCTCAGTACTACCCCTCCGACAGTGCGGCGCTCCCTCAGTAATGCCCCTCCGACAGTGCGGCACTCCCTCAGTACTGCCCCTCCGACACTTCAGCGCTCCCTCAGTACTGCCCCTCCGACAGTGCAGCACTCCCTCAGTACTGCCCCTCCGACAGTGCAGCACTCCCTCAGTACTGCCCCTCCGACAGTGCGGCACTCCCTCAGTACTGCCCCTCCGACAGTGCGGCACTCCCTCAGTACTGCCCCTCCGACAGTGCGGCACTCCCTCAGTACTGCCCCTCCGACAGTGCGGCACTCCCTCAGTACTGCCCCTCCGACAGTGCGGCACTCCCTCAGTACTGCCCCTCCAACAGTGCGGCGCTCCCTCAGTACTGCCCCTCCGACAGTGCAGCACTCCCTCAGTACTGCCCCTCCGACAGTGCGGCACTCCCTCAGTACTGCCCCTCCGACAGTGCAGCACTCCCTCAGTACAGCCCCTCCGACAGTGCAGCGCTCCCTCAGTACCACCCCTCCGACAGTGCAGCACTCCCTCAGTACCGCCCCTCCGACAGTGCAGCACTCCCTCAGTACAGCCCCTCCGACAGTGCAGCGCTCCCTCAGTACCACCCCTCCGACAGTGCAGCACTCCCTCAGTACTGCCCCTCCGACAGTGCAGCACTCCCTCAGTACAGCCCCTCCGACAGTGCAACACTCCCTCAGTACTGTTCTGCAGTGTTGGCCTAGATTTTGTGCTTGAATCTCTGGAGTGGGGCATAAGCCCACTCACTTGTCCCCCAGAGATGAGAGTGCTACCTACTGAGCCACTGCTGAGATTCAAGAGAAGCGAGGAAGGAAAAGGTGTTTTTTAATCTTACAAGGAAAAAGGTAATTTTTCACATCTAACGTTTAGTTTGGATCTTGCAGTTCGATGCCTCGGTTCCTGTTGGACTTTAACTGCCTGTTGGACGGTCTGTTGCCAGATTGACTCTTCCTTTGCTCCGTGTGTTGTAGGGTGACCCTGGACCTGCAGGCCCTCCGGGGAAAGATGGTCCACCAGGCCTCCGAGGATTCACTGGTGAACGTGGACTGCCCGGACCCCTCGTAAGTACAGCAACTGAATCTTCAGCACTTGGACCTCAGACTGATCATCGCGTGGTCCCGACAGAGGGTCTGAAGCTGGGATTCGATAGTGACATTTCAAACAATAATAATAGCCCAGAGTCAGCATCAAGCAATCAGTACCGCACGCTCCACATACAGGGTGCAGCTCCCTCTACACAGCAAAGAATGACTAAGAAAGCAATAAAGAAAGGAAAGATAGATTACAAAAGTAAACTTGCGCAAAACATAAAAACGGATAGTAAAAGCTTTTACCGATATATCAAACGGAAAAGAGTGACTAAAGTAAATGTTGGTCCCTCAGAAGATGAGAAGGGGGATTTAATAATGGGTAATGTGGAAATGGCTGAGACCTTAAACAATTATTTTGCTTCAGTCTTCACAGTGGAAGACACAAAAACCATGCCAAAAATTTCTGGTCACAGGAATGTGGGAAGGGAGGACCTTGAGACAATCACTATCACTAGGGGGGTAGTGCTGGACAGGCTAATGGGACTCAAGGTAGACAAGTCCCCTGCTCCTGATGAAATGCATCCCAGGGTATTAAAAGAGATGGCGGAAGTTATAGCAGATGCATTCGTTATAATCTACCAAAATTCTCTGGACTCTGGGGAGGTACCAGCAGATTGGAAAGCAGCTAATGTAACGCCTCTGTTTAAAAAAAGGGGGCAGACAAAAGGCAGGTAACTATTGGCCGGTTAGTTTAACATCTGTAGTGAGGAAAATGCTTGAAGCTATCATTAAGAAAGAAATAGCGGGACATCTAGATAGGAATAGTGCAATCAAGCAGACGGAACATGGATTCATGAAGGGGAAATCATGTTTAACTAATTTACTGGAATTCTTTGAGGATATAACGAGCATGGTAGATAGAGGTGTACCGATGGATGTGGTGTATTTAGATTTCCAAAAGGCATTCGATAAGGTGCCACACAAAAGGTCACTGCAGAAGATAAAGGTACGCGGAGTCAGAGGAAATGTATTAGCATGGATAGAGAATTGGCTGGCGAACAGAAAGCAGAGAGTCGGGATAAATGGATCCTTTTCGGGTTGGAAATCGATGGTTAGTGGTGTGCCACAGGGATCGGTGCTGGGACCACAACTGTTTACAATATACATAGGTGACCTGGAAGAGGGGACAGAGGGTAGTGCAACAAAATTTGCAGGTGACACAAAGATTAGTGGGAAAGCGGGTTGTGTAGAGGACACAGAGAGGCTGCAAAGAGATTTAGATAGGTTAAGCGAATGGGCTAAGATTTGGCAGATGGAATACAATGTCGGAAAGTGTGAGGTCATCCACCTTGGAAAAAAAAACAGTAAAAGGGAACATTATTTGAATGGGGAGAAATTACAACATGCTGCGGTGCAGAGGGACCTGGGAGTCCTTGTGCATGAATCCCAAAAAGTTAGTTTGCAGGTGCAGCAGGTAATCAGGAAGGCGAATGGAATGTTGGCCTTCATTGCGAGAGGGATGGAGTACAAAAGCAGGGAGGTCCTGCTGCAACTGTATAGGTATTGGTGAGGCTGCACCTGGAGTACTGCGTGCAGTTTTGGTCACCTTACTTAAGGAAGGATATACTGGCTTTGGAGGGGGTACAGAGACGATTCACTCGACTGATTCCGGAGATGAGGGGGTTACCTTATGATGATAGATTGAGTAGACTGGGTCTTTACTCGTTGGAGTTCAGAAGGATGAGGGGTGATCTTATAGAAACATTTAAAATAATGAAAGGGATAGATAAGATAGAGGCAGAGAGGTTGTTTCCACTGGTCGGATGACTAGAACTAGGGGGCACAGCCTCAAAATACGGGGAAGCCAATTTAAAACCGAGTTGAGAAGGAATTTCTTCTCCCAGAGGGTTGTGAATCTGTGGAATTCTCTGCCCAAGAAAGCAGTTGAGGCTAGCTCATTGTATGTATTCAAATCACAGATAGATAGATTTTTAACCAATAAGGGAATGAAGGGTTACGGGGAGAGGGCGGGTAAGTGGAGCTGAGTCCACGGCCAGATCAGCCATGATCTTGTTGAATGGCGGAGCAGGCTCGAGGGGCTAGATGGCCTACTCCTGTTCCAAATTCTTATGTTCTTATGTTCTTTTACCCCTTCAAACACTCCCAGGGCAGGTACAGCACAGGGTTAGATACAGAGTAAAGCTCCCTCTACAATGTCCCATCAAATAATCCCAGGACAGGTACAGCACTGTGTTAGATAGAGAGTAAAGCTCCCTCTACACTGTCCCATCAAACACTCCCAGGGCAGGTACAGCACGGGTTAGACACAGAGTAAAGCTCCCTGTACACTGTCCCATCAAACACTCCCAGGGCAGGTACAGCACGGGTTAGATACAGAGTAAAGCTCCCTCTACACTGTCCAACAAACACTCCCAGGGCAGGTACAGCACGGGTTAGATACAGAGTAAAGCTCCCTCTACACTGTCCCATCAAACACTCACAGGGCAGGTACAGGGGGTTAGATACAGAGTAAAGCTCCCTCTACACTGTCCCATCAAACACTCCCAGGGCTGGTACAGGGGATTAGATACAGAGTAAAGCTCCCTCTACACTGTCCCATCAAACACTCCCAGGGCAGGTATACCACGGGGTTAGATACAGAGTAAAGCTCCCTCTACACTGTCCCATCAAACACTCCCAGGGCAGGTGCAGCACGGGGTTAGATACAAATCATTTCTTTTTAAGCAGAGGGATATTAGGACATAGAATGCTCTACCAGAAATAGTGCGCTGAGCAACATCTATAGTGGTGACACCCGCCCTCCTGTATGGCTCAGAGACGTGGACCATATACAGCAGACAACTCAAAACGCTGGAGAAATACCACCAGCGCTTCCTCTGTAAGATCCTGCAAATCCACTGGGAGGACAGAGGCACCAACGTCAATGTTCTCACTCAGGCCAACATCCCCAGCATCGGAGCACTGACCACACTCGACCGGCTCCGCTGGGCAGGCCACATCGTCCACATACCCGACAGGAGACTCCCAGAGCAAACGCTCTCCTCGGAACTCCTACATGGCAGGAGAGCCCCAGGTGGGCAGAGGAAACGTTTCAAGGTCACCCTCAAAGTCTCCTTGATAAAATGTAACATCCCCACCGACACCTGGGAGTCCCTGGCCAAAGACGGCCCTAAGTGGAGGAAGTACATCCGGGAGGGCGCTGAGCACCTCGAGTCTCATCGCCGAGAGCGTGCAGAAACCAAGCGCAGGCAGCGGAAGGAGCGTGCGGCAAACCAGTCCCACCCTCCCCTTCCCTCAACCAGTGTCTGTCCCACCTGTGACAGGGACTGTGGCTCCCGTATTGGACTGTACAGTTACCTGAGAACTCACTTGTAGAGTGGGAGCAAGTCTTCCTCGATTCCGAGGGACTGCCTGTGATGATTATAATAGGTTTAGAAAGGAAGAGGATAAATATTTGAAAAATATTTTTTGACTGTTTTTTGGGCAAGGGCTGTGGAATGGGAGTGAGGGGCGAGCTCTTTGAGGGAGAGGGCACGGGGATGATGGGCCAAGTGGGGAACAGGTGTGGGAATAGGTCTAAGCAAGAACTCTTTCAGGGACCAGGGCGATCGGCCTCATCTGTTGTGTGAAATCCCGCTCAGAGATTGTTGGGAGTTGATCGCGTGGGTGAATTTCCTCAGAGCTGCGGTAACTTCTCTGGAATTATGTCAGAAGCCCCGTTTCTGTCCGTGAAAAGCTGGGAGGAAATTCTTGGCCTTGGCCTCCTTAATGCAGCTCCGCGCGATTCTGAATAGTTCCAATATTGTCAAGGTGGTCAGAGTCTGGGGGAGGCTTGCTCTGGTCACTGTGTCTTAGTGGGAATGAAATGGGCAAATCCATGTGCTCGGTTCTTGTGGTGAAATTGTTAGCATGTCCGCCGCAAACCAGAGCAAATTCCCCCCGGACTCCCACTCCGGACCCCGGCTCGAAGCATAGAGTGCACGTGTGATGGATTCCTCCACTGATTTTTATTTCTTGTCTGTCGACAGGGTCAGATCGGTTTGAAAGGCAGTGAAGGGCCTCCTGGTCCCCCGGGCCCACTGGTAAGTGAGAAACAGCCTGGAGAAAAGAGCAAATGCCCAAGGCCTTCGGGTCACCAACTCTGATTGGGCCGATTCCTGGAGCATTCATCATGTGACCTCCCGTTTCCAACCACCCCACCCAATCAAACATCTCCAACCAGTCTCTCACTAATAAACGAGAGTATTCGAAAAATGAGAAATACACACAAGTGTCCGGGAGGTTAATCGTTAATTGCTGGAGATTCCCAGCCAATCCTGGAAGGTTGGGCAGTCGGCCAAGATACGGAGTTAATTCTGGGACCGTTGTAAAATGCAACACTTTGGACCATGCAGTGAGGGGTGAAGGTTCATGGCACGGATCCCCACACCTGTATCGATCAGAAACCTTTCAGCAAGGAAATTCAGTGATTGATGTGACGAGACAATTCGGGTCTGTTTTGGATCTGTTGTGGAACCTGGTCACTGCCGTGGGTTGCCATGGAGTGGCAGAACAGGGACCCACACAGGACCGGTTGGCAGTGGATGTCCTGGGTCGGGGGGAGGTGCCTCACCCCTCCCCTCACAAAAGGAGGGCAATTCATTCCCCGGAGAGGAGGGGATGGCCAGTCACACAGCTCCAGCTGGCTCGGGACATGGCCTATCCCTTCAGCCTGGGGACAGGACAGGACACCGAGAGATACAAGCAAAGGGAAAGGTCAGAAAATGAGAGAATCTCACCATGAAATGGAAGCATAGGTTGCTGCAATTCAAGATTGATTTTACAATCAGACGGTGTAATGTATTTGTTTCATGGGCGCTTTGCTTAAGAATTCATAGCAACATATTGCTATTAAGAACTAGTTGGTTTATTAGCAAAGGTTTAACAATCACACTACACATTACCAGTTCATCCACCAGGCTCACAACCACCTGCCCCATCGTTGATCCCCCGAACCCAACTGGCTGGGGTTTTATTGAGTCTTGTGAACATCACATGACTGGCTAAGCCCCTCCCAACTCAACAGCTGTACAACCCTGAGCATACTTACAGGTGTGTACATTACAGACGGGCTGGCAGATGGATTTGTGGCCCTCAGAGTCTCTATACCCCACCATGCTCCCCCACCAAGCTCGGACATTCAGCCCACAACATTGAAAAAACAACATGTGCCCCCACTTGCAGTTGAACATCTATAAAGTCCAGGATTATTGGTGGCATTTTTAGTTTTAACCTTGAGTTGTTTTTTTTCCAAAGGGTTCTCCAGGCGATCGTGGACAAGCTGGTCCAGCAGGACCAATCGGTCTCCCGGGGCGACCTGGGCCTCAGGGCCCTCCGGGACCCTCTGGTGAAAAGGGAACCCCTGTAAGTACAGTTTCTCCTGACTGAAGCACTCAATACTAACTCTGTACATTGCCCACGTGCTGTGTGTACACCATGGGCGAGAGAGTCTCTGTTTCGGGCACAATCGGCTATTCTGGTGCAAATTGCCCCCAAAGTGTTTCCCACTGCCTCCCCCGCCCCGAGTTTCTGCTCAAATTCATTTGCATAATCACCAAACTTAAATCTGCCATGAACCAGCGTCTCCGGGCAGTGTTTTAAAACATCATTTGTTACTCCAAAAAATCTCGCTTTTAAAAAAAAATGTCCTTGTTAAGTTTAAGAGCGGTAACTTGGCAAAGTTTGAGCAGAACAGCTGAAAATGGATTTATCACACAATATAAGCCTTTTTAATTCATGTCGATCCACCACCTGTCGGCAACCCAATTTTAAATTGCTGAAAATGACAAAAAATAATACACAGAACCGTTTTCCAGTGAGACAGGGGAACAGGCGTCAGTTCCAAGCCTCTCCAACCATCGCCCATTGGTGTCCATGTGCACAAAGCCCCAGCTTCATCTCTGGAGCCTCCTCGAAGGCCCGTAAACCAGCGCGGTTAACGGGAACCTGCCGCGGTGATTAATCCGCCTGGAGTTGTGGCAGAGCCCTGCTTCTAGCGCAATGTTTTTAAATGAGCGCAAAACGTCGCGGACACTCTGCGCTGGACGCAATTTGCACCTAAAATTCCGTGACCTTTGGTACTGATTCCGCCGATATCCAGCGGAAACTCCAGGCCCATGTACCTTGCTCTGTGTACACTATCCATATATCTTGCGCTCTGTACACTCTCCTTCCTGTTCTTTCTCATAAGAATTAGGAGCAAGAGTCGGTCGTTCGGCCCCTCGAGCCCGCTCCTCCGTTCAGTGAGATCACGGCTGATCTTTGACCTCAGCTCCACTTCCCTGCACTGTCCCCATATCCCTTCATTCCTTTAATATTCAATCATTTATCGATCTGTGTCTTGAATATACTCAAGGACTGAGCCTCCTCAGACCTCTGGGGTAGAGAATTCCAAAGATTCACCACTCTCCGAGTGAAGAGATTTCTCCTCATCTCAGTCCTAACTGGCCGAGCCCTTATCCTGAGACTGTGACCCCTGGTTCTAGACTCCCCAGCCCGGGGGGAAACACCCTCCCTGCATCTACCCTGTCAAGCCCTGTAAGAATTGTGTGTGTGGTTCCTCAGTGTTCTCTGCCCAGTCTCTGCAGTGTTATCAGAGCGCTCACCTCAGACCTCAGTCAGTGTCTAAACACGCAGCTGACATTCGAAACCAGAGGCGACAGAAAGGATCTGCACCTCATAGCTTGTCAAACTGGTTGGAGGGAAGGATTACTGCAGCCACTGTTCTTGCAGCACGAGTAGTAAATACTGAGATCCAGAAGCAGATGACCATCACTACATCAGCATTTCAATACTGCGACTCCATTAATCCACTACCAGAGCCCCTGGAAATCAGACGCAGAATGAAAGAGTTTAAGAATCCTCGATCTAACAGCGGTCTGACTCTCTAAATATGGCAGTGAACACATTGGGTTGGGTTGTACACTCGAGCGACACGTTCTTCAATGTTTCTCTCTCCTTACTCCACACAGGGTGAGAAAGGGCCACAGGGACCAGCTGGACGCGATGGAATCCAGGGTCCAGTCGGTCTCCCTGGTCCGGCGGGACCTTCGGGACCACCAGGTGAAGATGGAGACAAGGTGCGAGCACAACACACCGACAGTAATGGGCCCATCCACTCAAATAGCGACAAAGGGTTTTTTATTGATTCTGGGATGTGGCCGTCGCTGGCCAGGCCGGCATTTATTGCCCATCCCTAATTGCCCCGTGAGAAGGTGGTGGTGAGCCGCCTTCTTGAACCGCTGCAGTCCGTGTGGTGAAGGTGCTCCCACAGTGCTGTTAGGGAGGGAGTTCCAGGATTGTGACCCAGCGACGATGAAGGAACGGCCGATATATTTCCCAGTCAGGATGGTGTGTGACTGGGAGGGGAACTAGAAATGTGTTACACCGTGAGTGAGGGGCACTGGGAGCGAGGGAGACCGCGAGCGAGGGGCATGGGGAGCGAGGGGCACGGGGAGCGAGGGAGATGGGGAGCGAGGGAGACCGGGGGGAGCGAGGGAGGCCGGGAGCGAGGGGCATGGGGAGCGAGGGGCACGGGGAGCGAGGGAGATGGGGAGCGAGGGAGACCGGGAGCGAGGGGCACGGGGAGCGAGGGGCACGGGGAGCGAGGGGGACGGGGAGCGAGGGGGACGGGGAGCGAGGGGGACCAGGAGCGAGGGGCACGGGGAGCGAGGGGCACGGGGAGCGAGGGGCACGGGGAGCGAGGGAGACCGGGAGCAAGGGGCACGGGGAGCGAGGGAGATGGGGAGCGAGGGGGACCAGGAGTGAGGGGCACGGGGAGCGAGGGGCACGGGGAGCGAGGGGGACCAGGAGCGAGGGCCACGGGGAGCGAGGGCCACGGGGAGCGAGGGGCACGGGGAGCGAGGGGCACGGGGAGCGAGGGGCACGGGGAGCGAGGGGGACCAGGAGCGAGGGGCACGGGGAGCGAGGGGCACGGGGAGCGAGGGGCACGGGGAGCGAGGGAGGCCGGGAGACCGGGAGCGAGGGGCACGGGGAGCGAGGGGGACCAGGAGCGAGGGGGACCAGGAGCGAGGGGGACCGGGAGCGAGGGGGACCGGGAGCGAGGGGCACGGGGAGCGAGGGAGGCCGGGAGACCGGGAGCGAGGGGCACAGGGAGCGAGGGGGACCAGGAGCGAGGGGGACCAGGAGCGAGGGGGACCGGGAGCGAGGGGGACCGGGAGCGAGGGGGACCGGGAGCGAGGGGCACGGGGAGCGAGGGGCACGGGGAGCGAGGGAGACCGGGAGCGAGGGAGACCGGGAGCGAGGGGAGCGAGGGAGGCCGGGAGCGAGGGAGACCGGGAGCGAGGGAGACCGGGAGCGAGGGGCACGGGGAGCGGGGAGCGAGGGGCACGGGGAGCGAGGGAGATCGGGAGTGAGGGAGACCGGGGGGAGCGAGGGAGACCGGGAGCGAGGGAGACCGGGAGCGAGGGAGACCGGGGGGAGTGAGGGAGACCGGGGGGAGCGAGGGAGACCGGGAACGCGGGAGACCGGGAGTGAGGAGTGGGGGATATCGGAACGAATGGTTTTATTTGAAAGGCCAATGATGTTTGATCTTTCCTTGTTTTTCCCGATCAGGGTGAATTTGGTGATCCAGGACAAAAGGGCAGCAAAGGTGACAAGGGTGAACAGGTGAGAATGGGCATCACGAAAGGTGCATTTGATTCGGCAATATCCCAGACGGGCCCAACCAGTGCTGGCCTTGCTCAGCGGTGGGGCTGTGCTCGGGGGGGGGGGGGAGGGGGTGGGGGAGCCTGGTCCTGACCCTGGGGGTCTGCCCTTGCGCAGTGGGCATCTGGCCCCGGGGGTCGGGCCTGGCCCCGGGGGTCGGGCCTTGCTCAGGGGGGGTCTGGCCCTGGGGGTCTGGCGTTGCTCAGGGGGGGTCTGGCCCCGGGGGTTGGGCCTTGCTCAGGGCGGTCGGACCTGGCTCGGGGGGTCTGGCCTTGCTCAGGGGGGGTCTGGCCCCGGGGGTCGGGCCTGGCCCCGTGGGTCGGGCCTTGCTCAGGGCGGTCTGGCCCCGGGGGTCGGACCTGGCTCGGGGGGTCTGGCCCCGGGGGTCGGGCCTGGCCCCGGGGGTCTGGCCTTGCTCGGGGGGTCTGGCCTTGCTCAGGGGGGGTCTGGCCCCGGAAGTCGGACCTGGCTCGGGGGGTCTGGCCTTGCTCGGGGGGTCTGGCCTTGCTCGGGGGGTCTGGCCTTGCTCAGGGCGGTCGGACCTGGCTCGGGGTTCTGGCCTTGCTCAGGGGGGGTCTGGCCCCGGGGGTCGGGCCTTGCTCAGGGCGGTCGGACCTGGCTCGGGGGGTCTGGCCCCGGGGGTCGGACCTGGCTCGGGGGAGTCTGGCCTTGCTCGGGGGGTCTGGCCTTGCTCGGGGGGTCTGGCCTTGCTCGGGCTGCAGTTTTCAGTGCGTCGATCGCCGGCTGTCTGTGACTGACCACACTACGGGGAAGAGCAGATGTCACTATTTGGGCTTGCCTGCTCCATCACTCAGAGAAAACGTTTTTCAAAATAAAAATCAGGGAATGAGTCACTCTCTCTCGTGTCTGCTGAGGTAAAAGGAAGAAAGAGCTTGCATTTCGGGACGTCCCAAAACGCTTCACAGCCAATGAAGCACTTTTGAAGTGTGGTCACTGTTGTAATGTCGGAAACATCGCAGCCCATTTGTGCCCAGCTCCCACAAAAGGCAATAAGGTAAATGACCAGTTCAGATAATAACCTGCTTCTGACCTAGCCCATGAAGAGTTAAAGTTCTGCACTGGGCCTCTCGGGAATGTGTCTGAATCCTGTTGTGGAAATGCTGCGGGAAAAAAGGGCCCTGAATTGATTGGAATGGGTCATTTGATCGAACTGGACATCAAGCTCTCTCTGGCTCTGTCTCCAACTCTTGGACTCAAAGGAGATAGACTTGGCTCCAAGTGTTGACAGGACTTATCCTGGCTCAGTTGGAATCCTCCTTGAAGACTTTTGACCGGGGTATTGAGTGATGATAAAGTTGCATCATTCCACGAGGTACATGTGCTGCACAGAATCCTCAGGAATGCTCAACTAGTTCCAGCCCAATGGGAGTGTGTTCACTTGACCTGTCCATGCCACGGAACAAAGGGGATCAAATTCATCTTTGGCGGAGGCACAAAACATGCCCGTTAAGTAAGTCCACCTGATTTTCCTTCCTGTTGATGTCTGTGCACCCTCCGAGGCTGAATGTTCCCCCACGTTGCCCGAAGCTCAATGCGGGGGTGAATTTCCGCTGGGGTTCTCCCACTCACCCGCCGGAACTTTGCCAGAAGAGCCACAGAAACCCAATAAATGGTGTGATTGACCATTGACTGTCCAAGCAATCTGTAACAATCGGGAACATCAGCCCATGTACTTCAGGCTAGACCTTGTATTGGATCCAATAACTCTCACTGAAAATGTGTGTCTCATGTTCTGTTTACAGGGTCCACCTGGTCCATCGGGACCCCAAGGCCCTATAGGACAACCTGGCCCTGCCGTGAGTACAGCCCCGTGCATGGTTCCTGCGTTAGACCATTTGCTGAGTTAGTGTCCACAGGTGAGAGTTCTGATACCTTGCCTTGCTTGTGTTTTAGGGTGCTGATGGTGAGCCTGGTCCAAGAGGACAGCAAGGTCTCTTTGGCCAGAAAGGTGATGAAGGACCAAGGGGTTTCCATGGTCCTCCTGGCCCAGTTGGTCTTCAGGTAAGTTACTGAAAGTCTACCTGTTTAATACTATCTTCCTGGCTGGCACTCAAGTGTGGGAAACACGACAAGCTGCCCATTCATTTCACATCCTTTCAGTTAGTTTCTTGGTTTGGTTGAGACATCTCTGAGGACACCCAATGGAATCTGCACAATAACCAACGGCCATCCCTTCTTACTGGCTCAGGGCTGATCCTAGGAGGGAGCAGGGGATTGAAGAGGAGAATGAGATTCCAACACTGCTGGATTCTCCGGGGAAAGGGTGGGTGGGGGGTGCGGGGAACGTGTTAACGTGTTTTAAGGGGGTGAGGGGAGGTGTTTTTGGAGGTGAGGGGAGGTGTTTTTGGAGAGGTGTTTTGGGGGGGAGGGGGCAGTTGTTTTGAGGGGTGAACGGAGGTGTTTTGCGAGGGGGGTTTGGGGTGAGGAGGAGGTGTGTTCAGGGTGGGGGGGGGGGTTTGGGGGGGGTGTGAGTGGAGGTGTTTTTGGGGTGAGGAGGGGGGGTGTTCAGGTTGGGGGGGGTGTGAGCGGAGGTGTTTTTGGGGTGAGGAGCGGGGGTGTTCAGGGTGAGGGGGATTATTTTGTGGGGGTGTGAGCGGAGGTGTTTTGTGGGGGGGGGGGGTTCGGTGGGGGGAGGGTGAGATCACCTGTCACCATGCACAGCGGATCGATAATCAATTCCAGATTTTCTCTGGGCGAAGTTTGTGATGAAATCCGGAACATGTCCAGAGAGATCGTGTTTGTTGAACGCGTTAATGATGTCACTGCACATGGCAGCTAGAGTCAATCGAACCTCACCAGCCCCGACGTGTCCCAGTTCGGGATGTAGAGGGAGGGTATGAGCGATGAGTGATCAGGAATGGGCTCTGGATGGGACGGGGTTCATGGGCCGATGGCCTGTTTTTGCTCCAGCCGTACTTATGTTCTTGTTGTAACGTTCCTTCTCCGATCACTCACTCCTGTCGCTCTTCATTGTCAACACTCCCCGTGCCCCGATCTACCCGTTTATTACTGTCAGAGACACAATACTAAACTTGTGTTATGATTGTCGGAAACGGGCAATACATTTCCGACTGCTCCAGGGTGTGTGACCACACTCGGAGCTGAATTAAAAGCTCAGTGTGACGGCCTGCCCCCATGCAGTGTCTGACCCTGCAGTGCTACAACCTGACGCATTGTCTTATTCACTGTATTAAAAACACAAGGACAAAGTATCTACTCTATATGTATTTGGAAGGAACAATGAGGAGAAGCAACATTAACTAAAGGGTACAGTTTTAAAGGGGGTGCAGGATCAGAGACAGCTGGGTGTGTACATACACAAATCTTTGACGGTGACAGGAGAAGTTGAGAAGGCTGTTAAAAAAACATATGTGGTCCCTAGCTTTATTAATGGAGGAATACAAGTGATAAAGTCACACTCAACCTTTGAAAAACACGGGTTCGGCCTCAGCTGGAGTATTGTGTTCAATTCTGTGCTCCGCACTTTAGGAAAGATGTAAAGGTCTTAGAGAGGGTGCAGGAGAGATTTACTCGAACGGTATCAGGGATGGGGGACCTCAGTGACGGAGAGAGACTGGAGAAGCTGGGGTTGTTCTCCTTGGAGCAGATTAAAGAGGAGATTAAATAGTGATGTTCAAAATTATGAGGTGTTTTGATGGAGTAAATAAGGGGAAACTGATCCCAGTGACAGGAGGGTCAGTAACCAGAGGGACACAGATTTATGGTAATTGGCAAAAGAACCAGTGAGGGAGATGGGGAGAATGTTTTTACGCAGCGAGTTGTTGTGATCAGGAACGCGCTGCCTGACAGGGCGGTGGGAGCAGATTCAATAGTAACTTTCAAACCAGGAATTGGATAAATACTGGAAGGGGGAAATGTGCCGGGCTGTGGGGAAAGAGCGGGGAGTGGGACGGATTGGATCGCTCTGTCACAGAGCCGGCACAGGCTCGATGGGCCCAATGGCCTCCTCCTGTGCTGTGCGATTTGATGATTCTATATCCCTGCATGATTCTTGTCAGTCCGTTGGGTAAACTCACAGCTTCCCGAGGGGGATCAAGATTCTTCAATCAACGCACTACTCTGCAGGCATTCGAGCCACACAGAGGGACTCATTGGGAAAATAAACAGGGTTAGTTTGATTTATTTGGGGCTAGATTGTGAATCTAAAATCTGCTGGGAGTCACTGTAACACCAGGGTGCAAGTCTCCAATAGATTTTGTTCAAGCCTTAACAACATAGGACTTGCGAGACAAAAATGACCAGGGTCCGGCTAGTTCACCTTGCAGCACCCTGGTTGTCACAGATACAATGGGAATGAAGTTGCTGACTTATCCCAGCCGTCGACTTTTACCAATTCACTCACGAACGGAGACTGCCAGCTGGTTCTCACTCTGTCGTTGTTTGGGAATGAGCACCTCATCGTCATTACCTTGCTGGGTGGATTGTTCTCTCCGGGGGCTGGTGCGGGGGGGCGGGGGGTCCAAGGTCGAGGGAAGCCTGATGGTTTGGGAGCAGTTAAAAGACCCCCATTTGTCCCTCCCACCCCCTCATCTTCACATCCTGTAAAGCCCACACTCGATCCCACATGGGAAATTGTGGGAAATGGGCCTGAGGGATGTTTCCCTGTTGATATACGTGGAAATAATAACCACTGCACGTTCTAATTTTTTCCAGGGATTACCTGGTCCAGCAGGTGATAAAGGTGAAACGGGTGATGTTGGCCCAATGGTGAGTGTGTGCGTCTTTGTATAATCGAGCCTCCATTGAATTCAATGAGGCTTTTTTTTCCTTATTGCAATGTGTTGGTTTTCCGGTGATGAGTGACAGTAATGTGATTGACATGTCCAATATTTCTGTTACCAGGGTCCACCAGGCCCACCAGGGCCCAGAGGCCCATCGGGTGCTCCAGGAGCAGAGGTAAGTACTCCTTCCAATATTTTATCCTCCACAGTAACCATGGTTACGCTGCAGTGAAGCGAAACTCAGCTTACCTACATTCTCAATCCTTTGTCTTTGAATCAGTCCCAAAGCTGTGCCCAGTGTTTTGACTTAGATTGTCCATCAATTTTACAACAACAACAACAGCTTACATTTATATAGTGCCTTTAACGTAGTAAAACAGCCCAAGGTGCTTCACAGGAGCGAAAATCCGACACGGAACTTGAACCCGAGCCACATGAGATATGAGAACAGGTGACCAAAAGCTTGGTCAAAGAGGGAAGTTTTAAGGAGTGCTTTGAGAAGGAGGAGAGAGAGGCGGACAGGTTTAGGGAGGGAATTCCACAGCTCAGGCCCCAGACAACTGAAGGCACGACCGCCAATGGTGGAGCGATGGAAATCAGGGATCGGCAAGAGGCCAGAATTGGAGCAGCGCAGAGATCTCGACGGGCTGGAGGAGGCTCCATTCACGGAATAAGATATAGATCCAGTTGGAAGTAAACAAGACATTTGTCCCGTCGTACACTGAGAGATTGGACCAGCTGAGCTGAATCACCCTTGTGAAGCTTTGAGAGAGGGAGAGACAGAGAGACGGGATATGGGATTACAAAACAACATTCCAAAGTACTGAGATACATCAAATCCACAGACACTGTCCTGAGTAAAAGCATTTGGGAAGGACACTGTGAACAATGGCAGTGGTCATCTGCTGCGTTTATTATATGGGTGTTGTACTGGAGAGTGTGAAGATCGCACGAGCCTGACTTGAGATGGAAAGTGACAGAGCAGGCACTGTGTGTATTATATGAATCCCAGTCTTGAGAATGAAGCCTGCCCTTCAGTCCCCTGGCATGGTCTGTCTTAAAATCCAGTGTGTTCTTTCTGTTACAGGGTCCTCAAGGTCCTTCGGGAGGAATTGGTAACCCTGGATCTGTGGGCGAAAAGGTAGGCTCCTCAATTCTTCCTTCCCTTACATCAGCTTCCAAATACTGCTCCGAATGTGTGTAGAGTTATATAAATTACTGTGTCCCACTGGGACTGATGTATACACAGTTACTGTGCCTCACTGGGATTGATGTATACACAGTTACTGTGTCCCACTGGGATTGATGGATACACAGTTACTGTGTCCCACTGGGATTGATGGATACACAGTTACTGTGTCCCACTGGGATTGATGGATACACAGTTACTGTGTCCAACTGGGATTGATGGATACACAGTTACTGTGTCCCACTGGGATTGATGGATACACAGTTACTGTGTCTCACTGGGATTGATGTATACACAGTTACTGTGTCCAACTGGGATTGATGGATACACAGTTACTGTGTCCCACTGGGATTGATGTATACACAGTTACTGTGTCCAACTGGGATTGATGGATACACAGTTACTGTGTCTCACTGGGATTGATGTATACACAGTTACTGTGTCCAACTGGGATTGATGGATACACAGTTACTGTGTCCCACTGGGATTGATGTATACACAGTTACTGTGTCCAACTGGGATTGACATGGATCACTCACAGAGGATGTCATGAAGTATTTTGGGTAGCATTTCACTAACAGCTTCAACGTGTCTCTGTTTTCCCGCAGGGTGATTCAGGTGAAGCGGGAACGCCGGGACCTCCAGGATACCTGGGAATGCCTGTAAGTGCTGGGCGCTCTTGCCTGTAATGAGTTATGTATATTTCCCTCTGTCACACCACTTGCCACATGTATCTCTCACTGCCCCCTCCCCCACCCACCTCTGTACAACAGTCTTGTTTTCTCAATTGAAAGGATTAAATTACGAAATGGAACCCAGGGGCGTGGCAGCTGAGGACAGGGTTGTATCAGCTCAAAGGATTTGTGTTGGGTCTGAGGATAACTGAATCCCTCAGCTCATCTTAGTCGAAAGTGTTAATGATTCACTCGAAGTAAACAGAGGGAATGGTCGCTGAGAGAGTCACCATCACAGTGACTGGGGCAATTCCTGCACATCCCCCCATTCCATCCCCCACCCAACCCATCACTCCATGTGAAAGAAAGAACAGAAAGCATTTCTATAGCGCCTTTACCAACCTCACAATGATCCAAAGCGCTTCACAGCCAGTGAAGTATTTTTGAAGTGTGGTCCCTGTTGTAATGTGGGAACGCAGCAGCCAGATTGCGCACAGCAAGCTCCCACAAACAGCAATGTCATTACGACCAGATCATCTGGTTTTAGTGATGTTGATTGAGGGCCAAATATTGGCCCCAGGACACCGAGGAGAACTCCCCTGCTCTTCTTTCAATAGGCCGTGGAATCTCTTAGATCCGCCCTAAAGGGCAGATGGGGCCTCGGTTTAACGTCTCATCTGAAAGAAGGCACCTCCAACATTGCAGCACTCCTTCAGTACTGCCCCTCCGACAGTGCAGCACTCCCTCAGTACTGCCCCTCCGACAGTGCAGCACTCCCTCAGTACTGCCCCTCCGACAGTGCAGCACTCCCTCAGTACTGCCCCTCCGACAGTGCAGCACTCCCTCAGTACTGCCCCTCCGACAGTGCAGCACTCCCTCAGTACTGCCCCTCCGACAGTGCGGCACTCCCTCAGTACTGCCCCTCCGACAGTGCGGCACTCCCTCAGTACTGCCCCTCCGACAGTGCGGCACTCCCTCAGTACTGCCCCTCCGACAGTGCAGCACTCCCTCAGTACTGCCCCTCCGACAGTGCGGCACTCCCTCAGTACTGCCCCTCCGACAGTGCGGCACTCCCTCAGTACTGCCCCTGCGACGCTCCTCCAGTACAGCACTGAAATGTGAACTCCAAGTGGATTTGTAAGAAGCCCAGCCGCCCTCGGACTCTCTGTGTGCCGTTAATGAGTTGTTTGAATCCTCCGCAGGGCCCGAAAGGCGAACGTGGTGAGAAAGGTGAATCTGGACCATCTGGCTCTGCTGGGCCTCCAGGTCCGAAAGGTCCTCCTGGTGACGATGGTCCTAAGGGCAGCCCTGTGAGTATATGAGCATTTCCAGCACCTCACACTCATCATCCTCTCCTCCTCCTTCCTATCCCTTCTCTTCATCCTCCAACCATTTTCAGTTTACCTCCGTAATTGTCCATCAATCACTGTCCCAATGCCCAGACAGTCAGGTTCCAAACTCACTGTTTCATAGACTCACAGTCTTACAGCACAGGAGGAGGCCATTCGGCCCATCGAGCCTGTGCCGGCTCTGTGAGAGAGCTATCCAATTTAGTTCCACACCCCAGTTTTTCCCCCGTAACCCTGCACATTAATCCCCTTCAAATACATCTTGGCCAATTTCCTTTTGAACGTTCCCGTGGAATCTAATTCCACCGCCCTTTCAGGGATTGTGTTCCAGATCACAACAACTCTCTGTGTGAAGACATTTCTCCTCAGTTCCCCTCTGGTTCTTTTGCCAATTATTTTAAACGATGACCTCTGGTTACCGACCCACTTGCCAGAAGAAACCGTTTCTCCCTACTTGCTCTATCAAAAGCCCTCATGAGTTTTCACACCTCTATTAAATCTCCCCTTAACCTTCTCTGCTCAACCCCCAGCTTCTCCAGTCTCTCCCCGTCACTGAACTCCCTCATCCCTGGAACCACTCTGGTCAATCTCCTCCACACCCTCTCCATGACCTTCACATCCTTCCGAAAGTGTGGTGCCCAGAATTGGACACAGTATTCCAGCTGAGGCCGGACCAGTGAATTGTGAAGGTTTAGTGTGACGTCCTTGTTTCTGTATTCAATGTCTCTATTTACAAAGCCCAGTATCCCAGACGCTTTCTGAACCACATTCTCAACTTGCCGTGCCACCTGCAAGGATTTGTGAAGGGCATCAAAATAGCACCATTGAGATTATCCTGCCTTTCCATGTTGCTTCTCCCAAACTGCACCACTTTACACTTATCTGCATTAAATTGCATCTGCCTCGTGTCTGCAAATATCACCAGTCTGTCTCTGTCTCCCTGACATCTGCTACCATCCTGCTCACTATTTACTACATAGCCAAGTTTTGCATCATCTACAAACTTGAAATTATACTCCCTGTAGCCAAGTCCAGGTCATTTATATATAACAAGAAAAGCAATGGTCCTAATACCAATCCCTGGGGGAACCCACTGCATACTTTTCTCCAGTCAGAAAACCATCTGTTCACCACTCTCTGCCTCCAATCCACAGCCAATTACATACCCAACTTACCACCATCCCTTTAATACCATGTGCTTTTATTTTCGAGTAAATCTGTTATGTGGTACTTTATCAAATACTTTTTGAAAGTCCATATATACAACATCTGCAGGGCCCTCATCAACCCTTTCTGCTCCTTCATCAAAGTCTCCTAATCACTAGTTCCTAACCTCGCTCAAAAAACACATTTTGTTTAATGCCCCAATGATTTATCTCCCGGGTTTTTGCTTACAGAAGCAGTGTCCCAGAGATTAATCTTCTATTGCTGGAGGATTGGCCACCCTATCTCAGCCCTTCACCCTTCAAAAAAAAATAATCGGGGCATTCTTATTTCAATCCATCAGGAACGGCCGCGTTTTCTCTGCTTTGCTCCGAGAAACTGAGCAGAGGATGTCTCTGCCTCCTCGCTGTGTGTAAACTGAGACGCCTCTCCCCCTTCTACTCCAACTCATTCCCCCACATGACCTCAAGGTTGTCTAACTCCTGTCTACCTCCGACAATCGTCGGGATCGCAGACACTCGTCGCAGATGTAAACTCGCTCTTCACTTGGAACTCCTCAGGATGACCAAGCACTGACCTTTTGCTCTTTTTCTCCCCCTTTCCTTAGGGACCGGTTGGTTTCCCTGGTGACCCTGGCCCTCCTGGTGAATCCGGACCGCCGGTAAGCTCAAGATTTGTTTAGTTAAGAGAGAATTGCTGCTGAGTAGAATCATTAATTAAATGTCTGCGATAAACACCTTGAGAGTATTAATCCAAGCCCTTGGGGTGAAGGATGCTCCATTTATTCCGTGTTGTGGTTTGCGGCTGATGTGACAGATGGATGCTCTCAATTTCAGCATCAAAAAGTATTGATGATTTTTTTGACATGTTTGTTCTAACACATGGAGATAGAATTGGAATTCTGCTCGTGAACTCGATGATCAAATCTGAGTAAATCTTCAAAAGATGATGAAGCAGCCACAAGACCCTCATAACCTGGCCTTTTTCTTTCTCAACAGGGTCAAGATGGACCTTCAGGGGACAAGGGAGAAGATGGTGAACCTGGACAGACAGTGAGTTCAAAACTAATTGGCAATGGATGCTTGTTAGGGGAGAGTTAGGTTTGTAGGGGGTTGGATAACCAGCAGGTCAACTACTGAGCCATGGTCAAGAGGGGAAGGGACAACCCAATGGGATGCGGCACTGTTCAGCTCAGAATGTGCTCAGGTGGGGCACTAGTTGGGGGAGCAGTAACTTGCCTCAGTGCCCCTGGGTTACCGATAGGTCTCCTGAATTCTAGTCTGACCAAAGGGTTTGCACGAACCACGACATGTCCTGATGGGGCAGAGGGGCTGAAGGGCTCAGCATTGAGGGGAGGGGGACCTGTCTGGTACAGAGGGGAGGGGGACCTGTCTGGTACAGAGGGGAGGGGGACCTGTCTGGTACAGAGGGGAGGGGGACCTGTCTGGTACAGAGGGGAGGGGGACCTGTCTGGTACAGAGGGGAGGGGGACCTGTCTGGTACAGAGGGGAGGGGGACTTGTCTGGTACAGAGGGGAGGGGGACCTGTCTGGTACAGAGGGGAGGGGGACTTGTCTGGTACAGAGGCCTGGCCCAAAAAAATAGGATCAAAGAGCCCACACGAGCCGATCGATTTCCAGGAATGGAGTAGAGGGAAAGATCTGACCCCTAGTGGGGGGATTTTCCGGCCCTTTGTGCTCCGTTTTTCACCCCTGGAGCGGTGGCAATGGTGGCGACAATGAGGTCAGCCTCCCGCCCCACAGCGATCCTCGGCTCGGGTTTTGTGGCAGCGCGGAGCAGCATCGCCCAGAAGAGTGGCACCTGGTGTACAACGCCCCGGGTGTGTACCGCCCCGGGTGTGTGCAGCGCTCCGGGTGTGTGCAGCGCCCCGGGTGTGTGCAGCGCCAACGCCCCGGGTGTGTGCAGCGCCCCGGGTGTGTACAACGCCAACGCCCCGGGTGTGTGCAGCGCCCCGGGTGTGTACAACGCCAACGCCCCGGGTGTGTGCAGCGCCCCGGGTGTGTACAACGCCAACGCCCCGGGTGTGTGCAGCGCCCCAGGTGTGTGCAGCGCCAACGCCCCGGGTGTGTGCAGCGCCCCGGGTGTGTACAACGCCAACGCCCCGGGTGTGTGCAGCGCCCCGGGTGTGACTCCAGCGCCCCGGGTGTGACTCCAGCGCCCCGGGTGTGTGCAACGCCCCGGGTGTGTACAACGCCCCGGGTGTGACTCCAGCGCCCCGGGTGTGTGCAACGCCCCGGGTGTGTGCAGCGCCCCGGGTGTGTGCAGCGCCCCGGGTGTGACTCCAGCGCCCCGGGTGTGTGCAACGCCCCGGGTGTGTGCAGCGCCCCGGGTGTGTGCAACGCCCCGGGTGTGTACAACGCCCCGGGTGTGTACAACGCCCCGGGTGTGTGCAGCACCCCGGGTGTGACTCCAGCGCCCCGGGTGTGTGCAACGCCCCGGGTGTGTGCAGCGCCCCGGATGTGTACAACGCCCCGGGTGTGTACAACGCCCCGGGTGTGACTCCAGCGCCCCGGGTGTGTGCAACGCCCCGGGTGTGTGCAACGCCCCGGGTGTGACTCCAGCGCCCCGGGTGTGTGCAACGCCCCGGGTGTGACTCCAGCGCCCCGGGTGTGTGCAGCGCCCCGGGTGTGTGCAGCGCCAACGCCCCGGGTGTGTGCAGCGCCCCGGGTGTGTGCAGCGCCAACGCCCCGGGTGTGTGCAGCGCCCCGGGTGTGTGCAGCGCCCCGGGTGTGTACAACGCCAACGCCCCGGGTGTGTGCAGCGCCCCGGGTGTGTACAACGCCAACGCCCCGGGTGTGTGCAGCGCCCCGGGTGTGTACAACGCCCCGGGTGTGTGCAGCGCCCCGGGTGTGTACAGCGCCAACGCCCCGGGTGTGTGCAGCGCCCCGGGTGTGTGCAGCGCCCCAGGTGTGACTCCAGCGCCCCGGGTGTGACTCCAGCGCCCCGGGTGTGTACAACGCCCCGGGTGTGTACAGCGCCAACGCCCCGGGTGTGTACAACGCCCCGGGTGTGTACAGCGCCAACGCCCCGGGTGTGTGCAGCGCCCCGGGTGTGTACAATGCCCCGGGTGTGTACAGCGCGAGTTTTGAGGCCTGCCCGACCCGTGCCCCGACTGAGTGCCTGGGAAAGACGGCAGTCCACGCGATACCGACTGCAGTGAGGGAGGTAATGTCGTCCTAAGGCAAGTGTGATTGTTTTTTCTTTTAATTTGTTTTGCGATTTATGTTCTGGCGGCGTGGGCAATGTTTAGGGAATGTTTTTTTCAGGTTGTTTTTCTCCCCAGACATCTCTGGGAGCGCTCCTGGCCTGGCTCTTTAACTCGGGAGTTTCCCACCCTAACACCCGAGAGAGGGGTGCAACGCGCCTCCCTTAGCATTGCGCCCCACACTCAGGGCCCAGCGGCCCAATGTTACTGACTGAGGTGCAAACTGTTCCTGGGCACAAACCTTACCGCCCTCCACCATTACCGCCCCGAAATCAGCAATGCCAAAAATCCAGCCCCAGTGTTGCAGACAAAATGGAGCATGAGGTGTGATGGTCACAATGTGATGGAAGGATGTGAGCGATGGATTTCGGCAAACTTCACATCCAGTGATACACGGCGCCTTGTGTAACATAATTGGAAAGGCAGGCACAAAATTGGCTCAGCTTTCTGTGAGCAGTTGTGTAACACACCAGTGTACGATACCCGAATGAAGATTCTAACGTCACCTTTCTTTTCCCAGGGTTCTCCTGGTCCAACTGGTGAGGCCGGGCCACCTGGTCCTCCAGGAAAGAGGGTGAGTGTGAAACGTCAAACAGGATTCCCGATAATCTCCACTCAAAGCCTCAGTGACGGCTCACTACACGCTGCGGCAAAATCAGCAGTGTCCATGAGTATTTGCAACAGCATGCATGATTTAAAGGCTGTACCTTTTTAAGATGTTTTTCTTTGGTGTTTTCTAGGGTCCTCATGGTCCTGCAGGTTCTGAGGGGAGACAAGGAGAGAAAGGTGCAAAGGTAAGGGAGAGAGATGCCTACACGTAGGCCATTTGGAGCTCGGAGATGTTGCACCATTTTTGTTTACCCTGGGAGCTTGACCTTATTCACCCTGATTCCTGCCATATCTCCACATCACTTAACACCATCACTTACCACATAACGATGTCTCCCATTTAAACTCTTCTCTAACTGCAAGTCTTTCACTATGCACCTTGGCCTCCTGTGACCGCCCCCATATTCTCACAGCGCTTTGTGTAGATGTTTGAGTTGTACGGTTCTGGATTCTCCAACCAGAAAATAATCCGTCCCTTCATACCTCGTCAATTCCCGTCACACTTTTAAACACCTCGAGAAAATCCGAGTTTAACCGGCTCATCTCCAGGGAATATTCACAAGTTTACTTCGACTCTCGTCATAACTCAGTCCCTTTGTCCCAGGTCCAATCCTGGTGAATCATTCCTGCACGCTCTCAAAGGCTGGGATCTCCATCCAAGGTGGGACACCCAAACTCTGACTAAAAGGGAAAGAGTTCCCATTAAACGATACTTGGATGTGCACCTGAAGTGCTGTAACCTGCAGGGCTACGGACCGAGAGCTGGGAAGTGGGATTAGGCTGGGTAGCTCTTTGTCGGTTGCGCGGACACGATGGGCCGAATGGCCTCCTCCCGTGCTGTAAATTTCTATGATTCTATGAAGAGACACTCGAATCGAACACTGGTGCTGTGATGAAAGTGACTGACTGGACGACTCTAGATTCAAAAGCCTTGATTTTGATTTGCATAATTGCTTGAGGTTTTCAGACCCGCCCGGGAACATCAGGGGCCTGTGCTCCGCTCTGTCAATGGACGTTAAAAGAGTTGCATTTCGACACTTCCTCTCGTGTCCTCAGGACATCCGAAAGCACATCACAGACAATTCATTTTTGTTAAAGTGCAGTCACTGTGGTGATGCAAAGAAACACGGCACTCAGATGATCTGTTTCGGTGACGTTGGTCGAGGGTTGAATGTTGCTCAGGAGCCGGGGGAGAACTCCCCTACTCTTCTGTTACTGCAGTTAAAACTTTCACCTCCATAATTTAATGGCTTATCCAAAAGATGGCCCCTCCAACAGTGCAGCGCTCCCTCAGTACTGCCCCTCCAACAGTGCAGCACTCCCTCAGTACTGCCCCTCCAACAGTGCAGCACTCCCTCAGTACTGCCCCTCCAACAGTGCAGCACTCCCTCAGTACTGCCCCTCCAACAGTGCAGCACTCCCTCAGTACTGCCCCTCCGACAGTGCAGCACTCCCTCAGTACTGCCCCTCCAACAGTGCAGCGCTACCTGAGTACTGCCCCTCCGACAGTGCGGCACTCCCTCAGTACTGCCCCTCCAACAGTGCAGCGCTCCCTCAGTACTGCCCCTCCGACAGTGCGGTGCTCCCTCAGTACTGCACTGGGAGTGTCGGCCTGGAACATGGGCTCCAGTTTGTGGAGTAGGTCATGAACCCACAACCTTCCGACTGAGAGGTGAGAGTGCTGCCCACTGAGCCAGGGCTGATGCTTGTCAAGTAGCCTGATCGTCTCCGGCCGAGGGGGCGATAACGAGGACAGCGATCCACAGCCGCCTGATCGAGCATCAAACTCCTTTGGATGATGTAAACACAACAAAGGGAAAGATGTGGACTGAGGCAGATTAATGAGTGTAAGAAGTAACGGAAGGTTTGGTCAGAAGCATCTGTTGCACAGATTTACCCCTGGAACAAACAACCTTACGATTGAAGCCAAGTAGCTGGAAGTATTGTGCAATGTTTCTGCAACTCGTGTTATGGATACTGAGTGTTTGTCATCCACTGGATGGCACAATGCAAGTCATAGTTAAGGAACATCGGAACAGGAGGCCATTCAGCCCCTCGAGCCTGTTACACAGGAACAGGAGGAGGCCATTCAGCCCCTCGAGCCTGTTACACAGGAACAGGAGGAGGCCCATTGAGCCCCTCGAGCCTGTTACACAGGAACAGGAGGAGGCCATTCAGCCCCTCGAGCCTGTTACACAGGAACAGGAGGAGGCCATTCAGCCCCTCGAGCCTGTTCCACAGGAACAGGAGGAGGCCCATTGAGCCCCTCGAGCCTGTTACACAGGAACAGGAGGAGGCCCATTGAGCCCCTCGAGCCTGTTATACAGGAACAGGAGGAGGCCATTCAGCCCCTCGAGCCTGTTACACAGGAACAGGAGGAGGCCATTCAGCCCCTCGAGCCTGTTACACAGGAACAGGAGGAGGCCATTCAGCCCCTCGAGCCTGTTACACAGGAACAGATCGTGGCTGATCTGTATCTTAACTCCATTTCCCGCCTTGGTTCTGTAGTCCTTATTACCTTTCCCCAACAAAAGTCCTTCAATGTCAGTTTTGATCCCACGCTGAAGCCTCGTTCGGTGAGTTGCCGATGGAGATGCAGTTATTCACAGTGATTGTCAATGCACATTTAATATTTTCTAGTGAGCAGGGCTCTGGAGAAAGGATGAATGGCTCATATAGGAGGGGCTGAATGGCCTCATCCTGTGCTGTATCATCCGATGATTCTACGAAATGCAGGATTTTAGAGATTCTCCTCATTCCATGAATTTCCTTCACGGACCGGTTACGAGGGACTTCCGTTACTTGGAGAGACTGGAGAAGCTGGGGTTGTTCTCCTTGGAGCAGAGAAGGTTAAGGGGAGATTTGATCGAGGTGTTCAGGATTATGAAGAGTTGTGATGGAGTAAATCGGGAGAAACTGTTCCCCGGGGCAGGCGGGTCAGTAACCAGAGGGACACAGATTGACAATAATTGCCAAAAGAGCCCGAGGGGGAGATGAGGAGAATGTGTTTACGCAGCGAGTTGTTGTGATCGGGAACGCGCTGCCTGAAAGGGAGCAGATTCAATAGTAACTTTCAAACCGGGAATTGGATAAATATTTGAAACGGAGAAATGTGCCGGGCTGTGGGGACAGAGCGGGGAGTGGGACTGATTGGATCGCTCTGTCACAGAGCCGGCACAGGCTCGATGGGCCCAATGGCCTCCTCCTGAGCTGTGCGATTCGATGCCCATTGACCGATTGATCCTTCATGATGTCTCTCCTTCTCCTCAGGGTGACAGTGGTGCTGAAGGTCCTCCTGGCAAGACAGGCCCAGTGGGCCCACAAGGATCTCCAGGAAAACCTGGCTCGGAGGGACTACGAGGAATCCCAGGCCCAGTCGTAAGTAAAGGACTCCGACTCTGAACCAACAGAGTCGCTAGGATCGCTTTCTTTCAGTAACGTAATCATTTCTCTGACAACTGAGAACCTTTTGTTTGTCTAACACGCTCATTTCTTTGTTTAAACGTAGGGCGAGCAAGGTTTCCCGGGCCCACCTGGTCCCACAGGTCCACCTGGCCCAATGGTTTGTACCCACAACACTCGCATTTCAACTTGTTTCTCTGACAGGAAGTCAGCCCGATTGTGACAGTGATGTTTCTTTCTGTTTTCCAGGGCCCTCCCGGTTTGCCAGGCCTCAAGGGTGACCCTGGAACGAAGGGTGAGAAGGTACGTTTCTCAGCTGGGATCCGAGGTGAATGGTTCCCCAGGCGGTGTCACTGACTCACGCGGGTCCGCCTCCTCCCATCCCCAGGCCCGGACACGGCCATTGGTCCCCGGGCCCGGACACGGCCATTGGTCCCCAGGCCCGGACACGGCCATTGGTCCCCTGACACGGCCATTGGTCCCCAGGCCCGGACACGGCCATTGGTCCCCAGGCCCGGACACGGCCATTGGTCCCCAGGCCCGGACACGGCCATTGGTCCCCAGGCCCGGACACGGCCATTGGTCCCCGGACACGGCCATTGGTCCCCAGGCCCGGACACGGCCATTGGTCCCTGGGCCCGGACACGGCCATTGGTCCCCGGGCCCGGACACGGCCATTGGTCCCTGGGCCCGGACACGGCCATTGGTCCCCAGGCCCGGACACGGCCATTGGTCCCCGGACACGGCCATTGGTCCCCGGGCACGGCCATTGGTCCCCAGGCCCGGACACGGCCATTGGTCCCCGGGCACAGCCTTTGGTCCCTGGGCTCGGCCGTTGGTCCCCGGGCTCGGCCTTTGGGTCCCTGGGCTCGGCCGTTGGTCCCTGGGCTCGGCCGTTGGTCCCTGGGCTCGGCCGTTGGTCCCTGGGCTCGGCCGTTGGTCCCTGGGCTCGGCCGTTGGTCCCTGGGCTCAGCCGTTGGTCCCTGGGCACGGCCGTTGGTCCCTGGGCTCGGCCTTTGGTCCCTGGGCTCGGCCGTTGGTCCCTGGGCTCGGCCGTTGGTCCCTGGGCTCGGCCGTTGGTCCCTGGGCTCGGCCGTTGGTCCCTGGGCTCGGCCGTTGGTCCCTGGGCACGGCCGTTGGTCCCTGGGCTCGGCCTTTGGTCCCTGGGCTCGGCCGTTGGTCCCTGGGCTCGGCCGTTGGTCCCTGGGCTCGGCCTTTGGTCCCTGGGCTCGGCCGTTGGTCCCTGGGCTCGGCCGTAGGGTCCCTGGGCTCGGCCGTTGGTCCCTGGGCTCGGCCTTTGGTCCCTGGGCTCGGCCGCTCTCCGGAGCCCCTGTCGGATGCCTCACCGGCTAATAACAAGAAGAAATCGCGCCTGTGTGGAATTTTGAAAAATTAACGGAAACTTTGGTCACAGGGTCCTCACCAAATACTGCCCATTCTTAGAACATCGGAATTAGGAGCAGGAGTTGGCCATACAGCCCCTCGAACCTGCTCTGCCATTCAATGAGATCACGGCTGATCATTGACCTCAACTCCACTTCCCTGCACTGTCCCCATATCCCTCGATTCTATCGATCTCTGTCTTGAATAAACTCAAAGACTGAGCCCCACAGCCCTCTGGGGCAGAGAATTCCAGAGATTCACCCCCCTCTGAGTGAAGAGGTTTCTGCTCATCTCAGTCCTAAATGTCCGACCCCGTATTCTGAGACTGTGACCCCTGGTTCTAGACTCCCCAGTCAGAGGAATTCTTGGAGTCCATTCAACTCTTACACAAAGTAATTCCCACACCATAATTGCCCCACCACCACGGCTGCAGGGAAAATAACCACTCATTTATACCCCCTACTTTCTCCAACCTCCCCACCTCCTGCACTGACGGCCCACTCCCCACCTCCTGTACTGACGGCCCACTCCCCACCTCCTGTACTGACGGCCCACTCCCCACCTCCTGCACTGACGGCCCACTCCCCACCTCCTGTACTGACGGCCCACTCCCCACCTCCTGTACTGACGGCCCACTCCCCACCTCCTGCACTGACGGCCCACTCCCCACCTCCTGTACTGACGGCCCACTCCCCACCTCCTGTACTGACGGCCCACTCCCCACCTCCTGCACTGACGGCCCACTCCCCACCTCCTGTACTGACGGCCCACTCCCCACCTCCTGTACTGACAGCCCACTCCCCACCTCCTGTACTAACAGCCCACTCCCCACCTCCTGTACTGACAGCCCACTCCCCACCTCCTGCACTGACAGCCCACTCCCCACCTCCTGTACTGACGGCCCACTCCCCACCTCCTGCACTGACGGCCCACTCCCCACCTCCTGTACTGACGGCCCACCTCCCCACCTCCTGTACTGACGGCCCACTCCCCACCTCCTGTACTAACAGCCCATTCCCCACCTCCTGCACTGACGGCCCACTCCCCACCTCCTGTACTGACAGCCCACTCCCCACCTCCTGTACTGACGGCCCACTCCCCACCTCCTGTACTGACAGCCCACTCCCCACCTCCTGTACTGACAGCCCACTCCCCACCTCCTGTACTGACAGCCCACTCCCCACCTCCTGTACTGACGGCCCACTCCCCACCTCCTGTACTGACAGCCCACTCCCCACCTCCTGTACTGACGGCCCACTCCCCACCTCCTGTACTGACGGCCCACTCCCCACCTCCTGTACTGACAGCCCACTCCCCACCTCCTGTACTGACGGCCCACTCCCCACCTCCTGTACTGACGGCCCACTCCCCACCTCCTGTACTAACAGCCCACTCCCCACCTCCTGTACTGACGGCCCACTCCCCACCTCCTGTACTGACGGCCCACTCCCCACCTCCTGTACTAACAGCCCACTCCCCACCTCCTGCACTGACGGCCCACTCCCCACCTCCTGCACTGACGGCCCACTCCCCACCTCCTGTACTGACGGCCCACTCCCCACCTCCTGTACTAACAGCCCACCTCCTGTACTAATTTCTCAATGGAGCAAGCTGAGCACTGCAAAGAGTTTGCAAGATTCATTGACACTCTTGTATGTAGCCATGTTGGAGCTGGGACGTCTGTGTATTGTTGTAACTGTGTGGTGACTGCATGTCTTGTGTTACAGGGTCATCCCGGTTTGATTGGTTTGATTGGGCCTCCGGGAGAACAGGGTGAGAAAGGTGATCGAGGTCAATCAGGTCCTCAGGGAACTGGAGGTCCAAAAGGAGATTCGGTAAGTGTTGAGTGGCCAAGTGTTCCTTGTCCATCACAAACTATTGACACCAGTCCCTCTCGGAGTAGGCCTCCGCCGAAGTACCTGCATCAATGGATTCATCCTAAAACATCTCCTTTCACTATAGCAACAGTTGAATGTTATTGATGTCAAACACATTGCTTTGTGTGATTTATTTTCGGGTAAGGACGGCAGGTTTCCTTCCCTGAGGGACATTGGTGAACCAGTTGGATTTTTACAACAACCCGACAGCTTCATGGTCACTTTACTGATCCCAAATTTTTATTCCCAGATTTTTTTTAATGGAATTCAAATTCCCAAGCTGCCGACTGTTGGAGTTGAACTCATATTCTCCGGATTATTGAGAGTTGAACGCATATTCCCTGGATTACTAATCGAGTAACAGAGCGACTACACCACTGTAGCCCGGGCAATTCTATTATATAGTCATTTACAATCCATGTTTGTGAATCTCTTCCAGGGTGTCCATGGTCAGTCTGGTCCCATCGGCCCTCCTGGCCCTCCTGGATTAACTGTAAGTATCGAACGGTCCAATGTACAGAAACTAATCCCCGAGCATTGATTGAACTATATTCTGACCTTATCTCATCTTTGCAAATCAGCTGGGTGATTTTTCCAACGTCGAGCTTTAAGGCAGGTTTGGGAATGTCGGGAGCTTTGTTTCAGGGGTGGAAACTCAACGGAAGGCATCATTTGGAAGGTTAGCACTGAAGAGGCACCACACCGGCTCGAGGCTGTCCCTGTGGGGGAGATCGCCATTCATGTCTTAGTTCCCAAACACAGCTTACAGCAATCTCTTCCATGTGTAATGCCGGGGAGCTCCAATCCAAACAGTTCCACATTCTCAGCATTGGCAGATGCACCAGCAAAGTTCCCTTTAGAATCTGGAAGCTGTATTTTATCCATTCTCCCCCCACCCCCCCCGCGCCCCACAGGGGGTAAAACCCGGGGACTGACTTTACCCCACTCGCTTTTTACTGTGTTTAACGCAGTCTATCTCTGCCCCACCAAGCTCTCTTCAAAATGGTGAATATTACCTCACAGACCAGAGACCAACACAGCAATATCTATGTTTACAAGTAAATATTAACGTGAAACGCCTACAATTGACAAAAACTATAGACAAATAAATGCACCGAGCACTGGGTCAATTGCCCTTTGTAGGAACAGCTGTTGGTTGAGTTTGAGTTTCAAATTAAATGAAGAAACTGTTTATGAACCAAGCCTCTCACCGGTCTCACTCCCCACTGATCACCTTACATTGTGTGAAGATCCATTAGCCAGTGAAGCAACTGACTCTTGCTTTCTTTTTGTTAGGGTCCACCGGGTCCTAAAGGGTCGAAAGGTTCCAGTGTAAGTATGTCTCTGGACAATGTTTGTGGATGTTGAGGTGTTGATTGCGGAACTCTCTGATACTGATACACAGGAAGCTTATTCCTAATCAGCTTCATTAAGAACTTAAGAATTAGGAGCAGGAGTCGGCCATTTGGCCCTTCGAGCCATTCAGTGAGTTCTCAAGCCCACCTTCCCACACTATCCCCATATCACTTAATTCCCTTAGTTCCCAAAAATTAATCGATCTCAGTCTTGAATATACAGCCCTCTGGGGTAGAGAATTCCAGAGATTCATCACCCTCTGAGTGAAGAGATTTCTCCTCATCTCAGTCCTAAATGACCGACCCCTTATCCTGAGACTGTGACCCCTGGTTCTAGACTCCCCAGCCCGGGGGAAACATCCTCCCTGCATCTACCCTGTCAAGCCCTGTAAGAATTTTGTATGTTTCAATGAGATCACCTCTCATTCTTCTAAACTCTAGGGACTATAGGCCTAGTCTACGTAATTGCATTAAGACTGCGTTCTCTTCCATTAAACAAAATACATTTGCGAGCCCCCTTTCCTGGGTGTACAGAGTGTGAGGAGTGAGACTCCTCACTCGGCTGGCAAACTTTCAGGTAAGGAAGGGCAGGCCGGGAAACATTGAATGAAGGACAAGATAGCTGAGTGCCTTATGTCACGGAGCTAACGGGTGATGTTATTATACAAACCTGAACCAAATTCCGCTCTCCATTATTTTAGAATAAATGGATGATGCCTTCTTTAAATAGCACAGTGTGGAGTTTCATTTGAGCATTCAGCATTTACACAATAACAAGAGATCCCAGGGAGAGAAGCGGGCTTGAGTTTCTTAGATCATGAGAGGGATTGGTGAGGCGTGTGGGGAGCGTGAGGAGGGTGGGGCGGGTGAGGAGGGTGAGGCGTGTGGGGAGGGTGAGGAGGGTGAGGCGTGTGGGGAGGGTGGGGTGTGTGGGGAGGGTGAGGCGTGTGGGGAGGGTGAGGCGTGTGGGGAGGGTGAGGAGGGTGGGGTGTGTGGGGAGGGTGAGGAGGGTGAGGCGTGTGGGGAGGGTGAGGCGTGTGGGGAGGGTGAGGCGTGTGGGGAGGGTGAGGCGTGTGGGGAGGGTGAGGCGTGTGGGGAGGGTGAGGCGTGTGGGGAGGGTGAGGCGTGTGGGGAGGGTGAGGCGTGTGGGGAGGGTGAGGCGTGTGGGGAGGGTGAGGCGTGTGGGGAGGGTGAGGCGTGTGGGGAGGGTGGGGCGTGTGGGGAGGGTGAGGAGGGTGAGGCGTGTGGGGAGGGTGAGGCGTGTGGGGAGGGTGAGGCGTGTGGGGAGGGTGAGGCGTGTGGGGAGGGTGAGGCGTGTGAGGAGGGTGAGGCGTGTGGGGAGGGTGAGGCGTGTGGGGAGGGTGAGGCGTGTGGGGAGGGTGAGGAGGGTGGGGTGTGTGGGGAGGGTGAGGAGGGTGAGGCGTGTGGGGAGGGTGAGGCGTGTGGGGAGGGTGAGGCTTGTGGGGAGGGTGGGGCGTGTGGGGAGGGTGAGGAGGGTGAGGCGTGTGGGGAGGGTGAGGCGTGTGGGGAGGGTGAGGCGTGTGGGGAGGGTGAGGCGTGTGGTGAGGGTGAGGCGTGTGGGGAGGGTGAGGCGTGTGGGGAGGGTGGGGCGTGTGTGAGGAGGGTGGGGAGGGTGGGGAGGGTGAGGAGGGTGGGGAGGGTGAGGCGTGTGGGGAGGGCGGGGTGTGTGAGGAGGGTGGGGAGGGTGGGGAGGGGGAGGCGTGTGAGGAGGGTGGGGAGTGTGAGGAGGGTGGGGAGGGTGAGGCGTGTGGGGAGGGTGAGGCGGGTGAGGAGGGTGAGGGGTGGGGGAGGGTGAGGCATGTGGGGAGGCTGAGGCGTGTGGGGAGGGTGAGGAGGGTGAGGTGTGTGGGGAGGGTGAGGAGTGTGGGGAGGGTGAGGAGGGTGAGGCATGTGGGGAGGGTGGGGGAGGGTGAGGCGTGTGGGGAGGGTGGGGAGGGTGAGGCGTGTGGGGAGGGTGGGGTGTGTGAGGAGGGTGGGGAGGGTGAGGAGGATGGGGAGGGTGAGGCGTGTGGGGCGTGTGAGGAGGGTGGGGAGGGTGAGGCGTGTGAGGAGGGTGAGGCGTGTGGGGAGGGTGAGGAGGGTGAGGCGTGTGGGGAGGGTGAGGCGTGTGGGGAGGGTGAGGAGGGTGAGGCGTGTGAGGAGGGTGAGGAGGGTGAGGCGTGTGGGGAGGGTGAGGAGGGTGAGGCGTGTGGGGAGGGTGGGGGAGGGTGAGGCGTGTGGGGAGGGTGAGGAGGGTGAGGCGTGTGGGGAGGGTGAGGCGTGTGGGGAGGGTGGGGGAGGGTGAGGCGTGTGGGGAGGGTGGGGGAGGGTGAGGCGTGTGGGGAGGGTGGGTGAGGCGTGTGGGGAGGGTGAGGAGGGTGAGGAGGGTGAGGCGTGTGGGGAGGGTGAGGAGGGTGGGGAGGGTGAGGAGGGTGGGGAGGGTGAGGAGGGTGAGGCGTGTGGGGAGGGTGAGGCGTGTGAGGCGGGTGAGGCGTGTGAGGAGGGTGGGGAGGGTGGGGAGGGTGAGGCGTGTGGGGAGGGTGAGGCGTGTGAGGAGGGTGAGGCGTGTGGGGAGGGTGAGGCGTGTGGGGAGGGTGAGGAGGGTGAGTAGGGTGAGGCGTGTGAGGAGGGTGGGGCGAGTGAGGAGGGTGGGGCGTGTGGGGAGGGTGGGGCGTGTGGGGAGGGTGGGGAGGGTGGGAGTGTGAGGAGGGTGGGGAGGGTGAGTAGGGTGAGGCGTGTGGGGAGGGTGAGGCGTGTGAGGAGGGTGGGGAGGGTGAGTAGGATGAGGCGTGTGGGGAGGGTGGGGAGGGTGAGGCGTGTGGGGAGGGTGGGGAGGGTGAGGAGGGTGAGGCGTGTGGGGAGGGTGGGGAGGGTGAGGCGTGTGGGGAGGGTGGAGAGGGTGGGAGTGTGAGGCGGGTGAGGCGTGAGGGGAGGGTGAGGAGGGTGAGGCGTGTGGGGAGGGTGGGGAGGGTGAGGCGTGTGAGGAGGGTGGGGAGGGTGAGGCGTGTGAGGCGTGTGAGGAGGGTGAGGCGTGTGAGGAGGGTGGGGTGAGGATCCAAGCTGGACATAACTTGTGGAGACATATGTTCACGTTGTAGATGTTAGCTCCTGGCCCCCCCAGGAATGTGTGTCAAGTAATCGCGGGAACTGTGCCTGGATTTCCCGATCCCCATCGAGTGCACTTGTTCATAACATCCGCCCTTTGCAGTCGAGAACAAAGGCGGCGGCCAAACAAGCTGATGTATTCAAGGAGGGAACGGGTGGATTTGTAGTCCTGCAGCGAGCTCTCAGTTATACATCGCCTTTCACATCCTCGGTGTCCAAAGCTACTCACAGCCCTTGAACTAGCAGTGACGTGTAATGTGGGAAACGCAGCAGCGAATGTGTGCACAGCAAGATCCCACAGACAGCAATAAGATAATGGATTGATGGTGCTGTTTAAGGGATAGATGTTGGCCAGGAAACCGGGACAGGTCCCCAGCTCATTTTCAGATAGTGCCACGGGATCTTTTACATCAACTTGAACAAGCAGACAGGGTCTTAGTTTAACAGGGGGCCGGGTGGATTCACCAGAACCATACCAGATCTTCAAGGGTTAAATTACGAGGACAGGTGGCACAGACTGGGCTTGTGTGCCCTTGGGTTTAGAAGATTAAGGGGTGTTTAAAATAATTAAATGACCTCCTCCTGTTCCTGTGTAACAGGCTCGAGGGGCTGAATGGCCTCCTCCTGTTCCTGTGTAACAGGCTCGAGGGGTTGAATGGCCTCCTCCTGTTCCTGTGTAACAGGCTCGAGGGGCTGAATGGCCTCCTCCTGTTCCTGTGTAACAGGCTCGAGGGGCTGAATGGCCTCCTCCTGTTCCTGTGTAACAGGCTCGAGGGGCTGAATGGGCCTCCTCCTGTTCCTGTGTAACAGGCTCGAGGGGCTGAATGGCCTCCTCCTGTTCCTGTGTAACAGGCTCGAGGGGCTGAATGGGCCACCTCCTGTTCCTGTATAACAGGCTCGAGGGGCTGAATGGCCTCCTCCTGTTCCTGTGTAACAGACTCGAGGGGCTGAATGGCCTCCTCCTGTTCCTGTGTAACAGGCTCGAGGGGCTGAATGGGCCTCCTCCTGCTCCGATGATAATGAAGAGTGTCACATTGAGCTGAAGCTTTGACCAAGTATCTCCTGCAGGACAGTGTTGCTGTTCTCAACTGGTGAAAACCCTCAGACCGTGGCCTGACCCTGCAGAAGCAGCAGTGAGTTTGATGCATCACCAGCACCAGACACAGCCGATGCTGATTGGTGCTCCAGCTCCTAATGTTTATGATAACTGGTCTTTATTCATTCCTCCGCAGGGTCTAACTGGTTCCAAGGGTGAAACAGGAATACAAGGGCCCCCTGGCCCCCCTGTGAGTAGGCAATCTTTTCATTAAAACATGTATTAACTTTTGGTAGAATTCATTTGAACTCGAGCTTGGTCCCATAGCAATCGTATGTTCCACTGGAAAGGACACATAGCAGCACTCTGCATTGCCAGCTAAAGGCTGCAATGTTGTTTCCATATGTCATTAAAACTGTAACTAGAAGCAGAATGACTTGTGTCACTTTAGAATCGAATGAATTTTTCAAAGAGGCCGCTACTCTGGAAAGTCCGATTGGTGATATTAGCAGAAAACATTTCATATGATCTTGAGTCAAAGCACTCCCTCTGTACAGTGTGTCACAGCGCCCCCTCTGTACAGTGTGTGACACAGCGCCCCCTCTGTACAGTGTGTGTCACAGCATCCGCTCTGTACAGTGTGTGTCACAGCACCCGCTCTGTACAGTGTGTGTCACAGCATCTGCTCTGTACAGTGTGTGTTCCAGTGTGTCCTCCTCACTGGACCTCAGTCCTTACCTGGTTTTCTCAATATATTAGAGAAACGTGCAGTTGCATCTGTCCAACAGGCAGTTGTTATGAGAAATGCAGAAGACACAATGTTGAATTTAGCCCATGGAGTCATGCTATAAGACAATAAATTATATTTTTGGACCGCTTCAAATTCTGTTTATTAAATGTCAATTATTTTCTTTGCTCTGAAGGGTCCCACTGGTGATGTCATTCAGCCCTTCCCGTTCCAGTCTTCAAAGAGAGCGAAACGTTCCATCGATGCCAGCCTGCTTTTAGAAGAAGGGAATCCGGATAATTACCTGGACTATGCAGATGGCATGGAGGAGATCTTTGGGTCTCTGAACTCACTGAAACTGGAGATTGAGCAGATGAAACATCCAATGGGCACACAGAACAACCCAGCCAGGACCTGCAAGGACCTGTATCTCTGCCACCCTGACTTTCCCGATGGTAGGCTCCAAATTACTGCCCACCTCAAGCTTCACCACACAATGGGTCAACGTCACGTCAGGAAGTGGGAGGTGGAATTGAGATATAGATCAGCCATAATCTAATCGAATGGTGGAACAGACTCAAGGGCCTGAATGGTCTCTTCTTGTTCCTATGTTCCATGAACCACACGATCATATCCAATTTTCAGAGGTGCAACATTGGATTCAAGGAGTCCAAGTGGAGGGAATGTTGATGATGTGCTGGTGTCCGAGGTGTCACCAGCACACCTTGTGTCCATGTCTCACCCTCGAGGTGGAAGTGACCTCCAGCATCAATGCTGCACCCATCTTTCTCCAAACAGCACTCCGACTTTACACCCTCTCTATGGTGTGAGATTGGAATGTTAACCCATCCTTTGGACCCCTGGGTGTCGCACTGTCATAGACTCCAGATAAGATCATCTGTGATAATATCAAGCATTGGTGTAATGCACCGTTGTGTCACGTGTCCAAAACACGAACCACTTAATTGGGTTTATGTCTGTTTGACTGAATGAGAGGGTCATCGGCAAGAGTAGTCTTGGGAAGTGTCGGTGAGAAAATTAGCCGGGAAGGAGGGCAGGGCATCGGTGCCGGGCACAGGGTCCATTATTGCGTCATTGAAGAAAGCTTGGTGAAGGGTCACGGCCAATACCCAGTTGTAGAGAATGGAAGAGAAGACAAGGCAAGATAATTGGAGAAGTAATTGAGTTTTCATGTCCTGCAGACTGTAGGAAGAGCAGAGGACTGAGGGCGATTGGGAGATCGATAGTTTCGAAGACCTGGGGTAACAATGAGTTAGAGTAGGAGACAATGTGATAAAGATGTAGGGAGGAGGAGTGTGTGGGATGGGGGACTGGCCCAGAGAGGAGCCTCCAGACAGGCTAACCAGGGTGATTGCGATCACGGGTAAACTGTGATGGACAGAGTGGATTCAGAGGTCATTAGGCAACAATGACGAGGATGAGACAACCATGGGCCGGGGTAGTGAGGCGGACACAAGGTGTACCTTCCCACATTACTGCACGGTTGTGACTAGTCCCTCACAGCAGAGTGATGAGTCCTTCCAACCTGCGTATTCCTCATTTGTCTTCTCACAGGTGAATACTGGATTGATCCAAACCAAGGCTGTTCCAGGGACTCCTTCAAGGTCCTCTGCAATTTCACATCTGGAGGAGAAACGTGCATCTTCCCAGACAAGAAATCGGAAGGAGTAAGTCTGCCTCAGGTCTCTCCTCAGCTTACAAGCAACATTACTGTGGTCCAAACACATTTAATCCACGGCGGAGGAAATCTCAGTGTGATTCACGGGTAGATCCATCCCACCTGGATGTGTCACTGATACAAACCGCCCTGATTTTCAATTCCATTAAAATCAATAGAAAGGAATATCGGGCGTTTTTTCTGGTGATCAGACGAGCTGTAATGCACGTTTGACCCCTGGGCGCCCAATTCATAAATCTACCCCTCACAGGAAAGCTAGCTTTGGGAATTACCCCGGGATGCACAGCACAGGCGGCGTTCCCGCTAATTGTCCCTCAAAGTTACAATGGCTAATCACCAGAAGGTCGGGAGAAAATTCCCAGCACAGATCTGAGCACAGAGTGAGTTTATAGAAGGTCACTAATACTGAGCACACCCCACAGTCCCCGAACACCCACAGTCCCCGAACACCCACAGTCCCCGAACACCCACAGTGCCCGAACACCCACAGTGCCTGTGGTACTCCAGTGAGAGTCAGTGTGCGTGGGACCCATACTCCAGTGAGAGTCAGAGTGTGTGGGACCCGTACCCCAGTGAGGGTCAGTATCCTCAAGGAAATAATAAGAACATAAGAAATAGGAGCAGGAGTCGGCCATTTGGCCCCTCGAGCCTGCTCCGCCATTCAATAAGATCATGGCTGATCCGATCATGGTCTCAGCTCCACTTCCCCGCCCGCTCCCCATAATCCCTTATTCCCTTATCGCTCAAAAATCTGTCTATCTCCGCCTTAAATATATTCAATGACCCAGCCTCCACAGCTCTCTGGGGCAGAGAATTCCACAGATTTACAACCCTCTGAGAGAAGAAATTCCTCCTCATCTCAGTTTTAAATTGTTGCCCCTTATTCTGAGACTATATCCCCTAGTTTTAGTTTCCCCTATGAGTGAAAATATCCTCTCTGCATCCACCTTGTCGAGTCCCCTTATTATCTTATAAAGTTTCAATAAGATCACCTCTTATTCTTCTGAACTCCAATGAGGCCCAAACTACTCAACCTATCTTCATAAGTCAACCCCCTCATCTCCAGAATCAACCGAGTGAACCTTCTCTGAACAGCCTCCAATACAAGTATATCCTTCCTTAAATACGGAGACCAAAACTGTACGCAGTACTCCAGGTGTGGCCTCACCAATACCCTGTACAGTTGTAGCAGGACTTCTCTGCTTTTATACTCTATCCCCCCGGCAATAAAGGCCAATATTCCATTTGCCTTCCTGATCACTTGCTGTACCTGCATACTAACTTTTTGTGTTTCATGTACAAGGACCCCCAGGTCCCTCTGTACTGCAACACTTTGCAATTTTTCTCCATTTAAATTATAATTTGCTTTTCCATTATTTCCAAAGTGGTTAACCTCACATTCTTCCACATGAAACTCCATCTGCCAAATTTTTGCCCACTGACTTAGCCTGTCTCTATCCCTTTGCAGACTTTTTGCTTTCCTCACAATTTGCTTTCCCGCCCATCTTTGAATCATCAGCAAACTTGGCTCCATTACACTCGGTCCCTTCTTCAAAGTCATTAATATAGATTGTAAATAGATGAGGACCCAGCACCGATCCCTGTGGCACCCCACCAGTTACTGATTGCAAACCCGAGAATCAACAATTTATCCCGATTCTATGTTTTCTGTTAGTTAGCCAATCCTCTATCCATGCTAATATATTACCCACATTCCCGTGAATTTTTAACTTGTACAGTAACCTTTTATGTGGCACCTTATCGAATGCCTTCTGGAAATCCAAATACACCACATCCACTGGTTCCCCCTTATCCACCCTGCTCGTTACATCCTCAAGGAACTCCAGCAATGTGGTGGGAAAAAGAAGGGACCTCTGTTTAAGACTCTCCAGCGAGTTTTGAGATTCTTGTGCTCGCCAAGATTACTAGGACTGTTAGTTTCCACATTAACTTATTTTGCTTTTTTCCTTTGCCCTCCTGTTTCACATCAGGCAAGAGTCACTTCTTGGCCCAAGGAAATACCAGGCTCCTGGTTCAGTGAATTCAAGCGTGGTAAACTGGTAAGCGGGCTCTGCTTACCTTTCTGCTCTGTAACCAGTCTCGTATTTTTCAGAGCAAAATGGCTCGTTGGCCGAAAGAGCAGCCTGGCGCTTGGTACAGTCAGTACAAGCGAGGCACCCTGGTAAGTGGCTACACTGCCCTTCATCTCATTCCATGGCTGGCACTCGCTAGTGCTTTCACAGCTCACAGCTCCATCCTGTCTCACTCGCTTTCCTCTACGCAGTCACAATCACTGAGTTACTCAGACAAGCATAGGATTGTTGTACCCATCGGACCACACAAACAGCGCCCAGCGGAATCCGTGGAACCCGTACCCCAGTGAGTCAGTGTGTGTGGGACCTGTACCCCAGTGAGAGTCAGTGTGTGTGGGACTGTACCCCAGTGAGTCAGTGTGTGTGGGACCTGTACCCCAGTGAGAGTCAGTGTGTGTGGGACTGTACCCCAGTGAGTCAGTGTGTGTGGGACCTGTACCCCAGTGAGAGTCAGTGTGTGTGGGACCCATACCCCAGTGAGAATCAGTGTGTGAGGGACTGTACCCCAATGAGAGTCAGTGTGTGTGGGACCCAGACCCCAGTGAGAGTCAGTGTGTGTGGGACCCATACCCCAGTGAGAGTCAGTGTGTGTGGGACCCGTACCTCAGTGAGAGTCAGTGTGTGTGGGACCCATACCCCAGTGAGAGTCAGTGTGTGTGGGACCCATACCCCAGTGAGAGTCAGTGTGTGTGGGACTGTACCCCAGTGAGAGTCAGTGTGTGTGGGACCCGTACCCCAGTGAGAATCAGTGTGTGTGGGACCCATACCCCAGTGAGAATCAGTGTGTGTGGGACCCATACCCCAGTGAGCGTCAGTGTGTGTGGGACCCATACCCCAGTGAGCGTCAGTGTGTGTGGGCGCTGTTACGTGGTGACGACCTCCGGGAGACAAATTGGGGTGGGAGAAGATTCCTTTTTACAATATCGGCCATTAATTGTTATTAACGAGCACGTTGGGTGCCGGCGGTTAAGATGTTAAAGTCCCTCGGTCCCCCGTTTGTTGGGCAGTGGGTGGGTGGGCTTGGCATGGGTTGACGAATATCTGAGGAGCTCAGTCAGCGGCCTTGATCTTCCTGCCCCCCACTCACAGTCTCTGACCTCCTGTTTCTGGCCTGATCTTACTCTGCTCTCAAGCCTCTGGAACTTCATCCTGTGACCTTCTGCTTCACTCGCTGTCTTGCGAGCATCGGACACCTGTCGGATCATTGGTGGGGGGCTGGGTGAGGAGGAGGAATTCCTCGGGTCCGCTCCCGCTCCCCCGGGAGTGCGACGAAAGCCCCTTCAAACCGCGCTCTCGGCGAAGTTGCGCCAGAAGAGTGTGAGAGGCTCCGAGGAGTTTCCCCGCCCGTCGAGTTTCGAGGGAACCCCATCACATCCAGGAATGAAGTCATTCCCCCAGCTCACACGTATCTTCAATCTTCAGACTCAAGGGTACAGCTTGCCTCGCCCCACTGGTGATAGCAGACGGGTCAACAACCAGGGGGCATAGATTTGAAGTAATTGGTAGGAGGCAGAAACCCTCATCACATTTAAAAAATACTTGGATGTGCACCTGAAGTGCTGTAACCTACCGGGCTAGGGACCCAGAGCTGGAAAGTGGGATTACGCTGGATAGCGTTTTGTCGGCCGGCGCGGACACGATGGGCCGAATGGCCTCCTTCCGTGCTGTAAGTGTCTCTGATTCTATTTAATGCTCCATCTGCAGTGGTGCTAAGTCCTACAGACATCCCGAGCTCCGGCCACAATCCAGGCAGCGATGACCCATCTCAGACACACCACAGCAGATGTGCTGCAATTCACCCCATTGCCCTGACACCCAGCTGGAAAATGCTCTCCATGGTTAGACCTGGAGTATTGTGTCCACTTCAGGGAGGATGTCAGGGCCTTGGAGAGGGTGCGGAGGGGATTGACCAGAATGGTTCCAGGGAGGACGGACTTCAGTGACGGGGAGAGACTGGAGAAGCTGGGGTTGTTCTCCTTGGAGAAGAGAAGGTTAAGGGGAGATTTAATGGAGGTGTTCAGGATTATGAGGGGTTTCAACAGAGTAAGTCGGGAGAAACTGTTCCCCGGGGCAGGAGGGTCAGTAACCAGAGGGACACAGATTGACGATAATTGGGAAAAGAACCAGAGGGGGAGATGGGGAGAATGTGTTTACGCAGCGAGTTGTTGTGATCAGGAACGCGCTGCCTGAGAGGGCGGTGGGAGCAGATTCAATAGTAACTTTCAAACTGGGAATTGGATAAATACTGAAAGGGGGAAATGTGCCGGGCTGTGGGGACAGAGCGGGGCGTGGGACTGATGGGATCGCTCTGTCACAGAGCCGGCACAGGCTTGGTGGCACCTCTGCGCTGGCAAATAGTCCCATCGACCAAGAGAGCTCAGAGGGAATTTTGGTAGGAGGGGTAAGGAGGTCACATGCTTTTTAGAAAATAAGAATCTAAATGGACACATGATGGAGAAAGGAACCGAGGGATATGGTGACGGAGTGAGATGAGGAGGGGAGGGAGGAGACTGGTGTGGAGCATAAACCCCGGCACGGAGCAGTGGAGCCGAGTGGCCTGTTTCTGTGCCGTGTAATTCTGTGAAATCAGCTCTTAGCAGGCACCACGGGCTATTCTTCATGTTGGCAGTTAGTCAAAAGATTGTCCATGGGGCAATCGGTGAGGATCTCGTAGCTTCAAAACAACACATGGAAATCAAAAAAAACTCTCAAAAGCAACAATTAAAATAAAATGAAGATAGAAATCTCCGTTGGGATGAAAGCTTCTCCCAGCCGCAGGTACATGCAGACTCCCCGAGCACCCACAAACAATCAGCCACTGAGGAAAGGCGGGGGTAAATTGTCATTACCCCAGATACTTATCCTGAGACACTGGACATGCTGTCAGCTCCAGAATGAATTCTGACCCAAAGAGACTGGTGTGATGGGGTGCGATTCCGAAGGCTGCCATGTTCTCTCCCGCTTGCTGTGTAACCCCGCCCCATTCCTGCACGTCTTTTCTTCCCCATGTTCAGTCACGTCACTCTCACGAGTGTTGGAAGGAGCCTGGAAACGTCCAAGGATCCCGGAACAGTGGTTGGTAAACCTCTTCAGCTTTACATTGGCCTCTTTCTGACACTCACAGTCTGACTGGATGAGCAACTCTCTGCCAAACGTGGTGGGCGGGGCTGGGGGATATGGTGGGCGGGGCTGGGGGATATGGTGGGTGCGTGGTGTTGAGGGATATGATGGGTGGTGGTATTGAGGGATATTGTGGGTGGGGTTGACCTATTAAAGATGGACAGACTTGCTGAGACCATTGGGATTCCCTGTTCCTGAAATAAATTCTTGGCTCCCTCTGTGTGCAGTACATAAAAACATAAGAACATAAGAAATAGGAGCAGGAGTCAGCCATTTGACCCCTTGAGCCTGCTTCGCCATTCAATAAGATCATGGCTGATCTGATCATGGTCTCAGCTCCATTTCCCTGCCCGCTCCCCTAACCCTTTATTCCCTGATCGCTCAAAAATCTGTCTATCTCCGCCTTAAATATATTCAATGACCCAGCCTCCACAGCTCTCTGGGGCAGAGAATTCCACAGATTTACAACCCTCAGAGAAGAAATTCCTCCTCATCTCAGTTTTAAATTGTTGCCCCTTATTCTGAGACTATGCCCCCTAGTTTTACTTTCCCCCATGAGTGGAAACATCCTCTCTGCATCCACATTGTCGAGCCCCCTCATTATCTTATGTTTCGATAAGATCACCTCTCATTCTTCTGAACTCCAATGCATGTAGGCCCAATCTACTCAACCTATCTTCATAAGTCAAACCCCTCATCTCCGAAATCAACCGAGTGAACCTTCTCTGAACAGACCCCAATACAAGTATATCCTTCTTTAAATACGGAGACCAAAACTGTACGCAGTACTCCAGGTGTGGCCTCACCAATACCCTGTACAGGTGTAGCAGGACTTCCCTGCTTTTATACTCTATCCCCCCGGCAATAAAGGCCAACATTCCATTTGCCTTCCTGATCACTTGCTGGACCTGCACACTAACTTTGTGTGTTTCATGCACAAGGCCCCCGAGTAGATTAAAATCAGTGTTAAATAATGATCAAGGCAAGGCGTTTGACAAGCAGCACCCAGCTGCTGTTGTAACCTTAAAAGGGACTTAGCGAGAGATGGAGCTTTGCTGACTTTAAATTTGCCGAGGGAGACGGACTATGGGACAATCTCCAACCATTATATTCCAGGAAGTCCCAATGGGTCTCTTCATCCTCGGCTGACTGTGAGTGAGTTAAAGGCGAGATGATTGGTTTTGAATTGTTGCCGAGCACTGCTGTTCTCTCGCTCTCTCTCCACAATCAGCTGTCCTACGCAGACGCAGATAGCCATCCCATCGGAGTGGTGCAGATGACCTTTCTGCGACTACTGAGTGCCTCCGCCCATCAGAACCTCACCTACAGCTGCCACCAAACGGTGGCCTGGTACGACGCGACCACCGACAGCTACGACAAGGCGATCCGCTTCCTGGGCTCCAACGATGAGGAGATGTCGTACGACAACAATCCCTATATCCAAGCCATTGTGGACAAATGTGCAGTGAGTGCTTCCTCTCCACACTCTAGGGTTAAAGACCAAACTATTGAAGCTCTTAGCTCCAGGTTCACCTCTGGTTATTGTGGTCCAAGGACATACCGACCAGGGATCTGCGCTCCTTCGGCAGATCTGAGCAATGCGGCAGTGGGAGCTACAATTGGTCCTTGGGTATGAGAGGGGACCAATCAGCCGGCATTCCTGCCCTTGGCCCATTCCTGCACCTGCCCCACCCCTGCACCCATCGTATCCAGGCCCCCACCCCACCCTCTCCCTGCACCCACCCTACCCCTGCACCCATCGTATCCAGGCCCCCACCCCATCCCTGCACCCACCCTACCCCTGCACCCATTGTATCCGGGTCCCCACCCCACCCCTGCACCCACCCCACCCTCTCCCTGCACCCACCCTACCCCTGCACCCATCGTATCCAGGCCCCCACCCCACCCCTGCACCCACTCCACCCTCTCCCTGCACCCACCCTACCCCTGCACCCACCCCACCCTCTCCCTGCACCCACCCTACCCCTGCACCCATCGTATCCGGGCCCCCACCCCACCCCTGCACCCATTCCACCCTCTCCCTGCACCCACCCTACCCCTGCACCCATCGTATACAGGCCTCTGCACCCACCCCACCCTCTCCCTGCACCCACCCTACCCCTGCACCCATCGTATCCGGGCCCCCACCCCACCCCTGCACCCATTCCACCCTCTCCCTGCACCCACCCTACCCCTGCACCCATCGTATACAGGCCCCTGCACCCACCCCACCCTCTCCCGGCACCCATCCTCACCCTGCACCCATCCAATCTCTGCACCCACGCCATCCCTGCACCCACTTTCTCCCTGCACCCATTTTCTCCTTGCACCCACCCCATCCCAGCACCTACCCCACCCTCTCCCAGCACCCACCCCACCCTCTCCCTGCGCCTACCCCACCCTTGCAGCCACCCTCTCCCGGCACCCACCCTACCCCTGCACCCATCGTATCCGGGCCCCCACTCCTGCACCCACCCCACCCTCTCCCTGCATCCACCCCACCCCTGCACCCATCGTATCCAGGCCCCCACCCCATCCCTGCACCCACCCTACCCCTGCACCCATTGTATCCAGGCCCCCACCCCACCCCTGCACCCACCCCACCCTCTCCCAGCACCCACCCCACCCCTGCACCCATCGTATCCGGGCCCCCACCCCACCCCTGCACCCACCACACCCTCTCCCAGCACCCACCCCACCCCTGCACCCATCGTATCCGGGCCCCCACCCCACCCCTGCACCCACCACACCCTCTCCCAGCACCCACCCCACCCCTGCACCCATCGTATCCAGGCCCCCACCCCATCCCTGCACCCACCCCACTCCTGCACCAGCCCCAATCCACCATTCTCAATCCCGTTCCCCGTGGGCCTGAGCCCACATCACCAAGCTGGGTCGCTGAGTCAGCGTCGATTGAAAATATCACTCAGGGAGGTGGCAGGGAATTGAGCCAATTGGTCCAAGGAGCTGCAAGCTTGGGGGAATTGTTCCCAGCTCGGGGGAATCGGTCCCAGCAGCGGCTCAGAGCTCGGGGGAATCGGTCCCAGCAGCGGCTCAGAACAGGATTCTAACGTTGGCTATCTGTGTTTCTCCACAGACGAGGAAAGGTTATCAGAAATCGGTGCTGGCCGTCAGCACTCCCAAAGTGGAGCAGCTCCCGTTCATCGACGTCATGTTCAATGACTTTGGAGAGTCAGGGCAGAAGTTTGGCTTTGAAATTGGACCTGTCTGTTTCGTGGGATAAAACCACTCGAAACTTCAGACAGAAACGAAAAACGTTTAAAAAAAACACACACACACACACAGAGGAAGAATGAAAGTGTCTGCAAAAAAACCAACAACACTGTAACCTCAAAGTGCAGATTTGATCAGCTGCGAGTTCAGAGACTGGAGGACATGGAGCTAAGGGCAGGTTTGGATAGCAAGACTCCACCTGGATATAACCTCCCGGCCGTCACACCACAAACCCCCCAGACATTAAACTAGTCCGCTCAACAATCCGACAACTCGGAGACCATTAGATTCCCTTCCCCGCCAGTGAGGTGGAGTCTTCACCCGGCGGCCAGCCTCTGGGAGAGAAAGTGAGGCTCACACCCCGGCGGCAGCTTGGCTGGAGACCTGCCTTCCATTCCCCCCGCCTCCTCTCTCTCAGATGCGGACCCTCCCTCTGTACCTCCTGCATGTTTCTCTGGTCTTTAGTAGTCTTTTTTTTTAAGAATCTCGTCAAATAAATGTTTTGAATGAAACCCTTCTTCAGAAATGGTGCTGACATTTTATTATTTCTTTTTAAAACGAAAAAAACAATACTTTTTTGTACGTTTGTAAGTAAATATTTTATTGTATAATATTTTGCATCCTCCCCCTTTGCAGCTTCCGGCTTCCAAAGCAATGCATGTGACTGTTAAACTGTACAAGGATATCTCTTAATCCTAATGTGCAAAAACATATATATAAATATATATATAAAAATGTGTTATGTAGGATTAATAAACCATGTTCTGCTCAATACCAAAAGCACACTGCTGAATAACACACCCTTTGCGCTGCACACGTATACCGGCTCCTCGCTTTGGGTCCCAGATATTGGATATGTTTCTGGAAGAACCTTGTACAGCAACACGGGCCATTCAAGCTGCTCCATCAGACAGTTTTTGGTGCTAGGTCATGTGGTTCTCCGGCAGGTTTGTGAGCGGGGAGGGGAGGGTGAGCGGGGAGGGGTGGGCTAGGAGCCTCTCACAAGCCTGCCCCAGGCAGCACCTGGCCAGGTGTGGGCTGCAGCCGGGGAAGCGTTTCCTGAAGATGAGGTGCTATTGAACCGTCGCGTCTGCCGCTGTTCTCTCCCATTAACGCCCTTCCGTTTTTCTTACAAGGCTACGGCTGGCTTCCCCAGAGCAGCATCCCGAGGACCGAGGCTCCCTCACTGCCCCGCTACCGTCTCAACACCGGATCCGTGGCTGCTCTGCATGCTCTTTCACATTCACATATTCATAGTTTTGAAACAAGGAAACGCGTCCTGCAATGTGGCCGGGTCTCTCGCTTTGTGAATTGTGTTTTATTTGAACTATCCACCGGGCAGAAAGAGCTGCTCCCGGAGCGAGCAGTCCAGTCCAGTCTGTGGTGCTATTTTATGTATTTGATGGAGATACGGAACTCGCCTTCGCTTGTAGTCTTTGAATTGCTCAATAGTCCCTATTTAAAGAAACCCAACTAAGAGAACTGCTTGTAAGCCTCACCACCGCTCGATCCTTCCCCATCCTTTCTTTGGTTAAGTTTTGTGAAAAAAAGAACAACTGCCCTTTTTCCCGGATTCCTGTCCTGCAAAGACCCGGGTCCTGCAGCCTGGCCACCTTCCCCTCAGCCCTCAAAGATCTTCATCGTGTTCTCTCTCCTTCTCTCTCTCACTCACTCTACCTCTCCCTAATCTCTCCCTCCCACCGCACCTTCAGCCCTCAAAGGTCCCTGCTTTCTTTCCCTTTCATTCACTTTCTATCTTTCTCCATTGCCTTTTACTTGCAATTTTTCTCTCTCTGCCTCTCTTTCTCTGCCTCTCTCACTCTCAGCCTCTCACTCTGTCTCTCTCTCAGCCTCTCTCTGTCTCTCTCACTCTCTGCCTCTCACTGTCTCTCTCACTCTGTCTCTCTCTGCCTCTCTCACTCTCAGCCTCTCACTCTGTCTCTCTCACTCTCTGCCTCTCACTCTCAGCCTCTCTCTCTGCCTCTCTCACTGTCTCTCTCACTGGCTCTCTCTGCCTCTCTCACTGTCTCTCTCTCAGCCTCTCTATCTCTCTCTCTGCCTCGCTCACTCTGTCTCTCTCTCAGCCTCTGTCTCTCACTCTCTGCCTCTCTCACTCTGTCTCTCCCAGCCTCTCTCTCTGCCTCTCTCTGTCTCTCTCTCAGCCTCTCTCTGTCTCTCTCTCACTCTGCCTCTCTCACCATCCCTCTCACTCTCTCCCTTTCTCCCTCTCACACATGGTCTGCCCCTTTCTCTCACACTCTCTCCTCACTCCACCGCTATCCAAGCCTGTATTGCCTTTGCATTAAAAAAAACTTTTGTAATTTTATTTTTCTTAAACATATGACTTGAACATAAAATATTGTTAATGACAAACTGTTGGAGGATTTTTTTAGGTACTTTTTATTGGCCCTGAATCTTTTAATAAGATCGTTATACTGCCATGTGACATATTGTAAATGTTTATGAGATCCAAATAAACTTGTTCATGAAACTAAGAATGCAGTCCTGTCCATTCACAGCACAAGAAGTTACTAGAATCTGGTGTTAGGGACATAGCATTTGGACAGTCATGGGCTGATCAGTGCCTGCGTGGATTTGTGAAGGTAAGTCTTGTCTCACAAACCTGGTTGAATTTTTTGAAGAGGTAACTAAAATAGTAGATAAGGGCATGTCTATGGATGTTGTTTATATGGACTTCCAGAAGGCATTCGACAAGGTTCCACAGACCAAACAAAAATGAGAGCGTGTGGAACTGGAAGCAAGCTGTTGGTCTGGGTGGGGAGTTGGTTTGGAGGAAGGAGACCGGGAATAGGGGAAATGGGGATATAACCCTGCTATTCTAGAAAGGAAGGAGAGAGAAAACCGTGAACTACTGGTCAATTGGCCTGACATCAGGCATCAGGAAAATCATTAAGGGAATTGTAAGAGTGCACTTAGCCAATCATAATCATGTTTGACAAATTTATCAGAGTTTTTTTTGAGGATGTAACTAGCAGGGTAGATAAAGGGGAACCAACAGATGGTAGAATATTTGGGTTTTCAAAAGGCATTTTATAAGGTGCCACATGAAAGGTTGTTGCACGAGATAAAAAAGAAAGACTTGGATTTCTATAGCACCTTTCATGACTTCGGGATGCCACAAAGCACTTCACAGCCAAAGCACTTTTGAAGTGTCATCACTGTTGGAATGTAGGAAACACGGCAGCCAATTTGTACACAGCAAGCTCCCAATGTGATGTTGATTGAGGGATAAATATTGGCCAGGACACCGGGTCTGCCTTGCTCTTCCAACTTTCCTGCTCTTCTTCGAAATAGTGTCATGGGATCTTTTACATCCACTTGAGAGAGCAGATGGGGCCTCGGTTTAACATTTCATCCAAAAGACAGCACCTCCGATGGTGCAGCACTCCCTCAGTACTGCACTGGAATGTCAGCCTAGTTTTTTTGTTTTCAAGTCTCTGGAGTGGGACTTGAACCACAACCTTCTAGAACTCAGAGGCAAGTGTGTTACCCACTGAGCCACAGCAGATGGGTGATGTAATATACTAGCATGGAGAGAGGATTGGTTAAAGGACAGAAAACAGAGAGTAGGAATTAATGGGTCATTTTCAGGTTGGCAGGCTGTTACTAAGTTGGGATGCCACAAGGATCAGTGTTGGGGCCTCAGCTATTTACAAGCTATATTAATGACCTACATGAATGGATTGAGTGTAATGTATCCAAGTTTGTTGATGATACGAAGCTAGATGGGACAGTAAGCTGTGAGCAGGAAGCAAAGAGTTTGCAAAGGGATATAGACAGGAGTGAGCAACAAGGTGGTAACTGGAGTATAATGTGGGGAAATATGAGGTTATTCGCTTTTGTAGGAAGAATAGAAAAACAGAATACTTTATAAGCGTTGTGAAACTATTAAATATTAGTGTTCGGAGGGATTTGGGGGTCCTTGTACATGAAACACAGAAAGTTAGCATGCAGGTACAGCAAGCAATTAGCAAGGCAAATTGTACAATCAATAAGACACAGGAGAACATCTGTCTCACCACTGGGGCGGAGGGAATATAATCGTTCCACAACACCTGGCTGGTGACAGAGGGAGCAAATTCATTTCATCAAAAGCAAAATACTGCAGATGGTGAAAATCTGAAATAAAAACAGAAAATGCTGGAAATCTCAGCGGGTCAGGCAGCACCTGTGGAGAGAGAAACAGAGTTAACGTTTCGGGTCGATGACCTGGCATCAGAACTGAAAAAAGTGAGAGATTTAACAGTTTATAAGCAAGTACAGAGCCAGGGAAAAGTAGGAAGCAGGGTGGGGCAAATCTAGAGACCAAATTCAGCAATATTACCATGGAGACCCCGAGAATCTATCCTTGGCCCCTCCTCTTCCTCATCTGCATGCAGCCTCCCGGCGACATCATTCGAAAACACTGCGTCAAGTTCCAGGCGTACATGATGACACCCAGCTCCACCGATCTCAACCCCCTCCACTGCCTCTGATCCGTCACACAGCTAGTACAACATCCAGCAGAAATTTTCTCCAATTGAACATTGGGAAGACCGAAGCTATTGTTTTCGGTCCCCGCCACGAACTCCGTTCCCTAGCCACTGACTCCATCTCTCTCCCTGGCCACTGTCAAACGCTGAACCAGACTGTTCTCAACGTCAGCGTCCCTGAGCTGAGCTTCCGACCTCCGGTACTCTCCATCACCAAAACCACCCACTCCCACCTCCGTAACCTCGCCCGTCCCCACCCCTGCCTCAGCTCATCCGCTGAAAGCCTCATCCATGCCTTTGTTCCCTCCAGACTCAACTATTCCAACGTACCCCTGTCTGGCCTCCCATCTTGCACCCTCCGTAACCATCAGCTCAGGCAAAACTCGGCTGTCCTAACTCGCACCAAGTCGCATTCAAACATCACCCTCTGTGCTCGCTGACCGACATTGGCTCCCGGTCTGGCAACACTTCGATTTTAACATTCTCATTCTTGTGTTTAAATCTCCCTGCAACCTCGCCCCTCCCTATCTCTGTAACCTCCTCCAACCCTACAACCCTCCCTATCTCTGGAACATCCTCCAGCCCTACACCCCTCCCTATCTCTGTAACCTCCTCCAACCCTACAACCCTCCCTATCTCTGGAACATCCTCCAGCCCTATACCCCTCCCGATCTCTGCAACCTCCTCCAGTCCCTACACCCCTCCCTATCTCTGTAACCTCCTCCAACCCTACATCCCTCCCTATCTCTGGAACATCCTCCAGCCCCTCCAACCCTCCCTATCTCTGTAACCTCCTCCAACCCTACAACCCTCCCTATCTCAGTAACCGCCTCCAGCCCTACACCCCTCCCTATCTTTGTAATCTTCTCCAGCCCCTACATCCCTCCACATCTCTGTAACCTCCTCCACTCCCTACACCCCTCCCTATCCCTGGAACATCCTCCAGCCCTTCAACCCTCCCTATCTCTGTAACCATCTCCAGCCCCTACACATCTCACTACCTCTGTAACTTCCACCAGCCCTACATCCCTCCCTATCTCTGTAACCTACTGCAGCCCTACACCCCTCCCTATCTCTGTAATCTCCTCCAGCCCTACACCCCTCCCTATCTCTGTAACCTCCTCCAGCCCCTACACCCCTCCCTATCTCTGTAACATCCTCCAGACCCACACCCCTCCCTATCTCTGAAACCTGCTCCATCCACTACACCCCTCCCTATCTCTGTAACCTCCTCCAGCCCGACACCACTCACTATCTCTGTAACCTCCTCCAGCCCCTACACCCCTCCCTATCTCTGTAACCTCCTCCAGCCCTACACCACTCCCTATCTCTGTAACATCCTGCAGCCTCGACACCCCTCCCTATTTCTGTAACCACCTCCAGCCCCTACACCCTCCCTATCTCTGTTACCTCCATACGCCCTACACACCTCCCTATCTCTGGAAACCCCTCCAGCCGCTACACCCCTCCATATCTCTGCAATCTCCTCCAGCCCTACACCCATCCCTATCTCTGTAACCTCCTCCAGCCCCTACAGCCCTCCCTATCTCTGTAACCCCTTCGAGCCCTACACTCCTCCCTATCTCTGTAACCAACTCCAGCCCTACACCCCTCCCAATTTCTGTAACCTCCTCCAGCCCATACACCCCTCCCTAGCTCTGTAACCCCCTCCAGCCCTACACCGCTCCCTATCTCTGTAACCTCCTCCAGCCCGACATCCCTCCCTATCTCTGTAACCTCCTCCAACCCCTACACACCTCCCTATCTCTGTAACCTCCTCCAGCCCTACACCCTCCCTATTTCTATAACCTCCGACAGCCCCTACACCACTTCCTATCTCAGTAACCTCTTCCAGCCCCTACACCCCTCCCTATCTCTGTAACCTCCTCCAGCATCTACACCCCTCCCTATCTCTCTAAACTCCTCCAGCCCCGACACACTTCCCTATCTTTGTAACCTACTGCAGCCCTACAACCCTCCCTATCTCTGTAATCTCCTACAGCCCTACACCCCTCCCTATCTCTGTAACCTCCTCCAGCCCCTACACCCCTCACTATCTCTGTAACCTCCTCCAGTCGCTGCACCCCTCCCTAACTCTGTAACTTCCTCCAGCCCCTACACCCCTCCCTATCTCTGGAAACCGCCTCCAGCCCCTACACCCTTCCCTATCTCTGTCACCTCCTCCAGCACTACTCCCCTCCCTATCTCTGTAACCTCCTCCAGCCTCTACATCCCTCCCTATCTCAGTAACTCCCTCCAGCCCTACACCCCTCCCTATCTCTGTGGCCTCCTCCAGCCCTAAACCACTTCCTATCTCTGTAACCTCCTCCAAACCTACATCCCTCCCTATCTCTGTAACCTCCTCCAGCCCTACATCCCTCCACATCTCTGTAACCTCCTCCAGCCCCTACTCCCCTCCCTATCTCTGTAACGTCCTCCAGTACTACATCCCTCCCTATCTCTGTAACCGCCTCCAGCCTCAACACACCTCCCTATCTCTGTAATCTCCTCCAGCCCAAACACCCCTCCCTATCTCTGTCAACTCCTCCAGCCCTGACACCCATCCCGATCTCTGTAACCTCCTCCAGCTCCGACAACCCCTCCCTATCTCTGTAACCTCCTCCAGCCTCTACACCCTCCCTATCTCTGGAACCTACTCCAGGCCGACAACCCTCCCTAAATCTGTAACCCCCTCCAGCACCTACACTCCTCCCTATCTCTGTAACCTCCTCCAACCCCTACACCCCTCCCTATCTCTGTAACCTCCTCGAGTCCCAACACCCCTCCCTATCTCTTTAACCTACTACACCCCTCCCTATCACTGTAACCTCCTCCAGCCCTTGCACCCCTCCCTATCTCTGTAACCTCCTCCAGCCCCTCCAGCCCTACCTATCTCTGGAACCTCCTACATCCCTCCCTTTCTCTGTAACCTCCTCCAGCCCTACACCCCTCCCTATTTCTATGACCTCCTACAGCCCCTACACCCCTCCCTCCCTCTGTAACCTCCTCCAACCCCGACACCCCTCCCTATCTCTGTAACCTCCTCCAGCCCCTGCACCCTCCCTATCTCTGTAACCTCCTCAAGCCCCGACACCCTTCCCTATCTCTGTAACCTCCTCCAGCTCCTGCACCCCTCCCTATCTCTCTAACCTCCTCCAGCCCTCCACCCCTTCCGATCTCTAATCTCCTCCAGCCCTACACATCTCCCTATCTCTGTAACATGCTCCAGACCTACACCCCTCCCTATCTCTGTAAGCACCTCCAGCCTCTGCACCCCTCCCAATCTCTGTAACCTCCTCCAGCCCCGACACACCTCCCTATCTCAATAACCTCCTCCAGCCTCGACACCCCTCCCTATTTCTCTAACCACCTCCAGCCCCTACACCCTCCCTATCTCTGTTACCTCCATAAGCCCTACACACCTCCCGATCTCTGTAACCCACTCCAGCCCTACACCCCTCCCTATCTCCGTAACCTCCTCCAGCCCTACACCGCTCCCTATTTCTGTAACCTCCTACAGCCCCTACACCACTTCCTATCTCAGTAACCTCCTCCAGTCCCTGCACCCCTCCCTATCTCTGTAACCTCCTACAGCCCTCCACTCCTCCCTATCTCTGTAACCTCCTCCAGCCCCGACACCCTTCCCTATCTCTGTAACCTCCTCCAGCTCCAGCACCCCCCCCTATCTCTGTAATCTCCTCCAGCCCGACACACCTCCCTATCTCTGTAACCTCCTCCAGCCTCGACACCCCTCCCTATTTCTGTAACCACCTCCAGCCCCTAAACCTTCCCTATCTCTGATACCTCCATAAGCCCTACACAGCTCCCTATCTCTGGAACCCCCTCCAGCCGCTACACCCCTCCCTATCTCTATAACCTCCTCCAGCCCTACACCCCTCCTTATCTCTGTCACCTCCTCCAGCCCCTACACCACTCCCTATTTCTGTAACCCCCTCCAGACCTACACTCCTCCCTATCTCTCTTACCAACTCCAGCCCATACACCCCTCCCTATCTCTGTAACCCCCTCCAGCCCTACACCCCTCCCTATCTCTGTAACCTCCTCCAGCCCCTACACACCTCCCTATCTCTGTAACCTCCTCCAGCCCTACATCCCTCCCTATTTCTATAACCTCCTACAACCCCTAAACCACTTCCTATCTCAGTAACCTCCTCCAGCATCTACACACCTCCCGATCTATGTAACATCCTCCAGGCCCTACACCCTTCCCTATCTCTGTAACCTCCTCCAGCTCCAGCACCCCTCCCTATCTCTGTAATCTCCTCCAGCCCGACACACCTCCCTATCTCTGTAACAACCTCCAGACCTACACCACTCCCTATCTCAGAAACCGCCTCCAGCTCCTACACACACTTCCCTATCTCTGCAACCTCCTCCAGCCCTACACCCCTCCCTATCTCTGTAACCTGCTCCATCCCCTACACCCCTCCCTATCTCTGTAACCTCCCCCAGCCCTACACCCCTCCCTATCTCTGTAACCTCCTCCAGCCCCTGCACCCCTCCCTATCTCTGTAACCTCCTCCAGCACCTACACCCCTCCCTATCTCTGTAACCTCCTCCAGCCCCTACACCCCTCCCTATCTCTGTAACCACCCCCAGCCCCACACCACTCCCTATCTCTGTAACCTCCTCCAGCCCTACACCCCTCCCTATCTCTGTAACCTGCTCCATCACCTACACCCCTCCCTATCTCTGTAACCTCCTCCAGCCCCTCCTCCCGCCCTTCAACACTCCCTATCTCTATAACCTCCTACAGCCCCTACACCACTCCCTATCTCTGTAACCTCCTCCATCCTCGACACCCTCCCTATTTCTGTAACAACCTCCAGCCCCGACACCCTCCCTATCTCTGTTACCTCCATAAGCCCTACACACCTCCCTTTCTCTGGAAGTCCCTCCAGCCCTACACCCCTCCCTATCTCGGTGACCTCCTCCAGCCCGACACACCTCCCTATCTCTGTAACAACCTCCAGACCTACACCACTCCCTATCTCAGAAACCGCCTCCAGCTCCTACACACACTTCCCTATCTCTGCAACCTCCTCCAGCCCTACACCCCTCCCTATCTCTGTAACCTGCTCCATCCCCTACACCCCTCCCTATCTCTGTAAACTGCTCCATCCCCGACACCCCTCCCTAACGCTGTAACCTGCTCCATCCCCGACACCCCTCCCTATCTCTGTAACCTCCTCCAGCCCTACACCCCTCCCTATCTCTGTAACCTCCTCCATCCCCTACACCCCTCGGTATCTCTGTAACCTCCTCCAGCCCCTACACCCCTCCCTTTCACTGTAACCTCCTCCAGCCTCTACACCCCTCCCAATCTCTGTAACCTCCTCCAGCCCCGACACACCTCCCTATCTCTGTAACCTCCTTCCGCCCTACAAACCTCCCTATCTCTATAACCTCCTACAGCCCCTACACCCCTCCCTATCTCTGTAACCTCCTCCAGCCTCGACACCCCTCCCTATTTCTGTAACCACCTCCAGCCCCTAAACCTTCCCTATCTCTGATACCTCCATAAGCCCTACACAGCTCCCTATCTCTGGAACCCCCTCCAGCCGCTACACCCCTCCCTATCTCTATAACCTCCTCCAGCCCTACACCCCTCCTTATCTCTGTCACCTCCTCCAGCCCCTACACCACTCCCTATTTCTGTAACCCCCTCCAGACCTACACTCCTCCCTATCTCTCTTACCAACTCCAGCCCATACACCCCTCCCTATCTCTGTAACCCCCTCCAGCCCTACACCCCTCCCTATCTCTGTAACCTCCTCCAGCCCCTACACACCTCCCTATCTCTGTAACCTCCTCCAGCCCTACATCCCTCCCTATTTCTATAACCTCCTACAACCCCTAAACCACTTCCTATCTCAGTAACCTCCTCCAGCATCTACACACCTCCCGATCTATGTAACATCCTCCAGGCCCTACACCCACCCTACCTCTGTAATCTCCTCCAGCCCCTACAACCCTCCCTATCTCTGTAATCTCCTACAGCCCTACACCCCTCTCTATCTATCTCTGTAACCCCATCCAGCCCTACACCCGTCCCTATCTCTGGAACTTCCTCCAGCCCCGACACCCCTCCCTATCTCTGTAACCTCCTCCAGTCCCTGCACCCCTCCCTATCTCTGTAACCTCCTCCAGCCCTACACCCCTCCCTATCTCTGCAATCTCCTCCAGCCCTACACCCCTCCCTATTTCTGGAACCCCCTCAAGCTCCTACACCCCTCCGTATCTCTGTCACCTCCTCCAGCACTACTCCCCTCCCTATCTCTGTAACCTCCTCCAGCCTCTACATCCCTCCCTTTCACTGTAACTCCCTCCAGCACTACACCCCTCCCTATCTCTGTAGCCTCCGCCAGCCCTAAACCACTCCCTATCTCTGCAACCTCCTCCAGACCGACATTCCTCCCTATCTCTGTAACCTCCTCCAGCCCTCCCTTTCTCTGTAACCTCCTCCAGCCCCTACACCCCTCCCTATCTCTGTAACCTCCTCCAGCCCCTGCACCCCTCCCTATCTCTGTAACCTCCTCCAGCCCTACACCCCTCCCTATCTCTGTAACCTCCTCCAGCACCTACACCCCTCCCTATCTCTGTAACCTCCTCCAGCCCCTACACCCCTCCCTATCTCTGTAACCACCCCCAGCCCCACACCACTCCCTATCTCTGTAACCTCCTCCAGCCCTACACCCCTCCCTATCTCTGTAACCTGCTCCATCACCTACACCCCTCAATATCTCTGTAAACTCCTCCAGCCCTACACCCCTCCCTATTTCTGTAACAACCTCCAGCCCCTACACCCTCCCTATCTCTGTTACCTCCATAAGCCCTACACACCTCCCTTTCTCTGGAAGTCCCTCCAGCCCTACACCCCTCCCTATCTCGGTGACCTCCTCCAGCCCCTACACTCCTCCCTATCTCTGTAACCTCCTCCAGCCCCAAACCCCTCCCTATCTCTGTAACCTCCTCCAGCCCCTACACACCTCCCTATCTCTGTAACCTCCTCCAGCCCTACACCCCTCCCTATTTCTATGACCTCGCACAGCCCCTACACCACTTCCTATCTCAGTAAGCTCCTCCAGCCTCTACATGCCTCCCTTTCTCTGTCACCTCCTCCAACCCCTGCACCCCTCCCTATCTCTGGAACCTACTCCAGGCCGACAACCCTCCCTAACTCTGTAACCCCCTCCAGCACCTACACCCCTCCCTATCTCTGTAACCCACTCCAGCCCCATACCACTCCCTAACTCTGTAACCCCCTCCAGCACCTACACCCTTCCCTATCTCTGTCACCTCCTCCAACCCCTGCACCCCTCCCTATCTCTGTAATCTCCTCCAGCCCCTACACTCCTCCCTATCTCTGTAACCTCCTCCAACCCCTACACACCTCCCTATCTCTGTAACCTCCTCGAGTCCCGACACCCCTCCCTATCTCTTTAACCTACTACACCCCTCCCTATCTCTGTAACCTCCTCCAGCCCTCCACCCCTTCCGATCTCTAACCTCCTCCAGCCCTACACATCTCCCTATCTCTGTAACATGCTCCAGACCTACACCCCTCCCTATCTCAGAAACTGCCTCCAGCCCCAACACACACTTCCCTATCTCTGTAACCTCCTCCAGCCCTACACCCCTCCCTATCTCTGTAACCTGCTCCATCCCCTACACCCCTCCCTATCTCTGTAACCCCCTCCAGCCCTACACCCCTCCCTATCTCTGTAACCTCCTCCAGACCCTACACCCCTCCCTATCTCTGTAACCACCTCCAGCCTCTACACCCCTCCCAATCTCTGTAATCTCCTCCAGCCCCGACACACCTCCCTATCTCTGTAACCTCCTCCCGCCCTTCAACGACCCCTATCTCAATAACCTCCTCCAGCCTCGACACCCCTCCCTATTTCTCTAACCACCTCCAGCCCCTACACCCTCCCTATCTCTGTTACCTCCATAAGCCCTACACACCTCCCTATCTCTGGAAGCCCTTCCAGCCGCTACACACCACCCGATCTCTGTAATCTCCTCCAGCCCTACACCCCTCCCTATCTCTGTGACCTCCTCCAGCCCTACACCCCTCCCTATCTCTGTAATCTCCTCCAGCCCATACACCCCTCCCGATCTCCGTAACCTCCTCCAGCCCTACACCCCTCCCTATCTCTGTAACATCCTCCAGCCCGACATCCCTCCCTATCTCCGTAACCTCCTCCAGCCCTACACCGCTCCCTATTTCTATAACCTCCCACAGCCCCTACACCACTTCCTATCTCAGTAACCTCCTCCAGTCCCTGCACACCTCCCTATCTCTGTAACCTCCTACAGCCCTCCACTCCTCCCTATCTCTGTAACCTCCTCCAGCCCCGACACCCTTCCCTATCTCTGTAACCTCCTCCAGCTCCAGCACCCCTCCCTATCTCTGTAATCTCCTCCAGCCCGACACACCTCCCTATCTCTGTAACAACCTCCAGACCTACACCACTCCCTATCTCAGAAACCGCCTCCAGCTCCTACACACACTTCCCTATCTCTGCAACCTCCTCCAGCCCTACACCCCTCCCTATCTCTGTAACCTGCTCCATCCCCTACACCCCTCCCTATCTCTGTAACCTCCCCCAGCCCTACACCCCTCCCTATCTCTGTAACCTCCTCCAGCCCCTGCACCCCTCCCTATCTCTGTAACCTCCTCCAGCACCTACACCCCTCCCTATCTCTGTAACCTCCTCCAGCCCCTACACCCCTCCCTATCTCTGTAACCACCCCCAGCCCCACACCACTCCCTATCTCTGTAACCTCCTCCAGCCCTACACCCCTCCCTATCTCTGTAACCTGCTCCATCACCTACACCCCTCCCTATCTCTGTAACCTCCTCCAGCCCCTCCTCCCGCCCTTCAACACTCCCTATCTCTATAACCTCCTACAGCCCCTACACCACTCCCTATCTCTGTAACCTCCTCCATCCTCGACACCCTCCCTATTTCTGTAACAACCTCCAGCCCCGACACCCTCCCTATCTCTGTTACCTCCATAAGCCCTACACACCTCCCTTTCTCTGGAAGTCCCTCCAGCCCTACACCCCTCCCTATCTCGGTGACCTCCTCCAGCCCGACACACCTCCCTATCTCTGTAACAACCTCCAGACCTACACCACTCCCTATCTCAGAAACCGCCTCCAGCTCCTACACACACTTCCCTATCTCTGCAACCTCCTCCAGCCCTACACCCCTCCCTATCTCTGTAACCTGCTCCATCCCCTACACCCCTCCCTATCTCTGTAAACTGCTCCATCCCCGACACCCCTCCCTAACGCTGTAACCTGCTCCATCCCCGACACCCCTCCCTATCTCTGTAACCTCCTCCAGCCCTACACCCCTCCCTATCTCTGTAACCTCCTCCATCCCCTACACCCCTCGGTATCTCTGTAACCTCCTCCAGCCCCTACACCCCTCCCTTTCACTGTAACCTCCTCCAGCCTCTACACCCCTCCCAATCTCTGTAACCTCCTCCAGCCCCGACACACCTCCCTATCTCTGTAACCTCCTTCCGCCCTACAAACCTCCCTATCTCTATAACCTCCTACAGCCCCTACACCCCTCCCTATCTCTGTAACCTCCTCCAGCCTCGACACCCCTCCCTATTTCTGTAACCACCTCCAGCCCCTAAACCTTCCCTATCTCTGATACCTCCATAAGCCCTACACAGCTCCCTATCTCTGGAACCCCCTCCAGCCTCTACACCCCTCCCAATCTCTGTAACCTCCTCCAGCCCCGACACACCTCCCTATCTCTGTAACCTCCTTCCGCCCTACAAACCTCCCTATCTCTATAACCTCCTACAGCCCCTACACCCCTCCCTATCTCTGTAACCTCCTCCAGCCTCGACACCCCTCCCTATTTCTGTAACCACCTCCAGCCCCTAAACCTTCCCTATCTCTGATACCTCCATAAGCCCTACACAGCTCCCTATCTCTGGAACCCCCTCCAGCCGCTACACCCCTCCCTATCTCTATAACCTCCTCCAGCCCTACACCCCTCCTTATCTCTGTCACCTCCTCCAGCCCCTACACCACTCCCTATTTCTGTAACCCCCTCCAGACCTACACTCCTCCCTATCTCTCTTACCAACTCCAGCCCATACACCCCTCCCTATCTCTGTAACCCCCTCCAGCCCTACACCCCTCCCTATCTCTGTAACCTCCTCCAGCCCCTACACACCTCCCTATCTCTGTAACCTCCTCCAGCCCTACATCCCTCCCTATTTCTATAACCTCCTACAACCCCTAAACCACTTCCTATCTCAGTAACCTCCTCCAGCATCTACACACCTCCCGATCTATGTAACATCCTCCAGGCCCTACACCCACCCTACCTCTGTAATCTCCTCCAGCCCCTACAACCCTCCCTATCTCTGTAATCTCCTACAGCCCTACACCCCTCTCTATCTATCTCTGTAACCCCATCCAGCCCTACACCCGTCCCTATCTCTGGAACTTCCTCCAGCCCCGACACCCCTCCCTATCTCTGTAACCTCCTCCAGTCCCTGCACCCCTCCCTATCTCTGTAACCTCCTCCAGCCCTACACCCCTCCCTATCTCTGCAATCTCCTCCAGCCCTACACCCCTCCCTATTTCTGGAACCCCCTCAAGCTCCTACACCCCTCCGTATCTCTGTCACCTCCTCCAGCACTACTCCCCTCCCTATCTCTGTAACCTCCTCCAGCCTCTACATCCCTCCCTTTCACTGTAACTCCCTCCAGCACTACACCCCTCCCTATCTCTGTAGCCTCCGCCAGCCCTAAACCACTCCCTATCTCTGCAACCTCCTCCAGACCGACATTCCTCCCTATCTCTGTAACCTCCTCCAGCCCTCCCTTTCTCTGTAACCTCCTCCAGCCCCTACACCCCTCCCTATCTCTGTAACCTCCTCCAGCCCCTGCACCCCTCCCTATCTCTGTAACCTCCTCCAGCCCTACACCCCTCCCTATCTCTGTAACCTCCTCCAGCACCTACACCCCTCCCTATCTCTGTAACCTCCTCCAGCCCCTACACCCCTCCCTATCTCTGTAACCACCCCCAGCCCCACACCACTCCCTATCTCTGTAACCTCCTCCAGCCCTACACCCCTCCCTATCTCTGTAACCTGCTCCATCACCTACACCCCTCAATATCTCTGTAAACTCCTCCAGCCCTACACCCCTCCCTATTTCTGTAACAACCTCCAGCCCCTACACCCTCCCTATCTCTGTTACCTCCATAAGCCCTACACACCTCCCTTTCTCTGGAAGTCCCTCCAGCCCTACACCCCTCCCTATCTCGGTGACCTCCTCCAGCCCCTACACTCCTCCCTATCTCTGTAACCTCCTCCAGCCCCAAACCCCTCCCTATCTCTGTAACCTCCTCCAGCCCCTACACACCTCCCTATCTCTGTAACCTCCTCCAGCCCTACACCCCTCCCTATTTCTATGACCTCGCACAGCCCCTACACCACTTCCTATCTCAGTAAGCTCCTCCAGCCTCTACATGCCTCCCTTTCTCTGTCACCTCCTCCAACCCCTGCACCCCTCCCTATCTCTGGAACCTACTCCAGGCCGACAACCCTCCCTAACTCTGTAACCCCCTCCAGCACCTACACCCCTCCCTATCTCTGTAACCCACTCCAGCCCCATACCACTCCCTAACTCTGTAACCCCCTCCAGCACCTACACCCTTCCCTATCTCTGTCACCTCCTCCAACCCCTGCACCCCTCCCTATCTCTGTAATCTCCTCCAGCCCCTACACTCCTCCCTATCTCTGTAACCTCCTCCAACCCCTACACACCTCCCTATCTCTGTAACCTCCTCGAGTCCCGACACCCCTCCCTATCTCTTTAACCTACTACACCCCTCCCTATCTCTGTAACCTCCTCCAGCCCTCCACCCCTTCCGATCTCTAACCTCCTCCAGCCCTACACATCTCCCTATCTCTGTAACATGCTCCAGACCTACACCCCTCCCTATCTCAGAAACTGCCTCCAGCCCCAACACACACTTCCCTATCTCTGTAACCTCCTCCAGCCCTACACCCCTCCCTATCTCTGTAACCTGCTCCATCCCCTACACCCCTCCCTATCTCTGTAACCCCCTCCAGCCCTACACCCCTCCCTATCTCTGTAACCTCCTCCAGACCCTACACCCCTCCCTATCTCTGTAACCACCTCCAGCCTCTACACCCCTCCCAATCTCTGTAATCTCCTCCAGCCCCGACACACCTCCCTATCTCTGTAACCTCCTCCCGCCCTTCAACGACCCCTATCTCAATAACCTCCTCCAGCCTCGACACCCCTCCCTATTTCTCTAACCACCTCCAGCCCCTACACCCTCCCTATCTCTGTTACCTCCATAAGCCCTACACACCTCCCTATCTCTGGAAGCCCTTCCAGCCGCTACACACCACCCGATCTCTGTAATCTCCTCCAGCCCTACACCCCTCCCTATCTCTGTGACCTCCTCCAGCCCTACACCCCTCCCTATCTCTGTAATCTCCTCCAGCCCATACACCCCTCCCGATCTCCGTAACCTCCTCCAGCCCTACACCCCTCCCTATCTCTGTAACATCCTCCAGCCCGACATCCCTCCCTATCTCCGTAACCTCCTCCAGCCCTACACCGCTCCCTATTTCTATAACCTCCCACAGCCCCTACACCACTTCCTATCTCAGTAACCTCCTCCAGTCCCTGCACACCTCCCTATCTCTGTAACCTCCTACAGCCCTCCACTCCTCCCTATCTCTGTAACCTCCTCCAGCCCCGACACCCTTCCCTATCTCTGTAACCTCCTCCAGCTCCAGCACCCCTCCCTATCTCTGTAATCTCCTCCAGCCCGACACACCTCCCTATCTCTGTAACAACCTCCAGACCTACACCACTCCCTATCTCAGAAACCGCCTCCAGCTCCTACACACACTTCCCTATCTCTGCAACCTCCTCCAGCCCTACACCCCTCCCTATCTCTGTAACCTGCTCCATCCCCTACACCCCTCCCTATCTCTGTAACCTCCCCCAGCCCTACACCCCTCCCTATCTCTGTAACCTCCTCCAGCCCCTGCACCCCTCCCTATCTCTGTAACCTCCTCCAGCACCTACACCCCTCCCTATCTCTGTAACCTCCTCCAGCCCCTACACCCCTCCCTATCTCTGTAACCACCCCCAGCCCCACACCACTCCCTATCTCTGTAACCTCCTCCAGCCCTACACCCCTCCCTATCTCTGTAACCTGCTCCATCACCTACACCCCTCCCTATCTCTGTAACCTCCTCCAGCCCCTCCTCCCGCCCTTCAACACTCCCTATCTCTATAACCTCCTACAGCCCCTACACCACTCCCTATCTCTGTAACCTCCTCCATCCTCGACACCCTCCCTATTTCTGTAACAACCTCCAGCCCCGACACCCTCCCTATCTCTGTTACCTCCATAAGCCCTACACACCTCCCTTTCTCTGGAAGTCCCTCCAGCCCTACACCCCTCCCTATCTCGGTGACCTCCTCCAGCCCCTACACCCCTCCCTATCTCTGTAACCCCCTCCAGCCCCTACACCCCTCCCTATCTCTGTAACCTCCTCCAGCCCCAAACCCCTCCCTATCTCTGTAACCTCCTCCAGCCCCTACACACCTCCCTATCTCTGTAACCTCCTCCAGCCCTACACCCCTCCCTATTTCTATGACCTCGCACAGCCCCTACACCACTTCCTATCTCAGTAAGCTCCTCCAGCCTCTACATGCCTCCCTTTCTCTGTCACCTCCTCCAACCCCTGCACCCCTCCCTATCTCTGTAACCTCCTCCAGCCCCTACACCCCTCCCTATCTCTGTAACCTCCTCGAGCCCCTACACCCTTCTCTATCTCTGTAACCCCCTCCTGCCCCTACACCCCTCCCTATCTCTGTAACCTCCTCGAGCCCCTACACCCTTCCCTATCTCTGTAACCTCCTCCAGCCCCTGCACACCTCCCTATCTCTGTAACCCCCTCCAGCCCCACACCACTCCCTATCTCTGTAACCTCCTCCAGCCCATACACCCCTCCCTATCTCTGTAACCTCCTCCAGCCCCGACACCGCTCCCTATCTCTGTAACCGCCTCCGGCCCCTACACCCCTCCCTATCTCTGTAACCTCCTCCAGCCTCGACACACCTCCCTATCTCTGTAACCTCCTCCAGCCTAAACACCCCTCCCTATCTCTGTCAACTCCTCCAGCCCTGACACCCATCCCGATCTCTGTAACCTCCTCCAGCTCCGACACCCCTCCCTATCTCTGTAACCTCCTCCAGCCTCTACACCCTCCCTATCTCTGGAACCTACTCCAGGCCGACAACCCTCACTAACTCTGTAACCCCCTCCAGCACCTACACTCCTCCCTATCTCTGTAACCTCCTCCAACCCCTACACCCCTCCCTATCTCTGTAACCTCCTCCATCCCCTACACTCCTCCCTATCTCTGTAACCTCCTCCAACCCCTACACCCCTCCCTATCTCTGTAACCTCCTCGAGTCCCGACACCCCTCCCTATCTCTTTAACCTACTACATCCCTCCCTTTCTCTGTAACCTCCTCCAGCCCCTACACCCCTCGCTATCTCTAACTTCCTCCAGGACCTACACCCCTCCCTACCTCTGTAACCTCCTCCAACCCCGACAGCACTCCCTATCTCTGTAACCTACTCCAGCCCCTGCACCCTCCCTATCTCTGTAACCTCCTCCAGCATCTACACCCCTCCCTATCTCTGTAACCTCCTCAAGCCCCGACACCCTTCCCTATCTCTGTAACCGCCTCCAGCCCCTACACCCCTCCCTATCTCTGTAACCTCCTCCAGACCCTACACCCCTCCCTATCTCTGTAACCACCTCCAGCCTCTACACCCCTCCCAATCTCTGTAACCTCCTCCAGCCCCGACACACCTCCCTATCTCTGTAACCTCCTCCCGCCCTTCAACGCTCCCTATCTCAATAACCTCCTCCAGCCTCGACACCCCTCCCTATCTCAATAACCTCCTCCAGCCTCGACACCCCTCCCTATTTCTCTAACCACCTCCAGCCCCTACACCCTCCCTATCTCTGTTACCTCCATAAGCCCTACACACCTCCCTATCTCTGGAAGCCCTTCCAGCCGCTACACACCACCCGATCTCTGTAATCTCCTCCAGCCCTACACCCCTCCCTATCTCTGTGACCTCCTCCAGCCCCTACACCCCTCCCTATCTCTGTAACCAACTCCAGCCCTACATCCCTCCCTATCTCTGTAATCTCCTCCAGCCCATACACACCTCCCGATCTCTGTAACCCACTCCAGCCCTACACCCCTCCCTATCTCTGTAATATCCTCCAGCCCGACATCCCTCCCTATCTCGGTAACCTCCTCCAGCCCTACACCGCTCCCTATTTCTATAACCTCCTACAGACCCTACACCACTTCCTATCTCAGTAACCTCCTCCAGTCCCTGCACCCCTCCCTATCTCTGTAACCTCCTATAGCCCTCCACTCCTCCCTATCTCTGTAACCTCCTCCAGCCCCGACACCCTTCCCTATCTCTGTAACCTCCTCCAGCTCCAGCACCCCTCCCTATCTCTGTAATCTCCTCCAGCCCGACACACCTCCCTATCTCTGTAACAACCTCCAGACCTACACCACTCCCTATCTCAGAAACCGCCTCCAGCTCCTGCACACACTTCCCTATCTCTGCAACCTCCTCCAGCCCTACACCCCTCCCTATCTCTGTAACCTGCTTCATCCCCTACACCCCACCCTATCTCTGTAACCTCCTCCAGTCCCTGCACCCCTCCCTATCTCTGTAACCTCCTCCAGCCCTACACCCCTCCCTATCTCTGCAACCTCCTCCAGCCCTACACCACTCCCTATTTCTGGAACCCCCTCAAGCTCCTACACCCCTCCGTATCTCTGTCACCTCCTCCAGCACTACTCCCCTCCCTATCTCTGTAACCTCCTCCAGCCTCGACATCCCTCCCTTTCACTGTAACTCCCTCCAGCACGACACCCCTCCCTATCTCTGTAGCCTCCGCCAGCCCTAAACCACTCCCTATCTCTGTAACCTCCTCCAGACCGACATTCCTCCCTATCTCTGTAACCTCCTCCAGCCCTCCCTTTTTCTGTAACCTCCTCCAGCCCCTACACCCCTCCCTATCTCTGTAACCTCCTACACCCCTCCCTATCTCTGTAACCTCCTCCAGCCCCTACACCCTTCCCTATCACTGTAACCTCCTGCAGCCCTCCACCCCTCCCTATCTCTGCAACCTCCTCCAGCCTCGACACCCTCCCTATTTCTGTAACAACCTCCAGCCCCTACACCCTCCCTATCTCCATAAGCCCTACACACCTCCCTTTCTCTGGAAGTCCCTCCAGCCCTACACCCCTCCCTATCTCGGTGACCTCCTCCAGCCCCTACACCCCTCCCTATCTCTGTAACCTCCTCCAGCCCTACACCCCTCCCTATTTCTATGACCTCGCACAGCCCCTACACCCCTCCCTATCTCGGTGACCTCCTCCAGCCCCTACACCACTTCCTATCTCAGTAAGCTCCTCCAGCCTCTACATGCCTCCCTTTCTCTGTCACCTCCTGCAACCCCTGCACCCCTCCCTATCTCTGTAAACTCCTCCAGCCCCTACACCCCTCCCTATCTCTGTAACCTCCTCGAGCCCCTACACCCTTCCCTATCTCTGTGACCCCCTCCAGCCCCTACACCCCTCCCTATCTCTGTAACCTCCTCGAGCCCCTACACCCTTCCCTATCTCTGTAACCTCCTCCAGCCCCTACACACCTCCCTATCTCTGTAACCCCCTCCAGCCCCACACCACTCCCTATCTCTGTAACCTCCTCCAGCCCATACACCCCTCCCTATCTCTGTAACCTCCTCCAGCCCCGACACCGCTCCCTATCTCTGTAACCTCCTCGAGCCCCGACATCCCTCCCTATATCTAACCTCCTCCAGCCCTGCATCCCTCCCTATCTCTGTAACCGCCTACGGCCCCTACACCCCTCCCTATCTCTGTAACCTCCTCCAGCCTCGACACACCTCCCTATCTCTGTAACCTCCTCCAGCCCAAACACCCCTCCCTATCTCTGTCAACTCCTCCAGCCCTGACACCCATCCCGATCTCTGTAACCTCCTCCAGCTCTGACACCCCTCCCTATCTCTGTAACCTCCTCCAGCCTCTACACCCTCCCTATCTCTGGAACCTACTCCAGGCCGACAACCCTCCCTAACTCTGTAACCCCCTCCAGCACCTACACTCCTCCGTATCTCTGTAACCTCCTCCAACCCCTACACCCCTCCCTATCTCTGTAACCTCCTCGAGTCCCTACACCCCTCCATATCTCTTTAACCTACTACACCCCTCCCTATCTCTGTAACCTCCTCCAGCCCTTGCACCCCTCCCTATCTCTGTAACCTCCTCCAGCCCCTACAGCCCTACCTATCTCTGTAACCTCCTACATCCCTCCCTTTCTCTGTAACCTCCTCCAGCCCCTACACCCCTCCCTATCTCTAACTTCCTCCAGCCCCTACACACCTCCCTATCTCTGTAACCTCCTCCAGCCCTACACCCCTCCCTATTTCTATGACCTCCTACAGCCCCTACACCCCTCCCTACCTCTGTAACCTCCTCCAACCCCGACACCCCTCCCTATCTCTGTAACCTCCTCCAGCCCCTGCACCCTCCCTATCTCTGTTACCTCCATAAGCCCTACACACCTCCCTTTCTCTGGAAGTCCCTCCAGCCCTACACCCCTCCCTATCTCGGTGACCTCCTCCAGCCCCTACACTCCTCCCTATCTCTGTAACCTCCTCCAGCCCCAAACCCCTCCCTATCTCTGTAACCTCCTCCAGCCCCTACACACCTCCCTATCTCTGTAACCTCCTCCAGCCCTACACCCCTCCCTATTTCTATGACCTCGCACAGCCCCTACACCACTTCCTATCTCAGTAAGCTCCTCCAGCCTCTACATGCCTCCCTTTCTCTGTCACCTCCTCCAACCCCTGCACCCCTCCCTATCTCTGGAACCTACTCCAGGCCGACAACCCTCCCTAACTCTGTAACCCCCTCCAGCACCTACACCCCTCCCTATCTCTGTAACCCACTCCAGCCCCATACCACTCCCTAACTCTGTAACCCCCTCCAGCACCTACACCCTTCCCTATCTCTGTCACCTCCTCCAACCCCTGCACCCCTCCCTATCTCTGTAATCTCCTCCAGCCCCTACACTCCTCCCTATCTCTGTAACCTCCTCCAACCCCTACACACCTCCCTATCTCTGTAACCTCCTCGAGTCCCGACACCCCTCCCTATCTCTTTAACCTACTACACCCCTCCCTATCTCTGTAACCTCCTCCAGCCCTCCACCCCTTCCGATCTCTAACCTCCTCCAGCCCTACACATCTCCCTATCTCTGTAACATGCTCCAGACCTACACCCCTCCCTATCTCAGAAACTGCCTCCAGCCCCAACACACACTTCCCTATCTCTGTAACCTCCTCCAGCCCTACACCCCTCCCTATCTCTGTAACCTGCTCCATCCCCTACACCCCTCCCTATCTCTGTAACCCCCTCCAGCCCTACACCCCTCCCTATCTCTGTAACCTCCTCCAGACCCTACACCCCTCCCTATCTCTGTAACCACCTCCAGCCTCTACACCCCTCCCAATCTCTGTAATCTCCTCCAGCCCCGACACACCTCCCTATCTCTGTAACCTCCTCCCGCCCTTCAACGACCCCTATCTCAATAACCTCCTCCAGCCTCGACACCCCTCCCTATTTCTCTAACCACCTCCAGCCCCTACACCCTCCCTATCTCTGTTACCTCCATAAGCCCTACACACCTCCCTATCTCTGGAAGCCCTTCCAGCCGCTACACACCACCCGATCTCTGTAATCTCCTCCAGCCCTACACCCCTCCCTATCTCTGTGACCTCCTCCAGCCCTACACCCCTCCCTATCTCTGTAATCTCCTCCAGCCCATACACCCCTCCCGATCTCCGTAACCTCCTCCAGCCCTACACCCCTCCCTATCTCTGTAACATCCTCCAGCCCGACATCCCTCCCTATCTCCGTAACCTCCTCCAGCCCTACACCGCTCCCTATTTCTATAACCTCCCACAGCCCCTACACCACTTCCTATCTCAGTAACCTCCTCCAGTCCCTGCACACCTCCCTATCTCTGTAACCTCCTACAGCCCTCCACTCCTCCCTATCTCTGTAACCTCCTCCAGCCCCGACACCCTTCCCTATCTCTGTAACCTCCTCCAGCTCCAGCACCCCTCCCTATCTCTGTAATCTCCTCCAGCCCGACACACCTCCCTATCTCTGTAACAACCTCCAGACCTACACCACTCCCTATCTCAGAAACCGCCTCCAGCTCCTACACACACTTCCCTATCTCTGCAACCTCCTCCAGCCCTACACCCCTCCCTATCTCTGTAACCTGCTCCATCCCCTACACCCCTCCCTATCTCTGTAACCTCCTCCAGCCCCTGCACCCCTCCCTATCTCTGTAACCTCCTCCAGCACCTACACCCCTCCCTATCTCTGTAACCTCCTCCAGCCCCTACACCCCTCCCTATCTCTGTAACCACCCCCAGCCCCACACCACTCCCTATCTCTGTAACCTCCTCCAGCCCTACACCCCTCCCTATCTCTGTAACCTGCTCCATCACCTACACCCCTCCCTATCTCTGTAACCTCCTCCAGCCCCTCCTCCCGCCCTTCAACACTCCCTATCTCTATAACCTCCTACAGCCCCTACACCACTCCCTATCTCTGTAACCTCCTCCATCCTCGACACCCTCCCTATTTCTGTAACAACCTCCAGCCCCGACACCCTCCCTATCTCTGTTACCTCCATAAGCCCTACACACCTCCCTTTCTCTGGAAGTCCCTCCAGCCCTACACCCCTCCCTATCTCGGTGACCTCCTCCAGCCCGACACACCTCCCTATCTCTGTAACAACCTCCAGACCTACACCACTCCCTATCTCAGAAACCGCCTCCAGCTCCTACACACACTTCCCTATCTCTGCAACCTCCTCCAGCCCTACACCCCTCCCTATCTCTGTAACCTGCTCCATCCCCTACACCCCTCCCTATCTCTGTAAACTGCTCCATCCCCGACACCCCTCCCTAACGCTGTAACCTGCTCCATCCCCGACACCCCTCCCTATCTCTGTAACCTCCTCCAGCCCTACACCCCTCCCTATCTCTGTAACCTCCTCCATCCCCTACACCCCTCGGTATCTCTGTAACCTCCTCCAGCCCCTACACCCCTCCCTTTCACTGTAACCTCCTCCAGCCTCTACACCCCTCCCAATCTCTGTAACCTCCTCCAGCCCCGACACACCTCCCTATCTCTGTAACCTCCTTCCGCCCTACAAACCTCCCTATCTCTATAACCTCCTACAGCCCCTACACCCCTCCCTATCTCTGTAACCTCCTCCAGCCTCGACACCCCTCCCTATTTCTGTAACCACCTCCAGCCCCTAAACCTTCCCTATCTCTGATACCTCCATAAGCCCTACACAGCTCCCTATCTCTGGAACCCCCTCCAGCCGCTACACCCCTCCCTATCTCTATAACCTCCTCCAGCCCTACACCCCTCCTTATCTCTGTCACCTCCTCCAGCCCCTACACCACTCCCTATTTCTGTAACCCCCTCCAGACCTACACTCCTCCCTATCTCTCTTACCAACTCCAGCCCATACACCCCTCCCTATCTCTGTAACCCCCTCCAGCCCTACACCCCTCCCTATCTCTGTAACCTCCTCCAGCCCCTACACACCTCCCTATCTCTGTAACCTCCTCCAGCCCTACATCCCTCCCTATTTCTATAACCTCCTACAACCCCTAAACCACTTCCTATCTCAGTAACCTCCTCCAGCATCTACACACCTCCCGATCTATGTAACATCCTCCAGGCCCTACACCCACCCTACCTCTGTAATCTCCTCCAGCCCCTACAACCCTCCCTATCTCTGTAATCTCCTACAGCCCTACACCCCTCTCTATCTATCTCTGTAACCCCATCCAGCCCTACACCCGTCCCTATCTCTGGAACTTCCTCCAGCCCCGACACCCCTCCCTATCTCTGTAACCTCCTCCAGTCCCTGCACCCCTCCCTATCTCTGTAACCTCCTCCAGCCCTACACCCCTCCCTATCTCTGCAATCTCCTCCAGCCCTACACCCCTCCCTATTTCTGGAACCCCCTCAAGCTCCTACACCCCTCCGTATCTCTGTCACCTCCTCCAGCACTACTCCCCTCCCTATCTCTGTAACCTCCTCCAGCCTCTACATCCCTCCCTTTCACTGTAACTCCCTCCAGCACTACACCCCTCCCTATCTCTGTAGCCTCCGCCAGCCCTAAACCACTCCCTATCTCTGCAACCTCCTCCAGACCGACATTCCTCCCTATCTCTGTAACCTCCTCCAGCCCTCCCTTTCTCTGTAACCTCCTCCAGCCCCTACACCCCTCCCTATCTCTGTAACCTCCTCCAGCCCCTGCACCCCTCCCTATCTCTGTAACCTCCTCCAGCCCTACACCCCTCCCTATCTCTGTAACCTCCTCCAGCACCTACACCCCTCCCTATCTCTGTAACCTCCTCCAGCCCCTACACCCCTCCCTATCTCTGTAACCACCCCCAGCCCCACACCACTCCCTATCTCTGTAACCTCCTCCAGCCCTACACCCCTCCCTATCTCTGTAACCTGCTCCATCACCTACACCCCTCAATATCTCTGTAAACTCCTCCAGCCCTACACCCCTCCCTATTTCTGTAACAACCTCCAGCCCCTACACCCTCCCTATCTCTGTTACCTCCATAAGCCCTACACACCTCCCTTTCTCTGGAAGTCCCTCCAGCCCTACACCCCTCCCTATCTCGGTGACCTCCTCCAGCCCCTACACTCCTCCCTATCTCTGTAACCTCCTCCAGCCCCAAACCCCTCCCTATCTCTGTAACCTCCTCCAGCCCCTACACACCTCCCTATCTCTGTAACCTCCTCCAGCCCTACACCCCTCCCTATTTCTATGACCTCGCACAGCCCCTACACCACTTCCTATCTCAGTAAGCTCCTCCAGCCTCTACATGCCTCCCTTTCTCTGTCACCTCCTCCAACCCCTGCACCCCTCCCTATCTCTGGAACCTACTCCAGGCCGACAACCCTCCCTAACTCTGTAACCCCCTCCAGCACCTACACCCCTCCCTATCTCTGTAACCCACTCCAGCCCCATACCACTCCCTAACTCTGTAACCCCCTCCAGCACCTACACCCTTCCCTATCTCTGTCACCTCCTCCAACCCCTGCACCCCTCCCTATCTCTGTAATCTCCTCCAGCCCCTACACTCCTCCCTATCTCTGTAACCTCCTCCAACCCCTACACACCTCCCTATCTCTGTAACCTCCTCGAGTCCCGACACCCCTCCCTATCTCTTTAACCTACTACACCCCTCCCTATCTCTGTAACCTCCTCCAGCCCTCCACCCCTTCCGATCTCTAACCTCCTCCAGCCCTACACATCTCCCTATCTCTGTAACATGCTCCAGACCTACACCCCTCCCTATCTCAGAAACTGCCTCCAGCCCCAACACACACTTCCCTATCTCTGTAACCTCCTCCAGCCCTATACCCCTCCCTATCTCTGTAACCTGCTCCATCCCCTACACCCCTCCCTATCTCTGTAACCCCCTCCAGCCCTACACCCCTCCCTATCTCTGTAACCTCCTCCAGACCCTACACCCCTCCCTATCTCTGTAACCACCTCCAGCCTCTACACCCCTCCCAATCTCTGTAATCTCCTCCAGCCCCGACACACCTCCCTATCTCTGTAACCTCCTCCCGCCCTTCAACGACCCCTATCTCAATAACCTCCTCCAGCCTCGACACCCCTCCCTATTTCTCTAACCACCTCCAGCCCCTACACCCTCCCTATCTCTGTTACCTCCATAAGCCCTACACACCTCCCTATCTCTGGAAGCCCTTCCAGCCGCTACACACCACCCGATCTCTGTAATCTCCTCCAGCCCTACACCCCTCCCTATCTCTGTGACCTCCTCCAGCCCTACACCCCTCCCTATCTCTGTAATCTCCTCCAGCCCATACACCCCTCCCGATCTCCGTAACCTCCTCCAGCCCTACACCCCTCCCTATCTCTGTAACATCCTCCAGCCCGACATCCCTCCCTATCTCCGTAACCTCCTCCAGCCCTACACCGCTCCCTATTTCTATAACCTCCCACAGCCCCTACACCACTTCCTATCTCAGTAACCTCCTCCAGTCCCTGCACACCTCCCTATCTCTGTAACCTCCTACAGCCCTCCACTCCTCCCTATCTCTGTAACCTCCTCCAGCCCCGACACCCTTCCCTATCTCTGTAACCTCCTCCAGCTCCAGCACCCCTCCCTATCTCTGTAATCTCCTCCAGCCCGACACACCTCCCTATCTCTGTAACAACCTCCAGACCTACACCACTCCCTATCTCAGAAACCGCCTCCAGCTCCTACACACACTTCCCTATCTCTGCAACCTCCTCCAGCTCTACACCCCTCCCTATCTCTGTAACCTGCTCCATCCCCTACACCCCTCCCTATCTCTGTAACCTCCCCCAGCCCCTACACACCTCCCTATCTCTGTAACCTCCTCCAGCCCTACACCCCTCCCTATTTCTGGAACCCCCTCAAGCTCCTACACCCCTCCGTATCTCTGTCACCTCCTCCAGCACTACTCCCCTCCCTATCTCTGTAACCTCCTCCAGCCTCTACATCCCTCCCTTTCACTGTAACTCCCTCCAGCACTACACCCCTCCCTATCTCTGTAGCCTCCGCCAGCCCTAAACCACTCCCTATCTCTGCAACCTCCTCCAGACCGACATTCCTCCCTATCTCTGTAACCTCCTCCAGCCCTCCCTTTCTCTGTAACCTCCTCCAGCCCCTACACCCCTCCCTATCTCTGTAACCTCCTCCAGCCCCTGCACCCCTCCCTATCTCTGTAACCTCCTCCAGCCCTACACCCCTCCCTATCTCTGTAACCTCCTCCAGCACCTACACCCCTCCCTATCTCTGTAACCTCCTCCAGCCCCTACACCCCTCCCTATCTCTGTAACCACCCCCAGCCCCACACCACTCCCTATCTCTGTATCCTCCTCCAGCCCTACACCCCTCCCTATCTCTGTAACCTGCTCCATCACCTACACCCCTCAATATCTCTGTAAACTCCTCCAGCCCTACACCCCTCCCTATTTCTGTAACAACCTCCAGCCCCTACACCCTCCCTATCTCTGTTACCTCCATAAGCCCTACACACCTCCCTTTCTCTGGAAGTCCCTCCAGCCCTACACCCCTCCCTATCTCGGTGACCTCCTCCAGCCCCTACACTCCTCCCTATCTCTGTAACCTCCTCCAGCCCCAAACCCCTCCCTATCTCTGTAACCTCCTCCAGCCCCTACACACCTCCCTATCTCTGTAACCTCCTCCAGCCCTACACCCCTCCCTATTTCTATGACCTCGCACAGCCCCTACACCACTTCCTATCTCAGTAAGCTCCTCCAGCCTCTACATGCCTCCCTTTCTCTGTCACCTCCTCCAACCCCTGCACCCCTCCCTATCTCTGGAACCTACTCCAGGCCGACAACCCTCCCTAACTCTGTAACCCCCTCCAGCACCTACACCCCTCCCTATCTCTGTAACCCACTCCAGCCCCATACCACTCCCTAACTCTGTAACCCCCTCCAGCACCTACACCCTTCCCTATCTCTGTCACCTCCTCCAACCCCTGCACCCCTCCCTATCTCTGTAATCTCCTCCAGCCCCTACACTCCTCCCTATCTCTGTAACCTCCTCCAACCCCTACACACCTCCCTATCTCTGTAACCTCCTCGAGTCCCGACACCCCTCCCTATCTCTTTAACCTACTACACCCCTCCCTATCTCTGTAACCTCCTCCAGCCCTCCACCCCTTCCGATCTCTAACCTCCTCCAGCCCTACACATCTCCCTATCTCTGTAACATGCTCCAGACCTACACCCCTCCCTATCTCAGAAACTGCCTCCAGCCCCAACACACACTTCCCTATCTCTGTAACCTCCTCCAGCCCTACACCCCTCCCTATCTCTGTAACCTGCTCCATCCCCTACACCCCTCCCTATCTCTGTAACCCCCTCCAGCCCTACACCCCTCCCTATCTCTGTAACCTCCTCCAGACCCTACACCCCTCCCTATCTCTGTAACCACCTCCAGCCTCTACACCCCTCCCAATCTCTGTAATCTCCTCCAGCCCCGACACACCTCCCTATCTCTGTAACCTCCTCCCGCCCTTCAACGACCCCTATCTCAATAACCTCCTCCAGCCTCGACACCCCTCCCTATTTCTCTAACCACCTCCAGCCCCTACACCCTCCCTATCTCTGTTACCTCCATAAGCCCTACACACCTCCCTATCTCTGGAAGCCCTTCCAGCCGCTACACACCACCCGATCTCTGTAATCTCCTCCAGCCCTACACCCCTCCCTATCTCTGTAATCTCCTCCAGCCCATACACCCCTCCCGATCTCCGTAACCTCCTCCAGCCCTACACCCCTCCCTATCTCTGTAACATCCTCCAGCCCGACATCCCTCCCTATCTCCGTAACCTCCTCCAGCCCTACACCGCTCCCTATTTCTATAACCTCCCACAGCCCCTACACCACTTCCTATCTCAGTAACCTCCTCCAGTCCCTGCACACCTCCCTATCTCTGTAACCTCCTACAGCCCTCCACTCCTCCCTATCTCTGTAACCTCCTCCAGCCCCGACACCCTTCCCTATCTCTGTAACCTCCTCCAGCTCCAGCACCCCTCCCTATCTCTGTAATCTCCTCCAGCCCGACACACCTCCCTATCTCTGTAACAACCTCCAGACCTACACCACTCCCTATCTCAGAAACCGCCTCCAGCTCCTACACACACTTCCCTATCTCTGCAACCTCCTCCAGCCCTACACCCCTCCCTATCTCTGTAACCTGCTCCATCCCCTACACCCCTCCCTATCTCTGTAACCTCCCCCAGCCCTACATCCCTCCCTATCTCTGTAACCTCCTCCAGCCCCTGCACCCCTCCCTATCTCTGTAACCTCCTCCAGCACCTACACCCCTCCCTATCTCTGTAACCTCCTCCAGCCCCTACACCCCTCCCTATCTCTGTAACCACCCCCAGCCCCACACCACTCCCTATCTCTGTAACCTCCTCCAGCCCTACACCCCTCCCTATCTCTGTAACCTGCTCCATCACCTACACCCCTCCCTATCTCTGTAACCTCCTCCAGCCCCTCCTCCCGCCCTTCAACACTCCCTATCTCTATAACCTCCTACAGCCCCTACACCACTCCCTATCTCTGTAACCTCCTCCATCCTCGACACCCTCCCTATTTCTGTAACAACCTCCAGCCCCGACACCCTCCCTATCTCTGTTACCTCCATAAGCCCTACACACCTCCCTTTCTCTGGAAGTCCCTCCAGCCCTACACCCCTCCCTATCTCGGTGACCTCCTCCAGCCCCTACACCCCTCCCTATCTCTGTAACCCCCTCCAGCCCCTACACCCCTCCCTATCTCTGTAACCTCCTCCAGCCCCAAACCCCTCCCTATCTCTGTAACCTCCTCCAGCCCCTACACACCTCCCTATCTCTGTAACCTCCTCCAGCCCTACACCCCTCCCTATTTCTATGACCTCGCACAGCCCCTACACCACTTCCTATCTCAGTAAGCTCCTCCAGCCTCTACATGCCTCCCTTTCTCTGTCACCTCCTCCAACCCCTGCACCCCTCCCTATCTCTGTAACCTCCTCCAGCCCCTACACCCCTCCCTATCTCTGTAACCTCCTCGAGCCCCTACACCCTTCTCTATCTCTGTAACCCCCTCCTGCCCCTACACCCCTCCCTATCTCTGTAACCTCCTCGAGCCCCTACACCCTTCCCTATCTCTGTAACCTCCTCCAGCCCCTACACACCTCCCTATCTCTGTAACCCCCTCCAGCCCCACACCACTCCCTATCTCTGTAACCTCCTCCAGCCCCGACACCGCTCCCTATCTCTGTAACGGCCTCCGGCCCCTACACCCCTCCCTATCTCTGTAACCTCCTCCAGCCTCGACACACCTCCCTATCTCTGTAACCTCCTCCAGCCTAAACACCCCTCCCTATCTCTGTCAACTCCTCCAGCCCTGACACCCATCCCGATCTCTGTAACCTCCTCCAGCTCCGACACCCCTCCCTATCTCTGTAACCTCCTCCAGCCTCTACACCCTCCCTATCTCTGGAACCTACTCCAGGCCGACAACCCTCACTAACTCTGTAACCCCCTCCAGCACCTACACTCCTCCCTATCTCTGTAACCTCCTCCAACCCCTACACCCCTCCCTATCTCTGTAACCTCCTCCATCCCCTACACTCCTCCCTATCTCTGTAACCTCCTCCAACCCCTACACCCCTCCCTATCTCTGTAACCTCCTCGAGTCCCGACACCCCTCCCTATCTCTTTAACCTACTACATCCCTCCCTTTCTCTGTAACCTCCTCCAGCCCCTACACCCCTCGCTATCTCTAACTTCCTCCAGGACCTACACCCCTCCCTACCTCTGTAACCTCCTCCAACCCCGACAGCACTCCCTATCTCTGTAACCTACTCCAGCCCCTGCACCCTCCCTATCTCTGTAACCTCCTCCAGCATCTACACCCCTCCCTATCTCTGTAACCTCCTCAAGCCCCGACACCCTTCCCTATCTCTGTAACCGCCTCCAGCCCCTACACCCCTCCCTATCTCTGTAACCTCCTCCAGACCCTACACCCCTCCCTATCTCTGTAACCACCTCCAGCCTCTACACCCCTCCCAATCTCTGTAATCTCCTCCAGCCCCGACACACCTCCCTATCTCTGTAACCTCCTCCCGCCCTTCAACGCTCCCTATCTCAATAACCTCCTCCAGCCTCGACACCCCTCCCTATCTCAATAACCTCCTCCAGCCTCGACACCCCTCCCTATTTCTCTAACCACCTCCAGCCCCTACACCCTCCCTATCTCTGTTACCTCCATAAGCCCTACACACCTCCCTATCTCTGGAAGCCCTTCCAGCCGCTACACACCACCCGATCTCTGTAATCTCCTCCAGCCCTACACCCCTCCCTATCTCTGTGACCTCCTCCAGCCCCTACACCCCTCCCTATCTCTGTAACCAACTCCAGCCCTACACCCCTCCCTATCTCTGTAATCTCCTCCAGCCCATACACACCTCCCGATCTCTGTAACCCACTCCAGCCCTACACCCCTCCCTATCTCTGTAATATCCTCCAGCCCGACATCCCTCCCTATCTCGGTAACCTCCTCCAGCCCTACACCGCTCCCTATTTCTATAACCTCCTACAGACCCTACACCACTTCCTATCTCAGTAACCTCCTCCAGTCCCTGCACCCCTCCCTATCTCTGTAACCTCCTATAGCCCTCCACTCCTCCCTATCTCTGTAACCTCCTCCAGCCCCGACACCCTTCCCTATCTCTGTAACCTCCTCCAGCTCCAGCACCCCTCCCTATCTCTGTAATCTCCTCCAGCCCGACACACCTCCCTATCTCTGTAACAACCTCCAGACCTACACCACTCCCTATCTCAGAAACCGCCTCCAGCTCCTGCACACACTTCCCTATCTCTGCAACCTCCTCCAGCCCTACACCCCTCCCTATCTCTGTAACCTGCTTCATCCCCTACACCCCACCCTATCTCTGTAACCTCCTCCAGTCCCTGCACCCCTCCCTATCTCTGTAACCTCCTCCAGCCCTACACCCCTCCCTATCTCTGCAACCTCCTCCAGCCCTACACCACTCCCTATTTCTGGAACCCCCTCAAGCTCCTACACCCCTCCGTATCTCTGTCACCTCCTCCAGCACTACTCCCCTCCCTATCTCTGTAACCTCCTCCAGCCTCGACATCCCTCCCTTTCACTGTAACTCCCTCCAGCACGACACCCCTCCCTATCTCTGTAGCCTCCGCCAGCCCTAAACCACTCCCTATCTCTGTAACCTCCTCCAGACCGACATTCCTCCCTATCTCTGTAACCTCCTCCAGCCCCTACACCCCTCCCTATCTCTGTAACCTCCTACACCCCTCCCTATCTCTGTAACCTCCTCCAGCCCCTACACCCTTCCCTATCACTGTAACCTCCTGCAGCCCTCCACCCCTCCCTATCTCTGCAACCTCCTCCAGCCTCGACACCCTCCCTATTTCTGTAACAACCTCCAGCCCCTACACCCTCCCTATCTCCATAAGCCCTACACACCTCCCTTTCTCTGGAAGTCCCTCCAGCCCTACACCCCTCCCTATCTCGGTGACCTCCTCCAGCCCCTACACCCCTCCCTATCTCTGTAACCTCCTCCAGCCCTACACCCCTCCCTATTTCTATGACCTCGCACAGCCCCTACACCCCTCCCTATCTCGGTGACCTCCTCCAGCCCCTACACCACTTCCTATCTCAGTAAGCTCCTCCAGCCTCTACATGCCTCCCTTTCTCTGTCACCTCCTGCAACCCCTGCACCCCTCCCTATCTCTGTAAACTCCTCCAGCCCCTACACCCCTCCCTATCTCTGTAACCTCCTCGAGCCCCTACACCCTTCCCTATCTCTGTGACCCCCTCCAGCCCCTACACCCCTCCCTATCTCTGTAACCTCCTCGAGCCCCTACACCCTTCCCTATCTCTGTAACCTCCTCCAGCCCCTACACACCTCCCTATCTCTGTAACCCCCTCCAGCCCCACACCACTCCCTATCTCTGTAACCTCCTCCAGCCCATACACCCCTCCCTATCTCTGTAACCTCCTCCAGCCCCGACACCGCTCCCTATCTCTGTAACCTCCTCGAGCCCCGACATCCCTCCCTATATCTAACCTCCTCCAGCCCTGCATCCCTCCCTATCTCTGTAACCGCCTACGGCCCCTACACCCCTCCCTATCTCTGTAACCTCCTCCAGCCTCGACACACCTCCCTATCTCTGTAACCTCCTCCAGCCCAAACACCCCTCCCTATCTCTGTCAACTCCTCCAGCCCTGACACCCATCCCGATCTCTGTAACCTCCTCCAGCTCTGACACCCCTCCCTATCTCTGTAACCTCCTCCAGCCTCTACACCCTCCCTATCTCTGGAACCTACTCCAGGCCGACAACCCTCCCTAACTCTGTAACCCCCTCCAGCACCTACACTCCTCCGTATCTCTGTAACCTCCTCCAACCCCTACACCCCTCCCTATCTCTGTAACCTCCTCGAGTCCCTACACCCCTCCATATCTCTTTAACCTACTACACCCCTCCCTATCTCTGTAACCTCCTCCAGCCCTTGCACCCCTCCCTATCTCTGTAACCTCCTCCAGCCCCTACAGCCCTACCTATCTCTGTAACCTCCTACATCCCTCCCTTTCTCTGTAACCTCCTCCAGCCCCTACACCCCTCCCTATCTCTAACTTCCTCCAGCCCCTACACACCTCCCTATCTCTGTAACCTCCTCCAGCCCTACACCCCTCCCTATTTCTATGACCTCCTACAGCCCCTACACCCCTCCCTACCTCTGTAACCTCCTCCAACCCCGACACCCCTCCCTATCTCTGTAACCTCCTCCAGCCCCTGCACCCTCCCTATCTCTGTAACCTCCTCCAGCATCTACACCCCTCCCTATCTCTGTAACCTCCTCAAGCCCCGACACCCTTCCCTATCTCTGTAACCTCCTCCAGCTCCTGCACCCCTCCCTATCTCTCTAACCTCCTCCAGCCCTCCACCTCTTCCGATCTCTAATCTCCTCCAGCCCTACACATCTCCCTATCTCTGTAACATGCTCCAGACCTACACCCCTTCCTATCTCAGAAACTGCCTCCAGCCCAGACACACACTTCCCTATCTCTGTAACCTCCTCCAGCCCTACACCCCTCCCTATCTCTGTAACATGCTCCAGCCCCTACACCCCTCCCTATCTCTGTAACCTCCTCCAGCCCTACACCCCTCCCTATTTCTATGACCTCGCACAGCCCCTACACCCCTCCCTATCTCGGTGACCTCCTCCAGCCCTACACCTCTCCCTATTTCTATGACCTCGCACAGCCCCTACACCACTTCCTATCTCAGTAAGCTCCTCCAGCCTCTACATGCCTCCCTTTCTCTGTCACCTCCTCCAACCCCTGCACCCCTCCCTATCTCTGTAAACTCCTCCAGCCCCTACACCCCTCCCTATCTCTGTAACCTCCTCGAGCCCCTACACCCTTCCCTATCTCTGTGACCCCCTCCAGCCCCTACACCCCTCCCTATCTCTGTAACCTCCTCGAGCCCCTACACCCTTCCCTATCTCTGTAACCTCCTCCAGCCCCTACACACCTCCCTATCTCTGTAACCCCCTCCAGCCCCACACCACTCCCTATCTCTGTAACCTCCTCCAGCCCATACACCCCTCCCTATCTCTGTAACCTCCTCCAGCCCCGACACCGCTCCCTATCTCTGTAACCTCCTCGAGCCCCGACATCCCTCCCTATATCTAACCTCCTCCAGCCCTGCATCCCTCCCTATCTCTGTAACCGCCTACGGCCCCTACACCCCTCCCTATCTCTGTAACCTCCTCCAGCCTCGACACACCTCCCTATCTCTGTAACCTCCTCCAGCCCAAACACCCCTCCCTATCTCTGTCAACTCCTCCAGCCCTGACACCCATCCCGATCTCTGTAACCTCCTCCAGCTCTGATACCCCTCCCTATCTCTGTAACCTCCTCCAGCCTCTACACCCTCCCTATCTCTGGAACCTACTCCAGGCCGACAACCCTCCCTAACTCTGTAACCCCCTCCAGCACCTACACTCCTCCGTATCTCTGTAACCTCCTCCAACCCCTACACCCCTCCCTATCTCTGTAACCTCCTCGAGTCCCTACACCCCTCCATATCTCTTTAACCTACTACACCCCTCCCTATCTCTGTAACCTCCTCCAGCCCTTGCACCCCTCCCTATCTCTGTAACCTCCTCCAGCCCCTACAGCCCTACCTATCTCTGTAACCTCCTACATCCCTCCCTTTCTCTGTAACCTCCTCCAGCCCCTACACCCCTCCCTATCTCTAACTTCCTCCAGCCCCTACACACCTCCCTATCTCTGTAACCTCCTCCAGCCCTACACCCCTCCCTATTTCTATGACCTCCTACAGCCCCTACACCCCTCCCTACCTCTGTAACCTCCTCCAACCCCGACACCCCTCCCTATCTCTGTAACCTCCTCCAGCCCCTGCACCCTCCCTATCTCTGTAACCTCCTCCAGCATCTACACCCCTCCCTATCTCTGTAACCTCCTCAAGCCCCGACACCCTTCCCTATCTCTGTAACCTCCTCCAGCTCCTGCACCCCTCCCTATCTCTCTAACCTCCTCCAGCCCTCCACCTCTTCCGATCTCTAATCTCCTCCAGCCCTACACATCTCCCTATCTCTGTAACATGCTCCAGACCTACACCCCTTCCTATCTCAGAAACTGCCTCCAGCCCAGACACACACTTCCCTATCTCTGTAACCTCCTCCAGCCCTACACCCCTCCCTATCTCTGTAACATGCTCCAGCCCCTACACCCCTCCCTATCTCTGTAACCTCCTCCAGCCCTACACCCCTCCCTATTTCTATGACCTCGCACAGCCCCTACACCCCTCCCTATCTCGGTGACCTCCTCCAGCCCTACACCTCTCCCTATTTCTATGACCTCGCACAGCCCCTACACCACTTCCTATCTCAGTAAGCTCCTCCAGCCTCTACATGCCTCCCTTTCTCTGTCACCTCCTCCAACCCCTGCACCCCTCCCTATCTCTGTAAACTCCTCCAGCGCCTACACCCCTCCCTATCTCTGTAACCTCCTCGAGCCCCTACACCCTTCCCTATCTCTGTGACCCCCTCCAGCCCCTACACCCCTCCCTATCTCTGTAACCTCCTCGAGCCCCTACACCCTTCCCTATCTCTGTAACCTCCTCCAGCCCCTACACACCTCCCTATCTCTGTAACCCCCTCCAGCCCCACACCACTCCCTATCTCTGTAACCTCCTCCAGCCCATACACCCCTCCCTATCTCTGTAACCTCCTCCAGCCCCGACACCGCTCCCTATCTCTGTAACCTCCTCGAGCCCCGACATCCCTCCCTATATCTAACCTCCTCCAGCCCTGCATCCCTCCCTATCTCTGTAACCGCCTACGGCCCCTACACCCCTCCCTATCTCTGTAACCTCCTCCAGCCTCGACACACCTCCCTATCTCTGTAACCTCCTCCAGCCCAAACACCCCTCCCTATCTCTGTCAACTCCTCCAGCCCTGACACCCATCCCGATCTCTGTAACCTCCTCCAGCTCTGACACCCCTCCCTATCTCTGTAACCTCCTCCAGCCTCTACACCCTCCCTATCTCTGGAACCTACTCCAGGCCGACAACCCTCCCTAACTCTGTAACCCCCTCCAGCACCTACACTCCTCCGTATCTCTGTAACCTCCTCCAACCCCTACACCCCTCCCTATCTCTGTAACCTCCTCGAGTCCCTACACCCCTCCATATCTCTTTAACCTACTACACCCCTCCCTATCTCTGTAACCTCCTCCAGCCCTTGCACCCCTCCCTATCTCTGTAACCTCCTCCAGCCCCTACAGCCCTACCTATCTCTGTAACCTCCGACATCCCTCCCTTTCTCTGTAACCTCCTCCAGCCCCTACACCCCTCCCTATCTCTAACTTCCTCCAGCCCCTACACACCTCCCTATCTCTGTAACCTCCTCCAGCCCTACACCCCTCCCTATTTCTATGACCTCCTACAGCCCCTACACCCCTCCCTACCTCTGTAACCTCCTCCAACCCCGACACCCCTCCCTATCTCTGTAACCTCCTCCAGCCCCTGCACCCTCCCTATCTCTGTAACCTCCTCCAGCATCTACACCCCTCCCTATCTCTGTAACCTCCTCAAGCCCCGACACCCTTCCCTATCTCTGTAACCTCCTCCAGCTCCTGCACCCCTCCCTATCTCTCTAACCTCCTCCAGCCCTCCACCCCTTCCGATCTCTAATCTCCTCCAGCCCTACACATCTCCCTATCTCTGTAACATGCTCCAGACCTACACCCCTTCCTATCTCAGAAACTGCCTCCAGCCCCAACACACACTTCCCTATCTCTGTAACATGCTCCAGACCTACACCCCTCCCTATCTCTGTAACCTGCTCCATTCCCTACACAACCTCCCTATCTCTGTAAACTCCTCCAGCCCTACACCCCTCCCAATCTCTGTAACCTCCTCCAGACCCTACACACCTCCCTATCTCTGTAACCACCTCCAGCCTCTACACCCCTCCCAATCTCTGTAACCTCCTCCAGCCCAGACACACCTCCCTATCTCTGTAACCTCCTCCAGCCCCTACACCCCTCCCAATCTCTGTAACCTCCTCCAGCCCAGACACCCCTCCCTATCTCTGTAAACTCCTCCCGCCCTTCAACGCTCCCTATCTCAATAACCTCCTCCAGCCTCGACACCCCTCCCTATTTCTCTAACCACCTCCAGCCCCTACACCCTCCCTATCTCTGTTACCTCCATAAGCCCTACACACCTCCCTATCTCTGGAAGCCCCTCCAGCCGCTACACACCACCCGATCTCTGCAATCTCCTCCAGCCCTACATCCCTCCCTATTTCTATAACCTCCTACAACCCCTAAACCACTTCCTATCTCAGTAACCTCCTCCAGCCCCAACACACACCTCCCTATCTATGTAACATCCTCCAGCCCCTACACCCATCCCTACCTCTGTAATCTCCTCCAGCCCCTACAACCCTCCCTATCTCTGCAATCTCCTACAGCCCTACACCCCTCTCGATCTCTTTAACCCCATCCAGCCCTACACCCCTCCCTATCTCTGGAACTTATTCCAGCCCCGACACCCCTCCCTATCTCTGTAACCTCCTCCAGTCCCTGCACCCCTCCCTATCTCTGTAACCTCCTCCAGCCCTATACCCCTCCCTATCTCTGCAACCTCCTCCAGCCCTACACCTCTCCCGATTTCTGGAACCCCCTCAAGCTCCTACACCCCTCCGTATCTCTGTCACCTCCTCCAGCACTACTCCCCTCCCTATCTCTGTAACCTCCTCCAGCCTCTACATCCCTCCCTTTCACTGTAACTCCCTCCAGCACTACACCCCTCCCTATCTCTGTAGCCTCCGCCAGCCCTAAACCACTCCCTATCTCTGTAACCTCCTCCAGACCGACATTCCTCCCTATCTCTGTAACCTCCTCCAGCCCTCCCTTTCTCTGTAACCTCCTCCAGCCCCTACACCCCTCCCTATCTCTGTAACCTCCTACACCCCTCCCTATCTCTGTAACCTCCTCCAGCCCCTACACCCCTCTCTATCTCTGTAACCTCCCCCAGCCCTGCACCCCTCCCTATCTCTGTAACCTCCTCCAGCCCCTGCACCCCTCCCTATCTCTGTAACCTCCTCCAGCCCCTGCACCCCTCCCTATCTCTGTAACCCCCTCCAGCCCCTACACCCCTCCCTATCTCTGTAACCACCCCCAGCTCCACACCACTCCCTATCTCTGTAACCTCCTCCAGCCCTACACCCCTCCCCATCTCTGTAACCTCCTCCAGCCCTACACCCCTCCCTATCTCTGTAACCTGCTCCATCCCCTACACCCCTCCCTATCTCTGTAAACTCCTCCAGCCCTACACCCCTCCCTATCTCTGTAACCTCCTCCAGACCCTACACCCATCCCAATCTCTGTAACCACCTCCAGCATTTACACCCCTCCCAATCTCTGTAACCTCCTCCAGCCCCGACACACCTCCCTATCTCTGCAACCTCCTCCAGCCCCTACAACCCTCCCTATTTCTGTAACCACCTCCAGCCCCTACACCTCTCCCTATCTCTGTAACCACCTCCAGCTCCTACACCCCTCCCTATCTCTGTAACCTCCTCCACCCCTACACCCCTCCCGATCTCTGTAACCCCCTCCAGCCCCTACACCCCTCCCTATCTCTGTAACCCCCTTCAGCCCCTAAACCCCTCCCTATCACTGTAACCTCCTCCACCCCTACACCCCTCCCTATCTCTGTAACCTCCTCCACCCCTACACCCCTCCCTATCTCTGTAACCCCCTCCAGCCCCTACACCCCTCCCTATCTCAGTAACCCCCTCCAGCCCCTACACCCCTCTTTATCTCTGTAACCTCCTCCACCTCTACACCACTCCATATCTCTGTAACCTCCTCCACTCGTACACCCCTCCCTATCTCTGTAACCCCCTCCAGCCCCTACACACCTCCCTATCTCAGTAACCTCCTCCACCCCTACACCCCTCCCTATCTCTGTAACCTCCTCCACCCCTACACCCCTCCCTATCTCTGTAACCCCCTCCAGCCCCTACACCCCTCCCTATCTCTGTAACCCCCTCCAGCCCCTACACCCCTCCCTATCTCTGTAACCCCCTACACCCCTCCCTATCTCTGTAACCCCCTCCAGCCCCTACACCCCTCCCTATCTCTGTAACCTCCTCCACCCCTACACCACTCCTTATCTCTGTAAGCTCCTCCACACCTACACCCCTCCCTATCTCTGTAACCCCCTCCAGCCACTACACCCCTCCCTATCTCTGTAACCCCCTCCAGCCCCTACACCCCTCTTTATCTCTGTAACCTCCTCCACCCCTACACCCCTCCCTATCTCTGTAACCTCCTCCACCCCTACACCCCTCCCTATCTCTGTAACCCCCTCCAGCCCCTACACCCCTCCCTATCTCTGTAACCCCCTACAGCCCCTACACCCCTCCCTATCTCTGTAACCTCCTCCAACCCTACACCCCTCACTATCTCTGTAACCTCCTCCACCCCTACACCCCTCCCTATCTCTGTAACCTGCTCCACTCCGACACCCCTCCCTATCTCTGTAACCCCCTCCAGCCCCTACACCCCTCCCTATCTCTGTAACCCCCTCCAGCCCCTACACCCCTCCCTATCTCTGTAACCTCCTCCACCCCTACACCCCTCCCTATCTCTGTCACCACCTCCACCCCTACACCCCTCCCTATCTCTGTAACGTCCTCCAGCCCCTACAACCCTCCCTATCTCTGCAACCTCCTCCAGCCCCTACAACCCTCCCTATTTCTGTAATCCCCTCCAGCCCCTACACCCCTCCCTATCTCTGTAACCCCCTCCAGCCCCTACACCCCTCCCTATCTCTGTAACCTCCTCCACCCCTACACCCCTCCCTTTCTCTGTAACCTCCTCCACCCCTCCCTATCTCTGTAACCTCCTCCATCCCTACACCCCTCCCTATCTCTGTAACCTCCTCCACCCCTGCACCCCTCCCTATCTTTGTAACCCCCACCAGCCCCGACACCCCTTCCTATCTCTGTAACCCCCTCCATCCCCTACACCCCTCCCTATCTCTGTAACCTCCTCCACCCCTACACCCCTCCCTATCTCTGTAACCTCCTCCACCCCTACACCCCTCCCTATCTCTGTTACCCCCAACAGCTCCTACACCCCTCCCTATCACTGTAACCCCCTCCAGCCCCTACACCCCTCCCTATCTCTGTAACCTCCTCCACCCCTACACCCCTCCATATCTCTGTAACCTCCTCCACCCCTACACCCCTCCCTATCTCTGTAACCCCCTCCAGCCCCTACACCCCTCACTATCTCTGAAACCCCCTCCAGCCCCTACACCCCTCCCTATCTCTGTTATCTCCTCCATCCCTACACCCCTCCCTATCTCTGTCACCTCCTCCACACCTACACCCCTCCCTATCTCTGTAACCCCCTCCAGCCCCTACATCCCTCCCTATCTCTGTAACCCCCTCCAGACCCTACACCCCTCCCTATCTCTGTAACCTCCTCCACCCCTACACACCTCACGATCTCTGTAATGTCCTACACCCCTACACCCCTCCCTATCTCTGTAAACCCCTCCAGCCCCTACGCCCCTCCCTATCTCTGTAACCCCCTCCAGCCCCTACACCCCTCCCTATCTCTGTAAACTCCTCCACCCCTACACCCCTCCCTATGCCTGTAACCTCCTCCATCCCTACAGCCCTCCCTATCTCTGTAATCTCCTCCACCCCTACATCCCTCCCTATCTCTGTAACCTCCTCCACCCCTACACCCCTCCCTATCTCTGTAACCCCCTCCAGCCCCTGCACCACTCCCTATCTCTGTAACCTCCTCCAGCCCTTACACCCCTCCCTATCTCTGTAACCTCCTCCACCCCTACACCCCTCCCTATCTCTGTAACCTCCTCCAGCCCCTACACCCCTCCCTATCTCTGTAACCTCCTCCAGCCCTACACCCCTCCCTATCTCTGTAACCCCCTCCAGCCCCTACACCCCTCCCTGTCTCTGTAACCTCCTCCACCCCTACACCCCTCCCTATCTCTGTAACCTCCTCCACCCCTACACCGCTCTCTATGTCTGTAACGTCCTCCAGCCCCTACAACCCTCCCTATCTCTGCAACCTCCTCCAGCCCCTACAACCCTCCCTATTTCTGTAACCCCCTCCAGCCCCTACACCCCTCCCTATCTCTGTATCCACCTCCAGCCCCTACACCTCTCCCTATGTCAGTAACCTCCTCCAGCCCGACAACCCTCCCTATCTCTGTAACTTCCTCCACCCCTACACCCCTCCCTATCTCTGTAACCTCCTCCACCCCTACACCCCTCCCTATCTCTGTAACCACCTCCAGCCCCTACACCTCTCCCTATCTCTGTAACCTCCTCCAGCCCGACAACCCTCCCTATCTCTGTAACCTCCTCCACCCCTACACCCCTCCCTATCTCTGTAGACTCCTCGAGCCCTACACTCCTCCCCATCTCTGTAACCTCCTCCAGCCCTACACCCCTCCCTATCTCTGTAACCTGCTCCATCCCCTACACCCCTCCCTATCTCTGTAAACTCCTCCAGCCCTACACCCCTCCCTATCTCTGTAACCTCCTCCAGACCCTACACCCATCCCAATCTCTGTAACCACCTCCAGCATTTACACCCCTCCCAATCTCTGTAACCTCCTCCAGCCCCGACACACCTCCCTATCTCTGCAACCTCCTCCAGCCACTACAACCCTCCCTATTTCTGTAACCACCTCCAGCCCCTACACCTCTCCCTATCTCTGTAACCACCTCCAGCTCCTACACCCCTCCCTATCTCTGTAACCTCCTCCACCCCTACACCCCTCCCGATCTCTGTAACCCCCTCCAGCCCCTACACCCCTCCCTATCTCTGTAACCTCCTCCACCCCTACACCCCTCGCTATCTCTGTAACCTCCTCCACCCCTACATCCCTCCCTATCTCTGTAACCCCCTCCAGCCCCTACACCCCTCCCTATCTCTGTAACCCCCTTCAGCCCCTAAACCCCTCCCTATCACTGTAACCTCCTCCACCCCTACACCCCTCCCTATCTCTGTAACCTCCTCCACCCCTACACCCCTCCCTATCTCTGTAACCCCCTCCAGCCCCTACACCCCTCCCTATCTCAGTAACCCCCTCCAGCCCCTACACCCCCCTTTATCTCTGTAACCTCCTCCACCTCTACACCCCTCCATATCTCTGTAACCTCCTCCACTCGTACACCCCTCCCTATCTCTGTAACCCCCTCCAGCCCCTACACACCTCCCTATCTCTGTAACCTCCTCCACCCCTACACCCCTCCCTATCTCTGTAACCTCCTCCACCCCTACACCCCTCCCTATCTCTGTAACCCCCTCCAGCCCCTACACGCCTCCCTATCTCTGTAACCCCCTCCAGCCCCTACACCCCTCCCTATCTCTGTAACCCCCTCCAGCCCCTACACCCCTCCCTATCTCTGTAACCTCCTCCACCCCTACACCCCTCCCTATCTCTGTCACCACCTCCACCCCTACACCCCTCCCTATCTCTGTAACGTCCTCCAGCCCCTACAACCCTCCCTATCTCTGCAACCTCTTCCAGCCCCTACAACCCTCCCTATTTCTGTAACCCCCTCCAGCCCCTACACCCCTCCCTATCTCTGTAACCCCCTCCAGCCCCTACACCCCTCCCTATCTCTGTAACCTCCTCCACCCCTACACCCCTCCCTTTCTCTGTAACCTCCTCCACCCCTCCCTATCTCTGCAACCTCCTCCATCCCTACACCCCTCCCTATCTCTGTAACCCCCTCCAGCCCCGACACCCCTTCCTATCTCTGTAACCCCCTCCATCCCCTACACCCCTCCCTATCTCTGTAACCTCCTCCACCCCTACACCCCTCCCTATCTCTGTAACCTCCTCCACCCCTACACCCCTCCCTATCTCTGTTACCCCCAACAGCTCCTACACCCCTCCCTATCTCTGTAACCCCGTCCAGCCCCTACACCCCTCCCTATCTCTGTAACCTCCTCCACCCCTACACCCCTCCATATCTCTGTAACCTCCTCCACCCCTACACCCCTCCCTATCTCTGTAACCCCCTCCAGCCCCTACACCCCTCACTATCTCTGAAACCCCCTCCAGCCCCTACACCCCTCCCTATCTCTGTAATCTCCTCCATCCCTACACCCCTCCCTATCTCTGTCACCTCCTCCACACCTACACCCCTCCCTATCTCTGTAACCCCCTCCAGCCCCTACATCCCTCCCTATCTCTGTAACCCCCTCCAGCCCCTACACCCCTCCCTATCTCTGTAACCTCCTCCACCCCTACACCCCTCACGATCTCTGTAATGTCCTACACCCCTACACCCCTCCCTATCTCTGTAAACCCCTCCAGCCCCTACGCCCCTCCCTATCTGTGTAACCCCCTCCAGCCCCTACACCCCTCCCTATCTCTGTAAACTCCTCCACCCCTACACCCCTCCCTATGCCTGCAACCTCCTCCATCCCTACAGCCCTCCCTATATCTGTAATCTCCTCCACCCCTACATCCCTCCCTATCTCTGTAACCTCCTCCACCCCTACACCCCTCCCTATCTCTGTAACCCCCTCCAGCCCCTGCACCACTCCCTATCTCTGTAAACTCCTCCACCCCTAAATCCCTCCCTATCTCTGTAACCTCCTCCACCCCGACACCCCTCCCGATCTCTGTAACCCCCTCCAGCCCCTACACCCCTCCCTATCTCTGTAACCCCCTCCAGCCCCTACACCCCTCTCTATCTCTGTAACCCCCTCCACCCCTACACCCCTCCATATCTCTGTAACCTCCTCCACCCTGACACCCCTCCCTATCTCTGTAACCCCCTCCAGCCCCTACACCCCTCCCTATCTCTGTAATCCCCTCCAGCCCCTACACCCCTACTTATCTCTGTAACCTCCTCCTCCCCTACACCCCTCCCTATCTCTGTAACCTCCTCCACCCCTACAACCCTCCCTATCTCTGTAACCCCCTCCAGCCCCTGCAGCCCTCCCTATCTCTGTAACCCCCTCCAGCCCCTACAACGCTCCCTATCTCTGCAACCTCCTCCACCCCTACATCCCTCCCTAACTCTGTAACCTCCTCCAGCCCCTACACACCTCCCTATCTCTGCAACCCCCTCCAGCCCCTACACCCCTCCCTATCTCTGTAAACTCCTCCACCCCTACACCCTTCCCTATCTCTGTAACCTCCTCCAGCCCCTGCACCCCTCCCTATCTCTGTAACCCCCTCCAGCCCCTACACCCCTCCCTATCTCTGAAACCCCCTCCAACCCCGACACCCCTCCCTATCTCTGTCACCTCCTCCACCACTACACCGCTCCCTATCTCTGTCACCTCCTCCACCCCTACACCCCTCCCTATCTCTGTCACCCACTCCAGCCCCTACACCCGTCCCTATCTCTGTAACACCCTCCAGACCCTGCACCCCTCCCTATCTCTGTAACCTCCTCCACCCCTACACCCCTCCCTATCTCTGTAAACTCCTCCACCCCTACACACCTCCCTATCTCTGTAACCTCCTGCAGCCCCTGCACCCCTCCCTACCTCTGTAACGTCCTCCACCCCTACACCCCTCCCTATCTCTGTAACCTCCTCCACCCCTACACCCCTCCCAATCTCTGAACCCCCTACACCCCTCCCTATCTCTGTAACCCCCTCCAGCCCCTACACCCCTCCCTATCTCTGTAACCCCCTCCAGCCCCTACACCCCTCCCTATCTCTGTAACCTCCTCCACCCCTACACCCCTCCCTATCTCTGTAACCTCCTCCACCCCTACACCCCTCCATATCTCTGTAACCCCCTCCAGCCCCTACACCCCTCGCTATCTCTGTAACCCCCTCCAGCCCCTACACCCCTCCCTATCTCTGCAACTTCCTCCACCCCTACACCACTCCCTATCTCTGTAACCTCCTCCACCCCGACACCCCTCACTAACTCTGTAACCCCCTCCAGCCCCTACACCCCTCCCTATCTCTGTAACCTCCTCCACCCCTACACCCCTCCCTATCACTGTAACCCCTCCAGCCCCTACACCCCTCCCTATCTCTGTAACCTCCTCCACCCCTACACCCCTCCCTATCTCTGTAACCTCCTCCACCCCTACACCCCTCCCTTTCTCTGTAACCACCTCCAGCCCCTACACCCCTCCCTATCTCTGAAACCCCCTCCAACCCCTACACCCCTCCCTATCACTGTAACCTCCTCCACCCCTACACCCCTCCCCATCTCTGTAACCTCCTCCACCCCTACACCCCTCCCTATCTCTGTAACCCCCTCCAGCCCCTACACCCCTCCCTATCTCTGTAACCCCCTCCAGCCTCTACACCCCTCCCTATCTCTGTAACCTCCTCCACCCCTACACCCCTCCCTATCTCTGTAACCTCCTCCACCCCTACACCCCTCCCTATCTCTGTAACCTCCTCCACCCCTACACCTCTCCCTATCTCTGTAACCTCCTCCACCCCTACACCCCTCCCTATCTCTGTAACCCCCTCCAGCCCCTACACCCCTCCCTATCTCTGTAACCCCCTCCAGCCCCTACACCCCTCCCTATCTCTGTAACGGCCTCCACCCCTACACCCCTCCCTATCTCTGTAACCTCCTCCACCCCTACACCCCTCCCTATCTCTGTAACCCCCTCCAGCCCCTACACCCCTCCCTATCTCTGTAACCCCCTCCAGCCCCTACACCCCTCCCTATCTCTGTAACCTCCTCCAACCCCTACACCCCTCCCTATCTCTGTAACCTCCTCCACCCCTACACCCCTCCCTATCTCTGTAACCTCCTCCACCCCTACACCCCTCCATATCTCTGTAACCCCCTCCAGCCCCTACACCCCTCGCTATCTCTGTAACCCCCTCCAGCCCCTACACCCCTCCCTATCTCTGCAACTTCCTCCACCCCTACACCACTCCCTATCTCTGTAACCTCCTCCACCCCTACACCCCTCACTAACTCTGTAACCCCCTCCAGCCCCTACACCCCTCCCTATCTCTGTAACCTCCTCCACCCCTACACCCCTCCCTATCTCTGTAACCTCCTCCACCCCTACACCCCTCCCTATCACTGTAACCCCTCCAGCCCCTACACCCCTCCCTATCTCTGTAACCTCCTCCACCCCTACACCCCTCCCTATCTCTGTAACCTCCTCCACCCCTACACCCCTCCCTTTCTCTGTAACCACCTCCAGCCCCTACACCCCTCCCTATCTCTGAAACCCCCTCCAACCCCTACACCCCTCCCTATCACTGTAACCTCCTCCACCCCTACACCCCTCCCCATCTCTGTAACCTCCTCCACCCCTACACCCCTCCCTATCTCTGTAACCCCCTCCAGCCCCTACACCCCTCCCTATCTCTGTAACCCCCTCCAGCCTCTACACCCCTCCCTATCTCTGTAACCTCCTCCACCCCTACACCCCTCCCTATCTCTGTAACCTCCTCCAACCCTACACCCCTCCCTATCTCTGTAACCTCCTCCACCCCTACACCTCTCCCTATCTCTGTAACCTCTTCCACCCCTACACCCCTCCCTATCTCTGTAACCCCCTCCAGCCCCTACACCCCTCCCTATCTCTGTAACCCCCTCCAGCCCCTACACCCCTCCCTATCTCTGTAACGGCCTCCACCCCTACACCCCTCCCTATCTCTGTAACCTCCTCCACCCCTACACCCCTCCCTATCTCTGTAACCCCCTCCAGCCCCTACACCCCTCCCTATCTCTGCAACCCCCTCCAGCCCCTCCACCCCTCCCTATCTCTGTAACCTCCTCCACCCCTACACCCCTCCCTATCTCTGTAACATCCTACACCCCGACACACCTCCCTATCTCTGTAACCCCCTCCAGCCCCTACACCCATCACTATCTCTGTAACCCCCTTCAGCCCCTACACCCCTCCCTATCTCTGTAACCTCCTCCACCCCTACACCCCACCCTATCTCTGTAACCTCCTCCACCCCTACTCCCCTCCCTATCTCTGTAAACCCCTCGAGCCCCTACACTCCTCCCTATCTCTGTAACCCCCTCCAGCCCCTACACCCCTCCCTATCTCTGTAACCTCCTCCACCCCTACACCCCTCCCTATCTCTGTAACCTCCTCCACCCCTACACCCCTCCCTATCTCTGTAACCTCCTCCACCCCTACACCCCTCCCTATCTCTGTAACCCCCTCCAGCCCCTACACCCCTCCCTATCTCTGTAACCCCCTCCATTCCCTAGACCCCTCCCTATCTCTGTAATCTCCTCCAGCCCCACAACCCTCCCTATTTCTGTAACCACCTCCAGCCCCTACATCTCTCCCTATCTCTGTAACCTCCTCCAGCCCGACAACCCTCCCTATCTATGTAACACCCTCCAGCCCTACAACCCTCCCTATCTCTGTAACCCCCTCCAGCCCCTATACCCCTCCCTATCTCTGTAACCCCCTCCAGCCCCTACACCCCTCCCTATCTCTGTAACCCCCTCCAGCCTCTACACCCCTCCCGATTTCAATAACCTCCTCCAGCCTCGACACCCCTCCCTATTTCTCTAACCACCTCCAGCCCCAACACCCTCCCTATCTCTGTTACCTCCATAAGCCCTACACACCTCCCGATCTCTGGAAGCCCCTCCATCCCTACAACCCTCCCTATCTCTGTAACCTCCTCCACCCCTACACCCCTCCCTAACTCTGTAACCTCCTCCACCCCTACACCCCTCCCTATTTCTGTAACCCCCTCCAGCCCCTACACCTCTCCCTATCTCTGTAACCCCCTCCAGCCCCTACACACCTCCCTATCTCTGTAACCTCCTCCACCCCTACACCCCTCCCTATCTCTGTAACCTCCTCCACCCCTACATCCCTCCCTATCTCTGTAACCCCCTCCAGCCCCTACACCCCACCCTATCTCTGTAACCTCCTCCACCCCTACACACCTCCCTATCTCTGTAACGTCCTCCACCCCTACACCCCTCCCTATCTCTGTAACCCCCTCCAGCCCCTACACCCCTCCCTATCTCTGTAACCACCTTCAGCCCCGACACACCTCCCTATCGCTGTAACCTCCTCCACCCCTCCCTATCTCTGTAAGCTCCTCCACCCCTCCCTATCTCTGTAACCCCCTCCAGCCCCTACACCCCTCCCAATCTCTGCAACCTCCTCCACCCCTACACCCCTCCCTATCTCTGTAACCTCCTCCACCCCAACACCCCTCCCTATCTCTGTAACCTCCTCCACCCCTGCACCCCTCCCTATCTCTGTAACCCCCTCCAGCCCCTATACCCCTCCCTATCTCTGTAACCCCCTCCAGCCCCTACACCCCTCCCTATCTCTGTAACCCCCTCCAGCCTCTACACCCCTCTCTATCTCTGTAACCTCCTCCACCCCTACACCCCTCACTATCTCTGTAACCTCCTCCATTCCTACACCCCTCCCTATCTCTGTAACCTCCTCCACCCCTACACCCCTCCCTATATCTGTAACCCCCTCCAGCCCCTACACCCCTCCCTATCTCTGTAACCCCCTCCAGCCCCTACACCCCTCCCTATCTCTGTAACCTCCTCCAACCCTACACCCCTCCCTATCTCTGTAACCCCCTCCAGCCCCTACACCCCTCCCTATCTCTGCAACCTCCTCCACCCCGACACCACTCCCTGTCTCTGTAACCTCCTCCACCCCTACACCCCTCCCTATCTCTGTAATCTCTTCCACCCCTACGCCCCTCCCTATCTCTGTAACCCCCTCCAGCCCATACACCCCTCCCTATCTCTGTAACCTCCTCCACCCCTACACCCCTCCCTATCTCTGTAACCCCCTCCAGCCCCTACACCCCTCCCTATCTCTGTAACCCCCTACAGCCCCTACACCCCTCCCTATCTCTGTAACCTCCTCCACCCCTACACCCCTCCCTATCTCTGTAACATCCTTCACCCCTACACCACTCCCTATCTCTGTAACCTCCTCCATTCCTACACCCCTCCCTAACTCGGTAACACCCTCCAGCCCCTACACCCCTCCCTATCTTTGTAACCCCCTCCAGCCCCTACACCGCTCCCTATCTCTGTAACCTCCTCCACCCCTACACCCCTCCCTATCTCTGTAACCACCTCCACCCCTACACCCCTCCCTATCTCTGTAACGTCCTCCAGCCCCTACAACCCTCCCTATCTCTGCAACCTCCTCCAGCCCCTACAACCCTCCCTATTTCTGTAACCACCTCCAGCCCCTACACCTCTCCCTATCTCTGTAACATCCTCCAGCCCGACAACCCTCCCTATCTCTGTAACCCCCTCCAGCCCTACAACCCTCCCTATCTCTGTAACCTCCTCCAGCGCTACAACCCTCCCTATCTCTGTAACCTCCTCCACCCCTACACCCCTCCCTATCTCTGTAACCACCTCCAGCTCCTACACCCCTCCCTATCTCTGTAACCTCCTCCACCCCTACACCCCTCCCTATCTCTGTAACCCCCTCCAGCCCCTACACCCCTCCCTATCTCTGTAACCCCCTCCAGCACCTACACCCCTCCCTATCTCTGTAACCTCCTCCACCCCTACACCCCTCGCTATCTCTGTAACCTCCTCCACCCCTACATCCCTCCCTATCTCTGTAACCCCCTCCAGCCCCTACACCCCTCCCTATCTCTGTAACCCCCTCCAGCCCCTAAACCCCTCCCTATCACTGTAACCTCCTCCACCCCTACACCCCTCCCTATCTCTGTAACCTCCTCCACCCCTACACCCCTCCCTATCTCTGTAACCCCCTCCAGCCCCTACACCCCTCCCTATCTCAGTAACCCCCTCCAGCCCCTACACCCCTCTTTATCTCTGTAACCTCCTCCACCTCTACACCCCTCCATATCTCTGTAACCTCCTCCACTCCTACAACCCTCCCTATCTCTGTAACTTCCTCCACCCCTACACCCCTCCCTATCTCTGTAACCTCCTCCACCATTACACCCCTCCCTATCTCTGTAACCACCTCCAGTGCCTACACCTATCCATATTTCTGTAACCTCCTCCACCCCTACAACCCTCCCTATCTCTGTAACCTCCTCCACCCCTACACCCCTCGCTATCTCTGTAGACTCCTCGAGCCATACACTCCTCCCCATCTCTGTAACCTCCTCCAGCCCAACACCCCTCCCTATCTCTGTAACCTGCTCCATCCCCTACACCCCTCCCTATCTCTGTAAACTCCTCCAGCCCTACACCCCTCCCTATCTCTGTAACCTCCTCCAGACCCTACACCCCTCCCAATCTCTGTAACCACCTCCAGCCACTACACCCCTCCCGATTTCAATAACCTCCTCCAGCCTCGACACCCCTCCCTATTTCTCTAACCACCTCCAGCCCCAACACCCTCCCTATCTCTGTTACCTCCATAAGCCCTACACACCTCCCGATCTCTGGAAGCCCCTCCATCCCTACAACCCTCCCTATCTCTGTAACCTCCTCCACCCCTACACCCCTCCCTAACTCTGTAACCTCCTCCACCCCTACACCCCTCCCTATTTCTGTAACCCCCTCCAGCCCCTACACCTCTCCCTATCTCTGTAACCCCCTCCAGCCCCTACACCCCTCCCTATCTCTGTAACCTCCTCCACCCCTACACCCCTCCCTATCTCTGTAACCTCCTCCACCCCTACATCCCTCCCTATCTCTGTAACCCCCTCCAGCCCCTACACCCCACCCTATCTCTGTAACCTCCTCCACCCCTACACACCTCCCTATCTCTGTAACGTCCTCCACCCCTACACCCCTCCCTATCTCTGTAACCCCCTCCAGCCCCTACACCACTCCCTATCTCTGTAACCACCTTCAGCCCCTACACACCTCCCTATCGCTGTAACCTCCTCCACCCCTCCCTATCTCTGTAAGCTCCTCCACCCCTCCCTATCTCTGTAACCCCCTCCAGCCCCTACACCCCTCCCAATCTCTGCAACCTCCTCCACCCCTACACCCCTCCCTATCTCTGTAACCTCCTCCACCCCAACACCCCTCCCTATCTCTGTAACCTCCTCCACCCCTGCACCCCTCCCTATCTCTGTAACCCCCTCCAGCCCCTATACCCCTCCCTATCTCTGTAACCCCCTCCAGCCCCTACACCCCTCCCTATCTCTGTAACCCCCTCCAGCCCCTACACCCCTCTCTATCTCTGTAACCTCCTCCACCCCTACACCACTCACTATCTCTGTAACCTCCTCCATTCCTACACCCCTCCCTATCTCTGTAACCTCCTCCACCCCTACACCCCTCCCTATATCTGTAACCCCCTCCAGCCCCTACACCCCTCCCTATCTCTGTAACCCCCTCCAGCCCCTACACCCCTCCCTATCTCTGTAACCTCCTCCAACCCGACACCCCTCCCTATCTCTGTAACCCCCTCCAGCCCCTACACCCCTCCCTATCTCTGCAACCTCCTCCACCCCGACACCACTCCCTGTCTCTGTAACCTCCTCCACCCCTACACCCCTCCCTATCTCTGTAATCTCTTCCACCCCTACGCCCCTCCCTATCTCTGTAACCCCCTCCAGCCCATACACCCCTCCCTATCTCTGTAACCTCCTCCACCCCTACACCCCTCCCTATCTCTGTAACCCCCTCCAGCCCCTACACCCCTCCCTATCTCTGTAACCCCCTACAGCCCCTACACCCCTCCCTATCTCTGTAACCTCCTCCACCCCTACACCCCTCCCTATCTCTGTAACATCCTCCACCCCTACACCACTCCCTATCTCTGTAACCTCCTCCATTCCTACACCCCTCCCTAACTCGGTAACACCCTCCAGCCCCTACACCCCTCCCTATCTCTGTAACCCCCTCCAGCCCCTACACCGCTCCCTATCTCTGTAACCTCCTCCACCCCTACACCCCTCCCTATCTCTGTAACCACCTCCACCCCTACACCCCTCCCTATCTCTGTAACGTCCTCCAGCCCCTACAACCCTCCCTATCTCTGCAACCTCCTCCAGCCCCTACAACCCTCCCTATTTCTGTAACCACCTCCAGCCCCTACACCTCTCCCTATCTCTGTAACATCCTCCAGCCCGACAACCCTCCCTATCTCTGTAACCCCCTCCAGCCCTACAACCCTCCCTATCTCTGTAACCTCCTCCAGCGCTACAACCCTCCCTATCTCTGTAACCTCCTCCACCCCTACACCCCTCCCTATCTCTGTAACCACCTCCAGCTCCTACACCCCTCCCTATCTCTGTAACCTCCTCCACCCCTACACCCCTCCCTATCTCTGTAACCCCCTCCAGCCCCTACACCCCTCCCTATCTCTGTAACCCCCTCCAGCCCCTACACCCCTCCCTATCTCTGTAACCTCCTCCACCCCTACACCCCTCGCTATCTCTGTAACCTCCTCCACCCCTACATCCCTCCCTATCTCTGTAACCCCCTCCAGCCCCTACACCCCTCCCTATCTCTGTAACCCCCTCCAGCCCCTAAACCCCTCCCTATCACTGTAACCTCCTCCACCCCTACACCCCTCCCTATCTCTGTAACCTCCTCCACCCCTACACCCCTCCCTATCTCTGTAACCCCCTCCAGCCCCTACACCCCTCCCTATCTCAGTAACCCCCTCCAGCCCCTACACCCCTCTTTATCTCTGTAACCTCCTCCACCTCTACACCCCTCCATATCTCTGTAACCTCCTCCACTCCTACATCCCTCCCTATCTCTGTAACCCCCTCCAGCCCCTACACACCTCCCTATCTCTGTAACCTCCTCCACCCCTACACCCCTCCCTATCTCTGTAACCTCCTCCACCCCTACACCCCTCCCTATCTCTGTAACCCCCTCCAGCCCCTACACCCCTCCCTATCTCTGTAACCCCCTCCAGCCCCTACACCCATCCCTATCTCTGTAACCTCCTCCAGCCCCTACACCCCTCCCTATCTCTGTAACCCCCTCCAGCCCCTACACCCCTCCCTATCTCAGTAACCCCCTCCAGCCCCTACACCCCTCCCTATCTCTGTAACCTCCTCCACCCCTACACCACTCCCTATCTCTGTAAGCTCCTCCACACCTACACCCCTCCCTATCTCTGTAACCCCCTCCAGCCCCTACACCGCTCCCTATCTCTGTAACCTCCTCCACCCCTACACCCCTCCCTATCTCTGTAACCACCTCCACCCCTACACCCCTCCCTATCTCTGTAACGTCCTCCAGCCCCTACAACCCTCCCTATCTCTGCAACCTCCTCCAGCCCCTACAACCCTCCCTATTTCTGTAACCACCTCCAGCCCCTACACCTCTCCCTATCTCTGTAACCTCCTCCAGCCCGACAACCCTCCCTATCTCTGTAACCCCCTCCAGCCCTACAACCCTCCCTATCTCTGTAACCTCCTCCAGCGCTACAACCCTCCCTATCTCTGTAACCTCCTCCACACCTACACCCCTCCCTATCTCTGTAACCACCTCCAGCCCCTACACCTCTCCCTATCTCTGTAACCTCCTCCAGCCCGACAACCCTCCCTATCTCTGTAACCCCCTCCAGCCCTACAACCCTCCCTTTCTCTGTAACCTCCTCCAGCGCTACAACCCTCCCTATCTCTGTAACCTCCTCCACCCCTACACCCCTCCCTATCTCTGTAACCACCTCCAGCTCCTACACCCCTCCCTATCTCTGTAACCTCCTCCACCCCTACACCCCTCCCTATCTCTGTAACCCCCTCCAGCCCCTACACCCCTCCCTATCTCTGTAACCCCCTCCAGCCCCTACACCCCTCCCTATCTCTGTAACCTCCTCCACCCCTACACCCCTCGCTATCTCTGTAACCTCCTCCACCCCTACATCCCTCCCTATCTCTGTAACCCCCTCCAGCCCCTACACCCCTCCCTATCTCTGTAACCCCCTCCAGCCCCTAAACCCCTCCCTATCACTGTAACCTCCTCCACCCCTACACCCCTCCCTATCTCTGTAACCTCCTCCACCTCTACACCCCTCCATATCTCTGTAACCTCCTCCACTCCTACACCCCTCCCTATCTCTGTAACCCCCTCCAGCCCCAACACACCTCCCTATCTCTGTAACCTCCTCCACCCCTACACCCCTCCCTATCTCTGTAACCTCCTCCACCCCTACACCCCTCCCTATCTCTGTAACCCCCTCCAGCCCCTACACCCCTCCCTATCTCTGTAACCCCCTCCAGCCCCTACACCCCTCCCTATCTCTGTAACCTCCTCCAGCCCCTACACCCCTCCCTATCTCTGTAACCTCCTCCACCCTACACCCCTCCCTATCTCTGTAACCTCCTCCACCCCTACACACCTCCCTATCTCTGTAACCCCCTCCAGCCCCTACACCCCTCCCTATCTCTGTAACCCCCTACAGCCCCTACACCCCTCCCTATCTCTGTAACCTCCTCCAACCCTACACCCCTCACTATCTCTGTAACCTCCTCCACCCCTACACCCCTCCCTATCTCTGGAACCTTCTCCACTCCGACACCCCTCCCTATCTCTGTAACCCCCTCCAGCCCCTACACCCCTCCCTATCTCTGTAACCCCCTCCAGCCCCTACACCCCTCCCTATCTCTGTAACCTCCTCCACCCCTACACCCCTCCCTATCTCTGTAACCCCCTCCAGCCCCTACACCCCTCCCTATCTCTGTAACCCCCTCCAGCCCCTACACCGCTCCCTATCTCTGTAACCTGCTCCACCCCTACACCCCTCCCTATCTCTGTAACCACCTCCACCCCTACACACCTCCCTATCTCTGTAACCACCTCCAGCTCCTACACCCCTCCCTATCTCTGTAACCTCCTCCACCCTTACACCCCTCCCTATCTCTGTAACCCCCTCCTGCCCCTACACCCCTCCCTATCTCTGTAACCCCCTCCAGCCCCTACACCCCTCCCTATCTCTGTAACCCCCTCCAGCCCCTGCACCCCTCCCTATCTCTGTAACCCCCTCCAGCCCCGAAAACCCTCCCTATCACTGTAACCTCCTCCACCCCTACACCCCTCCCTATCTCTGTAACCTCCTCCACCCCTACACCCCTCCCTATCTCTGTAACCCCCTCCAGCCCCTACACGCCTCCCTTTCTCAGTAACCCCCTCCAGCCCCTACACCCCTCTTTATCTCTGTAACCTCCTCCACCTCCACACCCCTCCATATCTCTGTAACCTCCTCCACTCCTACACCCCTCCCTATCTCTGTAACCCCCTCCAGCCCCTACACACCTCCCTATCTCTGTAACCTCCTCCACCCCTACACCCCTCCCTATCTCTGTAACCTCCTCCACCCCTACACCCCTCCCTATCTCTGTAACCCCCTCCAGCCCCTACACCCCTCCCTATCTCTGTAACCCCCTCCAGCCCCTACACCCCTCCCTATCTCTGTAACCTCCTCCAGCCCCTACACCCCTCCCTATCTCTGTAACCCCCTCCAGCCCCGACACCCCTCCCTATCTCAGTAACCCCCTCCAGCCCCTACAACCCTCCCTATCTCTGTAACCTCCTCCACCCCTACACCACTCCCTATTTCTGTAAGCTCCTCCACACCGACACCCCTCCCTATCTCTGTAACCCCCTCCAGCCCCTACACCCCTCCCTATCTCTGTAACCCCCTCCAGCCCCGACACCCCTCCCTATCTCTGTAACCTCCTCCACCCCTACACCCCTCCCTATCTCTGTAACCTCCTCCACCCCTACACCCCTCCCTATCTCTGTAACTCACTCCAGCCCCTACACCCCTCCCTATCTCTGTAACCCCCTCCAGCCCCTACACCCCTCCCTATCTCTGTAACCTCTTTCACCCCTACACCCCTCCCTATCTCTGTAACCTCCTCCACCCCTACACACCTCCCTATCTATGTAACCTCCTCCACCCCTACACGCCTCCCTATCTCTGTAACCCCCTCCAGCCCCTACACCCCTCCCTATCTCTGTAACCCCCTCCAGCCCCTACACCCCTCCCTATCTCTGTAACCTCCTCCACCCCTACACCCCTCCCTATCTCTGTAACCCCCTCCAGCCCCTACACCCCTCCCTATCTCTGTAACCCCCTCCAGCCCCTACACCCCTCCCTATCTCTGTAACCCCCTCCAGCCCCTGCACCCCTCCCTATCTCTGTAACCTCCTCCACCCCTAAACCCCTCCCTATCTCTGTAACCTCCTCCAGCCCCTACACCCCTCCCTATCTCTGTAACCCCCTCCAGCCCCTACACCCCTCCCTATCTCTTTAACCCCCTCCAGCCCATACACCCCTCCCTATCTCTGTAACCTCCTCCACCGCTACACCCCTCCCTAACGCTGTAACCCCCTCCAGCCCCTACACCCCTCCCTATCTCTTTAACCGCCTCCAGCCCCTACACCCCTCCCTATCTCTGTAACCTCCGCCACCCCTACACCCCTCCCTATCTCTGTAACCTCCTCCACCACTACACCCCTCCCTATCTCTGTAACCTCCTCCACCACTACATCCCTCCCTATCTCTGCAACCTCGTCCACCCCTACACCCCTCCCTATCTCTGTAACCTCCTCCAGCCCTACACCCCTCCCTATCTCTGTAACCCGCTCCAGCCCCTACACCCCTTCCTATCTCTGTAACCTCCTCCACCCCTACATCCCTCCCTAACTCTGTAACCTTCTCCACCCCTACACCCCTCCGTATCTCTGTAACCTCCTCCACCCCTACACCCCTCCCTATCTCTGTAACGCCCTCCAGCCCCTACACCCCTCCCTATCTCTGTCACATCCTCCACCCCTACACCCCTTCCTATCTTTGTAACCCCCTCCAGCCCCAACACCCCTCCCTATCTCTGTAACCCCCTCCAGCCCCTACACCCCTCCCTATCTCTGTAACCTCCTCCACCCCTACACCCCTCCCTATCTCTGTAACCTCCTCCACCCCTACACCACTCCCTATCTCTGTAACCCCCTCCAGCCCCTACACCCCTCCCTATCTCTGTAACCCCCTCCAGCCCCTACACCCCTCCCTATCTCTGTAACCTCCTCCACCCCGACACACCTCCCTATCTCTGTAACCCCCTCCAGCCCCTACACCCCTCCCTATCTCTGTAACCCCCTCCAGCCCCTACACCCCTCCCTATCTCTGTAACCCCCTCCACCCCTACACCCCTCCATATCTCTGTAACCTCCTCCACCCCTACAACCCTCCCTATCTCTGTAACCCCCTCCAGCCCCTACACCCCTCCCTATCTCTGTAACCCCCTCCAGCCCCTACACCCCTCCCTATCTCTGTAACCTCTTTCACCCCTACACCCCTCCCTATCTCTGTAACCTCCTCCACCCCTACACACCTCCCTATCTATGTAACCTCCTCCACCCCTACACGCCTCCCTATCTCTGTAACCCCTTCCAGCCCCTACACCCCTCCCTATCTCTGTAACCCCCTCCAGCCCCTACACCCCTCCCTATCTCTGTAACCTCCTCCAGCCCTACACCCCTCCCTATCTCTGTAACCCCCTCCAGCCCCTACACCCCTCCCTATCTCTGTCACCCCCTCCAGCCCCTACACCCCTCCCTATCTCTGTAACCCCCTCCAGCCCCTACACCCCTCCCTAACTCTGTAACCTCCTCCACCCCTAAACCCCTCCCTATCTCTGTAACCTCCTCCAGCCGCTACACCCCTCCCTATCTCTGTAACCCCCTCCAGCCCCTACACCCCTCCCTATCTCTTTAACCCCCTCCAGCCCCTACACCCCTCCCTATCTCTGTAACCTCCTCCACCCCTACTCCCCTCCCTAACTCTGTAACCTCCTCCAGCCCCTACACCCCTCCCTATCTCTGCAAACCCCTCCACCACTACACCCCTCCCTATCACTGTAAACTCCTCCACCCCTACACCCTTCCCTATCTCTGTAACCTCCTCCAGCCCCTGCACCCCTCCGTTTCTCTGTAACCCCCTCCAGCCCCTACACCCCTCCCTATCTCTGAAACCCCCTCCAACCCCTACACCCCTCCCTATCTCTGTAACCTCCTCCACCACTACACCCCTCCCTATCTCTGTAACCTCCTCCAGCCCCTGCACCCCTCCCTACCTCTGTAACCTCTTCCACCCCTACACCCCTCCCTATCTCTGTAACCTCCTCCACCCCTACACCCCTCCCAATCTCTGTAACCTCCTCCACCCCTACACCCCTCCCTATCTCTGTAACCCCCTCCAGCCCCTACACCCCTCCCTATCTCTGTAACCCCCTCCAGCCCCTACACCCCTCCCTATCTCTGTAACCTCCTCCACCCCTACACCCCTCCCTATCTCTGTAACCTCCTCCACCCCGATACCCCTCCCTATCTCTGTAACCACTCCAGCCCCTACACCCCTCCCTATCTCTGTAACCTCCTCCACCCCTACACCCCTCCCTTTCTCTGTAACCTCCTCCACCCCTACACCCCTCCCTTTCTCTGTAACCTCCTCCAGCCCCTACACCCCTCCCTATCTCTGAAACCGTCTCCAACCCCGACACCCCTCCCTATCACTGTAAACTCCTCCACCCCTACACCCCTCCCCATCTCTGTAACCTCCTCCACCCCTACACCCCTCCCTATCTCTGTAACGCCCTCCAGCCCATACACCCCTCCCTATCTCTGTAACCCCCTCCAGCCTCTACACCCCTCCCTATCTCTGTAACCTCCTCCACCCCTACACCCCTCCCTATCTCTGTAACCTCCTCCACCCCTACACCTCTCCCTATTTCTGTAACGCCCTCCAGCCCCTACACCCCTCCCTATCTCTGTAACCACCTCCAGCCCCTACACCCCTTCCTACCTCTGTAACCTCCTCCACCCCTACACCCCTCCCTATCTCTGTAACCTCCTCCACACCTACACCTCTCCCTATCTCTGTAACCTCCTCCACCCCGACACCCCTCCCTATCTCTGTAACCCCCTCCAGCCCCTACACCCCTCCCTATCTCTGTAACCCCCTCCAGCCCCTTCACCCCTCCCTATCTCTGTAACCGCCTCCACCCCTACACCCCTCCCTATCTCTGTAACCTCCTCCACCCCTACACCCCTCCCTATCTCTGTAACCCCCTCCAGCCCCTACACCCCTCCCTATCTCTGTAACCTCCTCCACCCCTACACCCCTCCCTATCTCTGTAACCTCCTCCACCCCTCCCTATCTCTGTAACCTCCTCCATCCCGACACCCCTCCCTATCTCTGTAACCTCCTCCACCCCTACACCCCTCCCTATCTCTGTAACCCCCACCAGCCCCGACACCCCTCCCTATCTCTGTAACCCCCTCCAGCCCCTACACCCGTCCCTATCTCTGTAACCTCCTCTACCCCTACACCCCTCCCTATCTCTGTAACCTCCTCCACCCCTACACCCCTCCCGATCTCAGTAACCCCCAACAGCCCCTACACCCCTCCCTATCTCTGTAACCCCCTCCAGCCCCTACACCCCTCCCTATCTCTGAAACCCCCTCCAGCCCCTGCACCCCTCCCTATCTCTGTAATCTCCTCCATCCCTACACCCCTCCCTATCTCTGTAACCTCCTCCACGCCTACACCCCTCCCTATCTCTGTAACCCCCTGCAGCCCCTACATCCCTCCCTATCTCTGTAACCCCCTCCAGCCCCTACACCCCTCCCTATCTCTGTAACCTCCTCCACCCCTACACCCCTCACTATCTCTAACGTCCTACACCCCTACACCCCTCCCTATCTCTGTAAACCCCTCCAACCCCTACGCCCCTCCCTATCTCTGTAACCTCCTCCAGCCCCTACACCCCTCCCTATCTCTGTAAACTCCTGCACCCCTACAACCCTCCCTATGCCTGTAACCTCCTCCACCCCTACACCCCTCCCTATCTCTGTAACCTCCTCCACCCCTACACCCCTCCATATCTCTGTAACCTCCTCCACCCCTACACCCCTCCCTATCTCTGTAACCCCCTCCAGCCCCTACACCCCTCCCTATCTCTGTAACCCCCTCCAGGCCCTACACCCCTCCCTATCTCTGTAACTCCCTCCAGCCCCTACACCCCTCCCGATCTCTGTAACCTCTTTCACCCCTACACCCCTCCCTATCTCTGTAACCTCCTCCACCCCTACACACCTCCCTATCTATGAAACCTCCTCCACCCCGACACGCCTCCCTATCTCTGTAACCCCCTCCAACCCCTACACCCCTCCCTATCTCTGTAACCCCCTCCAGCCCCTACACCCCTCCCTATCTCTGTAACCCCCTCCAGCCACTACATCCCTCCCTATCTCTGTAACCTCCTCCACCCCTACACCCCTCCCTATCTCTGTAACCTCCTCCAACCCTGCACCCCTCCCTATCTCTGTAACCCCCTCCAGCCCCTACACCCCTCCCTATCTCTGTAACCCCCTCCAGCCCCTACACCCCTCCCTATCTCTGTAACCTCCTGCACCCCTACACCCCTCCCTATCTCTGTAACATCCTTCACCCCTACACCCCTCCCTATCTCTGTAACCCCCTCCAGCCCCTACACCCCTCCCTATCTCGGTAACCTCCTCCACACCTACACCCCTCCCTATCTCTGTAACCTCCTCCACCCCTACACCCCTCCCTATCTCTGTAACCCCCTCCAGCCCCTACACCCCTCCCTATCTCTGTAACCCCCTCCAGCCCCTACACCCCTCCCTATCTCTGTAACCTCCTCCACCCCTAAACCCCTTTCTATCTCTGTAACCTCCTCCAGCCCCTACACCCCTCCCTATCTCTGCAACCCCCTCCACCACTACACCCCTCCCTATCACTGTAAACTCCTCCACCCCTACACCCTTCCCTATCTCTGTAACCTCCTCCAGCCCCTGCACCCCTCCGTTTCTCTGTAACCCCCTCCAGCCCCTACACCCCTCCCTATCTCTGAAACCCCCTCCAACCCCTACACCCCTCCCTATCTCTGTAACCTCCTCCACCACTACACCCCTCCCTATCTCTGTCACCTCCTCCACCCCTACACCCCTCTCTATCTCTGTCACCCCCTCCAGCCCCTACACCCGTCCCTATCTCTGTAACCCCCTCCAGACCCTGCACCCCTCCCTATCTCTGTAACCTCCTCCACCCCTACACCCCTCCCTATCTCTGTAAACTCCTCCAGCCCTACACCCCTCCCTATCTCTGTAACCTCCTCCAGCCCCTGCACCCCTCCCTACCTCTGTAACCTCTTCCACCCCTACACCCCTCCCTATCTCTGTAACCTCCTCCACCCCTACACCCCTCCCAATCTCTGTAACCTCCTCCACCCCTACACCCCTCCCTATCTCTGTAACCCCCTCCAGCCCCTACACCCCTCCCTATCTCTGTAACCCCCTCCAGCCCCTACACCCCTCCCTATCTCTGTAACCTCCTCCACCCCTACACCCCTCCCTATCTCTGTAACCTCCTCCACCCCTACACCCCTCCCTATCTCTGTAACCCCTCCAGCCCCTACACCCCTCCCTATCTCTGTAACCTCCTCCACCCCTACACCCCTCCCTTTCTCTGTAACCTCCTCCACCCCTACACCCCTCCCTTTCTCTGTAACCCCCTCCAGCCCCTACACCCCTCCCTATCTCTGAAACCGTCTCCAACCCCTACACCCCTCCCTATCACTGTAAACTCCTCCACCCCTGCACCCCTCCCCATCTCTGTAACCTCCTCCACCCCTACACCCCTCCCTATCTCTGTAACCCCCTCCAGCCCATACACCCCTCCCTATCTCTGTAACCCCCTCCAGCCTCTACACCCCTCCCTACCTCTGTAACCTCCTCCACCCCTACACCCCTCCCTATCTCTGTAACCTCCTCCACCCCTACACCTCTCCCTATTTCTGTAACGCCCTCCAGCCCCTACACCCCTCCCTATCTCTGTAACCCCCTCCAGCCCCTACACCCCTCCCTATCTCTGTAACCTCCTCCACCCCTACACCCCTCCCTATCTCTGTAACCTCCTCCACACCGACACCTCTCCCTATCTCTGTAACCTCCTCCACCCCTACACCCCTCCCTATCTCTGTAACCCCCTCCAGCCCCTTCACCCCTCCCTATCTCTGTAACCGCCTCCACCCCTACACCCCTCCCTATCTCTGTAACCTCCTCCACCCCTACACCCCTCCCTATCTCTGTAACCCCCTCCAGCCCCTACACCCCTCCCTATCTCTGTAACCTCCTCCACCCCTACACCCCTCCCTATCCCTGTAACCTCCTCCACCCCTCCCTATCTCTGTAACCTCCTCCATCCCGACACCCCTCCCTATCTCTGTAACCTCCTCCACCCCTACACCCCTCCCTATCTCTGTAACCCCCACCAGCCCCGACACCCCTCCCTATCTCTGTAACCCCCTCCAGCCCCTACACCCCTCCCTATCTCTGTAACCTCCTCTACCCCTACACCCCTCCCTATCTATGTAACCTCCTCCACCCCTACACCCCTCCCTGTCTCAGTAACCCCCCAACAGCCCCTACACCCCTCCCTATCTCTGTAACCTCCTCCATGCCCTACACCCCTCCCTATCTCTGTAACCTCCTCCACCCCTCCCTATCTCTGTAACCTCCTCCACCACTACACCCCTCCCTATCTCTGTAACCCCCTCCAGCCCCTACACCCCTCCCTATCTCTGTAACCCCCTCCAGCCCCTACACCCCTCCCTATCTCTGTAACCTCCTCCACCCCTACACCCCTCCCTATCTCTGTAACCCCCTGCAGCCCCTACATCCCTCCCTATCTCTGTAACCCCCTCCAGCCCCTACACCCCTCCCTATCTCTGTAACCTCCTCCACCCCTACACCCCTCACTATCTCTGTAACGTCCTACACCCCTACACCCCTCCCTATCTCTGTAAACCCCTCCAACCCCTACGTCCCTCCCTATCTCTGTAACCTCCTCCAGCCCCTACACCCCTCCCTATCTCTGTAAACTCCTGCACCCCTACACCCCTCCCTATGCCTGTAACCTCCTCCACCCCTACACCCCTCCCTATCTCTGTAACCTCCTCCACTCCTACACCCCTCCCTATCTCTGTAACCTCCTCCACCCCTACACCCCTCCCTATCTCTGTAACCCCCTCCAGCCCCTACAACCCTCCCTATCTCTGTAACCCCCTCCAGGCCCTACACCCCTCCCTATCTCTGTAACTCCCTCCAGCCCCTACACCCCTCCCGATCTCTGTAACCTCTTTCACCCCTACACCCCTCCCTATCTCTGTAACCTCCTCCACCCCTACACACCTCCCTATTTATGAAACCTCCTCCACCCCGACACGCCTCCCTATCTCTGTAACCCCCTCCAACCCCTACACCCCTCCCTATCTCTGTAACCCCCTCCAGCCCCTACACCCCTCCCTATCTCTGTAACCCCCTCCAGCCACTACATCCCTCCCTATCTCTGTAACCTCCTCCACCCCTACACCCCTCCCTATCTCTGTAACCTCCTCCAACCCTACACCCCTCCCTATCTCTGTAACCCCCTCCAGCCCTTACACACCTCCCTATCTCTGTAACCTCCTCCACCCCTACACCCCTCCCTATCTCTGTAACATCCTTCACCCCTACACCCCTCCCTATCTCTGCAACCCCCTCCAGCCCCTACACCCCTCCCTATCTCTGTAACCCCCTCCAGAGTCTACACCCCTCCCTATCTCGGTAACCTCCTCCACACCTACACCCCTCCCTATCTCTGTAACCTCCTCCACCCCTACACCCCTCCCTATCTCTGTAACCCCCTCCAGCCCCTACACCCCTCCCTATCTCTGTAACCCCCTCCAGCCCCTACACCCCTCCCTATCTCTGTAACCTCCTCCACCCCAAACCCCTTTCTATCTCTGTAACCTCCTCCAGCCCCTACACCCCTCCCTATCTCTGTAACCTCCTCCACCCCTACACCCCTCCCTATCTCTGTAACCTCCTCCACCCCTACACCCCTCCCTAACGCTGTAACCCCCTCCAGCCCCTACACCCCTCCCTATCTCTTTAAACCCCTCCAGCCCCTACACCCCTCCCTATCTCTGTAACCTCCTCCACCCCTACATCCCTCCCTAACTCTGTAACCTCCTCCACCCCTACACCCCTCCCTATCTCTGTAACCTCCTCCACCCCTACACCCCTCCCTATCTCTGCAACCCCCTCCAGCCCCTACACCCCTCCCTATCTCTGTAACCCCCTCCAGCCCCTACACCCCTCCCTATCTCTGAAACCGTCTCCAACCCCTACACCCCTCCCTATCACTGTAAACTCCTCCACCCCTGCACCCCTCCCCATCTCTGTAACCTCCTCCACCCCTACACCCCTCCCTATCTCTGTAACCCCCTCCAGCCCATACACCCCTCCCTATCTCTGTAACCCCCTCCAGCCTCTACACCCCTCCCTACCTCTGTAACCTCCTCCACCCCTACACCCCTCCCTATCTCTGTAACCTCCTCCACCCCTACACCTCTCCCTATTTCTGTAACGCCCTCCAGCCCCTACACCCCTCCCTATCTCTGTAACCCCCTCCAGCCCCTACACCCCTCCCTATCTCTGTAACCTCCTCCACCCCTACACCCCTCCCTATCTCTGTAACCTCCTCCACACCGACACCTCTCCCTATCTCTGTAACCTCCTCCACCCCTACACCCCTCCCTATCTCTGTAACCCCCTCCAGCCCCTTCACCCCTCCCTATCTCTGTAACCGCCTCCACCCCTACACCCCTCCCTATCTCTGTAACCTCCTCCACCCCTACACCCCTCCCTATCTCTGTAACCCCCTCCAGCCCCTACACCCCTCCCTATCTCTGTAACCTCCTCCACCCCTACACCCCTCCCTATCCCTGTAACCTCCTCCACCCCTCCCTATCTCTGTAACCTCCTCCATCCCGACACCCCTCCCTATCTCTGTAACCTCCTCCACCCCTACACCCCTCCCTATCTCTGTAACCCCCACCAGCCCCGACACCCCTCCCTATCTCTGTAACCCCCTCCAGCCCCTACACCCCTCCCTATCTCTGTAACCTCCTCTACCCCTACACCCCTCCCTATCTATGTAACCTCCTCCACCCCTACACCCCTCCCTGTCTCAGTAACCCCCCAACAGCCCCTACACCCCTCCCTATCTCTGTAACCTCCTCCATGCCCTACACCCCTCCCTATCTCTGTAACCTCCTCCACCCCTCCCTATCTCTGTAACCTCCTCCACCACTACACCCCTCCCTATCTCTGTAACCCCCTCCAGCCCCTACACCCCTCCCTATCTCTGTAACCCCCTCCAGCCCCTACACCCCTCCCTATCTCTGTAACCTCCTCCACCCCTACACCCCTCCCTATCTCTGTAACCCCCTGCAGCCCCTACATCCCTCCCTATCTCTGTAACCCCCTCCAGCCCCTACACCCCTCCCTATCTCTGTAACCTCCTCCACCCCTACACCCCTCACTATCTCTGTAACGTCCTACACCCCTACACCCCTCCCTATCTCTGTAAACCCCTCCAACCCCTACGTCCCTCCCTATCTCTGTAACCTCCTCCAGCCCCTACACCCCTCCCTATCTCTGTAAACTCCTGCACCCCTACACCCCTCCCTATGCCTGTAACCTCCTCCACCCCTACACCCCTCCCTATCTCTGTAACCTCCTCCACTCCTACACCCCTCCCTATCTCTGTAACCTCCTCCACCCCTACACCCCTCCCTATCTCTGTAACCCCCTCCAGCCCCTACAACCCTCCCTATCTCTGTAACCCCCTCCAGGCCCTACACCCCTCCCTATCTCTGTAACTCCCTCCAGCCCCTACACCCCTCCCGATCTCTGTAACCTCTTTCACCCCTACACCCCTCCCTATCTCTGTAACCTCCTCCACCCCTACACACCTCCCTATTTATGAAACCTCCTCCACCCCGACACGCCTCCCTATCTCTGTAACCCCCTCCAACCCCTACACCCCTCCCTATCTCTGTAACCCCCTCCAGCCCCTACACCCCTCCCTATCTCTGTAACCCCCTCCAGCCACTACATCCCTCCCTATCTCTGTAACCTCCTCCACCCCTACACCCCTCCCTATCTCTGTAACCTCCTCCAACCCTACACCCCTCCCTATCTCTGTAACCCCCTCCAGCCCTTACACACCTCCCTATCTCTGTAACCTCCTCCACCCCTACACCCCTCCCTATCTCTGTAACATCCTTCACCCCTACACCCCTCCCTATCTCTGCAACCCCCTCCAGCCCCTACACCCCTCCCTATCTCTGTAACCCCCTCCAGAGTCTACACCCCTCCCTATCTCGGTAACCTCCTCCACACCTACACCCCTCCCTATCTCTGTAACCTCCTCCACCCCTACACCCCTCCCTATCTCTGTAACCCCCTCCAGCCCCTACACCCCTCCCTATCTCTGTAACCCCCTCCAGCCCCTACACCCCTCCCTATCTCTGTAACCTCCTCCACCCCAAACCCCTTTCTATCTCTGTAACCTCCTCCAGCCCCTACACCCCTCCCTATCTCTGTAACCTCCTCCACCCCTACACCCCTCCCTATCTCTGTAACCTCCTCCACCCCTACACCCCTCCCTAACGCTGTAACCCCCTCCAGCCCCTACACCCCTCCCTATCTCTTTAAACCCCTCCAGCCCCTACACCCCTCCCTATCTCTGTAACCTCCTCCACCCCTACATCCCTCCCTAACTCTGTAACCTCCTCCACCCCTACACCCCTCCCTATCTCTGTAACCTCCTCCACCCCTACACCCCTCCCTATCTCTGCAACCCCCTCCAGCCCCTACACCCCTCCCTATCTCTGTAACCCCCTCCAGCCCCTACACCCCTCCCTATCTCTGTAACCTCCTCCACCCCTACACCCCTCCCTATCTCTGTAACATCCTCCACCCCTACACCCCTCCCTATCTCTGTAACCCCCTCCAGCCCCTACACCCCTCCCTATCTCTGTAACCCCCTCCAGCCCCTACACCCCTCCCTATCTCTGTAACCTCCTCCACCCCTACACCACTCCCTATCTCTGTAACCCCCTCCAGCCCCTACACCCCTCCCTATCTCTGTAACCCCCTCCAGCACCTACACCCCTCCCTATCTCTGTAACCTTCTCCACCCCTACACCCCTCCCTATCTCTGTCACATCCTCCACCCCTACACCCCTTCCTATCTTTGTAACCCCCTCCAGCCCCTACACCCCTCCCTATCTCTGCAAATCCCCTCCAGCCCCTACACCCCTCCCTATCTCTGTAACCTCCTCCACCCCTACACCCTCCCTATCTCTGTAACCTCCTCCACCCCTACACCCCTCCCTATCTCTGTAACCCCCTCCAGCCCCCACACCCCTCCCTATCTCTGTAACCCCCTCCAGCCCCTATACCCCTCCCTATCTCTGTAACCTCCTCCACCCCTACACCCCTCCCTATCTCTGTAACCCCCTCCAGCCCCTACACCCCTCCCTATCTCTGTAACCCCCTCCAGCCCCTACACCCCTCCTTATCTCTGTAACCTCCTCCCCCCGACACCCCTCCCTATCTCTGTAACCTCCTCCACCCATACACCCCTCCCTACCTGTGTAACCTCCTCCACCCCTACACCCCTCCCTATCTCTGTAACCTCCTCCACCCCTACAGCACTCCCTATCTCTGTAATCCCCTCCAGCCCCTACACCCCTCCCTATCTCTGTTACCCCCTCCAGCACCTACACCCCTCCCTATCTCTGTAACCTCCTCCACCCCTACACCTCTCCCTAACTCTGTAACCTCCTCCACCCCTGCACCCCTCCCTATCTCTGTAACCCCCTCCAGCCCCTACACCCCTCCCTATCTCTGTAACCTTCTCCACCCCTGCACCCCTCCCTATCTCTGTAACCTCCTCCACCCCATACACCCCTCCCTATCTCTGTAACCCCCTCCAGCCCCTACACCCCTCCCTATCTCTGTAACCCCCTCCAGCCCCTACACCCCTCCCTATCTCTGTAACCTCCTCCACCACAACACCCCTCCCTATCTCTGTAACCTCCTCCACCCCTACACCCTCCCTATCTCTGTAACCCCCTCCAGCCCCTACACCCCTTCCTATCTCTGTAACCGCCTACAGCCCCTACACCCCTCCCTATCTCTGTAAACTCCTCCACCCCTACACCCCTCCCTATCTCTGTAACCACCTCCACCCCTACACCCCTCCCTATCTATGTAACCCCCTCCATCCCCTACACCCCTCCCTATCTCTGTAACCCCCTCCAGCCCCTACACCACTCCCTATTTCTGAAACCTCCTCCAACCCTACACCCCTCCCTATCTCTGTAACCCCCTCCAGCCCCTACACCCCTCCCTACCTCTGTAACCCCCTCCAGCCCCTACACCCCTCCCTATCTCTGTAACATCCTCCACCCCTACACCCCTCCCTATCTCTGTAACCTCCTCCTCCCCTACACCCCTCCCTATCTCTGTAACCCCCTCCAGCCCCTACACCCCTCACTATCTCTGTAACCCCCTCCAGCCCCTACACCCCTCCCTATCTCTGTAACCTACTCCACCCCTACACCCCTCCCTATCTCTGTAACCTCCTCCACCACTACACTCCTCCATTTCTCTGTAACCCCCTCCAGCCCCTACACCCCTCCCTATCTCTGCAACCCCCTCCAGCCCCTACACCCCTCCCTATCTCTGTAACCTCCTCCACCACTACACCCCTCCCTATCTCTGTAACCTCCTCCACCCCTACACCCCTCCCTATCTCTGTAACCTCCTCCACCTCTACACCCCTCCCTATCTCTGTAACCCCCTCCAGCCCCTACACCCCTCCCTATCTCTGTAACCCCCTCCAACCCCTACACCCCTCCCTATCTCTGTAACCTCCTCCACCCCGACACCCCTCCCTATCTCTGTAACCTCCTCCACCCCTACATCCCTCCCTAACTCTGTAACCTCCTCCACCCCTACACCCCTCCCTATCTCTGTAACCTCCTCCACCCCTACACCCCTCCCTATCTCTGCAACCCCCTCCAGCCCCTACACCCCTCCCTATCTCTGTAACCCCCTCCAGCCCCTACACCCCTCCCTATCTCTGTAACCTCCTCCACCCCTACACCCCTCCCTATCTCTGTAACATCCTCCACCCCTACACCCCTCCCTATCTCTGTAACCCCCTCCAGCCCCTACACCCCTCCCTATCTCTGTAACCCCCTCCAGCCCCTACACCCCTCCCTATCTCTGTAACCTCCTCCACCCCTACACCACTCCCTATCTCTGTAACCCCCTCCAGCCCCTACACCCCTCCCTATCTCTGTAACCCCCTCCAGCACCTACACCCCTCCCTATCTCTGTAACCTTCTCCACCCCTACACCCCTCCCTATCTCTGTCACATCCTCCACCCCTACACCCCTTCCTATCTTTGTAACCCCCTCCAGCCCCTACACCCCTCCCTATCTCTGCAAATCCCCTCCAGCCCCTACACCCCTCCCTATCTCTGTAACCTCCTCCACCCCTACACCCCTCCCTATCTCTGTAACCTCCTCCACCCCTACACCCCTCCCTATCTCTGTAACCCCCTCCAGCCCCCACACCCCTCCCTATCTCTGTAACCCCCTCCAGCCCCTATACCCCTCCCTATCTCTGTAACCTCCTCCACCCCTACACCCCTCCCTATCTCTGTAACCCCCTCCAGCCCCTACACCCCTCCCTATCTCTGTAACCCCCTCCAGCCCCTACACCCCTCCTTATCTCTGTAACCTCCTCCCCCCGACACCCCTCCCTATCTCTGTAACCTCCTCCACCCATACACCCCTCCCTACCTGTGTAACCTCCTCCACCCCTACACCCCTCCCTATCTCTGTAACCTCCTCCACCCCTACAGCACTCCCTATCTCTGTAATCCCCTCCAGCCCCTACACCCCTCCCTATCTCTGTTACCCCCTCCAGCACCTACACCCCTCCCTATCTCTGTAACCTCCTCCACCCCTACACCTCTCCCTAACTCTGTAACCTCCTCCACCCCTGCACCCCTCCCTATCTCTGTAACCCCCTCCAGCCCCTACACCCCTCCCTATCTCTGTAACCCCCTCCAGCCCCTACAACCCTCCCTATCTCTGTAACCCCCTCCAGGCCCTACACCCCTCCCTATCTCTGTAACTCCCTCCAGCCCCTACACCCCTCCCGATCTCTGTAACCTCTTTCACCCCTACACCCCTCCCTATCTCTGTAACCTCCTCCACCCCTACACACCTCCCTATTTATGAAACCTCCTCCACCCCGACACGCCTCCCTATCTCTGTAACCCCCTCCAACCCCTACACCCCTCCCTATCTCTGTAACCCCCTCCAGCCCCTACACCCCTCCCTATCTCTGTAACCCCCTCCAGCCACTACATCCCTCCCTATCTCTGTAACCTCCTCCACCCCTACACCCCTCCCTATCTCTGTAACCTCTTCCAACCCTACACCCCTCCCTATCTCTGTAACCCCCTCCAGCCCTTACACACCTCCCTATCTCTGTAACCTCCTCCACCCCTACACCCCTCCCTATCTCTGTAACATCCTTCACCCCTACACCCCTCCCTATCTCTGCAACCCCCTCCAGCCCCTACACCCCTCCCTATCTCTGTAACCCCCTCCAGAGTCTACACCCCTCCCTATCTCGGTAACCTCCTCCACACCTACACCCCTCCCTATCTCTGTAACCTCCTCCACCCCTACACCCCTCCCTATCTCTGTAACCCCCTCCAGCCCCTACACCCCTCCCTATCTCTGTAACCCCCTCCAGCCCCTACACCCCTCCCTATCTCTGTAAACTCCTCCACCCCAAACCCCTTTCTATCTCTGTAACCTCCTCCAGCCCCTACACCCCTCCCTATCTCTGTAACCTCCTCCACCCCTACACCCCTCCCTATCTCTGTAACCTCCTCCACCCCTACACCCCTCCCTAACGCTGTAACCCCCTCCAGCCCCTACACCCCTCCCTATCTCTTTAAACCCCTCCAGCCCCTACACCCCTCCCTATCTCTGTAACCTCCTCCACCCCTACATCCCTCCCTAACTCTGTAACCTCCTCCACCCCTACACCCCTCCCTATCTCTGTAACCTCCTCCACCCCTACACCCCTCCCTATCTCTGTAACCCCCTCCAGCCCCTACACCCCTCCCTATCTCTGTAACCTCCTCCACCCCTACACCCCTCCCTATCTCTGTAACATCCTCCACCCCTACACCCCTCCCTATCTCTGTAACCCCCTCCAGCCCCTACACCCCTCCCTATCTCTGTAACCCCCTCCAGCCCCTACACCCCTCCCTATCTCTGTAACCTCCTCCACCCCTACACCACTCCCTATCTCTGTAACCCCCTCCAGCCCCTACACCCCTCCCTATCTCTGTAACCCCCTCCAGCACCTACACCCCTCCCTATCTCTGTAACCTTCTCCACCCCTACACCCCTCCCTATCTCTGTCACATCCTCCACCCCTACACCCCTTCCTATCTTTGTAACCCCCTCCAGCCCCTACACCCCTCCCTATCTCTGCAAATCCCCTCCAGCCCCTACACCCCTCCCTATCTCTGTAACCTCCTCCACCCCTACACCCCTCCCTATCTCTGTAACCTCCTCCACCCCTACACCCCTCCCTATCTCTGTAACCCCCTCCAGCCCCCACACCCCTCCCTATCTCTCTAACCCCCTCCAGCCCCTATACCCCTCCCTATCTCTGTAACCTCCTCCACCCCTACACCCCTCCCTATCTCTGTAACCCCCTCCAGCCCCTACACCCCTCCCTATCTCTGTAACCCCCTCCAGCCCCTACACCCCTCCTTATCTCTGTAACCTCCTCCCCCCGACACCCCTCCCTATCTCTGTAACCTCCTCCACCCATACACCCCTCCCTACCTGTGTAACCTCCTCCACCCCTACACCCCTCCCTATCTCTGTAACCTCCTCCACCCCTACAGCACTCCCTATCTCTGTAATCCCCTCCAGCCCCTACACCCCTCCCTATCTCTGTTACCCCCTCCAGCACCTACACCCCTCCCTATCTCTGTAACCTCCTCCACCCCTACACCTCTCCCTAACTCTGTAACCTCCTCCACCCCTGCACCCCTCCCTATCTCTGTAACCCCCTCCAGCCCCTACACCCCTCCCTATCTCTGTAACCTTCTCCACCCCTGCACCCCTCCCTATCTCTGTAACCTCCTCCACCCCATACACCCCTCCCTATCTCTGTAACCCCCTCCAGCCCCTACACCCCTCCCTATCTCTGTAACCCCCTCCAGCCCCTACACCCCTCCCTATCTCTGTAACCTCCTCCACCACAACACCCCTCCCTATCTCTGTAACCTCCTCCACCCCTACACCCTCCCTATCTCTGTAACCCCCTCCAGCCCCTACACCCCTTCCTATCTCTGTAACCGCCTACAGCCCCTACACCCCTCCCTATCTCTGTAAACTCCTCCACCCCTACACCCCTCCCTATCTCTGTAACCACCTCCACCCCTACACCCCTCCCTATCTATGTAACCCCCTCCATCCCCTACACCCCTCCCTATCTCTGTAACCCCCTCCAGCCCCTACACCACTCCCTATTTCTGAAACCTCCTCCAACCCTACACCCCTCCCTATCTCTGTAACCCCCTCCAGCCCCTACACCCCTCCCTATCTCTGTAACCCCCTCCAGCCCTTACACCCCTCCCTATCTCTGTAACATCCTCCACCCCTACACCCCTCCCTATCTCTGTAACCTCCTCCTCCCCTACACCCCTCCCTATCTCTGTAACCCCCTCCAGCCCCTACACCCCTCACTATCTCTGTAACCCCCTCCAGCCCCTACACCCCTCCCTATCTCTGTAACCTACTCCACCCCTACACCCCTCCCTATCTCTGTAACCTCCTCCACCACTACACTCCTCCATTTCTCTGTAACCCCCTCCAGCCCCTACACCCCTCCCTATCTCTGCAACCCCCTCCAGCCCCTACACCCCTCCCTATCTCTGTAACCTCCTCCACCACTACACCCCTCCCTATCTCTGTAACCTCCTCCACCCCTACACCCCTCCCTATCTCTGTAACCTCCTCCACCTCTACACCCCTCCCTATCTCTGTAACCCCCTCCAGCCCCTACACCCCTCCCTATCTCTGTAACCCCCTCCAACCCCTACACCCCTCCCTATCTCTGTAACCTCCTCCACCCCTACACCCCTCCCTATCTCTGTAACCTCCTCCACCCCTACATCCCTCCCTAACTCTGTAACCTCCTCCACCCCTACACCCCTCCCTATCTCTGTAACCTCCTCCACCCCTACACCCCTCCCTATCTCTGCAACCCCCTCCAGCCCCTACACCCCTCCCTATCTCTGTAACCCCCTCCAGCCCCTACACCCCTCCCTATCTCTGTAACCTCCTCCACCCCTACACCCCTCCCTATCTCTGTAACATCCTCCACCCCTACACCCCTCCCTATCTCTGTAACCCCCTCCAGCCCCTACACCCCTCCCTATCTCTGTAACCCCCTCCAGCCCCTACACCCCTCCCTATCTCTGTAACCTCCTCCACCCCTACACCACTCCCTATCTCTGTAACCCCCTCCAGCCCCTACACCCCTCCCTATCTCTGTAACCCCCTCCAGCACCTACACCCCTCCCTATCTCTGTAACCTTCTCCACCCCTACACCCCTCCCTATCTCTGTCACATCCTCCACCCCTACACCCCTTCCTATCTTTGTAACCCCCTCCAGCCCCTACACCCCTCCCTATCTCTGCAAATCCCCTCCAGCCCCTACACCCCTCCCTATCTCTGTAACCTCCTCCACCCCTACACCCCTCCCTATCTCTGTAACCTCCTCCACCCCTACACCCCTCCCTATCTCTGTAACCCCCTCCAGCCCCCACACCCCTCCCTATCTCTCTAACCCCCTCCAGCCCCTATACCCCTCCCTATCTCTGTAACCTCCTCCACCCCTACACCCCTCCCTATCTCTGTAACCCCCTCCAGCCCCTACACCCCTCCCTATCTCTGTAACCCCCTCCAGCCCCTACACCCCTCCTTATCTCTGTAACCTCCTCCCCCCGACACCCCTCCCTATCTCTGTAACCTCCTCCACCCATACACCCCTCCCTACCTGTGTAACCTCCTCCACCCCTACACCCCTCCCTATCTCTGTAACCTCCTCCACCCCTACAGCACTCCCTATCTCTGTAATCCCCTCCAGCCCCTACACCCCTCCCTATCTCTGTTACCCCCTCCAGCACCTACACCCCTCCCTATCTCTGTAACCTCCTCCACCACTACACCTCTCCCTAACTCTGTAACCTCCTCCACCCCTGCACCCCTCCCTATCTCTGTAACCCCCTCCAGCCCCTACACCCCTCCCTATCTCTGTAACCTTCTCCACCCCTGCACCCCTCCCTATCTCTGTAACCTCCTCCACCCCATACACCCCTCCCTATCTCTGTAACCCCCTCCAGCCCCTACACCCCTCCCTATCTCTGTAACCCCCTCCAGCCCCTACACCCCTCCCTATCTCTGTAACCTCCTCCACCACAACACCCCTCCCTATCTCTGTAACCTCCTCCACCCCTACACCCTCCCTATCTCTGTAACCCCCTCCAGCCCCTACACCCCTTCCTATCTCTGTAACCGCCTACAGCCCCTACACCCCTCCCTATCTCTGTAAACTCCTCCACCCCTACACCCCTCCCTATCTCTGTAACCACCTCCACCCCTACACCCCTCCCTATCTATGTAACCCCCTCCATCCCCTACACCCCTCCCTATCTCTGTAACCCCCTCCAGCCCCTACACCACTCCCTATTTCTGAAACCTCCTCCAACCCTACACCCCTCCCTATCTCTGTAACCCCCTCCAGCCCCTACACCCCTCCCTATCTCTGTAACCCCCTCCAGCCCCTACACCCCTCCCTATCTCTGTAACATCCTCCACCCCTACACCCCTCCCTATCTCTGTAACCTCCTCCTCCCCTACACCCCTCCCTATCTCTGTAACCCCCTCCAGCCCCTACACCCCTCACTATCTCTGTAACCCCCTCCAGCCCCTACACCCCTCCCTATCTCTGTAACCTACTCCACCCCTACACCCCTCCCTATCTCTGTAACCTCCTCCACCACTACACTCCTCCATTTCTCTGTAACCCCCTCCAGCCCCTACACCCCTCCCTATCTCTGCAACCCCCTCCAGCCCCTACACCCCTCCCTATCTCTGTAACCTCCTCCACCACTACACCCCTCCCTATCTCTGTAACCTCCTCCACCCCTACACCCCTCCCTATCTCTGTAACCTCCTCCACCTCTACACCCCTCCCTATCTCTGTAACCCCCTCCAGCCCCTACACCCCTCCCTATCTCTGTAACCCCCTCCAACCCCTACACCCCTCCCTATCTCTGTAACCTCCTCCACCCCTACACCGCTCCCTATCTCTGTAACCTCCTCCACTCCTACACCCCTCCCTATCTCTGTAACTTCCTCCACCCCTACACCCCTCCCTATCTCTGTTACCTCTTCCACCCCTCCCTATCTCTGTAACCCCCTCCACCCCTACACCCCTCCCTATCTCTGTAACCCCCTCCAGCCTCTACACCCCTCCGTATCTCTGTAACCTCCTCCAACCCAACACCCCTCCCTATCTCTGTAACCTCCTCCACCCCGACACCCCTCCCTATCTCTGTAACCTCCTCCACCCCTACACACCTCCCTATCTCTGTAATCTCCTCCACCCCTACACCACTCCCTATCTCTTTAACCTCCTCCACCCCTACACCCCTCCCTATCTCTGTAACCCCCTCCAGCCCCTACACCCCTCCCTATCTCTGTAACCACCTCCAGCCCCTACACCCCTCCCTATCTCTGTCACCTCCTCCACCCCTACACCCCTCCCTATCTCTGTAACCTCCTCCACCCCTACACCCCTCCCTATCTCTGTAACCCCCCTCCAGCCCCTACACCCCTCCCTATCTCTGTAACCCCCTCCAGCCCCTACACCCCTCCCTATCTCTGTAACCTCCTCCACCCCTACACCCCTCCCTATCTCTGTAAACTCCTCCACCCCGACACCCCTCCCTATCTCTGTAACCTCCTCCACCCCTATACCCCTCCCTATCTCTGTAACCTCCTCGACCCCTACACCCCTCCCTATCTCTCTAACCCCCTCCAGCCCCTACACCCCTCCCTCTCTCTGTAACCCCCTCCAGCCCCTCCACCCCTCCCTATCTCTGTAACCTCCTACACCCCTACACCCCTCCCTATCTCTGTAACCTCCTCCACCCCTACACCACTCCCTATCTCTGTAACCCCCTCCAGCCCCTACACCCCTCCCTATCTCTGTAACCCCCTCCAGCACCTACACCCCTCCCTATCTCTGTAACCTCCTCCACCCCTACACCCCTCCCTATCTCTGTCACATCCTCCACCCCTACACCCCTCCCTATCTCTGTAACCTCCTCCACCCCTACACCCCTCCCTATCTCTGTAACCCCCTCCAGCCCCCACACCCCTCCCTATCTCTGTAACCCCCTCCAGCCCCTACACCCCTCCCTATCTCTGTAACCTCCTCCACCCCTGCACCCCTCCCTATCACTGTAACCTCCTCCACCCCTACACCCCTCCCTATCTCTGTAACCCCCTCCAGCCCCTACACCCCTCCCTATCTCTGTAACCCCCTCCAGCCCCTACACCCCTCCTTATCTCTGTAACCTCCTCCCCCCGACACCCCTCCCTATCTCTGTAACCTCCTCCACCCATACACCCCTCCCTACCTGTGTAACCTCCTCCACCCCTACACCCCTCCCTATCTCTGTAACCTCCTCCACCCCTACAGCACTCCCTATCTCTGTAATCCCCTCCAGCCCCTACACCCCTCCCTATCTCTGTTACCCCCTCCAGCACCTACACCCCTCCCTATCTCTGTAACCTCCTCCACCCCTACACCTCTCCCTAACTCTGTAACCTCCTCCACCCCTGCACCCCTCCCTATCTCTGTAACCCCCTCCAGCCCCTACACCCCTCCCTATCTCTGTAACCCCCTCCAGCACCTACACCCCTCCCTATCTCTGTAACCTTCTCCACCCCTGCACCCCTCCCTATCTCTGTAACCTCCTCCACCCCATACACCCCTCCCTATCTCTGTAACCCCCTCCAGCCCCTACACCCCTCCCTATCTCTGTAACCCCCTCCAGCCCCTACACCCCTCCCTATCTCTGTAACCTCCTCCACCACAACACCCCTCCCTATCTCTGTAACCTCCTCCACCCCTACACCCTCCCTATCTCTGTAACCCCCCCCACCAGCCCCTACACCCCTTCCTATCTCTGTAACCGCCTACAGCCCCTACACCCCTCCCTATCTGTGTAAACTCCTCCACCCCTACACCCCTCCCTATCTCTGTAACCACCTCCACCCCTACACCCCTCCCTATCTATGTAACCCCCTCCATCCCCTACACCCCTCCCTATCTCTGTAACCCCCTCCAGCCCCTACACCACTCCCTATTTCTGAAACCTCCTCCAACCCTACACCCCTCCCTATCTCTGTAACCTCCTCCACCCCTACACCCCTCCCTATCTCTGTAACCCCCTCCATCCCCTACACCCCTCCCTATCTCTGTAACCCCCTCCAGCCCCTACACCCCTCCCTATCTCTGTAACATCCTCCACCCCTACACCCCTCCCTATCTCTGTAACCTCCTCCTCCCCTACACCCCTCCCTATCTCTGTAACCCCCTCCAGCCCCTACACCCCTCACTATCTCTGTAACCCCCTCCAGCCCCTACACCCCTCCCTATCTCTGTAACCTACTCCACCCCTACACCCCTCCCTATCTCTGTAACCTCCTCCACCACTACACCCCTCCATTTCTCTGTAACCCCCTCCAGCCCCTACACCCCTCCCTATCTCTGCAACCCCCTCCAGCCCCTACACCCCTCCCTATCTCTGTAACCTCCTCCACCACTACACCCCTCCCTATCTCTGTAACCTCCTCCACCCCTACACCCCTCCCTATCTCTGTAACCTCCTCCACCTCTACACCCCTCCCTATCTCTGTAACCCCCTCCAGCCCCTACACCCCTTCCTATCTCTGTAACCCCCTCCAACCCCTACACCCCTCCCTATCTCTGTAACCTCCTCCACCCCTACACCCCTCCCTATCTCTGTAACCTCCTCCACTCCTACACCCCTCCCTATCTCTGTAACTTCCTCCACCCCTACACCCCTCCCTATCTCTGTTACCTCTTCCACCCCTCCCTATCTCTGTAACCCCCTCCACCCCTACACCCCTCCCTATCTCTGTAACCCCCTCCAGCCTCTACACCCCTCCGTATCTCTGTAACCTCCTCCAACCCAACACCCCTCCCTATCTCTGTAACCTCCTCCACCCCGACACCCCTCCCTATCTCTGTAACCTCCTCCACCCCTACACACCTCCCTATCTCTGTAATCTCCTCCACCCCTACACCACTCCCTATCTCTGTAACCTCCTCCACCACTACACCCCTCCCTATCTCTGTAACCCCCTCCAGCCCCTACACCCCTCCCTATCTCTGTAACCACCTCCAGCCCCTACACCCCTCCCTATCTCTGTCACCTCCTCCACCCCTACACCCCTCCCTATCTCTGTAACCTCCTCCACCCCTACACCCCTCCCTATCTCTGTAACCCCCCTCCAGCCCCTACACCCCTCCCTATCTCTGTAACCCCCTCCAGCCCCTACACCCCTCCCTATCTCTGTAACCTCCTCCACCCCTACACCCCTCCCTATCTCTGTAAACTCCTCCACCCCGACACCCCTCCCTATCTCTGTAACCTCCTCCACCCCTATACCCCTCCCTATCTCTGTAACCTCCTCGACCCCTACACCCCTCCCTATCTCTCTAACCCCCTCCAGCCCCTACACCCCTCCCTCTCTCTGTAACCCCCTCCAGCCCCTCCACCCCTCCCTATCTCTGTAACCTCCTCCACCCCTACACCCCTCCCTATCTCTGTCACATCCTCCACCCCTACACCCCTCCCTATCTCTGTAACCTCCTCCACCCCTACACCCCTCCCTATCTCTGTAACCCCCTCCAGCCCCCACACCCCTCCCTATCTCTGTAACCCCCTCCAGCCCCTACACCCCTCCCTATCTCTGTAACCTCCTCCACCCCTGCACCCCTCCCTATCACTGTAACCTCCTCCACCCCTACACCCCTCCCTATCTCTGTAACCCCCTCCAGCCCCTACACCCCTCCCTATCTCTGTAACCCCCTCCAGCCCCTACACCCCTCCTTATCTCTGTAACCTCCTCCCCCCTACACCCCTCCCTATCTCTATAACCTCCTCCACCCATACACCCCTCCCTACCTGTGTAACCTCCTCCACCCCTACACCCCCCCATATCTCTGTAACCTCCTCCACCCCTGCAGCACTCCCTATCTCTGTAACCCCCTCCAGCCCCTACACCCCTCCCTATCTCTGTTACCCCCTCCAGCACCTACACCCCTCCCTATCTCTGTAACCCCCTCCAGCCCCTACACCCCTACCTATCTCTGTAACCTCCTCCACCCCTACATCCCTCCCTAGCTCTGTAACCTCCTCCACCCCTACACCCCTCCCTATCTCTGTAACCTCCTCCACCCCTACACCCCTCCGTATCTCTGTAACCCCCTCCAGCCCCTACACCCCTCCCTATCTCTGTAACCCCCTCCAGCACCTACACCCCTCCCTATCTCTGTAACCTCCTCCACCCCTACACCCCTCCCTATCTCTGTAACCTCCTCCACCCCTACACCCCTCCCTATCTCTGTAACCCCCTCCAGCCCCTACACCCCTCCCTATCTCTGCAACCCCCTCCAGCCCCTACACCCCTCCTTATCTCTGTAACCTCCTCCCCCCTGCACCCCTCCCTATCTCTGTAACCTCCTCCACCCATACACCCCTCCCTTTCTCTGTAACCCCCTCCAGCACCTACACCCCTCCCTACCTGTGTAACCTCCTCCACCCCTACACCCCTCCCTATCTCTGTAACCTCCTCCACCCCTACAGCACTCCCTATCTCTGTAACCCCCTCCAGCCCCTACACCCCTCCCTATCTCTGTAACCCCCTCCAGCACCTACACCCCTCCCTATCTCTGTAACCTTCTCCACCCCTACACCCCTCCCTATCTCTGTAACCTCCTCCACCCCATACACCCCTCCCTATCTCTGTAACCCCCTCCAGCCCCTACACCCCTCCCGATCTCTGTAACCCCCTCCAGCCCCTACACACCTCCCTATCTCTGTAACCTCCTCCACCCCTACACCCTCCCTATCTCTGTAACCCCCTCCAGCCCCTACACCCCTTCCTATCTCTGTAACCGCCTACAGCCCCTACACCCCTCCCTATCTCTGTCACCTCCTCCACCCCTACACCCCTCCCTATCTCTGTAACCACCTCCACCCCTACACCCCTCCCTATCCATGTAACCCCCTCCATCCCCTACACCCCTCCCTATCTCTGTAACCCCCTCCAGCCCCTACACCACTCCCTATTTCTGAAAACTCCTCCAACCCTACACCCCTCCCTATCTCTGTAACCTCCTCCACCCCTACACCCCTCCCTATCTCTGTAACCCCCTCCAGCCCCTACACCCCTCCCGATCTCTGTAACACCCTCCAGCCCCTACTCCCCTCCCTATCTCTGTAACCACCTCCACCCCTACACCCCTCCCTATCTCTGTAACCTCCTCCTCCCCTACACCCCTCCCAATCTCTGTAACCCCCTCCAGCCCCTACACCTCTCACTATCTCTGTAACCCCCTCCAGCCCCTACACCCCTCCCTATCTCTGTAACCTCCTACACCCCTACACCCCACCCTATCTCTGTAACCTCCTCCACCCCTAAACCCCTCCCTATCTCTGTAACCTCCTCCACCCCTTCACCCCTCCCTATCTCTGTAACCTCCTCCACCCCTACACGCCTCCCTATCTCTGTAACCCCCTCCAGCCCCTACACCCCTCCCTATCTCTGTAACCCCCTCCAGCCCCTACACCCCTCCCTATCTCTGTTACCTCCTCCACCCATACACCCCTCCCTATCTATGTAACCCCCTCCAGCCCCTACACACCTCCCTATCTCTGTAATCCCCTCCAGCCCCTACACCCCTCCCTATCTCTGTAACCTCCTCCACCCCTGCACCCCTCCCTATCTCTGTAATCTCCTCCACCCCTACACACCTCCCTATCTCTGTAACCCCCTCCAGCCCCTACACACCTCCATATCTCTGTAACGTCCTACACCCCTCCCTATTTCTGTAACCTCCTCCACCACTACACCCTCCCTATCTCTGTAACCCCCTCCAGCCCCTACACCCCTCCCTATCTCTGTAACCCCTCCAGCCCCTACACCCCTCCCTATCTCTGTAACCTTCTCCACCCCTACACCCCTCCCTATCTCTGTAACCTCCTCCACCCCTACAGTAATTACCCCTCTAACTCTGGGACAGTAATTACCCTCTCACTCTGGGACAGTAATTACCCCCCTCACTCTGGGACAGTAATTACCCCTCTCACTCTGGGACAGTAATTACCCCTCTCACTCTGGGACAGTAATTACCATTCTCACTCTGGGGCAGTAATTACCCTCTCACTCTGGGACAGTAATTACCCCTCTCACTCTATGACAGTAATTACCCCTCTCACTGTGGGACAGTAATTACCTCCTCACTCTGGAACATTATTTACCCTTCTCACTCTGGGACACTAATTACCCCTCTCACTCTGGGACAGTAATTACCCCTCTCACTCTGGGACAGTAATTACTCTCTCACTCTGGGACAGTAATTACCCTCTCACTCTGGGACACTAATTACCCCTCTAACTCTGGGACACTAATTACCCCTCTCACTCTGGAACAGTAATTACCCTCTCACTCTGGGACACTAATTACCCCTCTAACTCTGGGACACTAATTACCCCTCACACTCTGGGACAGTAATTACCCCTCTCACTCTGGGACAGTAATTACCCCTCTCACCGTGGGACAGTAATTACCCTCTCACTGTGGGACAGTAATTACCCCCTCACTCTAGGACATTATTTACCCCTCTCACTCTGGGACACTAATTACCCCTATCACTCTGGGACAGTAATTACCCCTCTCACTCTGGGACAGTAATTACTCTCTCACTCTGGGACAGTAATTACCCCTCTCACTCTGGGACAGTAATTACTCTCTCACTCTAGGCCAGTAATTACCCTCTCACTCTGCGACAATAATTACCCCTCTCACACTGTGACAGTAATTACCCCTCTCACTCTGGGACAGTAATTACCCCTCTCACTCTGGGACAGTAATTACCCCTCTCACACTGTGACAGTAATTACCCCTCTTACTCTGGGACAGTAATTACCCCTCTAACTCTGGGACAGTAATTACCCCTCTCACTCTGGGACAGTAATTACCTCTCTCACTCTGGGACAGTAATTACCCCTCTCACTCTGGGACAGTAATTACCCCTCTCACTCTGTGACAGTAATTACCCCCCTCACTCTGTGACAGTAATTATCCCTCTCACTCTGGGACAGTAATTACCCCTCTCACTCTGGAACATTAATTACTCCTCTCACTCTGGGACACTAATTACCCCGCTCACTCTAGCACAGTAATTACCCCTCTCACTCTGGGACAGTAATTACCCTCTCACTCTGGTACAGTAATTACATCTCTCACTCTGGGACAGAAATTACCCCACTCACTCTGGGACACTAATTACCCCTATCACTCTGTGACAGTAATTACCCCCCTCACTCTATGACAGTAATTACCCCTCTCACTCTGGGACAGTAATTACCCCTCTCACTCTGGGACAGTAATTACCCCTCTCACTCTGGGACAGTAATTACCCTCTCACTGTGGGACAGTAATTACCCTCTCACTGTGGGACAGTAATTACCCGCTCACTCTGGGACATTATTTACCCCTCTCACTCTGGGACACTAATTACCCCTCTCACTGTGGGACAGTAATTACCCCTCTCACTCTGGGACAGTAATTACCCCTCTCACTCTGGGACAGTAATTACTCTCTCACTCTGGGACAGTAATTTCCCCTCTCACTCTGCGACAGAAATTACCCTCTCACTCTGGGACACTAATTACCCCTCTCACTCTGGGACAATAATTACCCCTCTCACTCTGGGACAATAATTACCCCTCTCACTCTGGGACAGTAATTACCCTCTCACTCTGGGACACTAATTACCCCTCTCACTCTGGGACAATAATTACCCCTCTCACTCTGGGACAGTAATTACCCCTCTCACTCTGGGACAGTAATTACCCCTCTCACACTGTGACATTAATTGCCCCTCTCACACTGTGACAGTAATTACCCCTCTCACTGTGGGACAGTAATTACCCCTCTCACTGTGGGACAGTAATTACCCCTCTCACTCTGGGACAGTAATTACCCCCTCACTCTGGGACAGTAATTACCCCTCTCACTCTGGGCCAGTAATTACCCCTCTAACTCTGGGACACTAATTAGCCCTCACACTCTGGGACAGTAATTACCCCTCCCACTCTGGGCCAGTAATTGCTCTCTCACTCTGTGACAGTAATTGCCCCTCTCACACTGTGACAGTTATTACCCTCTCACTCTGGGACAGTAATTACCCTCTCACTCTGGGACAGTAATTACCCCTCACACTCTGGGACAGTAATTACCCCTCTCACTCTGGGACAGTAATTACCCATCTAACTCTGGGACACTAATTACCCCTCACATTCTGGGACAGCAATTACCCCTCTCACTCTGGGACAGTAATTACCCCTCTCACTCTGGGACAGTAATTACCCTCTCACTGTGGGACAGTAATTACCCTCTCACTGTGGGACAGTAATTACACCTCTCACTCTGGGACAGTAATTACCCTCTCACTGTGGGACAGTAATTACCCTCTCACTGTGGGACAGTAATTACCCCCTCACTCTGGGACATTATTTATCACTCTCACTCTGGGACAGTAATTACCACTCTCACTCTGGGACAGTAATTACCCCTCCCACTCTGGGACAGTAATTACTCTCTCACTCTGGGCCAGTAATTACCCTCTCACTCTGCGACAGTAATTACCCCTCTCACACTGTGACAGTAATTACCCCTCTCAGTCTGGGACAGTAATTACCCCCCTCACTCTGGGACAGTAATTACCCCTCTCACTCTGGGACAGTAATTACCCCTCTCACTCTGGGACAGTAATTACCCCTCACACTCTGGGACAGTAATTACCCTCTCACTCTGGAACATTAATTACCGCTCTCACTCTGGGACACTAATACCCGATCACTCTGTGACAGTAATTAAGCCCCTCACTCTGTGACAGTAATTACCCCTCTCACTCTAGGACAGTAATTACCCCTCTCACTCTGGGACAGTAATTACCCTCTCACTCTGGGACAGTAATTACCCCCCTCACTCTGGGACAGTAATTACCCCTCTCATTCTGGGACAGTAATTACCCCTCTCACTCTGGGACAGTAATTACCCCTCTCACTCTGGGACAGTAATTACCCTCTCACTCTGGGACAGTAATTATCCCTACCACTCTGGGACAGTAATTATATCTCTCACTCTGGGACAGTCATTACCCATCTCACTCTGGGACACTAATTACCCCTCTCACTCTGGGACAGTAATTACCACACTCACTCTTGGACAGTAATTACCCCTCTCACTCTGGTACAGTTATTCCCCTCTCACTCTGGGACAGTAATTACCTCCCACACTCTGGCACAGTAATTACCCCTCTCACTGTGGGACAGTAATTACCCTCTCACTGTGGGACAGTAATTACCCCCTCACTCTGAGACATTATTTACCCCTCTCAATCTGGGACACTAATTACCCCTCTCACTCTGGGACAGTAATTACCCCTCTCACTCTGGGACAGTAATTACTCGCTCACTCTGGGACAGTAATTACCCCTCTCACACTGGGGCAGTAATTAGCCCTCTCACTCTGGGACAGTAATTACCCCTCACACTCTGGGACAGTAATTACCCCTCTCACTCTGGGACAGTAATTACCCCTCTCACTCTGTGACAGTAATTACCCTCTCACTGTGGGACAGTAATTACCCTCTCACTGTGGGACAGTAATTACCCGCTCACTCTGGGACATTATTTACCCCTCTCACTCTGGGACACTAATTACCCCTCTCACTCTGGGACAGTAATTACCCCTCTCACTCTGGGACAGTAATTACTCTCTCACTCTGGGACAGTAATTACCCCTCTCACTCTGCGACAGTAATTACCCTCTCACTCTGGAACATTAATTACCCCTCTCACTTTGGGACACGAATTACCCCTATCACTCTGTGACAGTAATTACCCCCCTCACTCTGTGACATTAATTACCCCCCTCACTCTGGGACACTAATTACCCCTCTCACTCTGGGACAATAATTACCCATCTCACTCTGGGACAGTAATTACCCTCTCACTCTGGGACAGTAATTACCCCCCACACTCTGGGACAGTAATTACTCTCTCACTCTGCGACAGTAATTACCCCTCTCACACTGTGACAGTAATTACCCCTCTCACTCTGGGACAGTAATTACTCGCTCACTCTGGGACAGTAATTACCCCTCTCACACTGGGGCAGTAATTACCCCTCTCACTCTGGGACAGTAATTACCCCTCACACTCTGGGACAGTAATTACCCCTCTCACTCTGGGACAGTAATTACCCCTCTCACTCTGTGACAGTAATTACCCTCTCACTGTGGGACAGTAATTACCCTCTCACTGTGGGACAGTAATTACCCGCTCACTCTGGGACATTATTTACCCCTCTCACTCTGGGACACTAATTACCCCTCTCACTCTGGGACAGTAATGACCCCTCTCACTCTGGGCCAGTAATTACTCTCTCACACTGTGACAGTAATTACCCCTCTCACTCTGGGACAGTAATTACTCCTCTCACACTGTGACAGTAATTACACCTCTCACTCTGGGACAGTAATTACCCCTCTCAATCTGGGACACTAATTACCCCTCTCACACTGTGACAGTAATTACCCCTCTCACTCTGGGACAGTAATTACCCCTCTCACTCTGGGACAGTAATTACGCTCTCACTCTGGAACATTAATTACCCCTCTCACTCTGGGACACTAATTACCCCTATCACTCTGTGACAGTAATTACCCCCTCACTCTGTGACAGTAATTACCCCCCTCACTCTGGGACAGTAATTACCCCTCTCACTCTGGGACAGTAATTACCATTCTCACTCTGGGGCAGTAATTACCCTCTCACTCTGGGACAGTAATTACCCCTCTCACTCTATGACAGTAATTACCCCTCTCACTGTGGGACAGTAATTACCTCCTCACTCTGGAACATTATTTACCCTTCTCACTCTGGGACACTAATTACCCCTCTCACTCTGGGACAGTAATTACCCCTCTCACTCTGGGACAGTAATTACTCTCTCACTCTGGGACAGTAATTACCCTCTCACTCTGGGACACTAATTACCCCTCTAACTCTGGGACACTAATTACCCCTCTCACTCTGGAACAGTAATTACCCTCTCACTCTGGGACACTAATTACCCCTCTAACTCTGGGACAGTAATTACCCCTCACACTCTGGGACAGTAATTACCCCTCTCACTCTGGGACAGTAATTACCCCTCTCACCGTGGGACAGTAATTACCCTCTCACTGTGGGACAGTAATTACCCCCTCACTCTAGGACATTATTTACCCCTCTCACTCTGGGACACTAATTACCCCTATCACTCTGGGACAGTAATTACCCCTCTCACTCTGGGACAGTAATTACTCTCTCACTCTGGGACAGTAATTACCCCTCTCACTCTGGGACAGTAATTACTCTCTCACTCTAGGCCAGTAATTACCCTCTCACTCTGCGACAATAATTACCCCTCTCACACTGTGACAGTAATTACCCCTCTCACTCTGGGACAGTAATTACCCCTCTCACTCTGGGACAGTAATTACCCCTCTCACACTGTGACAGTAATTACCCCTCTTACTCTGGGACAGTAATTACCCCTCTAACTCTGGGACAGTAATTACCCCTCTCACTCTGGGACAGTAATTACCTCTCTCACTCTGGGACAGTAATTACCCCTCTCACTCTGGGACAGTAATTACCCCTCTCACTCTGTGACAGTAATTACCCCCCTCACTCTGTGACAGTAATTATCCCTCTCACTCTGGGACAGTAATTACCCCTCTCACTCTGGAACATTAATTACTCCTCTCACTCTGGGACACTAATTACCCCGCTCACTCTAGCACAGTAATTACCCCTCTCACTCTGGGACAGTAATTACCCTCTCACTCTGGTACAGTAATTACATCTCTCACTCTGGGACAGAAATTACCCCACTCACTCTGGGACACTAATTACCCCTATCACTCTGTGACAGTAATTACCCCCCTCACTCTATGACAGTAATTACCCCTCTCACTCTGGGACAGTAATTACCCCTCTCACTCTGGGACAGTAATTACCCCTCTCACTCTGGGACAGTAATTACCCTCTCACTGTGGGACAGTAATTACCCTCTCACTGTGGGACAGTAATTACCCGCTCACTCTGGGACATTATTTACCCCTCTCACTCTGGGACACTAATTACCCCTCTCACTGTGGGACAGTAATTACCCCTCTCACTCTGGGACAGTAATTACCCCTCTCACTCTGGGACAGTAATTACTCTCTCACTCTGGGACAGTAATTTCCCCTCTCACTCTGCGACAGAAATTACCCTCTCACTCTGGGACACGAATTACCCCTCTCACTCTGGGACAATAATTACCCCTCTCACTCTGGGACAATAATTACCCCTCTCACTCTGGGACAGTAATTACCCTCTCACTCTGGGACACTAATTACCCCTCTCACTCTGGGACAATAATTACCCCTCTCACTCTGGGACAGTAATTACCCCTCTCACTCTGGGACAGTAATTACCCCTCTCACACTGTGACATTAATTGCCCCTCTCACACTGTGACAGTAATTACCCCTCTCACTGTGGGACAGTAATTACCCCTCTCACTGTGGGACAGTAATTACCCCTCTCACTCTGGGACAGTAATTACCCCCTCACTCTGGGACAGTAATTACCCCTCTCACTCTGGGCCAGTAATTACCCCTCTAACTCTGGGACACTAATTAGCCCTCACACTCTGGGACAGTAATTACCCCTCCCACTCTGGGCCAGTAATTGCTCTCTCACTCTGTGACAGTAATTGCCCCTCTCACACTGTGACAGTTATTACCCTCTCACTCTGGGACAGTAATTACCCTCTCACTCTGGGACAGTAATTACCCCTCACACTCTGGGACAGTAATTACCCCTCTCACTCTGGGACAGTAATTACCCATCTAACTCTGGGACACTAATTACCCCTCACATTCTGGGACAGCAATTACCCCTCTCACTCTGGGACAGTAATTACCCCTCTCACTCTGGGACAGTAATTACCCTCTCTCTGTGGGACAGTAATTACCCTCTCACTGTGGGACAGTAATTACCCTCTCACTGTGGGACAGTAATTACACCTCTCACTCTGGGACAGTAATTACCCTCTCACTGTGGGACAGTAATTACCCTCTCACTGTGGGACAGTAATTACCCCCTCACTCTGGGACATTATTTATCACTCTCACTCTGGGACAGTAATTACCCCTCTCACTCTGGGACAGTAATTACCCCTCCCACTCTGGGACAGTAATTACTCTCTCACTCTGGGCCAGTAATTACCCTCTCACTCTGCGACAGTAATTACCCCTCTCACACTGTGACAGTAATTACCCCTCTCAGTCTGGGACAGTAATTACCCCCCTCACTCTGGGACAGTAATTACCCCTCTCACTCTGGGACAGTAATTACCCCTCTCACTCTGGGACAGTAATTACCCCTCACACTCTGGGACAGTAATTACCCTCTCACTCTGGAACATTAATTACCGCTCTCACTCTGGGACACTAATACCCGATCACTCTGTGACAGTAATTAAGCCCCTCACTCTGTGACAGTAATTACCCCTCTCACTCTAGGACAGTAATTACCCCTCTCACTCTGGGACAGTAATTACCCTCTCACTCTGGGACAGTAATTACCCCCCTCACTCTGGGACAGTAATTACCCCTCTCATTCTGGGACAGTAATTACCCCTCTCACTCTGGGACAGTAATTACCCCTCTCACTCTGGGACAGTAATTACCCTCTCACTCTGGGACAGTAATTATCCCTACCACTCTGGGACAGTAATTATATCTCTCACTCTGGGACAGTCATTACCCATCTCACTCTGGGACACTAATTACCCCTCTCACTCTGGGACAGTAATTACCACACTCACTCTTGGACAGTAATTACCCCTCTCACTCTGGTACAGTTATTCCCCTCTCACTCTGGGACAGTAATTACCTCCCACACTCTGGCACAGTAATTACCCCTCTCACTGTGGGACAGTAATTACCCTCTCACTGTGGGACAGTAATTACCCCCTCACTCTGAGACATTATTTACCCCTCTCAATCTGGGACACTAATTACCCCTCTCACTCTGGGACAGTAATTACCCCTCTCACTCTGGGACAGTAATTACTCGCTCACTCTGGGACAGTAATTACCCCTCTCACACTGGGGCAGTAATTACCCCTCTCACTCTGGGACAGTAATTACCCCTCACACTCTGGGACAGTAATTACCCCTCTCACTCTGGGACAGTAATTACCCCTCTCACTCTGTGACAGTAATTACCCTCTCACTGTGGGACAGTAATTACCCTCTCACTGTGGGACAGTAATTACCCGCTCACTCTGGGACATTATTTACCCCTCTCACTCTGGGACACTAATTACCCCTCTCACTCTGGGACAGTAATTACCCCTCTCACTCTGGGACAGTAATTACTCTCTCACTCTGGGACAGTAATTACCCCTCTCACTCTGCGACAGTAATTACCCTCTCACTCTGGAACATTAATTACCCCTCTCACTTTGGGACACGAATTACCCCTATCACTCTGTGACAGTAATTACCCCCCTCACTCTGTGACATTAATTACCCCCCTCACTCTGGGACACTAATTACCCCTCTCACTCTGGGACAATAATTACCCATCTCACTCTGGGACAGTAATTACCCTCTCACTCTGGGACAGTAATTACCCCCCACACTCTGGGACAGTAATTACTCTCTCACTCTGCGACAGTAATTACCCCTCTCACACTGTGACAGTAATTACCCCTCTCACTCTGGGACAGTAATTACTCGCTCACTCTGGGACAGTAATTACCCCTCTCACACTGGGGCAGTAATTACCCCTCTCACTCTGGGACAGTAATTACCCCTCACACTCTGGGACAGTAATTACCCCTCTCACTCTGGGACAGTAATTACCCCTCTCACTCTGTGACAGTAATTACCCTCTCACTGTGGGACAGTAATTACCCTCTCACTGTGGGACAGTAATTACCCGCTCACTCTGGGACATTATTTACCCCTCTCACTCTGGGACACTAATTACCCCTCTCACTCTGGGACAGTAATGACCCCTCTCACTCTGGGCCAGTAATTACTCTCTCACACTGTGACAGTAATTACCCCTCTCACTCTGGGACAGTAATTACTCCTCTCACACTGTGACAGTAATTACACCTCTCACTCTGGGACAGTAATTACCCCTCTCAATCTGGGACACTAATTACCCCTCTCACACTGTGACAGTAATTACCCCTCTCACTCTGGGACAGTAATTACCCCTCTCACTCTGGGACAGTAATTACGCTCTCACTCTGGAACATTAATTACCCCTCTCACTCTGGGACACTAATTACCCCTATCACTCTGTGACAGTAATTACCCCCTCACTCTGTGACAGTAATTACCCCCCTCACTCTGGGACACTAATTACCCCTCTCACTCTGGGACAATAATTACCCCTCTCACTCTGGGCCAGTAATTACCCTCTCACTCTGCGACAGTAATTACCCCTCTCACACTGTGACAGTAATTACCCCTCTCAGTCTAGGACAGTAATTACCCCCCTCACTCTGGGACAGTAATTACCCCTCTCACTCTGGGACAGTAATTACCCCTCTCACTCTGGGACAGTAATTAACCCTCTCACTCTGGGACAGTAATAACCCCTCACACTCTGGGACAGTAATTACTCTCTCACTCTAGGCCAGTAATTACCCTCTCACTCTGCGACAGTAATTACCCCTCTCACACTGTGACAGTAATTACCCCTCTCACTCTGGGACAGTAATTACCCCTCTCACTCTGGGACAGTAATTACCCCTCTCACTCTGGGACAGTAATTACCCCTCTCACTCTGGGACAGTAATTACCCCTCACACTCTGGGACAGTAATTACCCCTCTCACTCTGGGACAGTAATTACCCTCTCACTCTGGTACAGTAATTACATCTCTCACTCTGGGACAGAAATTACCCCACTCACTCTGGGACACTAATTACCCCTATCACTCTGTGACAGTAATTACCCCCCTCACTCTATGACAGTAATTACCCCGCTCACTCTGGGACACTAATTACCCCTCTCACTCTAGGACAGTAATTAACACTCTCACTCTGGGACAGTAATTACCCGTCTCACTCTGGGACAGTAATTACCCCTCTCACTCTGGGACAGTAATTACCCCTCTCACTCTGGGACAGTAATTACCCCTCTCACTCTGGGACAGTAATTACCCTCTCACTGTGGGACAGTAATTACCCTCTCACTGTGGGACAGTAATTACCCTCTCACTGTGGGACAGTAATTACCCGCTCACTCTGGGACATTATTTACCCCTCTCACTGTGGGACAGTAATTACCCCTCTCACTCTGGGACAGTAATTACCCATCTCACTGTGGGACAGTAATTACCCCTCTCACTCTGGGACAGTAATTACCCCTCTCACTCTGGGACAGTAATTACTCTCTCACTCTAGGACAGTAATTTCCCCTCTCACTCTGCGACAGAAATTACCCTCTCACTCTGGGACAATAATTACCCCTCTCACTCTGGGACAATAATTACCCCTCTCACTCTGGGACAGTAATTACCCTCTCACTCTGGGACACTAATTACCCCTCTCACTCTGGGACAATAATTACCCCTCTCACTCTGGGACAGTAATTACCCCTCTCACTCTGGGACAGTAATTACCCCTCTCACTCTGCGACAGTAATTACCCCTCTCACACTGTGACAGTAATTACCCCTCTCACTCTGGGACAGTAATTACCCATCTAACTCTGGGACACTAATTACCCCTCACATTCTGGGACAGTAATTACCCTCTCACTGTGGGACAGTAATTACCCTCTCACTGTGGGACAGTAATTACCCGCTCACTCTGGGACATTATTTACCCCTCTCACTCTGGGACAGTAATTACCCCTCTCACTCTGGGACAGTAATTACCCCTCTCACTCTGGGACAGTAATTACCCCTCTCACTCTGGGACAGTAATTACCCCTCTCACTGTGGGACAGTAATTAACCTCTCACTCTGTGACAGTAATTGCCCCTCTCACACTGTGACATTAATTGCCCCTCTCACACTGTGACAGTAATTACCCCTCTCACTCTGTGACAGTAATTACCCCTCTCACTGTGGGACAGTAATTACCCCTCTCACTGTGGGACAGTAATTACCCCTCTCACTCTGGGACAGTAATTACCCCCTCACTCTGGGACAGTAATTACCCCTCTCACTCAGGGACAGTAATTACCCCTCTCACTCTGGGACAGTAATTACCCTCTCACTGTGGGACAGTAATTACCCCTCTCAGTCTGGGACAGTAATTACCCTCTCACTGTGGGACAGTAATTACCCTCTCACTCTGGGACAGTAATTACCCTCTCACTCTGGGACAGTAATTACCCTCTCACTCTGGGACAGTAATTACCCCTCTCAGTCTGGGACAGTAATTACCCTCTCACTGTGGGACAGTAATTACCCTCTCACTGTGGGACAGAAATTACCCCTCTCACTCTGCGACAGTAATTACCCCTCTCACTCTGGGACAGTAATTACCCCTCTCACTCTGGGACAGTAATTACCCCTCTCACTCTGGGACAGTAATTACTCTCTCACTCTGGGCCAGTAATTACCCCTCTAACTCTGGGACACTAATTAGCCCTCACACTCTGGGACAGTAATTACCCCTCCCACTCTGGGCCAGTAATTGCTCTCTCACACTGTGACAGTAATTGCCCCTCTCACACTGTGACAGTAATTACTCTCTCACTCTGGGACAGTAATTACCCTCTCACTCTGGGACAGTAATTACCCCTCACACTCTGGGACAGTAATTACCCCTCTCACTCTGGGACAGTAATTACCCATCTAACTCTGGGACACTAATTACCCCTCACATTCTGCGACAGTAATTACCCCTCTCACTCTGGGACAGTAATTACCCCTCTCACGCTGGGACAGTAATTACCCTCTCACTGTGGGACAGTAATTACCCTCTCACTGTGGGACAGTAATTACCCTCTCACTGTGGGACAGTAATTACACCTCTCACTCTGGGACAGTAATTACCCTCTCACTGTGGGACAGTAATTACCCTCTCACTGTGGGACAGTAATTACCCCCTCACTCTGGGACATTATTTACCACTCTCACTCTGGGACAGTAATTACCCCTCTCACTCTGGGACAGTAATTACCCCTCCCACTCTGGGACAGTAATTACTCTCTCACTCTGGGCCAGTAATTACCCTCTCACTCTGCGACAGTAATTACCCCTCTCACACTGTGACAGTAATTACCCCTCTCAGTCTGGGACAGTAATTACCCCCCTCACTCTGGGACAGTAATTACCCCTCTCACTCTGGGACAGTAATTACCCCTCTCACTCTGGGACAGTAATTACCCCTCTCACTCTGGGACAGTAATTAACCCTCTCACTCTGGGACAGTAATAACCCCTCACACTCTGGGACAGTAATTACCCTCTCACTCTGGAACATTAATTACCGCTCTCACTCTGGGACACTAATACCCTATCACTCTGTGACAGTAATTAAGCCCCTCACTCTGTGACAGTAATTACCCCTCTCACTCTAGGACAGTAATTACCCCTCTCACTCTGGGACAGTAATTACCCTCTCACTCTGGGACAGTAATTACCCCCCTCACTCTGGGACAGTAATTACCCCTCTCACTCTGGGACAGTAATTACCCCTCTCACTCTGGGACAGTAATTACCCCTCTCACTCTGGGACAGTAATTACCCTCTCACTCTGGGACAGTAATTATCCCTACCACTCTGGGACAGTAATTATATCTCTCACTCTGGGACAGTCATTACCCATCTCACTCTGGGACACTAATTACCCCTCTCACTCTGGGACAGTAATTACCACACTCACTCTTGGACAGTAATTACCCCTCTCACTCTGGTACAGTTATTCCCCTCTCACTCTGGGACAGTAATTACCTCCCACACTCTGGCACAGTAATTACCCCTCTCACTGTGGGACAGTAATTACCCTCTCACTGTGGGACAGTAATTACCCCCTCACTCTGAGACATTATTTACCCCTCTCAATCTGGGACACTAATTACCCCTCTCACTCTGGGTCAGTAATTACCCCTCTCACTCTGGGACAGTAATTACTCGCTCACTCTGGGACAGTAATTACCCCTCTCACACTGGGGCAGTAATTACCCCTCTCACTCTGGGACAATAATTACCCCTCTCACTCTGGGACAGTAATTACCCCTCTCACTCTGGGACAGTAATTACCCCTCTCACTCTGTGACAGTAATTACCCTCTCACTGTGGGACAGTAATTACCCGCTCACTCTGGGACATTATTTACCCCTCTCACTCTGGGACACTAATTACCCCTCTCACTCTGGGACAGTAATGACCCCTCTCACTCTGGGACAGTAATTACTCTCTCACTCTGGGACAGTAATTACCCCTCTCACTCTGCGACAGTAATTACCCTCTCACTCTGGAACATTAATTACCCCTCTCACTCTGGGACACGAATTACCCCTATCACTCTGTGACAGTAATTACCCCCCTCACTCTGTGACATTAATTACCCCCCTCACTCTGGGACACTAATTACCCCTCTCACTCTGGGACAATAATTACCCATCTCACTCTGGGACAGTAATTACCCTCTCACTCTGGGACAGTAATTACCCCCCACACTCTGGGACAGTAATTACTCTCTCACTCTGCGACAGTAATTACCCCTCTCACACTGTGACAGTAATTACCCCTCTCACTCTGGGACAGTAATTACTCGCTCACTCTGGGACAGTAATTACCCCTCTCACACTGGGGCAGTAATTACCCCTCTCACTCTGGGACAGTAATTACCCCTCACACTCTGGGACAGTAATTACCCCTCTCACTCTGGGACAGTAATTACCCCTCTCACTCTGTGACAGTAATTACCCTCTCACTGTGGGACAGTAATTACCCTCTCACTGTGGGACAGCAATTACCCGCTCACTCTGGGACATTATTTACCCCTCTCACTCTGGGACACTAATTACCCCTCTCACTCTGGGACAGTAATGACCCCTCTCACTCTGGGACAGTAATTACTCTCTCTCTGGGACAGTAATTACCCCTCTCACTCTGCGACAGTAATTACCCTCTCACTCTGGAACATTAATTACCCCTCTCACTCTGGGACACGAATTACCCCTATCACTCTGTGACAGTAATTACCCCCTCACTCTGTGACATTAATTACCCCCCTCACTCTGGGACACTAATTACCCCTCTCACTCTGGGCCAGTAATTACTCTCTCACTCTGGGACACTAATTACCCCTCTCACACTGTGACAGTAATTACCCCTCTCACTCTGGGACAGTAATTACCCCTCTAACTCTGGGACACTAATTACCCCTCACACTCTGGGACAGTAATTACCCCTCTCACTCTGGGACAGTAATTACCCCTCTCACACTGTGACAGTAATTACCCCTCTCACTCTGGGACAGTAATTACCCATCTCACTCTGGGACAGTAATTATCCCTACCACTCTGGGACAGTAAATACATCTCTCACTATGGGACAGCAATTACCCCTCTCACTCTGGGACAGTAATTACCCTCTCACTGTGGGACAGTAATTACCCGCTCACTCTGGGACATTATTTACCCCTCTCACTCTGGGACACTAATTACCCCTCTCACTCTGGGACAGTAATTACCCCTCTCACTCTGGGACAGTAATTACGCTCTCACTCTGGGACAGTAATTACCCCTCTGACTCTGCGACAGAAATTACCCTCTCACTCTGGGACAATAATTACCCCTCTCACTCTGGGACAGTAATTACCCCTCTCACTCTGGGACAGTAATTACCCCTCTCACTCTGCGACAGTAATTACCCCTCTCACACTGTGACAGTAATTACCCCTCTCACTCTGGGACAGTAATTACCCATCTAACTCTGGGACACTAATTACCCCTCACATTCTGGGACAGTAATTACCCTCTCACTGTGGGACAGTAATTACCCTCTCACTGTGGGACAGTAATTACCCGCTCACTCTGGGACATTATTTACCCCTCTCACTCTGGGACAGTAATTACCCCTCTCACTCTGGGACAGTAATTACCCCTCTCACTCTGGGACAGTAATTACCCCTCTCACTGTGGGACAGTAATTAACCTCTCACTCTGTGACAGTAATTGCCCCTCTCACACTGTGACATTAATTGCCCCTCTCACACTGTGACAGTAATTACCCCTCTCACTCTGTGACAGTAATTACCCCTCTCACTGTGGGACAGTAATTACCCCTCTCACTGTGGGACAGTAATTACCCCTCTCACTCTGGGACAGTAATTACCCCCTCACTCTGGGACAGTAATTACCCCTCTCACTCAGGGCCAGTAATTACCCCTCTCACTCTGGGACAGTAATTACCCTCTCACTGTGGGACAGTAATTACCCCTCTCAGTCTGGGACAGTAATTACCCTCTCACTGTGGGACAGTAATTACCCTCTCACTCTGGGACAGTAATTACCCTCTCACTCTGGGACAGTAATTACCCTCTCACTCTGGGACAGTAATTACCCCTCTCAGTGTGGTACAGTAATTACCCTCTCAATGTGGGACAGTAATTACCCTCTCACTGTGGGACAGTAATTACCCCTCTCACACTGTGACAGTAATTACCCATCTAACTCTGGGACACTAATTACCCCTCACATTCTGCGACAGTAATTACCCCTCTCACTCTGGGACAGTAATTACCCCTCTCACTGTGGGACAGTAATTACACCTCTCACTCTGGGACAGTAATTACCCTCTCACTGTGGGACAGTAATTACCCTCTCACTGTGGGACAGTAATTACCCCCTCACTCTGGGACATTATTTACCACTCTCACTCTGGGACAGTAATTACCCCTCTCACTCTGGGACAGTAATTACCCCTCCCACTCTGGGACAGTAATTACTCTCTCACTCTGGGCCAGTAATTACCCTCTCACTCTGCGACAGTAATTACCCCTCTCACACTGTGACAGTAATTACCCCTCTCAGTCTGGGACAGTAATTACCCCCCTCACTCTGGGACAGTAATTACCCCTCTCACTCTGGGACAGTAATTACCCCTCTCACTCTGGGACAGTAATTAACCCTCTCACTCTGGGACAGTAATAACCCCTCACACTCTGGGACAGTAATTACCCTCTCACTCTGGAACATTAATTACCGCTCTCACTCTGGGACACTAATACCCTATCACTCTGTGACAGTAATTAAGCCCCTCACTCTGTGACAGTAATTACCCCTCTCACTCTAGGACAGTAATTACCCCTCTCACTCTGGGACAGTAATTACCCTCTCACTCTGGGACAGTAATTACCCCCCTCACTCTGGGACAGTAATTACCCCTCTCACTCTGGGACAGTAATTACCCCTCTCACTCTGGGACAGTAATTACCCCTCTCACTCTGGGACAGTAATTACCCTCTCACTCTGGGACAGTAATTATCCCTACCACTCTGGGACAGTAATTATATCTCTCACTCTGGGACAGTCATTACCCATCTCACTCTGGGACACTAATTACCCCTCTCACTCTGGGACAGTAATTACCACACTCACTCTTGGACAGTAATTACCCCTCTCACTCTGGTACAGTTATTCCCCTCTCACTCTGGGACAGTAATTACCTCCCACACTCTGGCACAGTAATTAACCCTCTCACTGTGGGACAGTAATTACCCTCTCACTGTGGGACAGTAATTACCCCCTCACTCTGAGACATTATTTACCCCTCTCAATCTGGGACACTAATTACCCCTCTCACTCTGGGACAGTAATTACCCCTCTCACTCTGGGACAGTAATTACTCGCTCACTCTGGGACAGTAATTACCCCTCTCACTCTGGGACAGTAATTACCCCTCTCACTCTGGGACAGTAATTACCCCTCTCACTCTGGGACAGTAATTACCCCTCTCACTCTGTGACAGTAATTACCCTCTCACTGTGGGACAGTAATTACCCGCTCACTCTGGGACATTATTTACCCCTCTCACTCTGGGACACTAATTACCCCTCTCACTCTGGGACAGTAATGACCCCTCTCACTCTGGGACAGTAATTACTCTCTCACTCTGGGACAGTAATTACCCCTCTCACTCTGCGACATTAATTACCCTCTCACTCTGGAACATTAATTACCCCTCTCACTCTGGGACACGAATTACCCCTATCACTCTGTGACAGTAATTACCCCCCTCACTCTGTGACATTAATTACCCCCCTCACTCTGGGACACTAATTACCCCTCTCACTCTGGGACAATAATTACCCATCTCACTCTGGGACAGTAATTACCCTCTCACTCTGGGACAGTAATTACCCCCCACACTCTGGGACAGTAATTACTCTCTCACTCTACGACAGTAATTACCCCTCTCACACTGTGACAGTAATTACCCCTCTCACTCTGGGACAGTAATTACTCGCTCACTCTGGGACAGTAATTACCCCTCTCACACTGGGGCAGTAATTACCCCTCTCACTCTGGGACAGTAATTACCCCTCACACTCTGGGACAGTAATTACCCCTCTCATTCTGGGACAGTAATTACCCCTCTCACTCTGTGACAGTAATTACCCTCTCACTGTGGGACAGTAATTACCCTCTCACTGTGGGACAGTAATTACCCGCTCACTCTGGGACATTATTTACCCCTCTCACTCTGGGACACTAATTACCCCTCTCACTCTGGGACAGTAATGACCCCTCTCACTCTGGGACAGTAATTACTCTCTCACTCTGGGACAGTAATTACCCCTCTCACTCTGCGACAGTAATTACCCTCTCACTCTGGAACATTAATTACCCCTCTCACTCTGGGACACGAATTACCCCTATCACTCTGTGACAGTAATTACCCCCCTCACTCTGTGACATTAATTACCCCCCTCACTCTGGGACACTAATTACCCCTCTCACTCTGGGACAATAATTACCCATCTCACTCTGGGACAGTAATTACCCTCTCACTCTGGGACAGTAATTACCCCCCACACTCTGGGACAGTAATTACTCTCTCACTCTGCGACAGTAATTACCCCTCTCACACTGTGACAGTAATTACCCCTCTCACTCTGGGACAGTAATTACCCATCTAACTCTGGGACACTAATTACCCCTCACACTCTGGGACAGTAATTACCCCTCTCACTCTGGGACAGTAATTACCCCTCTCACTCTGGGACAGTAATTACCCCTCTCACTGTAGGACAGTAATTACCCTCTCACTGTGGGACAGTAATTACCCCCTCACTCTGGGACATTATTTACCACTCTCACTCTGGGACAGTAATTACTCTCTCACTCTGGGACAGTAATTACCCCTCCAACTCTGGGCCAGTAATTACTCTCTCACTCTGTGACAGTAATTGCCCCTCTCACACTGTGACAGTAATTACACCCCTCACTCTGGGACAGCAATTACCCCTCTCACTCTGGGACACTAATTACCCCTCTCACACTGTGACAGTAATTACCCCTCTCACTCTGGGACAGTAATTACCCCTTTAACTCTGGGACACTAATTACCCCTCACACTCTGGGACAGTAATTACCCCTCTCACTCTGGGACAGTAATTACCCTCTCACACTGTGACAGTAATTACCCCTCTCACTCTGGGACAGTAATTACCCATCTCACTCTGGGACAGTAATTATCCCTACCACTCTGGGACAGTAAATACATCTCTCACTCTGGGACAGCAATTACCCCTCTCACTCTGGGACAGTAATTACCCTCTCACTGTGGGACAGTAATTACCCGCTCACTCTGGGACATTATTTACCCCTCTCACTCTGGGACACTAATTACCCCTCTCACTCTGGGACAGTAATTACCCCTCTCACTCTGGGACAGTAATTACGCTCTCACTCTGGGACAGTAATTACCCCTCTGACTCTGCGACAGAAATTACCCTCTCACTCTGGAACATTAATTACCCCTCTCACTCTGGGACACTAATTACCCCTATCACTCTGTGACAGTAATTACCCCCTCACTCTGTGACAGTAATTACCCCCCTCACTCTGGGACACTAATTACCCCTCTCACTCTGGGACAATAATTACCCCTCTCACTCTGGGCCAGTAATTACCCTCACTCTGCGACAGTAATTACCCCTCTCACACTGTGACAGTAATTACCCCTCTCAGTCTGGGACAGTAATTGCCCCCCTCACTCTGGGACAGTAATTATCCCTCTCACTCTGGGACAGTAATTACCCCTCTCACTCTGGGACAGTAATTAACCCTCTCACTCTGGGACAGTAATAACCCCTCACACTCTGGGACAGTAATTACCCTCTCACTCTGGAACATTAATTACCGCTCTCACTCTGGGACACTAATACCCTATCACTCTGTGACAGTAATTAAGCCCCTCACTCTGTGACAGTAATTACCCCTCTCACTCTAGGACAGTAATTAACCCTCTCACTCTGGGACAGTAATAACCCCTCACACTCTGGGACAGTAATTACCCTCTCACTCTGGAACATTAATTACCGCTCTCACTCTGGGACACGAATGCCCGATCACTCTGTGACAGTAATTAAGCCCCTCACTCTGTGACAGTAATTACCCCTCTCACTCTAGGACAGTAATTACCCCTCTCACTCTGGGACAGTAATTACCCTCTCACTCTGGGACAGTAATTACCCCCCTCACTCTGGGACAGTAATTACCCCTCTCACTCTGGGACAGTAATTACCCCTCTCACTCTTGGACAGTAATTACTCCTCTCACTCTGGGACAGTAATTACCCTCTCACTCTGGGACAGTAATTATCCCTACCACTCTGGGACAGTAATTATATCTCTCACTCTGGGACAGTCATTACCCATCTCACTCTGGGACACTAATTACCCCTCTCACTCTGGGACAGTAATTACCACACTCACTCTTGGACAGTAATTACCGCTCTCACTCTGGTAAAGTTATTCCCCTCTCACTCTGGGACAGTAATTACCTCCCACACTCTGGCACAGTAATTACCCCTCTCACTGTGGGACAGTAATTACCCTCTCACTGTGGGACAGTAATTACCCCCTCACTCTGAGACATTATTTACCCCTCTCAATCTGGGACACTAATTACCCCTCTCACTCTGGGACAGTAATTACCCCTCTCACTCTGGGACAGTAATTACTCGCTCACTCTGGGACAGTAATTACCCCTCTCACACTGGGGCAGTAATTACCCCTCTCACTCTGGGACAGTAATTACCCCTCACACTCTGGGACAGTAATTACCCCTCTCACTCTGGGACAGTAATTACCCCTCTCACTCTGTGACAGTAATTACCCTCTCACTGTGGGACAGTAATTACCCTCTCACTGTGGGACAGTAATTACCCGCTCACTCTGGGACATTATTTACCCCTCTCACTCTGGGACACTAATTACCCCTCTCACTCTGGGACAGTAATGACCCCTCTCACTCTGGGACAGTAATTACTCTCTCACTCTGGGACAGTAATTACCCCTCTCACTCTGCGACAGTAATTACCCTCTCACTCTGGAACATTAATTACCCCTCTCACTCTGGGACACGAATTACCCCTATCACTCTGTGACAGTAATTACCCCCCTCACTCTGTGACATTAATTACCCCCCTCACTCTGGGACACTAATTACCCCTCTCACTCTGGGACAATAATTACCCATCTCACTCTGGGACAGTAATTACCCTCTCACTCTGGGACAGTAATTACCCCTCACACTCTGGGACAGTAATTACTCTCTCACTCTGCGACAGTAATTACCCCTCTCACACTGTCACAGTAATTACCCCTCTCACTCTGGGACAGTAATTACTCGCTCACTCTGGGACAGTAATTACCCCTCTCACACTGGGGCAGTAATTACCCCTCTCACTCTGGGACAGTAATTACCCCTCACACTCTGGGACAGTAATTACCCCTCTCACTCTGGGACAGTAATTACCCCTCTCACTCTGTGACAGTAATTACCCTCTCACTGTGGGACAGTAATTACCCTCTCACTGTGGGACAGTAATTACCCGCTCACTCTGGGACATTATTTACCCCTCTCACTCTGGGACACTAATTACCCCTCTCACTCTGGGACAGTAATGACCCCTCTCACTCTGGGACAGTAATTACTCTCTCACTCTGGGACAGTAATTACCCCTCTCACTCTGCGACAGTAATTACCCTCTCACTCTGGAACATTAATTACCCCTCTCACTCTGGGACACGAATTACCCCTATCATTCTGTGACAGTAATTACCCCCCTCACTCTGTGACATTAATTACCCCCCTCACTCTGGGACACGAATTACCCCTCTCACTCTGGGACAATAATTACCCATCTCACTCTGGGACAGTAATTACCCTCTCACTCTGGGACAGTAATTACCCCCCACACTCTGGGACAGTAATTACTCTCTCACTCTGCGACAGTAATTACCCCTCTCACACTGTGACAGTAATTACCCCTCTCACTCTGGGACAGTAATTACCCATCTAACTCTGGGACACTAATTACCCCTCACACTCTGGGACAGTAATTACCCCTCTCACTCTGGGACAGTAATTACCCCTCTCACTCTGGGACAGTAATTACCCCTCTCACTGTAGGACAGTAATTACCCTCTCACTGTGGGACAGTAATTACCCCCTCACTCTGGGACATTATTTACCACTCTCACTCTGGGACACTAATTACCCCTCTCACTCTGTGACAGTAATTGCCCCTCTCACACTGTGACAGTAATTACCCCTCTCACTCTGGGACAGTAATTACTCCTCTCACACTGTGACAGTAATTACACCTCTCACTCTGGGACAGTAATTACCCCTCTCACTCTGGGACACTAATTACCCCTCACACTCTGGGACAGTAATTACCCCTCTCACTCTGGGACAGTAATTACCCCTCTCACACTGTGACAGTAATTACCCCTCTCACTCTGGGACAGTAATTACCCCTCTCACTCTGGGACACTAATTACCCCTCACACTCTGGGACAGTAATTACCCCTCTCACTCTGGGACAGTAATTACCCCTCTCACACTGTGACAGTAATTACCCCTCTCACTCTGGGACAGCAATTACCCATCTCACTCTGGGACAGTAATTACCCCTCTGACTCTGCGACAGAAATTACCCTCTCACTCTGGAACATTAATTACCCCTCTCACTCTGGGACACTAATTACCCCTATCACTCTGTGACAGTAATTACCCCCTCACTCTGTGACAGTAATTACCCCCCTCACTCTGGGACACTAATTACCCCTCTCACTCTGGGACAATAATTACCCCTCTCACTCTGGGCCAGTAATTACCCTCACTCTGCGACAGTAATTACCCCTCTCACACTGTGACAGTAATTACCCCTCTCAGTCTGGGACAGTAATTGCCCCCCTCACTCTGGGACAGTAATTATCCCTCTCACTCTGGGACAGTAATTACCCCTCTCACTCTGGGACAGTAATTAACCCTCTCACTCTGGGACAGTAATAACCCCTCACACTCTGGGACAGTAATTACCCTCTCACTCTGGAACATTAATTACCGCTCTCACTCTGGGACACTAATACCCTATCACTCTGTGACAGTAATTAAGCCCCTCACTCTGTGACAGTAATTACCCCTCTCACTCTAGGACAGTAATTAACCCTCTCACTCTGGGACAGTAATAACCCCTCACACTCTGGGACAGTAATTACCCTCTCACTCTGGAACATTAATTACCGCTCTCACTCTGGGACACGAATGCCCGATCACTCTGTGACAGTAATTAAGCCCCTCACTCTGTGACAGTAATTACCCCTCTCACTCTAGGACAGTAATTACCCCTCTCACTCTGGGACAGTAATTACCCTCTCACTCTGGGACAGTAATTACCCCCCTCACTCTGGGACAGTAATTACCCCTCTCACTCTGGGACAGTAATTACCCCTCTCACTCTTGGACAGTAATTACTCCTCTCACTCTGGGACAGTAATTACCCTCTCACTCTGGGACAGTAATTATCCCTACCACTCTGGGACAGTAATTATATCTCTCACTCTGGGACAGTCATTACCCATCTCACTCTGGGACACTAATTACCCCTCTCACTCTGGGACAGTAATTACCACACTCACTCTTGGACAGTAATTACCGCTCTCACTCTGGTAAAGTTATTCCCCTCTCACTCTGGGACAGTAATTACCTCCCACACTCTGGCACAGTAATTACCCCTCTCACTGTGGGACAGTAATTACCCTCTCACTGTGGGACAGTAATTACCCCCTCACTCTGAGACATTATTTACCCCTCTCAATCTGGGACACTAATTACCCCTCTCACTCTGGGACAGTAATTACCCCTCTCACTCTGGGACAGTAATTACTCGCTCACTCTGGGACAGTAATTACCCCTCTCACACTGGGGCAGTAATTACCCCTCTCACTCTGGGACAGTAATTACCCCTCACACTCTGGGACAGTAATTACCCCTCTCACTCTGGGACAGTAATTACCCCTCTCACTCTGTGACAGTAATTACCCTCTCACTGTGGGACAGTAATTACCCTCTCACTGTGGGACAGTAATTACCCGCTCACTCTGGGACATTATTTACCCCTCTCACTCTGGGACACTAATTACCCCTCTCACTCTGGGACAGTAATGACCCCTCTCACTCTGGGACAGTAATTACTCTCTCACTCTGGGACAGTAATTACCCCTCTCACTCTGCGACAGTAATTACCCTCTCACTCTGGAACATTAATTACCCCTCTCACTCTGGGACACGAATTACCCCTATCACTCTGTGACAGTAATTACCCCCCTCACTCTGTGACATTAATTACCCCCCTCACTCTGGGACACTAATTACCCCTCTCACTCTGGGACAATAATTACCCATCTCACTCTGGGACAGTAATTACCCTCTCACTCTGGGACAGTAATTACCCCTCACACTCTGGGACAGTAATTACTCTCTCACTCTGCGACAGTAATTACCCCTCTCACACTGTCACAGTAATTACCCCTCTCACTCTGGGACAGTAATTACTCGCTCACTCTGGGACAGTAATTACCCCTCTCACACTGGGGCAGTAATTACCCCTCTCACTCTGGGACAGTAATTACCCCTCACACTCTGGGACAGTAATTACCCCTCTCACTCTGGGACAGTAATTACCCCTCTCACTCTGTGACAGTAATTACCCTCTCACTGTGGGACAGTAATTACCCTCTCACTGTGGGACAGTAATTACCCGCTCACTCTGGGACATTATTTACCCCTCTCACTCTGGGACACTAATTACCCCTCTCACTCTGGGACAGTAATGACCCCTCTCACTCTGGGACAGTAATTACTCTCTCACTCTGGGACAGTAATTACCCCTCTCACTCTGCGACAGTAATTACCCTCTCACTCTGGAACATTAATTACCCCTCTCACTCTGGGACACGAATTACCCCTATCATTCTGTGACAGTAATTACCCCCCTCACTCTGTGACATTAATTACCCCCCTCACTCTGGGACACGAATTACCCCTCTCACTCTGGGACAATAATTACCCATCTCACTCTGGGACAGTAATTACCCTCTCACTCTGGGACAGTAATTACCCCCCACACTCTGGGACAGTAATTACTCTCTCACTCTGCGACAGTAATTACCCCTCTCACACTGTGACAGTAATTACCCCTCTCACTCTGGGACAGTAATTACCCATCTAACTCTGGGACACTAATTACCCCTCACACTCTGGGACAGTAATTACCCCTCTCACTCTGGGACAGTAATTACCCCTCTCACTCTGGGACAGTAATTACCCCTCTCACTGTAGGACAGTAATTACCCTCTCACTGTGGGACAGTAATTACCCCCTCACTCTGGGACATTATTTACCACTCTCACTCTGGGACACTAATTACCCCTCTCACTCTGTGACAGTAATTGCCCCTCTCACACTGTGACAGTAATTACCCCTCTCACTCTGGGACAGTAATTACTCCTCTCACACTGTGACAGTAATTACACCTCTCACTCTGGGACAGTAATTACCCCTCTCACTCTGGGACACTAATTACCCCTCACACTCTGGGACAGTAATTACCCCTCTCACTCTGGGACAGTAATTACCCCTCTCACACTGTGACAGTAATTACCCCTCTCACTCTGGGACAGTAATTACCCCTCTCACTCTGGGACACTAATTACCCCTCACACTCTGGGACAGTAATTACCCCTCTCACTCTGGGACAGTAATTACCCCTCTCACACTGTGACAGTAATTACCCCTCTCACTCTGGGACAGCAATTACCCATCTCACTCTGGGACAGTAATTATCCCTACCACTCTGGGACAGTAAATACATCTCTCACTCTGGGACAGCAATTACCCCTCTCACTCTGGGACAGTAATTACCCTCTCACTGTGGGACAGTAATTACCCGCTCACTCTGGGACATTATTTACCCCTCTCACTCTGGGACACTAATTACCTCTCTCACTCTGGGACAGTAATTACCCCTCTCACTCTGGGACAGTAATTACGCTCTCACTCTGGGACAGTAATTACCCCTCTGACTCTGCGACAGAAATTACCCTCTCACTCTGGAACATTAATTACCCCTCTCACTCTGGGACACTAATTACCCCTATCACTCTGTGACAGTAATTACCCCCCTCACTCTGTGACAGTAATTACCCCCCTCACTCTGGGACACTAATTACCCCTCTCACTCTGGGACAATAATTACCCCTCTCACTCTGGGACAGTAATTACCCTCTCACTCTGGGACAGTAATTACCCCTCTCACTCTGGGACAGTAACTACCCTCTCACTCTGGGACAGTAATTACCCGTCTCACTCTGGGACAGTAATTACCCTCTCACTGTGGGACAGTAATTACCCTCTCACTGTGGGACAGTAATTACCCGCTCACTCTGGGACATTATTTACCCCTCTCACTCTGGGACACTAATTACCCCTCTCACTCTGGGACAGTAATTACTCTCTCACTCTGGGACAGTAATTACCCTCTCACTCTGCGACAGTAATTACCCCTCTCACACTGTGACAGTAATTACCCCTCTCACTCTGGGACAGTAATTACCCATCTAACTCTGGGACACTAATTACCCCTCACACTCTGGGACAGTAATTACCCCTCTCACTCTGGGACAGTAATTACCCCTCTCACTGTGGGACAGTAATTACCCTCTCACTGTGGGACAGTAATTACCCTCTCACTGTGGGACAGTAATTACCCTCTCACTCTGGGACATTATTTACCACTCTCACTCTGGGACAGTAATTACTCTCTCACTCTGGGACAGTAATTACCCCTCCCACTCTGGGCCAGTAATTACCCTCTCACTCTGTGACAGTAATTGCCCCTCTCACACTGTGACAGTAATTACCCCTCTCACTCTGGGACAGTAATTACCCATCTAACTCTGGGACACTAATTAGCCCTCACACTCTGGGACAGCAATTACACCTCTCACTCTGGGACAGTATTTACCCCTCTCACTCTGGGACAGTAATTACCCCTCTCACTGTGGGACAGTAATTACCCTCTCACTGTGGGACAGTAATTACCCCCTCACTCTGGGACATTATTTACCACTCTCACTCTGGGACAGTAATTACTCTCTCACTCTGGGACAGTAATTACCCTCTCACTCTGTGACAGTAATTACCCCTCTCACACTGTGACAGTAATTACCCCTCACACTCTGGGCCAGTAATTACCCTCTCACTCTGTGACAGTAATTACCCCTCTCACACTGTGACAGTAATTACCCCTCACACTCTGGGCCAGTAATTACCCTCTCACACTGTGACAGTAATTACCCCTCTCATTCTGGGACAGTAATTACCCCTCTCACTCTGGGACAGTAATTACCCCTCTCACACTGTGACATTAATTACCCCTCTCAGTCTGGGACAGTAATTACCCCTCACACTCTGGGACAGTAATTACCCCTCTCACTCTGGGACAGTAATTACCCCTCTCACTCTGGGACAGTAATTACCCCTCACACTCTGGGACAGTAATTACCCCTCTCACTCTGAGACAGTAATTACCCCTCTCATTCTGGGACAGTAATTACCCTCTCACTCTGGGACAGTAATTATCCCTACCACTCTGGGACAGTAATTACATCTCTCACTCTGGGACAGTAATTACCCCTCTCACTCTGGGACAGTAATTACTCTCTCACTCTGGGACAGTAATTACCCCTCTCACTCTGGGACAGTAATTACCCCTCTCACTCTGGGACAGTAATTACCCCTCTAACTCTGGGACGCTAATTACCCCTCACACTCTGGGACAGTAATTACCCCTCTCAATCTGGGACAGTAAATACATCTCTCACTCTGGAACAGTAATTACCCCTCTCACTCTGGGACAGTAATTACCCTCTCACTCTGGGACACTAATTACCCCTTACACTCTGGGACAGTAATTACCCCTCTCAATCTGGGACAGTAATTACCCCTCCCACTCTGGGCCATTAATTACTCTCTCACTCTGTGACAGTAATTGCCCCTCTCACACTGTGACAGTAATTACCCCTCTCACTTTGGGACAGTAATTACCCCTCTAACTCTGGGACATTAATTACCCCTCACACTCTGGGACAGTAATTACCCCTCTCACTCTGGGACAGTAATTACCCCTCTAACTCTGGGACAGTAATTACCCTCTCACTCTGGGACAGTAATCACCCTCTCACTGTGGGACAGTAATTACCCTCTCACTCTGCGACAGTAATTACCCCTCTCACACTGTGACAGTAATTACCCCTCTCACTCTGGGACAGTAATTACCCATCTAACTCTGGGACACTAATTACCCCTCACACTCTGGGACAGTAATTACCCCTCTCACTCTGGGACAGTAATTACCCCTCTCACTCTGGGACAGTAATTACCCCTCTCACTGTGGGACAGTAATTACCCTCTCACTGTGGGACAGTAATTACCCTCTCACTGTGGGACAGTAATTACCCTCTCACTCTGGGACATTATTTACCACTCTCACTCTGGGACAGTAATTACTCTCTCACTCTGGGACAGTAATTACCCCTCCCACTCTGGGCCAGTAATTACTCTCTCACTCTGTGACAGTAATTGCCCCTCTCACACTGTGACAGTAATTACCCCTCTCACTCTGGGACAGTAATTACCCATCTAACTCTGGGACACTAATTAGCCCTCACACTCTGGGACAGCAATTACACCTCTCACTCTGGGACAGTATTTACCCCTCTCACTCTGGGACAGTAATTACCCCTCTCACTGTGGGACAGTAATTACCCTCTCACTGTGGGACAGTAATTACCCCCTCACTCTGGGACATTATTTACCACTCTCACTCTGGGACAGTAATTACTCTCTCACTCTGGGACAGTAATTACCCTCTCACTCTGTGACAGTAATTACCCCTCTCACACTGTGACAGTAATTACCCCTCACACTCTGGGCCAGTAATTACCCTCTCACTCTGTGACAGTAATTACCCCTCTCACACTGTGACAGTAATTACCCCTCACACTCTGGGCCAGTAATTACCCTCTCACACTGTGACAGTAATTACCCCTCTCAGTCTGGGACAGTAATTACCCCTCTCACTCTGGGACAGTAATTACCCCTCTCACACTGTGACATTAATTACCCCTCTCACTCTGGGACAGTAATTACCCCTCTCACTCTGAGACAGTAATTACCCCTCTCATTCTGGGACAGTAATTACCCTCTCACTCTGGGACAGTAATTACCCCTCTCACTCTGGGACAGTCATTACCCCTCTCACTCTGGGACAGTAATTACCCCTCTCACTCTGGGACAGTAATTACCCCTCTCACTCTGGGACAGTAATTACCCCTCTCACTCTGGGACAGTAATTACCCCTCACACTCTGGGACAGTAATTACCCCTCTCACTCTGAGACAGTAATTACCCCTCTCATTCTGGGACAGTAATTACCCTCTCACTCTGGGACAGTAATTATCCCTACCACTCTGGGACAGTAATTACATCTCTCACTCTGGGACAGTAATTACCCCTCTCACTCTGGGACAGTAATTACTCTCTCACTCTGGGACAGTAATTACCCCTCTCACTCTGGGACAGTAATTACCCCTCTCACTCTGGGACAGTAATTACCCCTCTAACTCTCGGACGCTAATTACCCCTCACACTCTGGGACAGTAATTACCCCTCTCAATCTGGGACAGTAAATACATCTCTCACTCTGGAACAGTAATTACCCCTCTCACTCTGGGACAGTAATTACCCTCTCACTCTGGGACACTAATTACCCCTTACACTCTGGGACAGTAATTACCCCTCTCAATCTGGGACAGTAATTACCCCTCCCACTCTGGGCCAGTAATTACTCTCTCACTCTGTGACAGTAATTGCCCCTCTCACACTGTGACAGTAATTACCCCTCTCACTCTGGGACAGTAATTACCCCTCTAACTCTGGGTCACTAATTACCCCTCACACTCTGGGACAGTAATTACCCCTCTCACTCTGGGACAGTAATTACCCCTCTAACTCTGGGACAGTAATTACCCTCTCACTCTGGGACAGTAATTACCCCTCTCACTCTGGGACAGTAATTATCCCTCTCACTCTGGGACAGTAATCACCCTCTCACTGTGGGACAGTAATTACCATCTCACTGTGGGACAGTAATTACCCTCTCACTCTGGGACATTATTTACCCCTCTCACTCTGGGACAGTAATTACCCCTCTAACTCTGGGACACTAATTACCCCTCACACTCTGGGACAGTAATTACCCCTCACACTCTGGGACAGTAATTACCCCTCTCACACTGTGACATTAATTACCCCTCTCACTCTGGGACAGTAATTACCCATCTAACTCTGGGACACTAATTACCCCTCACACTCTGGGACAGCAATTACCCCTCTCACTCTGGGACAGTAAATACATCTCTCACTCTGGGACGGTAATTACCCCTCTCACTCTGGGACAGTAATTACCCCTCTCACTCTGCGACAGTAATTATCCCTCTCACTCTGGGACAGTAATTACCCTCTCACTGTGGGACAGTAATTACCCTCTCACTGTGGGACAGTAATTACCCTCTCACTCTGGGACATTATTTACCCCTCTCACTCTGGGACAGTAATTACCCCTCTAACTCTGGGACACTAATTACCCCTCTCACTCTGTGACAGTAATTGCCCCTCTCACACTGTGACAGTAATTACCCTCTCACTCTGGGACATTATTTACCCCTCTCACTCTGGGACACTAATTACACCTCTCACTCTGGGACAGTAATTACCCCTCTCACTCTGGGACTGTAATTACTCTCTCACTCTGGGACAGTAATTACCCCTATCACTCTGTGACAGTAATTACCCCGCTCACTCTGTGACAGTAATTACCCCCCTCACTCTGTGACAGTAATTACCCCCCTCACTCTGGGACAGTAATTACCCCCTCACTCTGGGACATTATTTACCACTCACTCTGGGACAGTAATTACTCTCTCACTCTGGGACAGTAATTACCCTCTCACTCTGTGACAGTAATTACCCCTCTTACACTGTGACAGTAATTACCCCTCACACTCTGGGCCAGTAATTACCCTCTCACTCTGTGACAGTAATTACCCCTCTCACACTGTGACAGTAATTACCCCTCACACTCTGGGCCAGTAATTACCCTCTCACACTGTGACAGTAATTACCCCTCTCAGTCTGGGACAGTAATTACCCCTCTCACTCTGGGACAGTAATTACCCCTCTCACACTGTGACATTAATTACCCCTCTCAGTCTGGGACAGTAATTACCCCTCACACTCTGGGACAGTAATTACCCCTCTCACTCTGGGACAGTAATTACCCCTCTCACTCTAGGACAGTAATTACCCCTCTCACTCTGAGACAGTAATTACCCCTCTCATTCTGGGACAGTAATTACCCTCTCACTCTGGGACAGTAATTACCCCTCTCACTCTGGGACAGTCATTACCCCTCTCACTCTGGGACAGTAATTACCCCTCTCACTCTGGGACAGTAATTACCCCTCTCACTCTGGGACAGTAATTACCACTCTCACTCTGAGACAGTAATTACCCCTCTCATTCTGGGACAGTAATTACCCTCTCACTCTGGGACAGTAATTATCCCTACCACTCTGGGACAGTAATTACATCTCTCACTCTGGGACAGTAATTACCCCTCTCACTCTGGGACAGTAATTACTCTCTCACTCTGGGACAGTAATTACCCCTCTCACACTGTGACAGTAATTACCCCTCTCACTCTGGGACAGTAATTACCCATCTCAATCTGGGACAGTAATTATCCCTACCACTCTGGGACAGTAAATACATCTCTCACTCTGGGACAGCAATTACCCCTCTCACTCTGGGACAGTAATTACCCTCTCACTGTGGGACAGTAATTACCCGCTCACTCTGGGACATTATTTACCCCTCTCACTCTGGGACACTAATTACCCCTCTCACTCTGGGACAGTAATTACCCCTCTCACTCTGGGACAGTAATTACTCTCTCACTCTGGGACAGTAATTACCCCTCTGACTCTGCGACAGAAATTACCCTCTCACTCTGGAACATTAATTACCCCTCTCACTCTGGGACACTAATTACCCCTATCACTCTGTGACAGTAATTACCCCCTCACTCTGTGACAGTAATTACCCCCCTCACTCTGGGACACTAATTACCCCTCTCACTCTGGGACAATAATTACCCCTCTCACTCTGGGACAGTAATTACCCTCTCACTCTGGGACAGTAATTACCCCTCTCACTCTGGGACAGTAATTACCCTCTCACTCTGGGACAGTAATTACCCTCTCACTGTGGGACAGTAATTACCCTCTCACTGTGGGACAGTAATTACCCGCTCACTCTGGGACATTATTTACCCCTCTCACTCTGGGACACTAATTACCCCTCACTCTGGGACAGTAATTACCCACTCACTCTGTGACAGTAATTACCCCTCTCACACTGTGACAGTAATTACCCCTCTCACTCTGGGACAGTAATTACCCATCTAACTCTGGGACACTAATTACCCCTCACACTCTGGGACAGTAATTACCCCTCTCACTCTGGGACAGTAATTACCCCTCTCACTCTGGGACAGTAATTACCCCTCTCACTGTGGGACAGTAATTACCCTCTCACTGTGGGACAGTAATTACCCTCTCACTGTGGGACAGTAATTACCCTCTCACTCTGGGACATTATTTACCACTCTCACTCTGGGACAGTAATTACTCTCTCACTCTGGGACAGTAATTACCCCTCCCACTCTGGGCCAGTAATTACTCTCTCACTCTGTGACAGTAATTGCCCCTATCACTCTGTGACAGTAATTACCCCCTCACTCTGTGACAGTAATTACCCCCCTCACTCTGGGACACTAATTACCCCTCTCACTCTGGGACAATAATTACCCCTCTCACTCTGGGACAGTAATTACCCTCTCACTCTGGGACAGTAATTACCCCTCTCACTCTGGGACAGTAATTACCCTCTCACTCTGGGACGGTAATTACCCTCTCACTGTGGGACAGTAATTACCCTCTCACTGTGGGACAGTAATTACCCGCTCACTCTGGGACATTATTTACCCCTCTCACTCTGGGACACTAATTACCCCTCACTCTGGGACAGTAATTACCCACTCACTCTGTGACAGTAATTACCCCTCTCACACTGTGACAGTAATTACCCCTCTCACTCTGGGACAGTAATTACCCATCTAACTCTGGGACACTAATTACCCCTCACACTCTGGGACAGTAATTACCCCTCTCACTCTGGGACAGTAATTACCCCTCTCACTCTGGGACAGTAATTACCCCTCTCACTGTGGGACAGTAATTACCCTCTCACTGTGGGACAGTAATTACCCTCTCACTGTGGGACAGTAATTACCCTCTCACTCTGGGACATTATTTACCACTCTCACTCTGGGACAGTAATTACTCTCTCACTCTGGGACAGTAATTACCCCTCCCACTCTGGGCCAGTAATTACTCTCTCACTCTGTGACAGTAATTGCCCCTCTCACTCTGGGACAGTAATTACCCATCTAACTCTGGGACACTAATTAGCCCTCACACTCTGGGACAGCAATTACACCTCTCACTCTGGGACAGTATTTACCCCTCTCACTCTGGGACAGTAATTACCCCTCTCACTGTGGGACAGTAATTACCCTCTCACTGTGGGACAGTAATTATCCCCTCACTCTGGGACATTATTTACCACTCTCACCCTGGGACAGTAATTACTCTCTCACTCTGGGACAGTAATTACCCTCTCAGTCTGTGACAGTAATTACCCCTCTCACACTGTGACAGTAATTACCCCTCACACTCTGGGCCAGTAATTACCCTCTCACTCTGTGACAGTAATTACCCCTCTCACACTGTGACAGTAATTACCCCTCACACTCTGGGCCAGTAATTACCCTCTCACTCTGTGACAGTAATTACCCCTCTCACACTGTGACAGTAATTACCCCTCACACTCTGGGCCAGTAATTACCCTCTCACACTGTGACAGTAATTACCCCTCTCAGTCTGGGACAGTAATTACCCCTCTCACTCTGGGACAGTAATTACCCCTCTCACACTGTGACATTAATTACCCCTCTCAGTCTGGGACAGTAATTACCCCTCACACTCTGGGACAGTAATTACCCCTCTCACTCTGGGACAGTAATTACCCCTCTCACTCTGGGACAGTAATTACCCCTCTCACTCTGAGACAGTAATTACCCCTCTCATTCTGGGACAGTAATTACCCTCTCACTCTGGGACAGTAATTACCCCTCTCACTCTGGGACAGTCATTACCCCTCTCACTCTGGGACAGTAATTACCCCTCTCACTCTGGGACAGTAATTACCCCTCTCACTCTGGGACAGTAATTACCTCTCTCACTCTGGGACAGTAATTACCCCTCACACTCTGGGACAGTAATTACCCCTCTCACTCTGAGACAGTAATTACCCCTCTCATTCTGGGACAGTAATTACCCTCTCACTCTGGGACAGTAATTATCCCTACCACTCTGGGACAGTAATTACATCTCTCACTCTGGGACAGTAATTACCCCTCTCACTCTGGGACAGTAATTACTCTCTCACTCTGGGACAGTAATTACCCCTCTCACTCTGGGACAGTAATTACCCCTCTCACTCTGGGACAGTAATTACCCCTCTAACTCTGGGACGCTAATTACCCCTCACACTCTGGGACAGTAATTACCCCTCTCAATCTGGGACAGTAAATACATCTCTCACTCTGGAACAGTAATTACCCCTCTCACTCTGGGACAGTAATTACCCTCTCACTCTGGGACACTAATTACCCCTTACACTCTGGGACAGTAATTACCCCTCTCAATCTGGGACAGTAATTACCCCTCCCACTCTGGGCCAGTAATTACTCTCTCACTCTGTGACAGTAATTGCCCCTCACACTCTGGGCCAGTAATTACCCTCTCACTCTGTGACACTAATTACCCCTTACACTCTGGGACAGTAATTACCCCCTCACTCTGGGACATTATTTACCACTCACTCTGGGACAGTAATTACTCTCTCACTCTGGGACAGTAATTACCCTCTCACTCTGTGACAGTAATTACCCCTCTTACACTGTGACAGTAATTACCCCTCACACTCTGGGCCAGTAATTACCCTCTCACTCTGTGACAGTAATTACCCCTCTCACACTGTGACAGTAATTACCCCTCACACTCTGGGCCAGTAATTACCCTCTCACACTGTGACAGTAATTACCCCTCTCAGTCTGGGACAGTAATTACCCCTCTCACTCTGGGACAGTAATTACCCCTCTCACACTGTGACATTAATTACCCCTCTCAGTCTGGGACAGTAATTACCCCTCACACTCTGGGACAGTAATTACCCCTCTCACTCTGGGACAGTAATTACCCCTCTCACTCTAGGACAGTAATTACCCCTCTCACTCTGAGACAGTAATTACCCCTCTCATTCTGGGACAGTAATTACCCTCTCACTCTGGGACAGTAATTACCCCTCTCACTCTGGGACAGTCATTACCCCTCTCACTCTGGGACAGTAATTACCCCTCTCACTCTGGGACAGTAATTACCCCTCTCACTCTGGGACAGTAATTACCACTCTCACTCTGAGACAGTAATTACCCCTCTCATTCTGGGACAGTAATTACCCTCTCACTCTGGGACAGTAATTATCCCTACCACTCTGGGACAGTAATTACATCTCTCACTCTGGGACAGTAATTACCCCTCTCACTCTGGGACAGTAATTACTCTCTCACTCTGGGACAGTAATTACCCCTCTCACACTGTGACAGTAATTACCCCTCTCACTCTGGGACAGTAATTACCCATCTCAATCTGGGACAGTAATTATCCCTACCACTCTGGGACAGTAAATACATCTCTCACTCTGGGACAGCAATTACCCCTCTCACTCTGGGACAGTAATTACCCTCTCACTGTGGGACAGTAATTACCCGCTCACTCTGGGACATTATTTACCCCTCTCACTCTGGGACACTAATTACCCCTCTCACTCTGGGACAGTAATTACCCCTCTCACTCTGGGACAGTAATTACTCTCTCACTCTGGGACAGTAATTACCCCTCTGACTCTGCGACAGAAATTACCCTCTCACTCTGGAACATTAATTACCCCTCTCACTCTGGGACACTAATTACCCCTATCACTCTGTGACAGTAATTACCCCCTCACTCTGTGACAGTAATTACCCCCCTCACTCTGGGACACTAATTACCCCTCTCACTCTGGGACAATAATTACCCCTCTCACTCTGGGACAGTAATTACCCTCTCACTCTGGGACAGTAATTACCCCTCTCACTCTGGGACAGTAATTACCCTCTCACTCTGGGACAGTAATTACCCTCTCACTGTGGGACAGTAATTACCCTCTCACTGTGGGACAGTAATTACCCGCTCACTCTGGGACATTATTTACCCCTCTCACTCTGGGACACTAATTACCCCTCACTCTGGGACAGTAATTACCCACTCACTCTGTGACAGTAATTACCCCTCTCACACTGTGACAGTAATTACCCCTCTCACTCTGGGACAGTAATTACCCATCTAACTCTGGGACACTAATTACCCCTCACACTCTGGGACAGTAATTACCCCTCTCACTCTGGGACAGTAATTACCCCTCTCACTCTGGGACAGTAATTACCCCTCTCACTGTGGGACAGTAATTACCCTCTCACTGTGGGACAGTAATTACCCTCTCACTGTGGGACAGTAATTACCCTCTCACTCTGGGACATTATTTACCACTCTCACTCTGGGACAGTAATTACTCTCTCACTCTGGGACAGTAATTACCCCTCCCACTCTGGGCCAGTAATTACTCTCTCACTCTGTGACAGTAATTGCCCCTCTCACTCTGGGACAGTAATTACCCATCTAACTCTGGGACACTAATTAGCCCTCACACTCTGGGACAGCAATTACACCTCTCACTCTGGGACAGTATTTACCCCTCTCACTCTGGGACAGTAATTACCCCTCTCACTGTGGGACAGTAATTACCCTCTCACTGTGGGACAGTAATTATCCCCTCACTCTGGGACATTATTTACCACTCTCACCCTGGGACAGTAATTACCCCTATCACTCTGTGACAGTAATTACCCCCTCACTCTGTGACAGTAATTACCCCCCTCACTCTGGGACACTAATTACCCCTCTCACTCTGGGACAATAATTACCCCTCTCACTCTGGGACAGTAATTACCCTCTCACTCTGGGACAGTAATTACCCCTCTCACTCTGGGACAGTAATTACCCTCTCACTCTGGGACGGTAATTACCCTCTCACTGTGGGACAGTAATTACCCTCTCACTGTGGGACAGTAATTACCCGCTCACTCTGGGACATTATTTACCCCTCTCACTCTGGGACACTAATTACCCCTCACTCTGGGACAGTAATTACCCACTCACTCTGTGACAGTAATTACCCCTCTCACACTGTGACAGTAATTACCCCTCTCACTCTGGGACAGTAATTACCCATCTAACTCTGGGACACTAATTACCCCTCACACTCTGGGACAGTAATTACCCCTCTCACTCTGGGACAGTAATTACCCCTCTCACTCTGGGACAGTAATTACCCCTCTCACTGTGGGACAGTAATTACCCTCTCACTGTGGGACAGTAATTACCCTCTCACTGTGGGACAGTAATTACCCTCTCACTCTGGGACATTATTTACCACTCTCACTCTGGGACAGTAATTACTCTCTCACTCTGGGACAGTAATTACCCCTCCCACTCTGGGCCAGTAATTACTCTCTCACTCTGTGACAGTAATTGCCCCTCTCACTCTGGGACAGTAATTACCCATCTAACTCTGGGACACTAATTAGCCCTCACACTCTGGGACAGCAATTACACCTCTCACTCTGGGACAGTATTTACCCCTCTCACTCTGGGACAGTAATTACCCCTCTCACTGTGGGACAGTAATTACCCTCTCACTGTGGGACAGTAATTATCCCCTCACTCTGGGACATTATTTACCACTCTCACCCTGGGACAGTAATTACTCTCTCACTCTGGGACAGTAATTACCCTCTCAGTCTGTGACAGTAATTACCCCTCTCACACTGTGACAGTAATTACCCCTCACACTCTGGGCCAGTAATTACCCTCTCACTCTGTGACAGTAATTACCCCTCTCACACTGTGACAGTAATTACCCCTCACACTCTGGGCCAGTAATTACCCTCTCACTCTGTGACAGTAATTACCCCTCTCACACTGTGACAGTAATTACCCCTCACACTCTGGGCCAGTAATTACCCTCTCACACTGTGACAATAATTACCCCTCTCAGTCTGGGACAGTAATTACCCCTCTCACTCTGGGACAGTAATTACCCCTCTCACACTGTGACATTAATTACCCCTCTCAGTCTGGGACAGTAATTACCCCTCACACTCTGGGACAGTAATTACCCCTCTCACTCTGGGACAGTAATTACCCCTCTCACTCTGGGACAGTAATTACCCCTCTCACTCTGAGACAGTAATTACCCCTCTCATTCTGGGACAGTAATTACCCTCTCACTCTGGGACAGTAATTACCCCTCTCACTCTGGGACAGTCATTACCCCTCTCACTCTGGGACAGTAATTACCCCTCTCACTCTGGGACAGTAATTACCCCTCTCACTCTGGGACAGTAATTACCTCTCTCACTCTGGGACAGTAATTACCCCTCACACTCTGGGACAGTAATTACCCCTCTCACTCTGAGACAGTAATTACCCCTCTCATTCTGGGACAGTAATTACCCTCTCACTCTGGGACAGTAATTATCCCTACCACTCTGGGACAGTAATTACATCTCTCACTCTGGGACAGTAATTACCCCTCTCACTCTGGGACAGTAATTACTCTCTCACTCTGGGACAGTAATTACCCCTCTCACTCTGGGACAGTAATTACCCCTCTCACTCTGGGACAGTAATTACCCCTCTAACTCTGGGACGCTAATTACCCCTCACACTCTGGGACAGTAATTACCCCTCTCAATCTGGGACAGTAAATACATCTCTCACTCTGGAACAGTAATTACCCCTCTCACTCTGGGACAGTAATTACCCTCTCACTCTGGGACACTAATTACCCCTTACACTCTGGGACAGTAATTACCCCTCTCAATCTGGGACAGTAATTACCCCTCCCACTCTGGGCCAGTAATTACTCTCTCACTCTGTGACAGTAATTGCCCCTCTCACACTGTGACAGTAATTACCCCTCTCACTCTGGGACAGTAATTACCCCTCTCACTCTGGGACACTAATTACCCCTCACACTCTGGGACAGTAATTACCCCTCTCACTCTGGGACAGTAATTACCCCTCTAACTCTGGGACAGTAATTACCCTCTCACTCTGGGACAGTAATTACCCCTCTCACTCTGGGACAGTAATTATCCCTCTCACTCTGGGACAGTAATCACCCTCTCACTGTGGGACAGTAATTACCATCTCACTGTGGTACAGTAATTACCCTCTCACTCTGGGACATTATTTACCCCTCTCACTCTGGGACAGTAATTACCCCTCTAACTCTGGGACACTAATTACCCCTCACACTCTGGGACAGTAATTACCCCTCACACTCTGGGACAGTAATTACCCCTCTCACACTGTGACAGTAATTACCCCTCTCACTCTGGGACAGTAATTACCCATCTAACTCTGGGACACTAATTACCCCTCACACTCTGGGACAGCAATTACCCCTCTCACTCTGGGACAGTAAATACATCTCTCACTCTGGGACGGTAATTACCCCTCTCACTCTGGGACAGTAATTACCCCTCTCACTCTGCGACAGTAATTATCCCTCTCACTCTGGGACAGTAATTACCCTCTCACTGTGGGACAGTAATTACCCTCTCACTGTGGGACAGTAATTACCCTCTCACTCTGGGACATTATTTACCCCTCTCACTCTGGGACAGTAATTACCCCTCTAACTCTGGGACACTAATTACCCCTCTCACTCTGTGACAGTAATTGCCCCTCTCACACTGTGACAGTAATTACCCTCTCACTCTGGGACATTATTTACCCCTCTCACTCTGGGACACTAATTACACCTCTCACTCTGGGACAGTAATTACCCCTCTCACTCTGGGACAGTAATTACTCTCTCACTCTGGGACAGTAATTACCCCTATCACTCTGTGACAGTAATTACCCCCCTCACTCTGTGATAGTAATTACCCCCCTCACTCTGTGACAGTAATTACCCCCCTCACTCTGGGACAGTAATTACCCCCTCACTCTGGGACATTATTTACCACTCTCACTCTGGGACAGTAATTACTCTCTCACTCTGGGACCGTAATTACCCTCTCACTCTGTGACAGTAATTACCCCTCTTACACTGTGACAGTAATTACCCCTCACACTCTGGGCCAGTAATTACCCTCTCACTCTGTGACAGTAATTACCCCTCTCACACTGTGACAGTAATTACCCCTCACACTCTGGGCCAGTAATTACCCTCTCACACTGTGACAATAATTACCCCTCTCAGTCTGGGACAGTAATTACCCCTCTCACTCTGGGACAGTAATTACCCCTCTCACACTGTGACATTAATTACCCCTCTCAGTCTGGGACAGTAATTACCCCTCACACTCTGGGACAGTAATTACCCCTCTCACTCTGGGACAGTAATTACCCCTCTCACTCTAGGACAGTAATTACCCCTCTCACTCTGAGACAGTAATTACCCCTCTCATTCTGGGACAGTAATTACCCTCTCACTCTGGGACAGTAATTACCCCTCTCACTCTGGGACAGTCATTACCCCTCTCACTCTGGGACAGTAATTACCCCTCTCACTCTGGGACAGTAATTACCCCTCTCACTCTGGGACAGTAATTACCCCTCACACTCTGGGACAGTAATTACCCCTCTCACTCTGAGACAGTAATTACCCCTCTCATACTGGGACAGTAATTACCCTCTCACTCTGGGACAGTAATTATCCCTACCACTCTGGGACAGTAATTACATCTCTCACTCTGGGACAGTAATTACCCCTCTCACTCTGGGACAGTAATTACTCTCTCACTCTGGGACAGTAATTACCCCTCTCACACTGTGACAGTAATTACCCCTCTCACTCTGGGACAGTAATTACCCATCTCAATCTGGGACAGTAATTATCCCTACCACTCTGGGACAGTAAATACATCTCTCACTCTGGGACAGCAATTACCCCTCTCACTCTGGGACAGTAATTACCCTCTCACTGTGGGACAGTAATTACCCGCTCACTCTGGGACATTATTTACCCCTCTCACTCTGGGACACTAATTAACCCTCTCACTCTGGGACAGTAATTACCCCTCTCACTCTGGGACAGTAATTACTCTCTCACTCTGGGACAGTAATTACCCCTCTGACTCTGCGACAGAAATTACCCTCTCACTCTGGAACATTAATTACCCCTCTCACTCTGGGACACTAATTACCCCTATCACTCTGTGACAGTAATTACCCCCTCACTCTGTGACAGTAATTACCCCCCTCACTCTGGGACACTAATTACCCCTCTCACTCTGGGACAATAATTACCCCTCTCACTCTGGGACAGTAATTACCCTCTCACTCTGGGACAGTAATTACCCCTCTCACTCTGGGACAGTAATTACCCTCTCACTCTGGGACAGTAATTACCCTCTCACTGTGGGACAGTAATTACCCTCTCACTGTGGGACAGTAATTACCCGCTCACTCTGGGACATTATTTACCCCTCTCACTCTGGGACACTAATTACCCCTCACTCTGGGACAGTAATTACCCTCTCACTCTGTGACAGTAATTACCCCTCTCACATTGTGACAGTAATTACCCCTCTCACTCTGGGACAGTAATTACCCATCTAACTCTGGGATACTAATTACCCCTCACACTCAGGGACAGTAATTACCCCTCTCACTCTGGGACAGTAATTACCCCTCTCACTCTGGGACAGTAATTACCCCTCTCACTGTGGGACAGTAATTACCCTCTCACTGTGGGACAGTAATTACCCTCTCACTGTGGGACAGTAATTACCCTCTCACTCTGGGACATTATTTACCACTCTCACTCTGGGACAGTAATTACTCTCTCACTCTGGGACAGTAATTACCCCTCCCACTCTGGGCCAGTAATTACTCTCTCACTCTGTGACAGTAATTGCCCCTCTCACACTGTGACAGTAATTGCCCCTCTCACTCTGGGACAGTAATTACCCATCTAACTCTGGGACACTAATTAGCCCTCACACTCTGGGACAGCAATTACACCTCTCACTCTGGGACAGTATTTACCCCTCTCACTCTGGGACAGTAATTACCCCTCTCACTGTGGGACAGTAATTACCCTCTCAGTGTGGGACAGTAATTACCCCCTCACTCTGGGACATTATTTACCACTCTCACTCTGGGACAGTAATTACTCTCTCACTCTGGGACAGTAATTACCCCTCCCACTCTGGGCCAGTAATGACCCTCTCACTCTGCGACAGTAATTACCCCTCTCACTCTGGGACAGTAATTACCCCTCCCACTCTGGGACAGTAATTACTCTCTCACTCTGGGCCAGTAATTACCCTCTCACTCTGTGACAGTAATTACCCCTCTCACACTGTGACAGTAATTACCCCTCACACTCTGGGCCAGTAATTACCCTCTCACTCTGTGACAGTAATTACCCCTCTCAGTCTGGGACAGTAATTACCCCTCTCACACTGTGACATTAATTACCCCTCTCAGTCTGGGACAGTAATTACCCCTCTCACTCTGGGACAGTAATTGCCCCTCTCACTCTGGGACAGTAATTACCCCTCTCACTCTGGGACAGTAATTACCCCTCTCACTCTGGGACAGTAATTACCCCTCTCACTCTGAGACAGTAATTACCCCTCTCATTCTGGGACAGTAATTACCCTCTCACTCTGGGACAGTAATTATCCCTACCACTCTGGGACAGTAATTACATCTCTCACTCTGGGACAGTCATTACCCCTCTCACTCTGGGACAGTAATTACCACACTCACTCTGGGACAGTAATTACCCCTCTCACTCTGGTACAGTTATTACCCCTTTCACTCTGGGACAGTAATTACCTCCCTCACTCTGGCACAGTAATTACCCTCTCACTGTGGGACAGTAATTACCCCTCACTCTGGGACATTATTTACCCCTCTCACTCTGGGACAGTAATTACCCCTCTCACTCTGGGACAGTAATTACTCTCTCACTCTGGGACAGTAATTGCCCCTCTCACTCTGGGACAGTAATTACCCCTCTCACTCTGGGACAGTAATTACCCCTCTAACTCTGGGACACTAATTACCCCTCACACTCTGGGACAGTAATTACCCCTCTCACTCTGGGACAGTAAATACCCCTCTCACTCTGGGACAGTAATTACCCCTCTCACTGTGGGACAGTAATTACCCTCTCACTGTGGGACAGTAATTACCCCCTCACTCTGGGACAGTATTTACCCCTCTCACTCTGGGACAGTAATTACCCCTCTCACTGTAGGACAGTAATTACCCTCTCACTGTGGGACAGTAATTACCCCCTCACTCTGGGACATTATTTACCCCTCTCACTCTGGGACAGTAAGTACATCCCTCACTCTGGGACGGTAATTACCCCTCTCACTCTGGGACTGTAATTACCCATCTCACTCTGGGACAGTAATTACCCCTCTCACTCTGGGACAGTAATTACCCTCTCACTGTGGGACAGTAATTATCCTCTCACTGTGGGACAATAATTACCCGCTCACTCTGGGACATTATTTACCCCTCCCACTCTGGGCCAGTAATGACCCTCTCACTCTGGGACAGTAATTACCCCTCACACTCTGGGACAGTAATTACCCCTCTCACTCTGGGACAGTAATTACCCCTCTCACTCTGGGACAGTAATTACCCCTCACACTCTGGGACAGTAATTACCCCTCTCACTCTGGGACAGTAATTACCCCTCTCACTCTGGGACAGTAATTACCCCTCTCACTCTGGGACAGTAATTACCCCTCTCACTCTGGGACAGTAATTACCCCTCTCACTCTGAGACAGTAATTACCCCTCTCACTCTGGGACAGTAATTACCCCCCTCACTCTGGGACAGTAATTACATCTCTCACTCTGGGACAGTCATTACCCCTCTCACTCTGGGACAGTAATTACCACACTCACTCTGGGACAGTAATTACCCCTCTCACTCTGGTACAATTATTACCCCTTTCACTCTGGGACAGTAATTACCTCCCTCACTCTGGCACAGTAATTACCCCTCTCACTCTGGGACAGTAATTACACCTCTCACTCTGGGACAGTAATTACCCCTCTTACGCTGGGACAGTAATTACCCTCTCACTGTGGGACAGTAATTACCCTCTCACCGTGGGACAGTAATTACCACCTCACTCTGGGACATTATTTACCCCTCTCACTCTGGGACAGTAATTACCCCTCTCACTCTGGGACAGTAATTACTCTCTCACTCTGGGACAGTAATTACCCCTCTCACTCTGGGACAGTAATTACCCCTCTCACTCTGGGACAGTAATTACCCCTCTAACTCTGGGACACTAATTACCCCTCACACTCTGGGACAGTAATTACCCCTCTCACTCTGGGACAGTAAATACATCTCTCACTCTGGAACAGTAATTACCCCTCTCACTCTGGGACAGTAATTACCCTCTCACTCTGCAACAGTAATTACCCCTCTCACACTGTGACAGTCATTACCCCTCTCACTCTGGGACAGTAATTACCCATCTAACTCTGGGACACTAATTACCCCTCTCACTCTGGGACAGTAATTACCCCTCTCACTCTGGGACAGTAATTACCCCTCTCACTCTGGGACAGTAATTACCCCTCTCACTGTAGGACAGTAATTACCCTCTCACTGTGGGACAGTAATTACCCCCTCACTCTGGGACATTATTTACCACTCTCACTCTGGGACAGTAATTACTCTCTCACTCTGGGACAGTAATTACCCCTCGCACTCTGGGCCAGTAATTACTCTCTCACTCTGTGACAGTAATTACCCCTCTCACTCTGGGACAGTAATTACCCCTCTAACTCTGGGACACTAATTACCCCTCTAACTCTGGGACACTAATTACCCCTCACACTCTGGGACAGTAAATACATCTCTCACTCTGGGACGGTAATTACCCCTCTCACTCTGGGACAGTAATTACCCCTCTCACTCTGGGACAGTAATTACCCTCTCACTGTGGGACAGTAATTACCCTCTCACTGTGGGACAATAATTACCCGCTCACTCTGGGACATTATTTACCCCTCTCACTCTGGGACACTAATTACCCCTCTCACTCTGGGATAGTAATTACCCCACTCACTCTGGGACACTAATTACTCCTCTCACTCTGGGACAGTAATTACCCCTCTCACTCTGGGACAGTAATTACCCCTCTCACTCTGCGACAGAAATTACCCTCTCACTCTGGAACATTAATTACCCCTCTCACTCTGGGACACTAATTGCCCCTATCACTCTGTGACAGTAATTACCCCCCTCACTCTGTGACAGTAATTACCCCCCTCACTCTGGGACTCTAATTACCCCTCTCACTCTGAGACAATAATTACCCCTCTCACTCTGGGACAGTAATTACGCCCCTCACTCTGGGACAGTAATTACCCCCCTCACTCTGCGACAGTAATGTCCCCTCTCACACTGTGACAGTAATTACCCCTCTCAATCTGGGACAGTAATTACCCATCTAACTCTGGGACACTAATTACCCCTCACACTCTGGGACAGTAATTACCCCTCTCACTCTGGGACAGTAATTACCCCTCTCACTCTGGGACAGTAATTAGCCCTCTCACTGTGGGACAGTAATTACCCTCTCACTGTGGGACAGTAATTACCCCTCTCAATCTGGGACAGTAATTACCCCTCCCACTCTGGGCCAGTAATTACTCTCTTACTCTGTGACAGTAATTGCCCCTCTCACACTGTGACAGTAATTACCCCTCTCACTCTGGGACAGTAATTACCCCTCTAACTCTGGGACACTAATTACCCCTCACACTCTGGGACAGTAATTACCCCTCTCACTCTGGGACAGTAATTACCCCTCTAACTCTGGGACAGTAATTACCCCTCACACTCTGGGACAGTAATTACCCCTCTCACTCTGGGACAGTAATTACCCCTCTCACTCTGGGACAGTAATTACCCCTCTAACTCTGGGACACTAATTACCCCTCACACTCTGGGACAGTAATTACCCCTCTCACTCTGGGACAGTAATTACTCTCTCACTCTGGGACAGTAATTACCCCTCTCACTCTGGGACAGTTATTACCCCTCTCACTCTGGGACAGTAATTACCCCTCTAACTCTGGGACACTAATTACCCCTCACACTCTGGGACAGTAATTACCCCTCTCACTCTGGGACAGTAAGTACATCTCTCACTCTGGAACAGTAATTACCCCTCTCACTCTGGGACAGTAATTACCCTCTCACTCTGCAACAGTAATTACCCCTCTCACACTGTGACAGTAATTACCCCTCTCACTCTGGGACAGTAATTACCCATCTAACTCTGGGACACTAATTACCCCTCACACTCTGGGACAGTAATTACCCCTCTCACTCTGGGACAGTAATTACCCCTCTCACTCTGGGACAGTAATTACCCCTCTCACTGTAGGACAGTAATTACCCTCTCACTGTGGGACAGTAATTACCCCCTCACTCTGGGACATTATTTACCACTCTCACTCTGGGACAGTAATTACTCTCTCACTCTGGGACAGTAATTACCCCTCCCACTCTGGGCCAGTAATTACTCTCTCACTCTGTGACAGTAATTACCCCTCTCACTCTGGGACAGTAATTACCCCTCTAACTCTGGGACACTAATTACCCCTCTAACTCTGGGACACTAATTACCCCTCACACTCTGGGACAGTAAATACATCTCTCACTCTGGGACGGTAATTACCCCTCTCACTCTGGGACTGTAATTACCCATCTCACTCTGGGACAGTAATTACCCCTCTCACTCTGGGACAGTAATTACCCTCTCACTGTGGGACAGTAATTACCCTCTCACTGTGGGACAATAATTACCCGCTCACTCTGGGACATTATTTACCCCTCTCACTCTGGGACACTAATTACCCCTCTCACTCTGGGACAGTAATTACCCCACTCACTCTGGGACACTAATTACCCCTCTCACTCTGGGACAGTAATTACCCCTCTCACTCTGGGACAGTAATTACCCCTCTCACTCTGCGACAGAAATTACCCTCTCACTCTGGAACATTAATTACCCCTCTCACTCTGGGACACTAATTGCCCCTATCACTCTGTGACAGTAATTACCCCCCTCACTCTGTGACAGTAATTACCCCCCTCACTCTGGGACTCTAATTACCCCTCTCACTCTGAGACAATAATTACCCCTCTCACTCTGGGACAGTAATTACCCCCCTCACTCTGGGACAGTAATTACCCCCCTCACTCTGCGACAGTAATGTCCCCTCTCACACTGTGACAGTAATTACCCCTCTCAATCTGGGACAGTAATTACCCATCTAACTCTGGGACACTAATTACCCCTCACACTCTGGGACAGTAATTACCCCCCTCACTCTGGGACTCTAATTACCCCTCTCACTCTGAGACAATAATTACCCCTCCCACTCTGGGCCAGTAATTACTCTCTCACTCTGTGACAGTAATTGCCCCTCTCACACTGTGACAGTAATTACCCCTCTCACTCTGGGACAGTAATTACTCCTCGAACTCTGGGACACTAATTACCCCTCACACTCTGGGACAGTAATTACCCCTCTCAATCTGGGACAGTAATTACCCCTCCCACTCTGGGCCAGTAATTACTCTCTCACTCTGTGACAGTAATTGCCCCTCTCACACTGTGACAGTAATTACCCCTCTCACTCTGGGACAGTAATTACCCCTCTAACTCTGGGACACTAATTACCCCTCACACTCTGGGACAGTAATTACCCCTCTCACTCTGGGACAGTAATTACCCATCTAACTCTGGGACACTAATTAGCCCTCTCACTGTGGGACACTAATTACCCTCTCACTCTGGGACATTATTTACCCCTCTCACTCTGGGACAGTAATTACCCCTCTAACTCTGGGACACTAATTACCCCTCTCACTCTGTGACAGTAATTGCCCCTCTCACACTGTGACAGTAATTACCCCCCTCACTCTGTGACAGTAATTACCCCCCTCACTCTGGGACACTAATTACCCCTCTCACTCTGGGACAGTAATTACCCCCTCACTCTGGGACAGTAATTTCCCTCTCACTCTGGGACAGTAATTACCCCTCTCACTCTGGGACAGTAATTACTCTCTCACTCTGGGACAGTAATTACCCCTCCCACTCTGGGAAAGTAATTACTCTCTCACTCTGGAACAGTAAGTACCCCTCTCACTCTGCGACAGTAATTTCCCCTCTCACATTGAGACAGTAATTACCCCTCTCACTGTGGGACAGTAATTACCCCTCTCACTCTGGGACAGTAATTACCCCTCTCACTCTGGGACAGTAATTACTCTCTCACTCTGGGACAGTAATTACCCCTCCCACTCTGGGACAGTAATTACCCCTCTCACACTGTGACAGTAATTACCCCTCTCACTCTGGGACAGTAATTACCCATCTCACTCTGGGACAGTAATTACCCATCTAACTCTGGGACACTAATTAGCCCTCTCACTGTGGGACAGTAAGTACCCTCTCACTGTGGGACAGTAATCACCCTCTCACTCTGGGACACTAATTACCCCTCTCACTCTGTGACAATAATTGCCCCTCTCACACTGTGACAGTAATTACCCTCTCACTCTGGGACATTATTTACCCCTCTCACTCTGGGACAGTAATTACCCATCTAACTCTGGGACAGTAATTACCCCCTCACTCTGTTACAATAATTACCCCTCTCATTCTGGGACAGTAATTACCACTCTCACTCTGGGACAGTAATTACCCGTCTCACTCTGGGACAGCAATTACCCCTCTCACTCTGGGACAGTAATTACTCCTCTCACTCTGGGACAGTAATTACCCCAACCCCCACGCTGTGTCATTAATTACCCCTCTCAATCTGGGACAGTAATTCCCCCTCTCACTCTGGGACAGTAATTACTCTCTCACTCTGGGACAGTAATTACCCCTCCCACTCTGGGACAGTAATTAACCCTCTCACTGTGGGACAGTAATTACCCCTCTCAAACTGGGACAGTAATTACCCCTCTCACTCTGGGACAGTAATTACCCCTCTCACTCTGGGACAGTAATTACCCCTCTCACTCTGGGACAGTAATTACCCCAACCCCCACGCTGTGACATTAATTACCCCTCTCACTCTGGGACAGTAATTACCCCTCCCACTCTGGGAAAGTAATTACTCTCTCACTCTGGGACAGTAATTACTCTCTCACTCTGGGACAGTAATTACCCCTCCCACTCTGGGAAAATAATTACTCTCTCACTCTGGGACAGTAATTACCCCTCTAACTCTGGGACACTAATTACCCCTCACACTCTGGGACAGTAATTACCCCCTCACTCTGGGACATTATTTACCCCTCTCACTCTGGGACAGTAATTACTCTCTCACTCTGGGACAGTAATTACCCCTCCCACTCTGGGCCAGTAATTACTCTCTCACTCTGGGACAGTAATTACCCCTCTCACTCTGGGACAGTAATTACCCCTCTCACTCTGGGACAGTAATTACCCCTCTAACTCTGGGACACTAATTACCCCTCACACTCTGGGACAGTAATTACCCCTCTCACTCTGGGACAGTAAGTACATCTCTCACTCTGGAACAGTAATTACCCCTCTCACTCTGGGACAGTAATTACCCTCTCACTCTGCAACAGTAATTACCCCTCTCACACTGTGACAGTAATTACCCCTCTCACTCTGGGACAGTAATTACCCATCTAACTCTGGGACACTAATTACCCCTCACACTCTGGGACAGTAATTACCCCTCTCACTCTGGGACAGTAATTACCCCTCTCACTCTGGGACAGTAATTACCCCTCTCACTGTAGGACAGTAATTACCCTCTCACTGTGGGACAGTAATTACCCCCTCACTCTGGGACATTATTTACCACTCTCACTCTGGGACAGTAATTACTCTCTCACTCTGGGACAGTAATTACCCCTCCCACTCTGGGCCAGTAATTACTCTCTCACTCTGTGACAGTAATTACCCCTCTCACTCTGGGACAGTAATTACCCCTCTAACTCTGGGACACTAATTACCCCTCTAACTCTGGGACACTAATTACCCCTCACACTCTGGGACAGTAAATACATCTCTCACTCTGGGACGGTAATTACCCCTCTCACTCTGGGACACTAATTACCCCTCTCACTCTGGGACAGTAATTACCCCTCTCACTCTGGGACAGTAATTACCCTCTCACTGTGGGACAGTAATTACCCCTCTCACTCTGGGACAGTAATTACCCCTCTCACTCTGGGACAGTAATTACCCCACTCACTCTGGGACACTAATTACCCCTCTCACTCTGGGACAGTAATTACCCCTCTCACTCTGCGACAGAAATTACCCTCTCACTCTGGAACATTAATTACCCCTCTCACTCTGGGACACTAATTGCCCCTATCACTCTGTGACAGTAATTACCCCCCTCACTCTGTGACAGTAATTACCCCCCTCACTCTGGGACTCGAATTACCCCTCTCACTCTGAGACAATAATTACCCCTCCCACTCTGGGCCAGTAATTACTCTCTCACTCTGTGACAGTAATTGCCCCTCTCACACTGTGACAGTAATTACCCCTCTCACTCTGGGACAGTAATTACTCCTCTAACTCTGGGACACTAATTACCCCTCACACTCTGGGACAGTAATTACCCCTCTCAATCTGGGACAGTAATTACCCCTCCCACTCTGGGCCAGTAATTACTCTCTCACTCTGTGACAGTAATTGCCCCTCTCACACTGTGACAGTAATTACCCCTCTCACTCTGGGACAGTAATTACCCCTCTAACTCTGGGACACTAATTACCCCTCACACTCTGGGACAGTAATTACCCCTCTCACTCTGGGACAGTAATTACCCATCTAACTCTGGGACACTAATTAGCCCTCTCACTGTGGGACACTAATTACCCTCTCACTCTGGGACATTATTTACCCCTCTCACTCTGGGACAGTAATTACCCCTCTAACTCTGGGACACTAATTACCCCTCTCACTCTGTGACAGTAATTGCCCCTCTCACACTGTGACAGTAATTACCCCCCTCACTCTGTGACAGTAATTACCCCCCTCACTCTGGGACACTAATTACCCCTCTCACTCTGGGACAGTAATTACCCCCCTCACTCTGGGACAGTAATTTCCCTCTCACTCTGGGACAGTAATTACTCTCTCACTCTGGGACAGTAAGTACCCCTCTCACTCTGCGACAGTAATTTCCCCTCTCACACTGAGACAGTAATTACCCCTCTCACTGTGGGACAGTAATTACCCCTCTCACTCTGGGACAGTAATTACCCCTCTCACTCTGGGACAGTAATTACTCTCTCACTCTGGGACAGTAATTACCCCTCCCACTCTGGGACAGTAATTACCCCTCTCACACTGTGACAGTAATTACCCCTCTCACTCTGGGACAGTAATTACCCATCTCACTCTGGGACAGTAATTACCCATCTAACTCTGGGACACTAATTAGCCCTCTCACTGTGGGACAGTAAGTACCCTCTCACTCTGGGACACTAATTACCCCTCTCACTCTGTGACAGTAATTGCCCCTCTCACACTGTGACAGTAATTACCCTCTCACTCTGGGACATTATTTACCCCTCTCACTCTGGGACAGTAATTACCCATCTAACTCTGGGACAGTAATTACCCCCTCACTCTGTTACAATAATTACCCCTCTCATTCTGGGACAGTAATTACCACTCTCACTCTGGGACAGTAATTACCCGTCTCACTCTGGGACAGCAATTACCCCTCTCACTCTGGGACAGTAATTACTCCTCTCACTCTGGGACAGTAATTACCCCAACCCCCACGCTGTGTCATTAATTACCCCTCTCACTCTGGGACAGTAATTGCCCCTCTCACTCTGGGACAGTAATTACTCTCTCACTCTGGGACAGTAATTACCCCTCCCACTCTGGGACAGTAATTAACCCTCTCACTGTGGGACAGTAATTACCCCTCTCAAACTGGGAAAGTAATTACCCCTCTCACTCTGGGACAGTAATTACCCCTCTCACTCTGGGACAGTAATTACCCCTCTCACTCTGGGACAGTAATTACCCCAACCCCCACGCTGTGACATTAATTACCCCTCTCACTCTGGGACAGTAATTACCCCTCCCACTCTGGGAAAGTAATTACTCTCTCACTCTGGGACAGTAATTACTCTCTCACTCTGGGACAGTAATTACCCCTCCCACTAGGGGAAAATAATTACTCTCTCACTCTGGGACAGTAATTACCCCTCTAACTCTGGGACACTAATTACCCCTCACACTCTGGGACAGTAATTACCCCCTCACTCTGGGACATTATTGACCACTCTCACTCTGGGACAGTAATTACTCTCTCACTCTGGGACAGTAATTACCCCTCCCACTCTGGGCCAGTAATTACTCTCTCACTCTGTGACAGTAATTACCCCTCTCACTCTGGGACAGTAATTACCCCTCTAACTCTGGGACACTAATTACCCCTCTAACTCTGGGACACTAATTACCCCTCACACTCTGGGACAGTAAATACATCTCTCACTCTGGGACGGTAATTACCCCTCTCACTCTGGGACTGTAATTACCCATCTCACTCTGGGACAGTAATTACTCTCTCACTCTGGGACAGTAATTACCATCTCACTGTGGGACAGTAATTACCCTCTCACTGTGGGACAATAATTACCCGCTCACTCTGGGACATTATTTACCCCTCTCACTCTGGGACACTAATTACCCCTCTCACTCTGGGACAGTAATTACCCCACTCACTCTGGGACACTAATTACCCCTCTCACTCTGGGACAGTAATTACCCCTCTCACTCTGGGACAGTAATTACCCCTCTCACTCTGCGACAGAAATTACCCTCTCACTCTGGAACATTAATTACCCCTCTCACTCTGGGACACTAATTGCCCCTATCACTCTGTGACAGTAATTACCCCCCTCACTCTGTGACAGTAATTACCCCCCTCACTCTGGGACTCTAATTACCCCTCTCACTCTGAGACAACAATTACCCCTCTATCTGGGACAGTAATTACCCCCCTCACTCTGGGACAGTAATGTCCCCTCTCACACTGTGACAGTAATTACCCCTCTCAATCTGGGACAGTAATTACCCATCTAACTCTGGGACACTAATTACCCCTCACACTCTGGGACAGTAATTACCCCTCTCACTCTGGGACAGTAATTACCCCTCTCACTCTGGGACAGTAATTAGCCCTCTCACTGTGGGACAGTAATTACCCTCTCACTGTGGGACAGTAATTACCCCCTCACTCTGGGACAGTAATTACCCCTCCCACTCTGGGCCAGTAATTACTCTCTCACTCTGTGACAGTAATTGCCCCTCTCACACTGTGACAGTAATTACCCCTCTCACTCTGGGACAGTAATTACCCCTCTAACTCTGGGACACTAATTACCCCTCACACTCTGGGACAGTAATTACCCCTCTCAATCTGGGACAGTAATTACCCCTCCCACTCTGGGCCAGTAATTACTCTCTCACTCTGTGACAGTAATTGCCCCTCTCACACTGTGACAGTAATTACCCCTCTCACTCTGGGACAGTAATTACCCCTCTAACTCTGAGACACTAATTACCCCTCTCACTCTGTGACAGTAATTACCCCTCTCACACTGTGACAGTAATTACCCCCCTCACTCTGTGACAGTAATTACCCCCCTCACTCTGGGACACTAATTACCCCTCTCACTCTGGGACAGTAATTACCCCCCTCACTCTGGGACAGTAATTTCCCTCTCACTCTGGGACAGTAATTACCCCTCTCACTCTGGGACAGTAATTACTCTCTCACTCTGGGACAGTAATTACCCCTCCCACTCTGGGAAAGTAATTACTCTCTCACTCTGGGACAGTAAGTACCCCTCTCACTCTGCGACAGTAATTTCCCCTCTCACACTGAGACAGTAATTACCCCTCTCACTGTGGGACAGTAATTACCCCTCTCACTCTGGGACAGTAATTACCCCTCTCACTCTGGGACAGTAATTACTCTCTCACTCTGGGACAGTAATTACCCCTCCCACTCTGGGACAGTAATTACCCCTCTCACACTGTGACAGTAATTACCCCTCTCACTCTGGGACAGTAATTACCCATCTCACTCTGGGACAGTAATTACCCATCTAACTCTGGGACACTAATTAGCCCTCTCACTCTGGGACAGTAATTACCCCTCTCACTCTGGGACAGTAATTACTCTCTCACTCTGGGACAGTAATTACCCCTCCCACTCTGGGAAAGTAATTACTCTCTCACTCTGGGACAGTAAGTACCCCTCTCACTCTGCGACAGTAATTTCCCCTCTCACACTGAGACAGTAATTACCCCTCTCACTGTGGGACAGTAATTACCCCCTCACTCTGTTACAATAATTACCCCTCTCATTCTGAGACAGTAATTACCACTCTCACTCTGGGACAGTAATTACCCGTCTCACTCTGGGACAGCAATTACCCCTCTCACTCTGGGACTGTAATTACTCCTCTCACTGTGGGACAATAATTACCCGCTCACTCTGGGACATTATTTACCCCTCTCACTCTGGGACACTAATTACCCCTCTCACTCTGGGACAGTAATTACCCCACTCACTCTGGGACACTAATTACCCCTCTCACTCTGGGACAGTAATTACCCCTCTCACTCTGGGACAGTAATTACCCCTCTCACTCTGCGACAGAAATTACCCTCTCACTCTGGAACATTAATTACCCCTCTCACTCTGGGACACTAATTGCCCCTATCACTCTGTGACAGTAATTACCCCCCTCACTCTGTGACAGTAATTACCCCCCTCACTCTGGGACTCTAATTACCCCTCTCACTCTGAGACAACAATTACCCCTCTATCTGGGACAGTAATTACCCCCCTCACTCTGGGACAGTAATGTCCCCTCTCACACTGTGACAGTAATTACCCCTCTCAATCTGGGACAGTAATTACCCATCTAACTCTGGGACACTAATTACCCCTCACACTCTGGGACAGTAATTACCCCTCTCACTCTGGGACAGTAATTACCCCTCTCACTCTGGGACAGTAATTAGCCCTCTCACTGTGGGACAGTAATTACCCTCTCACTGTGGGACAGTAATTACCCCCTCACTCTGGGACAGTAATTACCCCTCCCACTCTGGGCCAGTAATTACTCTCTCACTCTGTGACAGTAATTGCCCCTCTCACACTGTGACAGTAATTACCCCTCTCACTCTGGGACAGTAATTACCCCTCTAACTCTGGGACACTAATTACCCCTCACACTCTGGGACAGTAATTACCCCTCTCAATCTGGGACAGTAATTACCCCTCCCACTCTGGGCCAGTAATTACTCTCTCACTCTGTGACAGTAATTGCCCCTCTCACACTGTGACAGTAATTACCCCTCTCACTCTGGGACAGTAATTACCCCTCTAACTCTGAGACACTAATTACCCCTCACACTCTGGGACAGTAATTACCCCTCTCACTCTGGGACAGTAATTACCCATCTAACTCTGGGACACTAATTAGCCCTCTCACTGTGGGACACTAATTACCCTCTCACTCTGGGACATTATTTACCCCTCTCACTCTGGGACAGTAATTACCCCTCTAACTCTTGGACACTAATTACCCCTCTCACTCTGTGACAGTAATTGCCCCTCTCACACTGTGACAGTAATTACCCCCCTCACTCTGTGACAGTAATTACCCCCCTCACTCTGGGACACTAATTACCCCTCTCACTCTGGGACAGTAATTACCCCCCTCACTCTGGGACAGTAATTTCCCTCTCACTCTGGGACAGTAATTACCCCTCTCACTCTGGGACAGTAATTACTCTCTCACTCTGGGACAGTAATTACCCCTCCCACTCTGGGAAAGTAATTACTCTCTCACTCTGGGACAGTAAGTACCCCTCTCACTCTGCGACAGTAATTTCCCCTCTCACACTGAGACAGTAATTACCCCTCTCACTGTGGGACAGTAATTACCCCTCTCACTCTGGGACAGTAATTACCCCTCTCACTCTGGGACAGTAATTACTCTCTCACTCTGGGACAGTAATTACCCCTCCCACTCTGGGACAGTAATTACCCCTCTCACACTGTGACAGTAATTACCCCTCTCACTCTGGGACAGTAATTACCCATCTCACTCTGGGACAGTAATTACCCATCTAACTCTGGGACACTAATTAGCCCTCTCACTCTGGGACAGTAATTACCCCTCTCACTCTGGGACAGTAATTACTCTCTCACTCTGGGACAGTAATTACCCCTCCCACTCTGGGAAAGTAATTACTCTCTCACTCTGGGACAGTAAGTACCCCTCTCACTCTGCGACAGTAATTTCCCCTCTCACACTGAGACAGTAATTACCCCTCTCACTGTGGGACAGTAATTACCCCTCTCGCTCTGGGACAGTAATTACCCCTCTCACTCTGGGACAGTAATTACTCTCTCACTCTGGGACAGTAATTACCCCTCCCACTCTGGGACAGTAATTACCCCTCTCACACTGTGACAGTAATTACCCCTCTCACTCTGGGACAGTAATTACCCATCTCACTCTGGGACAGTAATTACCCATCTAACTCTGGGACACTAATTAGCCCTCTCACTGTGGGACAGTAATTACCCTCTCACTGTGGGACAGTAATTACCCTCTCACTCTGGGACACTAATTACCCCTCTCACTCTGTGACAGTAATTGCCCCTCTCACACTGTGACAGTAATTACCCTCTCACTCTGGGACATTATTTACCCCTCTCACTCTGGGACAGTAATTACCCATCTAACTCTGGGACAGTAATTACCCCCTCACTCTGTTACAATAATTACCCCTCTCATTCTGAGACAGTAATTACCACTCTCACTCTGGGACAGTAATTACCCGTCTCACTCTGGGACAGCAATTACCCCTCTCACTCTGGGACTGTAATTACTCCTCTCACTCTGGGACAGTAATTACTCTCTCACTCTGGGACAGTAATTACCCCTCCCACTCTGGGAAAGTAATTACTCTCTCACTCTGGGACAGTAAGTACCCCTCTCACTCTGCGACAGTAATTTCCCCTCTCACACTGAGACAGTAATTACCCCTCTCACTGTGGGACAGTAATTACCCCTCTCACTCTGGGACAGTAATTACCCCTCTCACTCTGGGACAGTAATTACTCTCTCACTCTGGGACAGTAATTACCCCTCCCACTCTGGGACAGTAATTACCCCTCTCACACTGTGACAGTAATTACCCCTCTCACTCTGGGACAGTAATTACCCATCTCACTCTGGGACAGTAATTACCCATCTAACTCTGGGACACTAATTAGCCCTCTCACTGTGGGACAGTAATTACCCTCTCACTGTGGGACAGTAATTACCCTCTCACTCTGGGACACTAATTACCCCTCTCACTCTGTGACAGTAATTGCCCCTCTCACACTGTGACAGTAATTACCCTCTCACTCTGGGACATTATTTACCCCTCTCACTCTGGGACAGTAATTACCCATCTAACTCTGGGACATTAATTACCCCCTCACTCTGTTACAATAATTACCCCTCTCATTCTGAGACAGTAATTACCACTCTCACTCTGGGACAGTAATTACCCGTCTCACTCTGGGACAGCAATTACCCCTCTCACTCTGGGACTGTAATTACTCCTCTCACTCTGGGACAGTAATTACCCCAACCCCCACGCTGTGTCATTAATTACCCCTCTCACTCTGGGACAGTAATTCCCCCTCTCACTCTGGGACAGTAATTACTCTCTCACTCTGGGACAGTAATTACCCCTCCCACTCTGGGACAGTAATTAACCCTCTCACTGTGGGACAGTAATTACCCCTCTCAAACTGGGACAGTAATTACCCCTCTCACTCTGGGACAGTAATTACCCCTCTCACTCTGGGACAGTAATTACCCCTCTCACTCTGGGACAGTAATTACCCCAACCCCCACGCTGTGACATTAATTACCCCTCTCACTCTAGGACAGTAATTACCCCTCCCACTCTGGGAAAGTAATTACTCTCTCACTCTGGGACAGTAATTACCCCTCTCAAACTGGGACAGTAATTACCCCTCTCACTCTGGGACAGTAATTACCCCTCTCACTCTGGGACAGTAATTGCCCCTCTCACTCTGGGACAGTAATTACCCCTCTCACTCTGGGACAGTAATTACCCTCTCACTCTGCTACAGTAATTACCCCTCTCACTCTGGTACAGTTATTACCCCTCTCACTCTGGGACAGTAATTACCCCTCTCACTCTGGGACTGTAATTACCCCTCTCACCCTGGGACAGTAATTACCCTCTCACTCTGCGACAGTAATTACCCCTCTCACACTGTGACAGTAATTACCCCTCTCACTCTGGGACAGTAATTACCCCGCTAACTCTGGGACACTAATTACCCCTCACACTCTGGGACAGTAATTACCCCTCTCACTCTGGGACAGTAATTACCCCTCTCACTGTGGGACAGTAATTACCCTCTCACTGTGGGACAGTAATTACCCCTCTCACTCTGGGACATTATTTACCCCTTTCACTCTGGGACAGTAATTACTCTCTCACTCTGGGACAGTAATTACTCTCTCACTCTGGGACAGTAATTACCCCTCCCACTCTGGGACAGTACTTACTCTCTCACTCTGGGACACTAATTACCCCTCACACTCTGGGACAGTAATTACCCCTCTCACTCTGGGACAGTAATTACCCATCTCACTCTGGGACAGAAATTAACATTCTCACTCTGGGACAGTAATTACCCCTCTCACTCTGGGACAGTAATTACTCTCTCACTCTGGGACAGTAATTACCCCTCTCACTCTGGGACAGTAATTACCCCTCTCACTCTGGGACAGTAATTACCCATCTTACTCTGGGACAGAAATTAACACTCTCACTCTGGGACAGTAATTACCCCTCTCACTCTGGGACAGTAATTACTCTCTCACTCTGGGACAGTAATTACTCTCTCACTCTGGGACAGTAATTACACCTCTCACTCTGGGACAGTAATTACCATCTCACTCTGGGACAGTAATTATGCCTACCACTCTGGGAAAGTAATTACCCTTCTCACTCTGGGACAGTAATTACCCCTCTCACTCTGGGACAGTAATTACCCCTCTCACTCTGGGACACTAATTACCCCTCTCACTCTGGGACAGTAATTACTCCACTCACTCTGGGACAGTAATTACCCTCTCACTGTGGGACAGTAATTACCCTCTCACTCTTGGGACAGTAATTACCCCCTCACTCTGGGACATTATTTACCCCTCTCACTCTGGGACACTAATTACCCCTCTCTCTCTGGGACAGTAATTAATCTCTCACTCTGGGACAGTAATTACCCCTCCCACTCTGGGACAGTAATTACTCTCTCACTCTGGGCCAGTAATTACCCTCTCACACTGTGACAGTAATTACCCCTCTCACACTGTGACAGTAATTACCCCTCTCACTCTGGGACAGTAATTACCTCTGCCACTCTGGGAAAATAATTACTCTCTCACTCTGGGACAGTAATTACCCCTCTCATACTGTGAATGTAATTACCCCTCTCACTCTGCGACAGTAATTACCCCTCTAAATCTGGGACACTTATTACCCCTCACACTCTGGGACAGTAATTACCCCTCTCACTCTGGGACAGTAATTACTATTTCACTCTGGGACAGTAATTACCTCTCTCACTCTGGGACAGTAATTACCCCTCTCACTCTGGGACAGTAATTACCCCTCTCACTCTGGGACAGTAATTACCCATCTCACTCTGGGACAGAAATTACCCCTCTCACTCTGGGACAGTAATTACTATTTCACTCTGGGACAGTAATTACCCATCTCACTCTGGGACAGAAATTACCCCTCTCACTCTGGGACAGTAATTACTATTTCACTCTGGGACAGTAATTACCCCTCTCACTCTGGGACAGTAATTACCCCTCTCAGTCTTGGACAGTAATTACCCCTCTCACTCTGGGACAGTAATTACTATTTCACTCTGGGACAGTAATTACCCCTCTCACTCTGGGACAGTAATTACCCCTCACACTCTGGGACAGTAATTACCCCTCTCACTCTGGGACAGTAATTACCCCTCTCACTCTGGGACAGTAATTACCCCTCTCACTCTGGGACAGTAATTACCCCTATCACTCTGGGACAGTAATTACCCCTCTCACTCTGGGACAGTAATTACCCCTCTCACTCTGGGACTGCAATTATGCCTACCACTCTGGGACAGTAATTACCACCTCACTCTGGGACATTATTTACCCCTTTCACTCTGGGACAGTAATTACCACCTCACTCTGGGACAGTAATTACCCCTCTCACTCTGGGACAGTAATTACTCCTCTCACTCTGGGACAGTAATTATCCCCCTCACTCTGGGACAGTAATTACCCCTCTCACTCTGGGACAGTAATTACCCCTCTCACTCTGGGACAGTAATTATGCCTACCACTCTGGGACAGTAATTACCCCTCTCACTCTGGGACAGTAATTACCCCTCTCACTGTGGGACAGTAATTACCCTCTCACTGTGGGACAGTAATTACCACCTCACTCTGGGACATTATTTACCCCTTTCACTCTGGGACAGTAATTACTCTCTCACTCTGGGACAGTAATTACCCCTCCCACTCTGGGACAGTAATTACTCTCTCACTCTGGGCCAGTAATTACCCTCTCAGTCTGCGACAGTAATTCCCCCTCTCACACTGTGACAGTAATTACCACTCTCACTGTGGGACAGTAATTACCCTCTCACTGTGGGACAGTAATTACCCCTCTAACTCTGGGACACTAATTACCCCTCACACTCTGGGACAGTAATTACCCCTCTCACTCTGGGAGAGTAATTACCCATCTCACTCTGGGACAGAAATTACTCTCTCACTCTGGGACATTAATTACCCCTCTCACTCTGGGACAGTAATTACCCCTCTCACTCTGGGACAGTAATTACCCATCTCACTCTGGGACAGCAATTACCCCTCTCACTCTGGGAGAGTAATTACTCATCTCACTCTGGGACAGAAATTACTCTCTCACTCTGGGACATTAATTACCCCTCACACTCTGGGACAGTAATTACCCCTATCACTCTGGGACAGTAATTACCCCTCTCACTCTGGGACAGTAATTACCCCTCTCACTCTGGGACAGTAATTATGCCTACCACTCTGGGAAAGTAATTACCCTTCTCACTCTGGGACAGTAATTACCCCTCTCACTCTGGGACAGTAATTATCCCTCTCACTCTGGGACACTAATTACCCCCTCACTCTGGGACAGTAATTACCCCTCTCACTCTGGTACAGTTATTACGCCTCTCACTCTGGGACAGTAATTACCCCTCTGACTCTGGGACAGTAATTACCTCTCTCACTCTGGGATAGTAATTACTCCACTCACTCTGGGACAGTAATTACCCTCTCACTGTGGGACAGTAATTACCCTCTCACTGTGCGACAGTAATTACCCCCTCACTCTGGGACATTATTTACCCCTTTCACTCTGGGACAGTAATTACCCATCTCACTCTGGGACAGTAATTACCCCTCCCACTCTGGGAAAGTAATTACCCCTCTCACTCTGGGGCAGTAATTACCCATCTCACTCTGGGACAGAAATTAACATTCTCACTCTGGGACAGTAATTACCCCTCTCACTCTTCGACAGTAATTACTCTCTCACTCTGGGACAGTAATTACCCCTCTCACTCTGGGACAGTAATTACCCCTCTCACTCTGGGACAGTAATTACCCATCTCACTCTGGGACAGAAATTAACACTCTCACTCTGGGACAGTAATTACCCCTCTCACTCTGGGACAGTAATTACTCTCTCACTCTGGGACAGTAATTACTCTCTCACTCTGGGACAGTAATTACACCTCTCACTCTGGGACAGTAATTACCATCTCACTCTGGGACAGTAATTATGCCTACCACTCTGGGAAAGTAATTACCCTTCTCACTCTGGGACAGTAATTACCCCTCTCACTCTGGGACAGTAATTACCCCTCTCACTCTGGGACACTAATTACCCCTCTCACTCTGGGACAGTAATTACCCCTCTCACTCTGGGACACTAATTACCCCTCTCACTCTGGGACAGTAATTACTCCACTCACTCTGGGACAGTAATTACCCTCTCACTGTGGGACAGTAATTACTCTCTCACTCTGGGATAGTAATTACTCCACTCACTCTGGGACAGTAATTACCCTCTCACTGTGGGACAGTAATTACCCTCTCACTGTGCGACAGTAATTACCCCCTCACTCTGGGACATTATTTACCCCTTTCACTCTGGGACAGTAATTACCCATCTCACTCTGGGACAGTAATTACCCCTCCCACTCTGGGAAAGTAATTACCCCTCTCACTCTGGGGCAGTAATTACCCATCTCACTCTGGGACAGAAATTAACATTCTCACTCTGGGACAGTAATTACCCCTCTCACTCTTCGACAGTAATTACTCTCTCACTCTGGGACAGTAATTACCCCTCTCACTCTGGGACAGTAATTACCCCTCTCACTCTGGGACAGTAATTACCCATCTCACTCTGGGACAGAAATTAACACTCTCACTCTGGGACAGTAATTACCCCTCTCACTCTGGGACAGTAATTACTCTCTCACTCTGGGACAGTAATTACTCTCTCACTCTGGGACAGTAATTACACCTCTCACTCTGGGACAGTAATTACCATCTCACTCTGGGACAGTAATTATGCCTACCACTCTGGGAAAGTAATTACCCTTCTCACTCTGGGACAGTAATTACCCCTCTCACTCTGGGACAGTAATTACCCCTCTCACTCTGGGACACTAATTACCCCTCTCACTCTGGGACAGTAATTACTCCACTCACTCTGGGACAGTAATTACCCTCTCACTGTGGGACAGTAATTACCCCTCTCACTCTGGGACAGTAATTACCCCTCTCACTCTGGGACAGTAATTACCCCTCTAACTCTGGGACACTAATTACCCCTCACACTCTGGGACAGTAATTACCCCTCTCACTCTGGGACAGTAAATACATCTCTCACTCTGGAACAGTAATTACCCCTCTCACTCTGGGACAGTAATTACCCTCTCACTCTGCAACAGTAATTACCCCTCTCACACTGTGACAGTCATTACCCCTCTCACTCTGGGACAGTAATTACCCATCTAACTCTGGGACACTAATTACCCCTCACACTCTGGGACAGTAATTACCCCTCTCACTCTGGGACAGTAATTACCCCTCTCACTCTGGGACAGTAATTACCCCTCTCACTGTAGGACAGTAATTACCCTCTCACTGTGGGACAGTAATTACCCCCTCACTCTGGGACATTATTTACCACTCTCACTCTGGGACAGTAATTACTCTCTCACTCTGGGACAGTAATTACCCCTCCCACTCTGGGCCAGTAATTACTCTCTCACTCTGTGACAGTAATTACCCCTCTCACTCTGGGACAGTAATTACCCCTCTAACTCTGGGACACTAATTACCCCTCTAACTCTGGGACACTAATTACCCCTCACACTCTGGGACAGTAAATACATCTCTCACTCTGGGACGGTAATTACCCCTCTCACTCTGGGACTGTAATTACCCATCTCACTCTGGGACAGTAATTACCCCTCTCACTCTGGGACAGTAATTACCCTCTCACTGTGGGACAGTAATTACCCTCTCACTGTGGGACAATAATTACCCGCTCACTCTGGGACATTATTTACCCCTCTCACTCTGGGACACTAATTACCCCTCTCACTCTGGGACAGTAATTACCCCACTCACTCTGGGACACTAATTACCCCTCTCACTCTGGGACAGTAATTACCCCTCTCACTCTGGGACAGTAATTACCCCTCTCACTCTGCGACAGAAATTACCCTCTCACTCTGGAACATTAATTACCCCTCTCACTCTGGGACACTAATTGCCCCTATCACTCTGTGACAGTAATTACCCCCCTCACTCTGTGACAGTAATTACCCCCCTCACTCTGGGACTCTAATTACCCCTCTCACTCTGAGACAATAATTACCCCTCTCACTCTGGGACAGTAATTACCCCCCTCACTCTGGGACAGTAATTACCCCCCTCACTCTGCGACAGTAATGTCCCCTCTCACACTGTGACAGTAATTACCCCTCTCAATCTGGGACAGTAATTACCCATCTAACTCTGGGACACTAATTACCCCTCACACTCTGGGACAGTAATTACCCCTCTCACTCTGGGACAGTAATTACCCCTCTCACTCTGGGACAGTAATTCGCCCTCTCACTGTGGGACAGTAATTACCCTCTCACTGTGGGACAGTAATTACCCCCTCACTCTGGGACAGTAATTACCCCTCCCACTCTGGGCCAGTAATTACTCTCTCACTCTGTGACAGTAATTGCCCCTCTCACACTGTGACAGTAATTACCCCTCTCACTCTGGGACAGTAATTACCCCTCTAACTCTGGGTCACTAATTACCCCTCACACTCTGGGACAGTAATTACCCCTCTCAATCTGGGACAGTAATTACCCCTCCCACTCTGGGCCAGTAATTACTCTCTCACTCTGTGACAGTAATTGCCCCTCTCACACTGTGACAGTAATTACCCCTCTCACTCTGGGACAGTAATTACCCCGCTAACTCTGGGACACTAATTACCCCTCACACTCTGGGACAGTAATTACCCCTCTCACTCTGGGACAGTAATTACCCCTCTCACTGTGGGACAGTAATTACCCTCTCACTGTGGGACAGTAATTACCCCTCTCACTCTGGGACATTATTTACCCCTTTCACTCTGGGACAGTAATTACTCTCTCACTCTGGGACAGTAATTACTCTCTCACTCTGGGACAGTAATTACCCCTCCCACTCTGGGACAGTAATTACTCTCTCACTCTGGGACACTAATTACCCCTCACACTCTGGGACAGTAATTACCCCTCTCACTCTGGGACAGTAATTACCCATCTCACTCTGGGACAGAAATTAACATTCTCACTCTGGGACAGTAATTACCCCTCTCACTCTGGGACAGTAATTACTCTCTCACTCTGGGACAGTAATTACCCCTCTCACTCTGGGACAGTAATTACCCCTCTCACTCTGGGACAGTAATTACCCATCTCACTCTGGGACAGAAATTAACACTCTCACTCTGGGACAGTAATTACCCCTCTCACTCTGGGACAGTAATTACTCTCTCACTCTGGGACAGTAATTACTCTCTCACTCTGGGACAGTAATTACACCTCTCACTCTGGGACAGTAATTACCATCTCACTCTGGGACAGTAATTATGCCTACCACTCTGGGAAAGTAATTACCCTTCTCACTCTGGGACAGTAATTACCCCTCTCACTCTGGGACAGTAATTACCCCTCTCACTCTGGGACACTAATTACCCCTCTCACTCTGGGACAGTAATTACTCCACTCACTCTGGGACAGTAATTACCCTCTCACTGTGGGACAGTAATTACCCTCTCACTCTGGGACAGTAATTACCCCCTCACTCTGGGACATTATTTACCCCTCTCACTCTGGGACACTAATTACCCCTCTCTCTCTGGGACAGTAATTAATCTCTCACTCTGGGACAGTAATTACCCCTCCCACTCTGGGACAGTAATTACTCTCTCACTCTGGGCCAGTAATTACCCTCTCACACTGTGACAGTAATTACCCCTCTCACACTGTGACAGTAATTACCCCTCTCACTCTGGGACAGTAATTACCTCTGCCACTCTGGGAAAATAATTACTCTCTCACTCTGGGACAGTAATTACCCCTCTCATACTGTGACAGTAATTACCCCTCTCACTCTGCGACAGTAATTACCCCTCTAAATCTGGGACACTTATTACCCCTCACACTCTGGGACAGTAATTACCCCTCTCACTCTGGGACAGAAATTACCCCTCTCACTCTGGGACAGTAATTACTATTTCACTCTGGGACAGTAATTACCTCTCTCACTCTGGGACAGTAATTACCCCTCTCACTCTGGGACAGTAATTACCCCTCTCACTCTGGGACAGTAATTACCCATCTCACTCTGGGACAGAAATTACCCCTCTCACTCTGGGACAGTAATTACTATTTCACTCTGGGACAGTAATTACCCATCTCACTCTGGGACAGAAATTACCCCTCTCACTCTGGGACAGTAATTACTATTTCACTCTGGGACAGTAATTACCCCTCTCACTCTGGGACAGTAATTACCCCTCTCAGTCTTGGACAGTAATTACCCCTCTCACTCTGGGACAGTAATTACTATTTCACTCTGGGACAGTAATTACCCCTCTCACTCTGGGACAGTAATTACCCCTCACACTCTGGGACAGTAATTACCCCTCTCACTCTGGGACAGTAATTACCCCTCTCACTCTGGGACAGTAATTACCCCTCTCACTCTGGGACAGTAATTACCCCTATCACTCTGGGACAGTAATTACCCCTCTCACTCTGGGACAGTAATTACCCCTCTCACTCTGGGACTGCAATTATGCCTACCACTCTGGGACAGTAATTACCACCTCACTCTGGGACATTATTTACCCCTTTCACTCTGGGACAGTAATTACCACCTCACTCTGGGACAGTAATTACCCCTCTCACTCTGGGACAGTAATTACTCCTCTCACTCTGGGACAGTAATTATCCCCCTCACTCTGGGACAGTAATTACCCCTCTCACTCTGGGACAGTAATTACCCCTCTCACTCTGGGACACTAATTATGCCTACCACTCTGGGACAGTAATTACCCCTCTCACTCTGGGACAGTAATTACCCCTCTCACTGTGGGACAGTAATTACCCTCTCACTTTGGGACAGTAATTACCACCTCACTCTGGGACATTATTTACCCCTTTCACTCTGGGACAGTAATTACTCTCTCACTCTGGGACAGTAATTACCCCTCCCACTCTGGGACAGTAATTACTCTCTCACTCTGGGCCAGTAATTACCCTCTCAGTCTGCGACAGTAATTCCCCCTCTCACACTGTGACAGTAATTACCACTCTCACTGTGGGACAGTAATTACCCTCTCACTGTGGGACAGTAATTACCCCTCTAACTCTGGGACACTAATTACCCCTCACACTCTGGGACAGTAATTACCCCTCTCACTCTGGGAGAGTAATTACCCATCTCACTCTGGGACAGAAATTACTCTCTCACTCTGGGACATTAATTACCCCTCTCACTCTGGGACAGTAATTACCCCTCTCACTCTGGGACAGTAATTACCCATCTCACTCTGGGACAGCAATTACCCCTCTCACTCTGGGAGAGTAATTACTCATCTCACTCTGGGACAGAAATTACTCTCTCACTCTGGGACATTAATTACCCCTCACACTCTGGGACAGTAATTACCCCTATCACTCTGGGACAGTAATTACCCCTCTCACTCTGGGACAGTAATTACCCCTCTCACTCTGGGACAGTAATTATGCCTACCACTCTGGGAAAGTAATTACCCTTCTCACTCTGGGACAGTAATTACCCCTCTCACTCTGGGACAGTAATTATCCCTCTCACTCTGGGACACTAATTACCCCTCTCACTCTGGGACAGTAATTACCCCTCTCACTCTGGTACAGTAATTACCCCTCTCACTCTGGGACAGTAATTACCCCTCTCACTCTGGGACAGTAATTACTCTCTCACTCTGGGACAGTAATTACCCCTCCCACTCTGGGACAGTAATTACCCCTCTCACACTGTGACAGTAATTACCCCTCTCACTCTGGGACAGTAATTACCCATCTCACTCTGGGACAGTAATTACCCATCTAACTCCGAGACACTAATTAGCCCTCTCACTGTGGGACAGTAATTACCCTCTCACTGTGGGACAGTAATTACCCTCTCACTCTGGGACACTAATTACCCCTCTCACTCTGTGACAGTAATTGCCCCTCTCACACTGTGACAGTAATTACCCTCTCACTCTGGGACATTATTTACCCCTCTCACTCTGGGACAGTAATTACCCATCTAACTCTGGGACAGTAATTACCCCCTCACTCTGTTACAATAATTACCCCTCTCATTCTGGGACAGTAATTACCACTCTCACTCTGGGACAGTAATTACCCGTCTCACTCTGGGACAGCAATTACCCCTCTCACTCTGGGACAGTAATTACTCCTCTCACTCTGGGACAGTAATTACCCCAACCCCCACGCTGTGTCATTAATTACCCCTCTCACTCTGGGACAGTAATGCCCCCTCTCACTCTGGGACAGTAATTACTCTCTCACTCTGGGACAGTAATTACCCCTCCCACTCTGGGACAGTAATTAACCCTCTCACTGTGGGACAGTAATTACCCCTCTCAAACTGGGACAGTAATTACCCCTCTCACTCTGGGACAGTAATTACCCCTCTCACTCTGGGACAGTAATTACCCCTCTCACTCTGGGACAGTAATTACCCCAACCCCCACGCTGTGACATTAATTACCCCTCTCACTCTGGGACAGTAATTACCCCTCCCACTCTGGGAAAGTAATTACTCTCTCACTCTGGGACAGTAATTACTCTCTCACTCTGGGACAGTAATTACCCCTCCCACTCTGGGAAAATAATTACTCTCTCACTCTGGGACAGTAATTACCCCTCTAACTCTGGGACACTAATTACCCCTCACACTCTGGGACAGTAATTAACCCTCTCACTCTGGGACAGTAATTACCCCTCTCAAACTGGGACAGTAATTACCCCTCTCACTCTGGGACACTAATTACCCCTCTCACTCTGGGACAGTAATTGCCCCTCTCACTCTGGGACAGTAATTACCCCTCTCACTCTGGGACAGTAATTACCCTCTCACTCTGCTACAGTAATTACCCCTCTCACTCTGGTACAGTTATTACCCCTCTCACTCTGGGACAGTAATTACCCCTCTCACTCTGGGACTGTAATTACCCCTCTCACCCTGGGACAGTAATTACCCTCTCACTCTGCGACAGTAATTACCCCTCTCACACTGTGACAGTAATTACCCCTCTCACTCTGGGACAGTAATTACCCCGCTAACTCTGGGACACTAATTACCCCTCACACTCTGGGACAGTAATTACCCCTCTCACTCTGGGACAGTAATTACCCCTCTCACTGTGGGACAGTAATTACCCTCTCACTGTGGGACAGTAATTACCCCTCTCACTCTGGGACATTATTTACCCCTTTCACTCTGGGACAGTAATTACTCTCTCACTCTGGGACAGTAATTACTCTCTCACTCTGGGACAGTAATTACCCCTCCCACTCTGGGACAGTAATTACTCTCTCACTCTGGGACACTAATTACCCCTCACACTCTGGGACAGTAATTACCCCTCTCACTCTGGGACAGTAATTACCCATCTCACTCTGGGACAGAAATTAACATTCTCACTCTGGGACAGTAATTACCCCTCTCACTCTGGGACAGTAATTACTCTCTCACTCTGGGACAGTAATTACCCCTCTCACTCTGGGACAGTAATTACCCCTCTCACTCTGGGACAGTAATTACCCATCTCACTCTGGGACAGAAATTAACACTCTCACTCTGGGACAGTAATTACCCCTCTCACTCTGGGACAGTAATTACTCTCTCACTCTGGGACAGTAATTACTCTCTCACTCTGGGACAGTAATTACACCTCTCACTCTGGGACAGTAATTACCATCTCACTCTGGGACAGTAATTATGCCTACTACTCTGGGAAAGTAATTACCCTTCTCACTCTGGGACAGTAATTACCCCTCTCACTCTGGGACAGTAATTACCCCTCTCACTCTGGGACACTAATTACCCCTCTCACTCTGGGACAGTAATTACTCCACTCACTCTGGGACAGTAATTACCCTCTCACTGTGGGACAGTAATTACCCTCTCACTCTGGGACAGTAATTACCCCCTCACTCTGGGACATTATTTACCCCTCTCACTCTGGGACACTAATTACCCCTCTCTCTCTGGGACAGTAATTAATCTCTCACTCTGGGACAGTAATTACCCCTCCCACTCTGGGACAGTAATTACTCTCTCACTCTGGGCCAGTAATTACCCTCTCACACTGTGACAGTAATTACCCCTCTCACACTGTGACAGTAATTACCCCTCTCACTCTGGGACAGTAATTACCTCTGCCACTCTGGGAAAATAATTACTCTCTCACTCTGGGACAGTAATTACCCCTCTCATACTGTGACAGTAATTACCCCTCTCACTCTGCGACAGTAATTACCCCTCTAAATCTGGGACACTTATTACCCCTCACACTCTGGGACAGTAATTACCCCTCTCACTCTGGGACAGAAATTACCCCTCTCACTCTGGGACAGTAATTACTATTTCACTCTGGGACAGTAATTACCTCTCTCACTCTGGGACAGTAATTACCCCTCTCACTCTGGGACAGTAATTACCCCTCTCACTCTGGGACAGTAATTACCCATCTCACTCTGGGACAGAAATTACCCCTCTCACTCTGGGACAGTAATTACTATTTCACTCTGGGACAGTAATTACCCATCTCACTCTGGGACAGAAATTACCCCTCTCACTCTGGGACAGTAATTACTATTTCACTCTGGGACAGTAATTACCCCTCTCACTCTGGGACAGTAATTACCCCTCTCAGTCTTGGACAGTAATTACCCCTCTCACTCTGGGACAGTAATTACTATTTCACTCTGGGACAGTAATTACCCCTCTCACTCTGGGACAGTAATTACCCCTCACACTCTGGGACAGTAATTACCCCTCTCACTCTGGGACAGTAATTACCCCTCTCACTCTGGGACAGTAATTACCCCTCTCACTCTGGGACAGTAATTACCCCTATCACTCTGGGACAGTAATTACCCCTCTCACTCTGGGACAGTAATTACCCCTCTCACTCTGGGACTGCAATTATGCCTACCACTCTGGGACAGTAATTACCACCTCACTCTGGGACATTATTTACCCCTTTCACTCTGGGACAGTAATTACCACCTCACTCTGGGACAGTAATTACCCCTCTCACTCTGGGACAGTAATTACTCCTCTCACTCTGGGACAGTAATTATCCCCCTCACTCTGGGACAGTAATTACCCCTCTCACTCTGGGACAGTAATTACCCCTCTCACTCTGGGACAGTAATTATGCCTACCACTCTGGGACAGTAATTACCCCTCTCACTCTGGGACAGTAATTACCCCTCTCACTGTGGGACAGTAATTACCCTCTCACTGTGGGACAGTAATTACCACCTCACTCTGGGACATTATTTACCCCTTTCACTCTGGGACAGTAATTACTCTCTCACTCTGGGACAGTAATTACCCCTCCCACTCTGGGACAGTAATTACTCTCTCACTCTGGGCCAGTAATTACCCTCTCAGTCTGCGACAGTAATTCCCCCTCTCACACTGTGACAGTAATTACCACTCTCACTGTGGGACAGTAATTACCCTCTCACTGTGGGACAGTAATTACCCCTCTAACTCTGGGACACTAATTACCCCTCACACTCTGGGACAGTAATTACCCCTCTCACTCTGGGAGAGTAATTACCCATCTCACTCTGGGACAGAAATTACTCTCTCACTCTGGGACATTAATTACCCCTCTCACTCTGGGACAGTAATTACCCCTCTCACTCTGGGACAGTAATTACCCATCTCACTCTGGGACAGCAATTACCCCTCTCACTCTGGGAGAGTAATTACTCATCTCACTCTGGGACAGAAATTACTCTCTCACTCTGGGACATTAATTACCCCTCACACTCTGGGACAGTAATTACCCCTATCACTCTGGGACAGTAATTACCCCTCTCACTCTGGGACAGTAATTACCCCTCTCACTCTGGGACAGTAATTATGCCTACCACTCTGGGAAAGTAATTACCCTTCTCACTCTGGGACAGTAATTACCCCTCTCACTCTGGGACAGTAATTATCCCTCTCACTCTGGGACACTAATTACCCCTCTCACTCTGGGACAGTAATTACCCCTCTCACTCTGGTACAGTTATTACCCCTCTCACTCTGGGACAGTAATTACCCCTCTGACTCTGGGACAGTAATTACCTCTCTCACTCTGGGATAGTAATTACTCCACTCACTCTGGGACAGTAATTACCCTCTCACTGTGGGACAGTAATTACCCTCTCACTGTGCGACAGTAATTACCCCCTCACTCTGGGACATTATTTACCCCTTTCACTCTGGGACAGTAATTACCCATCTCACTCTGGGACAGTAATTACCCCTCCCACTCTGGGAAAGTAATTACCCCTCTCACTCTGGGGCAGTAATTACCCATCTCACTCTGGGACAGAAATTAACATTCTCACTCTGGGACAGTAATTACCCCTCTCACTCTGGGACAGTAATTACTCTCTCACTCTGGGACAGTAATTACCCCTCTCACTCTGGGACAGTAATTACCCCTCTCACTCTGGGACAGTAATTACCCATCTCACTCTGGGACAGAAATTAACACTCTCACTCTGGGACAGTAATTACCCCTCTCACTCTGGGACAGTAATTACTCTCTCACTCTGGGACAGTAATTACTCTCTCACTCTGGGACAGTAATTACACCTCTCACTCTGGGACAGTAATTACCATCTCACTCTGGGACAGTAATTATGCCTACCACTCTGGGAAAGTAATTACCCTTCTCACTCTGGGACAGTAATTACCCCTCTCACTCTGGGACAGTAATTACCCCTCTCACTCTGGGACACTAATTACCCCTCTCACTCTGGGACAGTAATTACTCCACTCACTCTGGGACAGTAATTACCCTCTCACTGTGGGACAGTAATTACCCTCTCACTCTGGGACAGTAATTACCCCCTCACTCTGGGACATTATTTACCCCTCTCACTCTGGGACACTAATTACCCCCCTCACTCTGGGACAGTAATTACCCCTCTCACTCTGGGACAGTAATTACCCCTCTCACTCTGGGCCAGTAATTACCCTCTCACTCTGCGACAGTAATTACCCCTCTCACACTGTGACAGTAATTACCCCTCTCACTCTGGGACAGTAATTACCCCTCTAACTCTGGGACACTAATTACCCCTCACACTCTGGGACAGTAATTACCCCTCTCACTCTGGGACAGTAATTACCCCTCTCACTCTGGGACAGTAATTACCCCTCTCACTCTGGGACAGTAATTACCCCTCTCACTGTGGGACAGTAATTACCCTCTCACTCTGGGACAGTAATTACCCCTTCCACTCTGGGACAGTAATTACTCTCTCACTCTGAGCCAGTAATTACCCTCTCAGTCTGCAACAGTAATTACCCCTCTCACTCTGCGACTGGAATTTTCCCTCTCACTCTGGGACAGTAATTACCCCTCTCACTCTGGGACAGTAATTACTCTCTCACTCTGGAACAGTAATTACCCCTCTCACTCTGCGACTGGAATTTTCCCTCTCACTCTGGGACAGTAATTACCCCTCACACTCTGGGACAGTAATTACCCCTATCACTCTGGGACAGTAATTACCCCCATCACTCTGGGACAGTAATTACCCCTCTCACTCTGGGACAGTAATTGCCCCTCTCACTCTGCGACAGGAATTATCCCTCTCACTCTGGGACAGGAATGACCCCTCACACTCTGGGACAGTAATTACCCCTATCACTCTGGGACAGTAATTACCCCCCTCACTCTGGGACAGTAATTACCCCTCTCACTCTGGGACAGTAATTACGCCTCTCACTCTGGGACACTAATTACCCCTCTCACTCTGGGACAGTAATTACCCCTCTCACTCTGGTACAGTTATTACCCCTCTCACTCTGGGACAGTAAATATGCCCCTCACTCTGGGACAGTAATTAACCCTCTCACTCTGCGACAGTAATTAACCCTCTCACACTGTGACATTAATTACCCCTCTCACTCTGGGACAGTAATTACCCCTCTAACTCTGGGACACTAATTACCCCTCACACTCTGGGACAGTAATTACCCCTCTCACTCTGGGACAGTAATTACCCCTCTCACTCTGGGACAGTAATTACCCTCTCACTGTGGGACAGTAATTACCCCTCTCACTCTGTTACAATAATTACCCCTCTCACTCTGGGACAGTAATTACCCCTCTTACTCTGGGCCAGTAATTACCCTCTCACTCTGGGACAGTAATTACCCCTCTCACTCTGTTACAATAATTACCCCTCTCACTCTGGGACAGTAATTACCACTCTCACTCTGGGACAGTAATTACCCACCTCACTCTGGGACAGTAATTACCCCTCTCACTCTGGGACAGTAATTACCCTCTCACTCTGGGACAGTAATTACCCCTCTAACTCTGGGACAGTAATTACCCTCTCACTCTTGGACAGTATTTACCCTCTCACTGTGGGACAGTAATTACTCCCTCACTCTGGGACATTATTTACCCTTCTCACTCTGGGACAGTAATTACCCTCTCACTCTGGGACAGTATTTACCCTCTCACTCTGGGACAGTAATTACCCTCATCACTCTGGGACAGTAATTACCCTCTCACTGTGGGACAGTAATTGCTCCCTCACTCTGGGACATTATTTACCCTTCTCACTCTGGGACAGTAATTACCCCCCTCACTCTGGGACAGTAATTACCCCCTCACTCTGGGACAGTAATTACCCCCCTCACTCTGGGACAGTAATTACCCCCTCACTCTGGGACAGTAATTACCCCTCTCACTCTGGGACAGTAATTACCCCCCTCACTCTGGGACAGTAATTACCCCTCTCACTCTGGGACAGTAATTACCCCCTCACTCTGGGACAGTAATTACCCCCTCACTCTGGGACAGTAATTACCCCTCTCACTCTGTGACAGTAATTAACCCCTCACTCTGGGACAGTAATTACCCCTCTCACTCTGGGACAGTAATTACCCCCTCACTCTGGGACAGTAATTACCCCTATCACTCTGGGACAGTAATTACCCTCTCACTCTGGGACAGTAATTACCCCCTCACTCTGGGACAGTAATTACCCCTCTCACTCTGGGACAGTAATTACCCCTCTCACTCTGGGACAGTAATTACCCTCTCACTCTGGGACAGTAATTACCCCTCTCACTCTGGGACAGTAATTACCCCTCTCACTCTGGGACAGTAATTACCCCTCTCACTCTGGGACACTAATTACCCTCTCACTCTGGGACAGTAATTACCCCTCTCACTCTGGGACAGTAATTACCCCTCTCACTCTGGGACAGTAATTACCCCTCACACTCTGGGACAGTAATTACCCCTCTCACTCTGGGACAATAATTACTCTCTCACTCTGGGACAGTAATTACCCCGTCACTCTGGGACAGTAATTACCCCTCTCACTCTGGGACAGTAATTACCCCTCTCACTCTGGGACAGTAATTACCCCTCTCACTCTGGGACAGTAATTACCCCCCTCACTCTGGGACAGTAATTACCCTCTCACTCTGGGACAGTAATTACCCTCTCACTCTGGGACAGTAATTACCCCCCTCACTCTGGGACAGTAATTACCCTCTCACTCTGGGACAGTAATTACCCTCTCACTCTGGGACAGTAATTACCCCTCTCACTCTGGGACAGTAATTACCCTCCCACTCTGGGACAGTAATTACCCCCCTCACTCTGGCACAGTAATTACCCTCTCACTCTGGGACAGTAATTACCCCCTCACTCTGGGACAGTAATTACCCCTCTCACTCTGGGACAGTAATTACCCCTCTCACTCTGGGACAGTAATTACCCCTCTCACTCTGGGACAGTAATTACCCCTCTCCCACTCAGGCCTCAGCTCTCCAACACAGTACATGGGCGACTTTGCACTGCCGCACATTGTTTATCAGTGTGTCGGTGGATGATGAGCAGCTTCCTGCTCCCAACTTAACATCAGTATCAACTGCAGACTGAGCCAATAAAGTCTCGCTGACACCAGCGGCGATTGCAATGCAGGTTACCTATCGAGCAGTGGGGAGCCGGTGGAGATTCAGCCCGGGAGGAGCAGGATTGATCTCCCTCTGTGTTCAACAGCCAGCGTCGCCGGAGAGAAGCTGAGCTTTGGTTTATGCACTCAAGGCTGCACCAATCTTATTTTTTACATATATTGCCAAGAACCCCCACAAACCCTACACAGTGTCACCCACCCAACACACAAACCCACCCACAAATCCCTCAGTACTGCCCCTCCGACAGTGCCCTGCTCCCTCAGTACTGCCCCTCCGACAGTGCGGCACTCCCTCAGTACTGCCTCTCCGACAGTGCAGCACTCCCTCAGTACTGCCCCTCCGACAGTGCCCCGCTCCTTCAGTACTGCCCCTCCGACAGTGCATTGCTCCCTCAGTACTGCCCCTCCGACAGTGCGGCACTCCCTCAGTACTGCCCCTCCGACAGTGCGGCGCTCCCTCAGTACTGCCCCTCCGACAGTGCGGCACTCCCTCAGTACTGCCCCTCCGACAGTGCGGCACTCCCTCAGTCCTGCCCCTCCGACAGTGCGGCACTCCCTCAGTACTGCCCCTCCGACAGTGCAGCACTCCCTCAGTACTGCCCCTCCGACAGTGCGGCGCTCCCTCAGTACTGCCCCTCCGACAGTGCAGTGCTCCCTCAGTACCGCCCCTCCGACAGTGCGGCGCTCCCTCAGTACTGCCCCTCCGACAGTGCGGCACTCCCTCAGTCCTGCCCCTCCGACAGTGCGGCATTCCCTCAGTCCTGCCCCTCCGACAATGCGGCGCTCCCTCAGTCCTGCCCCTCCGACAGTGCGGCGCTCCCTCAGTACTGCCCCTCCGACAGTGCGGCGCTCCCTCAGTACTGCCCCTCCGACAGTGCGGTGCTCCCTCAGTACTGCCCATCTGACAGTGCAGCGCTCCCTCAGTACTGCCCCTCTGACAGTGCGGCGCTCCCTCAGTATTTATGTGTGCGGCTGCATCAAGCTGTGCATAGACCCTTTGTACGCAAGCACCAAGTGTCACCACGTGCTGAGATTCTATCTGTCCCTGGTGTTGCGAAGGATGAGTCTGGCCAGGCTGTCGCAGAACGCACCGAGCAGTTGGACCATGCCTCAGCACCTGTCCTTCGTGGAAAAGTTTTTCAAGAAAAACCCCTTTGACCACAAGGCCATAAAGCAGTGGTCAGCCGCAAGGTCCTGGACACCCTACGGAAGGAGATGATGGATCCTATCAGGCTGTTCCCCGAGCAGACTGTCGAACTCGTTTGGCAGAACGTCTCATCGCCAGAGCTTTCACACAAGCGCCAAGATGTAGCTTGGTTGGTGGTGAGGAGGGCCCTACCCATCAGATCTTTCATACACAGCCGGGGTTTCAGAGACACGGCACTCTGCCCCCGAGTGGGCTGTGGTGCGGACGAGACTCTCATCCATCTCCTTTGGGACTGCCCCTTTGCAAGGCAGGTCTGGAAGGAGATGCAGTGGTTGCTGTCGAGGTTCATCCCAAGCAGCTCCGTAACACAGGACTCTGTGCTCTGTGGGCTGTTCCCAGGGACACACACCGAGACAGACATCACCTGCTGCTGGAGAGCCATCAACTCGGTCAAAGACGCTCTTTGGTCTTCCCGACACTTGCTGGTCTTCCAGAGCAAGGAGATGTCCACGGCCGAGTGTTGCAGACTGACGCAATCCAAGGTCCAGGAGTACGTGCTGAGGGATGCACTAAAGGTTGGTGCAGTCGCCACAAAAGCACGATGGGGAAGGGCCAGAGTTTAAGGCCCTTCCACCACGGTAAACCCAGGGGCTGGAATCAGACCCCCCTCGGGCTGTACTTGTTAATCTGCTTGTATACATCGAGCCCCATGTACTGAAACACACCTGTGTTGCGTCATGTACAATGAAAGTCTCTGCACTGTTTAGTAACTTGTAAAGAAATGTAAATGTATTCTCATCCGTTCCGTGTACTGCTTTCACCTACACAGTGCTACATGTAACGTGATTGGTGATCGGTATTGAAATGTATCCTGCAATGTAATGTAAACCTGTTCTCATCTGCTCCATGTAATATCCTTATTTGCACAGTACTACATGTAACGTGATTTACAGATTGTACTAAACTGCACCTTGAAATTAAATGCACGCTAACGCATTGTATGGAACTGCTGTCAGCATCCAAACCAATTGTATGGAATTGCTGACTGAAAGGTACTGAACTATTTTCCAATGTATTGTGAAAATTTTATATGAATAAAGTATATTTTTGAAAAAACAATTAAAAAAAAACTTCACTTCCGACAGTGCAGCACTCCCTCAGTACTGCCCCTCAGACAGTGCAGCACTCCCTCAGTAATGCCCCTCTGGCAGTGCAGGGTTCCCTCAGTACTGCCCCTCCGACAGTGCGGCACTCCCTCAGTACTGCCCCTCCGACAGTGCGGCACTCCCTCAGTACTGCCCCTCTGGCAGTGCAGGGCTCCCTCAGTAATGCCCCTCTGGCAGTGCGGCGCTCCCTCAGTAATGCCCCTCTGGCAGTGCAGGGTTCCCTCAGTACTGCCCCTCCGACAGTGCGGCACTCCCTCAGTACTGCCCCTCCGACAGTGCGGCACTCCCTCAGTACTGCCCCTCTGGCAGTGCAGCACTCCCTCAGTACTGCCCCTCTGGCAGTGCAGCGCTCCCTCAGTACTGCCCCTCCGACAATGCGGCGCTCCCTCAGTACTGCCCCTCCGACAGTGCGGCACTCCCTCAGTACTGCCCCTCCGACAATGCGGCGCTCCCTCAGTACTGCCCCTCCGACAGTGCGGCGCTCCCTCAGTACTGCCCCTCTGGCAGTGCAGGGCTCCCTCAGTACTGCCCCTCTGACAGTGCGGCACTCCCTCAGTACTGCCCCTCCGACAGTGCGGCGCTCCCTCAGTACTGCCCCTCTGGCAGTGCAGGGCTCCCTCAGTACTGCCCCTCCGACAGTCAGTGCTCCCTCAGTAGTGGGACTGTCGGTCTGAATTATGTGCTTAAAACTCTGGAATGGGACTTGAAACCACAGCCTCAATGTAATACAGCGCCACCTCGTGGAGTACTGATGTAGTACAACTACTGTTGTATTGATAATAAAAGGTCATGTGGCAAGGTCACATGATCACAGTCTTGTTCAGGAGCCATCTTGCCTGTGTGTGCCGTTAGTGGTGTCTGTAAAGATAACACAGTTTGGTGATGAGGATGGGATATTTAGATTCACTAGCTGATGTTTTTGTGGGTTGATAATCCTGCCAACTGATGGAGTAACTTTGAGAGAATCTTTGTTTTGCAGAATAGCTAAAAATCCACGGTAAATTTCAAGCACACTTGGCCGAACTATCGATGTTGCCAGAGTCCAGATGGGAATAATGGGATGCTTGGGTGAGTTCCAGCATGACCGAAAGATTTTCAGAGTGTATGTGGAATGGCTAGAAATGTTTCGCACTGCGAATAGTATTGTCAAAGTCACCGAAGATGTAAACTGTAACTGGGTGGTTTTAGAAAGGAAATGGGTATTTTCTTAATTGAAGCAGGCTCTGAGGTGTATAAAACCCTGAAAAATGTTCTTATTCCTGTCAAGGCAAAGGACCTGCCACTGGTGGAGATTCAGTACTACAGTCCTGAGCCCCTGGAAATTGCTGAAAGTTATCATGTTGAAAAATGAAATCAATTAAATAATGAGGGTATCAGTGAGTACACTGTAGCTTTAAAAAAGCTGTCCATTCTCTGTCATTTCAGAAACTTTCAGGACCAAGCATTGTGTGACCGCTTTGTTTGTGGGATGGAAAATGAAGCAATCAGGAGAAAGCTGTTGACTTTTGATTCAGCTTGTCAGACAGCTATGTCAATGGTTATGGCCGACCAATGGACCCGAGAATTTCACACCATTTCCAGTCGTCAGACAACCGAGGTGAATCGCCTGCAGGCTAAAGGTATAAGGCAGTTGGGCCCCAAGGCCTCAGCAATTGGCTAGGGTAACAGTGCATTGAATTTGGCTGTTGGTGTCTGGGACATCACATTGCTCATATGTGAAGGCAGAGTGTTTCTGCTGCAAGAAAACTGGGAATGTTGCGAAGGCTGAAGAGTAAACCGATGTTCAATGCTATAAGTAGCAATTGCCAGACACTATATAGCATTGAATAGAACCAACAGGATGAGGAGGGCCTGGAGATACACGTCATCAGGAGCACGAGGGTATCTAACAGCGATTTGCAAAGTATCGTCATCCAAGTAGATGTTGCAGGAACCAAGATACCCGGAAATCGATACTGGTACATCCATGTGCGTAGTACCGGAATCACTATATCTCGTCAAGTTGGATGATTTTGCACTGCAGAAATCAAAGATTAAGCTCTGAGGCTACCCAGGAGAGCAAATCCCAGTTGTAGGAAGTATCACCATACCGGTGAAATCCAAGGTAGAAATTGGTTGGCATCACTGAAGCTGGATTGGAATGAGATTTTTCATGTGGAAACAACATTTGCATGGAAAGATGACATCATCAAGCAGTATCTAAAGATGTTCCGCGAAATAGGCCGTTTAATCCAAGACTTCAAGGTGAGTGTCAGAGTGCAGAAGGACGCTAGACCAGTTTACTGCAAGCCACGTCCCGTACCACACACACGCAAGGAGAAAGTTGAGCAAGAACTGACAAAACTAGCAACTGAGAACATTATCTCTAAGGTAGATCTAAGTAATTAGGCTACACCCTATAGGGAAGAAGTGTTCTATTTTTCATACATTGATGAACTACCAGTCACAGCTGAAGAGATTGGTAGAGCAACCAAACGTAACCCAGTTATGTCAAAGATATATGATTACATAGCAAATGGCTGGCCAAACCAGGTATCAGAAGAAGATATTTATCCATACTTTGCTCGTAGGAATGAATTGTCAGTGGATAAAGATTGTATCATGTGTGGAGCTCGTGTAGTTATCCCAAATAAGTTCAGCTCCAAATTGTTAGGAGACCTTCATGACCAGCACCTGGGAATGTGCTTGACCAAGAGTTTTGCACGGAGTTACTCATGGTGACTAGGTTTAGATAAAGATATAGAGTACATCGTCAGTCAATGTACAATATGTTAATTGGTGAGCAAGAAACCACCATCAGTACCGTTACAGCCATAGCAATGGCCTCCCAGGGTGTGGCAAAGGTTACATGTAGATTTTGCTGAACTAGATGGACAGCAATTGATCAAAGTGATAGGTAGTCATTCAAAGTGGGTAGAGGTGTTTCTGATACAGAAAATAACACCAAGTAAAACAGATTTGCAAAAATTGTTTTCTTCATTTGGCTTCCCAGAAGAAATTGTGTCTGATAATGGGCCGCAATTTTGTTCAGAAAAATTTGCACAGTTCATGAGCATAAATAGAGTGAAACATACCAAAGTTCCACCAAACCACCCAGTTTTAAATGGTGCAGTAGAGTACACAGTACAAATGGTAAAACGTGCCCTTATCAAGCAAATGTTGGATCCAAATCCAAGGAATCAGCAGTTGTCATTGCACCACAAACTGGCAAATTCTCTGATGACTTATCGGTCTTTTCCTCATACAGCTACTGGTAGAACACCAGCAGAGTTGTTTCTCAAATGATAGCCACGAACCAGGTTCTTGTTGTTAAAGCCAAACTTGGCACAGTCAGTGTAAGAGAAACAATTAAGACAGAAAGAGAGTCATGATACAGGTAGAGTAAGAGAGAGAAGTGAAATTAAATCGAAAGGTGAGAGTGAAGAACCATCACCATAAGTGGTTAAAGTGGTTACCAGCAAAAGTAGTGAAGATATGTGGCCCTCGCACATATTTGGTCAAGATGTTTGATCATGGAAAGGTTAGGTTTGTTCATATTGATCATATTTTACCTACAGATGTGGAAAGAGTTGGAAGTTGGAATGATTTGATTATTTCTGATGAGTCAGATAGTCTTGTTACATGTCGATTTCCAGTAGCAAATCCTACATCAGATGTACCAGAAACAAGTTCTAGAGAAAGTCAGAATTTAAATCCGAGTCTCAGTCAGACAGACAAACAGTCTGAAGTAGGAGAGTCAGCCGAGAATGAAAGTATCCTCTTCGAAACAGAAAACCAGTAGTTAAGTTTGATTTGTAAATATGGAAAAGTAAGTTCATATATTTTGTTGTGTATACCATGCAAGTTATGTATGATGATTATTTTGTTGTGATAACTTCTTCAATAAGGAGGGAGAAGTGTAATAGAGCTCCACCTGGTGGACTACTGGTGTACAGATAGTAAAAGCTTTTACCGATATAGAAAATGGAAAAGAGTGACTAAAGTAAATGTTGGTCCCTTAGAAGATGAGAAGGGGGATTTAATAATGGGAAATGTGGAAATGGCTGAGAACTTAAATAATTATTTTGCTTCGGTCTTCACAGTGGAAGACACAAAAACCATGCCAAAAATTGCTGGTCACGGGAATGTGGGAAGGGAGGACCTTGAAACAATCACTATCACTAGGGAGGTAGTGCTGGACAGGCTAATGGGACACAAGGTAGACAAGTCCCCTTGTCCTGATGAAATGCATCCCAGGGTATTAAAAGAGATGGCGGAAGTTATAGCAGATGCATTTGTTATAATCTACCAAAATTCTCTGGATTCTGGGGAGGGACCAGCGGATTGGAAAGCAGCTAATGTAACGCCTCTGTTTAAAAAAAGGGGGCAGACAAAAGGCAGGTAAATATAGGCCGGTTAGTTTAACATCTGTAGTGGAGAAAATGCTTGAAACTATCATTAAGGAAGAAATAGCGGGACATCTAGATAGGAATAGTGCAATCAAGCAGACGCAACATGGATTCATGAAGAGGAAATCATGTTTAACTAATTTACTGGAATTCTTTGAGGATATAACGAGCATGGTGGATAGAGATGTACCGATGGATGTGGTGTATTTAGATTTCCAAAAGGCATTCGATAAGGTGCCACACAAAAGGTTACTGCAGAAGATAAAGGTACGCGGAGTCAGAGGAAATGTATTAGCATGGATAGAGAATTGGCTGGCTAACAGAAAGCAGAGAGTCGGGATAAATGGGTCCTTTTCGGGTTGGAAATCGGTGGTTAGTGGTGTGCCACAGGGATCGGTGCTGGGACCACAACTGTTTACAATATACATAGATGACCTGGAAGAGGGGACAGAGTGTAGTGTAACAAAATTTGCAGATGACACTAAGATTAGTGGGAAAGCGGGTTGTGTAGAGGACACAGAGAGGCTGTAAAGAGATTTGGATAGGTTAAGCGAATGGGCTAAGGTTTGGCAGATGGAATACAATGTCGGAAAATGTGAGATCATCCACCTTGGGAAAAAAAACAGTAAAAGGGAATATTATTTGAATGGGGAGAAATTACAACATGCTGTGGTGCAGAGGGACCTGGGGGTCCTTGTGCATGAATCGCAAAAAGTTAGTTTGCAGGTGCAGCAGGTAATCAGGAAGGCGAATGGAATGTTGGCCTTCATTGCGAGAGGGATGGAGTACAAAAGCAGGGAAGTCCTTCTGCAACTGTATAGGGTATTGGTGAGGCCGCACCTGGAGTACTGCGTGCAGTTTTGGTCACCTTACTTAAGGAAGGATATACTAGCTTTGGAGGGGGTACAGAGACGATTCACTAGGCTGATTCCGGAGATGAGGGGGTTACCTTATGATGATAGATTGAGTAGACTGGGTCTTTACTCGTTGGAGTTCAGAAGGATGAGGGGTGATCTTATAGAAACATTTAAAATAATGAAAGGGATAGACAAGATAGAGGCAGAGATGTTGTTTCAACTGATCGGGGAGACTAGAACTAGGGGGCACAGCCTCAAAATACGGGGGAGCCAATTTAAAACCGAGTTGAGAAGGAATTTCTTCGCCCAGAGGGTTGTGAATCTGTGGAATTCTCTGCCCAAGGAAGAAGTTAAGGCTATCTCATTGAATGTATTCAAGTCACAGATAGATAGATTTTTAACCAATAAGGGAATTAAGGGTTACGGGGAGCGGGCGGGTAAATGGAGCTGAGTCCACGGCCAGATCAGCCATGATCTTGTTGAATGGCGGAGCAGGCTCGAGGGGCTAGATGGCCTACTCCTGTTCCTAATTCTTATGTTCTTATGTTCTTATGTACTACAACTACTGATGTATTAATAATAAAAGGTCATGTGGCAAGGTCACATGATCACAGTCTTGTTAAGGAGCCATCTTATTATGTGAGCCTGTTAGTGATGTCTGTAAACATATCACGGTCTGACTCTTCAGCCAGATTTCCCAATCAATGTTATTCAGATGGAGGATCGAACCCACTCCTCAGACAATCAGAGGCACCAACAATAACAAGATACATGATAAGAATTTTAACGTAGTATAACGTCCCAAGGGGCTTCTCAGGAGCAATGTCAGAGCAACATTGGATGCTGAACAAGGGAGATGTTCAGACAGGCAAAAGCTTGCTCGAAGAGGTGGGTTTTAAGGAGCAAGTTAAAAGAGGAGAGAGATGTGGAGAGGTTTAGGGAGAGAATTTTAAAGCTGAGGGTGGAGGCAGCTGAACGCATGGCCGCCAATGGTGGAGCGATTAAAATCGGCAATTCACAGGATATCAGAATTGGAGGAGCGCAGAGATCTCGAAGAGTTGTAGGGCTGGAGGAGGTTACAGAGATAGGGAGGGGTGTAGGGGTGGAGGAGGTTACAGAGATAGGGAGGGGTTTAGGGGCTGGAGGAGGTTACAGAGATAGGGAGGGGTTTAGGGGCTGGAGGGGGTTACAGAGATAGGGAGGGGTGTAGGGGTGGAGGAGGTTACAGAGATAGGGAGGGGTTTAGGGGCTGGAGGAGGTTACAGAGATAGGGAGGGGTTTAGGGGCTGGAGGAGGTTACAGAGATAGGGAGGGGTGTAGGGGCTGGAGGAGGTTACAGAGATAGGGAGGGGTTTAGGGGCTGGAGGAGGTTACAGAGATAGGGAGGGGTGTAGGGGCTGGAGGAGGTTACAGAGATAGGGAGGGGTTTAGGGGCTGGAGGAGGTTACAGAGATAGGGAGGGGTGTAGGGGCTGGAGGAAGTTACAGAGATAGGGAGGGGTGTAGGGGCTGGAGGAGGTTACAGAGATCGGGAGGGGTGTAGGGGCTGGAGGAGGTTACAGAGATAGGGAGGGGCGTGGCCATGGAGGGATTTGAAAATAAGGATGAGAATTTAAATCGGAGCTGTTGGGGGAAAGGTACAACATGAGTTCGATACAGAGTAAAGCTCCCTCTATGCTGTCCCATAAAACACTCCCAGGGAAGGTACAGCACGGGTTAGATACAGAGTAATGCTCCCTCTACACTGTCCCATCAAACACTCCCAGGGCAGGTACAGCACGGGTTAGATACAGAGTAAAGCACTCTCTACATTGTCCCATCAAACACTCCCAGGGCAGGTACAGCACGGGGTTAGATACAGAGTGAAGCTCCCTCTCCACTGTCCCATCAAACACTCCCAGGGCAGGTACAGCACGGGTTAAATACAGAGTAAAGCTCCCTCTACACTGTCCCATCAAACACTCCCAGGGCAGGTACAGGGGGTTAGATACAGAGTAAAGCACACTCTACACTGTCCCATCACACACAGGCAGGTACAGCACGGGTTAGATACAGAGTAAAGGTCCCTCTACACTATCCGATCAAACACCCCCAGGGCTGGGACAGCACGGGCTGAGATACAGAGTAAAGCTCCCTCTACACTGTCCCATCAAACACTCCCAGGGCAGGTACAGCACAGGTTAAATACAGAGTAAAGCTCCCTCTACACTGTCCCATCAAACACTCCCAGGGCAGGTGCAGCACGGGTTAGATACAGAGTAAAGCTCCCTCGACACTGTCCCATCAAACACTCCCAGGGCAGGTACAGCAAGGAGTTAGATACAGAGTAAAGCTCCCTCTACACTGTCCCATCAATACTCCCAGGGCAGGTACAGCACGGGTTAGATACAGAGTGAAGCTCCCTCTACACTGTCCCATCAAACACTCCCAGGGCAGGTACAGCACGGGTTAGATACAGAGTAAAGCTCTCTCGACACTGTCCCATCAAACACTCCCAGGGCAGGTACAGCATGGGTTAGATACAGAGTAAAGCTCCCTCTACAGTGTCCCATCAAATATTCCCAGGGCAGGTACAGCACGGGTTAGATACAGAGTAAAGCTCCCTCTGCACTGTCCCAACAAACACTCCCAGGGCAGGTACAGCACAGGGTTAGATACAGAGTAAAGCTCCCTCTACACTGTCCCATCAAACACTCCCAGGGCAGGTACAGCACGGGGTTAGATACAGAGTGAAGCTCCCTCTACACTGTCCCATCAAACACTCCCAGGGCGAGTACAGCACGGGATATATACAGAATAAAGCTCTCTCTGCACAGGGTTAGATACAGAGTATATAAAAGGGGTCAGAGGGTCGAGTAAGAAGGAGGAACTGAGGGAAATCCTTATTAGTCGGGAAATTGTGTTGTGGAAATTGATGGAATTGAAGGCCGATAAATCCCCAGGGCCTGATGGACTGCATCCCACAGTACTTAAGGAGGTGGCCTTGGAAATAGCGGATGCATTCACAGTCATTTTCCAACATTCCATTGACTCTGGATCAGTTCCTATGGAGTGGAGGGTAGCCAATGTAACCCCACTTTTTAAAAAAGGAGGGAGAGAGAAAACAGGGAATTATAGACCGGTCAGCCTGACCTCAGTAGTGGGTAAAATGATGGAATCAATTATTAAGGATGTCATAGCAGCGCATTTGGAAAGCGATGACGTGATAGGTCCAAGTCAGCATGGATTTGTGAAAGGGAAATCATGCTTGACAAATCTTCTGGAATTTTTTGAGGATGTTTCCAGTAGAGTGGACAAGGGAGAACCAGTTGATGTGGTGTATTTGGACTTTCAGAAGGCTTTCGACAAGGTCCCACACAAGAGATTAATGTGCAAAGTTAAAGCACATGGGATTGGGGGTAGTGTGCTGACATGGATTGAGAACTGGTTGTCAGACAGGAAGCAAAGAGTAGGAGTAAACGGGTACTTTTCAGAATGGCAGGCAGTGACTAGTGGGGTACCGCAAGGTTCTATGCTGGGGCCCCAGCTGTTTACACTGTACATTAATGTATTAGACAAGGGGATTAAATGTAGTATCTCCAAATTTGCGGATGACACTAAGTTGGGTGGCAGTGTGAGCTGCGAGGAGGATGCTATGAGGCTGCAGAGTGACTTGGATAGGTTAGGTGAGTGGGCAAATGCATGGCAGATGAAGTATAATGTGGATAAATGTGAGGTTATCCACTTTGGTGGTAAAAACAGAGAGACAGACTATTATCTGAATGGTGACAGATTAGGAAAAGGGGAGGTGCAAAGAGACCTGGGTGTCATGGTACATCAATCATTGAAGATTGGCATGCAGGTACAGCAGGCGGTTAAGAAAGCAAATGGCATGTTGACCTTCATAGCGAGGGGATTTGAGTACAGGGGCAGGGATGTGTTGCTACAGTTGTACAGGGCCTTGGTGAGGCCACACCTGGAGTATTGTGTACAGTTTTGGTCTCCGAACTTGAGGAAGGACATTCTTGCTATTGAGGGAGTGCAGCGAAGGTTCACCAGACTGATTCCCGGGATGGCGGGACTGACCTATCAAGAAAGACTGGATCAACTGGGCTTGTATTCACTAGAGTTCAGAAGAATGAGAGGGGACCTCATAGAAACGTTTAAAATTCTGATGGGTTCAGACAGGTTAGATGCAGGAAGAATGTTCCCAATGTTGGGGAAGTCCAGAACCAGGGTCACAGTCTAAGGATAAGCGGTAAGCCATTTAGGACTGAGATGAGGAGAAACTTCTTCACCCAGAGAGTGGTGAACCTGTGGAATTCTCTACCACAGAAAGTTGTTGAGGCCAATTCACTAAATATATTCAAAAAGGAGTTAGATGAAGTCCTTACTATGAGGGGGATCAAGGGGTATGGCGAGAAACAGGAATGGGGTACTGAAGTTGCATGTTCAGCCATGAACTCATTGAATGGCGGTGCAGGCTAGAAGGGGCGAATGGCATACATCTGCACCTATTTTCTATGCTTCTATGTTTACACTGTCCCATCAAACACACCCAGGAGCGGTACAGCACGAGGTTAGATACAGAGTAAAGCTCCCTCTACACTGTCCCATCAAACACTCCCAGGCCAGGTACAGCACAGAGTTAGATACAGAGTAAAGCTCTCTCTACACTGTCCCATCAAACACTCCCAGGGCAGGTACAGCACAGAGTTAGATACAGAGTAAAGCTCTCTCTACACTGTCCCATCAAACACTCCCAGGGCAGGTACAGCACGGGTTAGATACAGAGTAAAGCTCCCTCTACATTGTCCCATCAAACACTCCCAGGGCAGGTACAGCATGGGTTAGATACAGAGTAAAGCTCCCTCGACACTGTCCCATCAAATATTCCCAGGGCAGGTACAGCACGGGTTAGATACAGAGTAAAGCTTCCTCTGCACTGTCCCAACAAACACTCCCAGGGCAGGTACAGCACAGGGTTAGATGCAGAGTAAAGCTCCCTCTACACTGTCCCATCAAACACTCCCAGGGCAGGTACAGCACGGGGTTAGATACAGAGTGATGATCCCTCTACACTGTCCCATCAAACACTCCCAGGGCAGGTACAGCACGGGTTAGATACAGAGTAAAGCTCCCTCTACACTTTCCCATCAAACACTCCCAGGGAAGGTACAGGATGGGGTTAGATACAGAGTAAAGCTCTCTCTACACTGTCCCATCAAACACTCCCAGGGCAGGTACAGCACGGGTTAGATCCAGAGTAAAGCTCCCTCGACACTGTCCCATCAAACACTCCCAGGGCAGGTGCAGCACAGGGTTACATACAGAGTAAAGCTCCCTCTACACTGTCCCATCAAACACTCCCAGGGCAGGTACAGCACGGGGTTAGATACAGAGTGATGATCCCTCTGCACTGTCCCATCAAACACTCCCAGGGAAGGTACAGCATGGGGTTAGATACAGTGTAAAGCTCCCGCTACACTGTCACATCACACACTCCCAGGGCAGGTACAGCACGGGTTAGATACAGAGTAAAGCTCCCTCTACACTGTCCCATCAAACACTCCCAGGGCAGGTACAGCACGGGTTAGATACAGAATAAAGCTCCCTCTACACTGTCCCATCAAACACTCCCAGGGCAGGAACCGAGGGTTAGATACAGAGTAAAGCTCCCTCTACACTGTCCCATCAAACACTCCCAGGGCAGGTACAGCACGGGTTAGATACAGAGTAAAGCTCCCTCTACACTGTCCCATCAAACACTCCCAGGGCAGGTACAGCACGGGTTAGATCCAGAGTAAAGCTCCCTCGACACTGTCCCAACCAACACTCCCAGGGCAGGTACTGCACAAGGTTACATACAGAGTAAAGCTCTCTCTGCACTGTCCCATCAAACACTCCCAGGGCAGGAACAGCACGGGTTAGATGCAGAGTAAAGCTCCCTCTACACTGTCCCATCAAACACTCCCAGGGCGGGTACAGCACGGGATAGATACAGAATAAAGCTCTCTCTACACAGGGTTAGATACAGAGTAAAGCTCCCTCTGCACTGTCCCATCAAACACTCCCAGGGCAGGAACAGCACGGGTTAGATGCAGAGTAAAGCTCCCTCGACACTGTCCCATCAAACACTCCCAGGGCAGGTACAGAGGGTTAGATACAGAGTAAAGCTTCCTATACACTGTACCATCAAATACTCCCAGGGCAGGTACAGCACGGGCTTAGATACAGAGTAAGGCTCCCTCTACACTGTCCCATCAAACACACCCAGGGCAGGTACAGGGGGTTAGATACAGAGTAAACATCCCTCTCCAGTGTTCCATCAAACACTCCCAGGGCAGGTACAGCACGGGTTTAGATACAGAATAAAGCTCCCTCTGCACTGTCCCATTAAACACCCCCAGGGCAGGTACAGCACAGGGTTAGAGACAGAGTAAAGCTCCCTCTACACTGTCCCATCAAACAGTCCCAGGGCAGGTACAGCACAGGGTTCGATACAGAGTGAAGCTCCCTCTACACTGTCCCATCAAACACTCCCAGGGCAGGTAAAGCACGGGATAGATACAGAGTAAAGCTCCCTCTACACTGTCCCATCAAACAGTCCCAGGGCAGGTACAGCACAGGTTTCGATACAGAGTAAAGCTCTCTCTACACTGTCCCATCAAACACTCCCAGGGCAGGTACAGCACGGGTTAGAGACAGAGTAAAGCTCCCTCTACTCTGTCCCATCAAACACTCCCAGGGCAGGCACAGCACGGGCTTAGATACAGAGTGAAGCTCCCTCTATACTGTCCCATCAAACACTCCCAGGGCAGGTACAGGGGGTTAGATACAGAGTAAACATCCCTCTACACTGTCCCATCAAAGACTCCCAGGGCAGGTACAGCACGGGGTTAGATCCAGAGTGAAACTCCCTCTACACTGTCACATCAAACACTCCCAGGGCAGGTACAGCACGGTTTAGATGCAGAGTAAAGTTTCTTCTACACTGTCCCAACAAACACTCCCAGGACAGGTACAGCACCGGTTCGATACAGAGTAAAGCGCCCTCTACAGTGTTCCATCAAACACTCCCAGGGCAGGTACAGCACGGGGTTAGATACAGAGTAAAGCTCCCTCTACACTGTCCCATCAAACACTCCCAGGGCAGGTACAGCACAGGGTTCGATACAGAGTAAAGCTCCCTCTACACTGTCCCATCAAACTCTCCCACGGCAGGTACAGCACGGGTTAAAAACAGAGTAAAGCTCCCTCTACACTGTCCCATCAAACATTCCCAGGGCAGGTACAGCACGGGGTTAGATACAGAGTAAAGCTCCCTCTACACTGTCCCATCAAACACTCCCAGGGCAGGTACAGCACGGGCTTAGATACAGAGTGAAGCTCCCTCTACATTGTCCCATCTAACACTCCCAGGGCAGGTCCAGCACGGGGTTAGATGTAGAGTAAAGCTCCCTCTACATTGTCCCATCTAACACTCCCAGGGCAGGTACAGCACGGGCTTAGATACAGAGTGAAGCTCCCTCTACAGTGTCCCATCAAACACTCCCAGGGCAGGTACAGCATGGGGTTAGATACAGAGTGAAGCTCCCTCTACATTGTCCCATCTAACACTCCCAGGGCAGGTCCAGCACGGGGTTAGATGTAGAGTAAAGCTCCCTCTACACTGTCCCATCAAACACTCCCAGGGCAGGTACAAAATGGGTTAGATAGAGAGTAAAGCTCCCGCTACACTGTCCCATCAAATACTCCCAGGGCAGGTACAGCACGGGTTAGATACAGAGTAAAGCTCCTCTCCACTGTCCCATCAAACACTCACAGGGCAGGTGCAGCAGGGGTTCGATACAGAGTAAAGCTCGCTTTACACTGTCCCATCAAACACTCCCAGGGCACGTACAGCACGGGCTTAGATACAGAGTAAAGCTCCCTCTACACTGTCCCATCAAACACTCCCAGGGCAGGTACAGGGGGTTAGATACAGAGTAAACATCCCTCTACACTGTCCCATCAAACACTCCCAGGGCAGGTACAGCACGGGTTAGATACAAAGTAAAGAACCCTCTACACTGTCCCATCAAATACTCCCAGGGCAGGTACAGCACAGGTTAGATACAGAGTAAAGCTCCCTCTACACTGTCCCATCAAACACTCCCAGGACAGGTACAGCACGGGGTTAGATACAGAGTAAAGCGCCCTCTCCAGTGTTCCATCAAACACTCCCAGGGCAGGTACAGGGGGTTAGATACAGAGTAAACATCCCTCTACACTGTCCCATTAAACACCCCCAGGGCAGGTACAGCACGGGTTAGATACAAAGTAAAGAACCCTCTACACTGTCCCATCAAACACCCCCAGGGCAGGTACAGCACGGTTTAGATGCAGAGTAAAGTTTCTTCTACACTGTCCCAACAAACACTTCCAGGGCAGGTACAGCACGGGGTTAGATACAGAGTAAAGCCCCCTCTACACTGTCACATCAAACACTCCCAGGACAGGTACAGCACCGGTTAGATACAGAGTAAAGCGCCCTCTACAGTGTTCCATCAAACACTCCCAGGGCAGGTACAGCACGGGGTTAGATACAGAGTAAACATCCCTCTACAGTGTTCCATCAAACACTCCCAGGGCAGGTACAGCACGGGTTAGATACAAAGTAAAGAACCCTCTACACTGTCCCATCAAACACCCCCAGGGCAGGTACAGCACGGTTTAGATGCAGAGTAAAGTTTCTTCTACACTGTCCCAACAATCACTCCCAGGGCAGGTACAGCACGGGTTAGATACAGAGTAAATCTCCCTCTGCACTGTCCCATCAAACACTCCCAGGGCAGGTACAGGGGATTAGATACAGAGTAAAGCGCCCTCTACAGTGTTCCATCAAACACTCCCAGGGCAGGTACAGCACGGGGTTAGATACAGAGTAAAGCTCCCTCTACACTGTCCCATCAAACACTCCCAGGGCAGGTACAGCACGGGCTTAGATACAGAGTAAAGCTCCCTCTGCACTGTCCCATTAAACACTCCCAGGGCAGGTACAGCACGGGGTTAGATACAGAGTAAAGCTCCCTCTACACTGTCCCATCAAACACTCCCAGGGCAGGTACAGCACGGGCTTAGATACAGAGTAAAGCTCCCTCTGCACTGTCCCATTAAACACCCCCAGGGCACGTACAGCACGGGCTTAGATACAGAGTGAAGCTCCCTCTACACTGTCCCATCAAACACTCCCGGGGCAGGTACAGCACGGGGTTAGATACAGAGTAAAGCTCCCTCTACACTGTCCCATCAAACATTCTCAGGGCAGGTACAGCACGGGGTTAGATACAGAGTAAAGCTCCCTCTACACTGTCCCATCAAAATACTCCCAGGGCAGGTACAGCACGGGGTTAGATACAGAGTAAAGCTCCCTCTACATTGTCCCATCTAACACTCCCAGGGCAGGTACAGCACGGGCTTAGATACAGAGTAAAGCTCCTTCTACACTGTCCCATCAAACACTCCCAGGGCAGGTCCAGCACGGGGTTAGATGCAGAGTAAAGCTCCCTCAACACTGTCCCATCAAACACTCCCAGGGCAGGTACAGCACGGGCTTAGATACAGAGTAAAGCTCCCTCTACACAGTCCAATCAAACACTCCCAGGGCTGGTCCAGCACAGGGTTAGATGTAGAGTAAAGCTCCCTCTACACTGTCCCATCAAACACTCCCAGGGCAGGTACAAAATGGGTTAGATAGAGAGTAAAGCTCCCGCTACACTGTCCCATCAAACACTCCCAGGGCAGGTACAGCACGGGTTAGATACAGAGTAAAGCTCCTCTCCACTGTCCCATCAAACACTCACAGGGCAGGTGCAGCAGGGGTTCGATACAGAGTAAAGCTCGCTTTACACTGTCCCATCAAACACTCCCAGGGCAGGTACAGCATGGGGTTAGATACAAAGTAAAGAACCCTCTACACTGTCCCATCAAACACTCCCAGGGCAGGTACAGCACGGGTTAGATACAAAGTAAAGAACCCTCTACACTGTCCCATTAAATACTCCCAGGGCAGGTACAGCACAGGTTAGATACAGAGTAAAGCTCCCTCTACACTGTCCCATCAAACACTCCCAGGACAGGTACAGCACGGGGTTAGATACAGAGTAAAGCGCCCTCTCCAGTGTTCCATCAAACACTCCCAGGGCAGGTACAGGGGGTTAGATACAGAGTAAACATCCCTCTACACTGTCCCATTAAACACCCCCAGGGCAGGTACAGCACGGGTTAGATACAAAGTAAAGAACCCTCTGCACTGTCCCATCAAACACCCCCAGGGCAGGTACAGCACGGTTTAGATGCAGAGTAAAGTTTCTTCTACACTGTCCCAACAAACACTTCCAGGGCAGGTACAGCACGGGGTTAGATACAGAGTAAAGCTCCCTCTACACTGTCACATCAAACACTCCCAGGACAGGGACAGCACCGGTTAGATACAGAGTAAAGCGCCCTCTGCACTGTCCCATCAAACACTCCCAGGGCAAGTACAGCATGGGGTTAGATACAGAGTAAAGCTCCCTCTACACTGTCCCATTAAATACTCCCAGGGCAGGTACAGCACAGGTTAGATACAGAGTAAAGCTCCCTCTACACTGTCCCATCAAACACTCCCAGGGCAGGTACAGCACGGGGTTAGATACAGAGTAAAGCGCCCTCTACAGTGTTCCATCAAACACTCCCAGGGCACGTACAGCACGGGGTTAGATACAGAGTAAACATCCCTCTACAGTGTTCCATCACACTCCCAGGGCAGGTACAGCACGGGTTAGATACAAAGTAAAGAACCCTCTACACTGTCCCATCAAACACCCCCAGGGCAGGTACAGCACGGTTTAGATGCAGAGTAAAGTTTCTTCTACACTGTCCCAACAATCACTCCCAGGGCAGGTACAGCACGGGTTAGATACAGAGTAAAGCTCCCTCTGCACTGTCCCATCAAACACTCCCAGGGCAGGTACAGGGGATTAGATACAGAGTAAAGCGCCCTCTACAGTGTTCCATCAAACACTCCCAGGGCAGGTACAGCACGGGGTTAGATACAGAGTAAAGCTCCCTCTACACTGTCCCCATCAAACACTCCCAGGGCAGGTACAGCACGGGCTTAGATACAGAATAAAGCTCCCTCTGCACTGTCCCATTAAGCACCCCCAGGGCAGGTACACCACGGGCTTAGATACAGAGTAAAGCTCCCTCTACACTGTCCCATCAAACTCTCCCACGGCAGGTACAGCACGGGTTAGATACAGAGTAAAGCTCCCTCGACACTGTCCCATCAAATACTCCCAGGGCAGGTACAGCACGGGTTTGATACAGAGTAAAGCTCCCTCTACACTGTCCCAACAAACACTCCTAGGGCAGGTACAGTACAGGGTTAGATACAGAGTAAAGCTCCCTCTACACTTTACCATCAAACACTCCCAGGGAAGGTACAGCACCGGGTTAGATACAGAGTGATGATCCCTCTACACTTTACCATCAAACACTCCCAGGGAAGGTACAGCAAGGAAGGTAGTGCAGGGGTCCCCTGTGGTCATCCCACTGCAAAACAGATACACTGCTTTGAGTGCTGTTGAGGGGGATGACTCATCAGGAGAGGGCAGCAGCAGCCAAGTTCATGGCACCGTGGCTGGCTCTGTTGCACAGGAGGGCAGGAAAAAGAGTGGGCGAGCGATAGTGATAGGGGATTCTATTGTAAGGGGAATAGATAGGCGTTTCTGCGGCCGCAACCGAGACTCCAGGATGGTATGTTGCCTCCCTGGTGCAAGGGTCAAGGATGCCTCGGAGCTGGTGCAGGACATTCTAAAAAGGGAGGGAGAACAGCCAGTTGTCGTGGTGCACGTTGGTACCAATGACATAAGTAAAAAAAGGGATGAGTTCCTACGAAATGAATTTAAGGAGCTAGGAGCTAAATTAAAAAGTAGGACCTCAAAAGTAGTAATCTCGGGATTGCTACCAGTGCCACGTGCTAGTCAGAGTAGGAATCGCAGGATAGCGCAGATGAATACGTGGCTTGAGCAGTGGTGCAGCAGGGAGGGATTCAAATTCCTGGGGCATTGGAACCGGTTCTGGGGGAGGTGGGAGCAGTACAATCCGGACGGTCTGCACCTGGGCAGAATCGGAATTAATGTTTTAGGGGGAGTGTTTGCTAGTGCTGTTGGGGAGGAGTTAAACTAATATGGCAGGGGGATGGGAACCAATGCAGGGAGACAGAGGGAAACAAAAAGGAGGCACAAACAAAAGACAGAAAGGAGATGAGGAAAAGTGGAGGGCAGAGAAACCCAAGGCAAAGAACAAAAAGGGCCATTGTACAGCAAAATTCTAAAAGGACAGAGGGTGTTAAAAGAACAAGCCTAAAGGCTTTGTGTCTTAATGCAAGGTGTATCCGCAATAAGGTGGATGAATTAACTGTGCAAATAGATGTTAACAAATATGATGTGATTGGGATTACGGAGACGTGGCTCCAGGATGATCAGGGCTGGGAACTCAACATCCAGGGGTATTCAACATTCAGGAAGGATAGAATAAAAGGAAAAGGAGGTGGGGTAGCATTGCTGGTTAAGGAGGAGATTAAGGCAATAGTTAGGAAGGACATTAGCTTGGATGATGTGGAATCTATATGGGTAGAGCTGCAGAACACCAAAGGGCAAAAAACGTTAGTGGGAGTTGTGTACAGACCTCCAAACAGTAGTAGTGATGTTGGGGAGGGCATCAAACAGGAAATTAGGGGTGCGTGCAATAAAGGTGCAGCAGTTATAATGGGTGACTTTAATATGCACATAGATTGGGCTAACCAAACTGGAAGCAATACGGTGGAGGAGGATTTCCTGGAGTGCATAAGGGATGGTTTTTTAGACCAATATGTCGAGGAACCAACTAGCGGGGAGGCCATCTTAGACTGGGTGTTATGTAATGAGAGAGGATTAATTAGCAATCTCGTTGTGTGAGGCCCCTTGGGGAAGAGTGACCATAATATGGTGGAATTCTGCATTGGGATGGAGAATGAAACAGTTAATTCAGAGACCATGGTCCAGAACTTAAAGAAGGCCAACTTTGAAGGTATGAGGCGTGAATTGGCTGGGATGGATTGGCGAATGATACTTAAGGGGTTGACTGTGGATGGGCAATGGCAGACATTTAGAGACCGCATGGATGAACTACAACAATTGTACATTCCTGTCTGGCATAAAAATAAAAAAGGGAAGGTGGCTCAACCGTGGCTATCAAGGGAAATCAGGGATAATATTAAAGCCAAGGAAGTGGCATACAAATTGGCCAGAAATAGCAGCGAACCTGGGGACTGGGAGAAATTTAGAACTCAGCAGAGGAGGACAAAGGGTTTGATTAGGGCAGGGAAAATGGACTATGAGAAGAAGCTTGCAGGGAACATTAAGACGGATTGCAAAAGTTTCTATAGATATGTAAAGAGAAAAAGGTTAGTAAAGACAAACGTAGGTCCCCTGCAGTCAGAATCAGGGGAAGTCATAACGGGGAACAAAGAAATGGCGGACCAATTGAACAAGTACTTTGGTTCGGTATTCACGAAGGAGGACACGAACAACCTTCCGGTTATAAAAGGGGTCGGGGGGTCTAGTAAGGAGGAGGAACTGAGGGAAATTCTTATTAGCCGGGAAATTGTGTTGGGGTTGAAGGCCGATAAATCCCCAGGGCCTGATGGACTGCATCCCAGAGTACTTAAGGAGGTGGCCTTGGAAATAGTGGATGCATTGACAGTCATTTTCCAACATTCCATTGACTCTGGATCAGTTCCTATGGAGTGGAGGGTAGCCAATGTAACCCCACTTTTTAAAAAAGGAGGGAGAGAGAAAACAGGGAATTATAGACCGGTCAGCCTGACATCGGTCGTGGGTAAAATGATGGAATCAATTATTAAGGATGTCATAGCAGTGCATTTGGAAAGAGGTGACATGATAGATCCAAGTCAGCATGGATTTGTGAAAGGGAAATCATGCTTGACAAATCTTCTGGAATTTTTTGAGGATGTTTCCAGTAGAGTGGATAAGGGAGAACCAGTTGATGTGGTATATTTGGACTTTCAGAAGGCGTTCGACAAGGTCCCACACAAGAAATTGATGTGCAAAGTTAGAGCACATGGGATTGGGGGTAGTGTACTGACATGGATTGAGAACTGGTTGTCAGACAGGAAGCAAAGAGTAGGAGTAAATGGGGACTTTTCAGAATGGCAGGCAGTGACTAGTGGGATACCGCAAGGTTCTGTGCTGGGGCCCCAGCTGTTTACACTGTACATTAATGATTTAGATGAGGGGATTAAATGTAGTATCTCCAAATTTGTGGATGACACTAAGTTGGGTGGCAGTGTGAGCTGCGAGGAGGATGCTGTGAGGCTGCAGAGCGACTTGGATAGGTTAGGTGAGTGGGCAAATGCATGGCAGATGAAGTATAATGTGGATAAATGTGAGGTTATCCACTTTGGTGGTAAAAACAGAGAGACAGACTATTATCTGAATGGTGACAGATTAGGAAAAGGGGAGGTGCAAAGAGACCTGGGTGTCATGGTACATCAGTCATTGAAGGTTGGCATGCAGGTGCAGCAGGCGGTTAAGAAAGCAAATGGCATGTTGGCCTTCATAGCAAGGGGATTTGAGTACAGGGGCAGGGAGGTGTTGCTACAGTTGTACAGGGCATTGGTGAGGCCACACCTGGAGTATTGTGCACAGTTTTGGTCTCCTAACCTGAGGAAGGACATTCTTGCTATTGAGGGAGTGCAGCGAAGGTTCACCAGACTGATTCCCGGGATGGCGGGACTGACCTATCAAGAAAGACTGGATCAACTGGGCTTGTATTCACTGGAGTTCAGAAGAATGAGAGGGGACCTCATAGAAACATTTAAAATTCTGACGGGTTTAGACAGGTTAGATGCAGGAAGAATGTTCCCAATGTTAGGGAAGTCCAGAACCAGAGGTCACAGTCTAAGGATAAGGGGTAAGCCATTTAGGACCGAGATGCGGAGGAACTTCTTCACCCAGAGAGTGGTGAACCTGTGGAATTCTCTACCACAGAAAGTTGTTGAGGCCAATTCACTAAATATATTCAAAAAGGAGTTAGATGAGGTCCTTACTACTAGGGGGATCAAGGGGTATGGCGAGAAAGCAGGAATGGGGTACTGAAGTTGAATGTTCAGCCATGAACTCATTGAATGGCGGTGCAGGCTAGAAGGGCCGAATGGCCTACTCCTGCACCTATTTTCTATGTTTCTATGTTTCTATGTTTCTAGCACGGGTTAGATACAGAGTAAAGCTCCCTCGACACTGTCCCATCAAACACTCCCAGAACAGGTACAGCACGGGTTACATACAGAGTAAAGCTCTCTCTGCACTGTCCCATCAAACGCTCCCAGGGCAGGAACAGCACGGGTTAGATACAGAGTAAAGCTCTCTCTGCACTGTCCCATCAAACACTCCCAGGGCAGGTACAGCACAGGGTTCGATACAGAATAAAGCTCCCTCTACACTGTCCCATCAAACACTCCCAGGGCAGGTACAGCACGGGGTTAGATACAGAGTAAAGCTCCCTCTACACTGTCACATCAAACACTCCCAGGGCGGGTAGAGCACAGGCTTAGATACAGAGTAAGGCTCCCTCTACACTGTCCCATCAAACACGCCCAGGGCAGGTACAGGGGGTTAGATACAGAGTAAACATCCCTCTACACTGTCCCATCAAATACTCCCAGGGCAGGTACAGCATGGGTTAGATATAGAGTAAAGCTCCCTCTACACTGTCCCATCAAACACTCCCAGGGCAGGTACAGCACGGTTTAGATGCAGAGTAAAGTTTCTTCTACACTGTCCCAACAAACACTCCCAGGACAGGTACAGGGGTTAGATACAGAGTAAAGCTCCCTCTACACTGTCCCATCAAACACTCCCAGGACAGGTACAGCACGGGGTTAGATACAGAGTAAAGCGCCCTCTACAGTGTTCCATCAAACACTCCCAGGGCAGGTACAGCACGGGGTTAGATACAGAGTAAAGCTCCCTCTACACTGTCCCCATCAAACACTCCCAGGGCAGGTACAGGAAGGGCTTAGAAACAGAGTAAAGCTCTCTCTGCACTGTCCCATTAAACACCCCCAGGGCAGGTACAGCACAGGGTTAGATACAGAGTAAAGCTCCTTCTACACTGTCCCATCAAACACTCCCAGGGAAGGTACAGCATGGGGTTAGATACAGAGTAAAGCTCCCTCTACACTGTCCCATCAAACACTCCCAGGGCAGGTACAGCACGGGGTTAGATACAGAGTAAAGCTCCCTCTACACTGTCCCATCAAACACTCCCAGGGCAGGTACAGCATGGGTTAGATATAGAGCAAAGCTCCCTTTACACTTTACCATCAAACACTCCCAGGGAAGGTACAGCACGGGGTTAGATACAGAGTAAAGCTCCCGCTACACTGTCACATCACTCACTCCCAGGGCAGGTACAGCATGCGGTTAGATACAGAGTAAAGCTCCCTCTACACTGTCCCATCAAACACGCCCAGGGCATGTACAGCATGGGTTAGATGGAGAGTAAAGCTCACTCTACACTGTCCCATCAAACACTCCCAGGGCAGGTACAGCACGGGGTTAGATACAGAGTAAAGCTCCCTCTACACTGTCACATCAAACACTCCCAGGGCAGGTGCAGCACGGGATAGATACAGAGTAATGCTCCCTCGACACTGTCCTATCAAACACTCCCAGGGCAGGTACAGCACAGGGTTAGATACAGAATAAGGCTCTCTCTACACTGTCCCATCAAACACTCCCAGGGCATGTACAGCACGGGTTAGATACAGAGTAAAGCTCCTCTCCACTGTCCCATCAAACACTCCCAGGGCAGGTGCAGCACGGGTTAGATACAGAGTAAAGCTCCCTCTACACTGTCCCATCAAACACTCCCAGGGCAGGTACAGCACAGGTTTCAATACAGAGTAAAGCTCTCTCTACACTGTCCCATCAAACACTCCCAGGGCAGGTACAGCACGGGTTAGATACAGAGTAAAGCTCCCTCTACACTGTCCCATCAAACACTCCCAGGGCAGGTACAGCACGGGTTTAGATACAGAGTGAAGCTCCCACTACACTGCCCCATCAAACACTCCCAGGTACAGGGGGTTAGATACAGAATAAAGCTCCCTCTACACTGTCCCATCAAACACTCCCAGGGCAGGTGCAGCACGGGTTAGATACAGAGTAATGCTCCCTCGACACTGTCCTATCAAACACTCCCAGGGCAGGTACAGCACAGGGTTAGATACAGAGTAAGGCTCTCTCTACACTGTCCCATCAAACACTCCCAGGGCAGGTACAGCACAGGTTAGATACAGAGTAAAGCTCCCTCTACACTGTCCCATCAAACACTCCCAGGGCAGGTACAGCACGGGCTTAGATACAGAGTGAAGCTCCCTCTACACTGTCCCATCAAACACTCCCAGGGCGGGTACAGGGGGTTAGATACAGAGTAAAGCTCCCTCTACACTGTCCCATCAAACACTCCCAGGGCGGGTACAGCACAGGCTTAGATACAGAGTAAGGCTCCCTCGACACTGTCCCATCAAACACTCCCAGGGCAGGTACAGGGGGTTAGATACAGAGTAAACATCCCTCTACACTGTCCCATCAAACACTCCCAGGGCAGGTACAGCACGGGTTAGATACAAAGTAAAGAACCCTCTACACTGTCCCATCAAATACTCCCAGGGCAGGTACAGCACGGGTTAGATACAGAGTAAAGCTCCCTCTGCACTGTCCCATCAAACATTCCCAGGGCAGGTACAACACGGGGTTAGATCCAGAGTGAAGTTTCTTCTACACTGTCCCAACAAACACTCCCAGGACAGGTACAGCACGGGGTTAGATACAGAGTAAAGCGCCCTCTACAGTGTTCCATCAAACACTCCCAGGGCAGGTACAGGGGGTTAGATACAGAGTAAACATCCCTCTACACTGTCCCATTAAACACCCCCAGGGCAGGTACTGCACGGGTTAGATACAAAGTAAAGAACCCTCTACACTGTCCCATCAAACACCCCCAGGGCAGGTACAGCACGGGGTTAGATACAGAGTAAAGCGCCCTCTACAGTGTTCCATCAAACACCCCCAGGGCAGGTACAGCACGGGGTTTGATGCAGAGTAAAGCTCCCTCTACACTGTCCCATCAAACACTCCCAGGGCAGGTACAGCACGAGTTAGATACAGAGTAAAGCTCTCTCTACACTGTCCCATCAAACACTCCCAGGGCAGGTACAGCATGGGTTAGATGTAGAGTAAAGCTCCCTCTGCACTGTCCCATCAAACACTCCCATGGCAGGTATAGCACGGGCTTAGATACAGAGTGAAGTTCCCTCTACACTGGCCCATCAATCACTCCCAGGGCAGGTACACCACGGGCTTAGATACAGAGTGAAGTTCCCTCTACACTGTCCCATCAAACACTCTCAGGGCAGGTACAGCACGGGGTTAGATACAGAGTAAAGCTCCCTCTGCACTGTCCCATCAAACACTCCCAGGGCAGGTGCAGCACGGGTTAGATACAGAGTAAAGCTCCCTCTACACTGTTCCATTAAACACTCCCAGGGCTGGTACAGCACGGGTTAGATACAGAGTAAAGCTCCCTCTGCACTGCCCCATCAAACATTCCCAGGGCAGGTACAGCACGGGGTTAGATCCAGAGTGAAGCTCCCTCTACACTGTCCCATCAAACACTCCCAGGGCAGGTACAGCACGGTTTAGATGCAGAGTAAAGTTTCTTCTACACTGTCCCAACAAACACTCCCAGGACAGGTACAGCACGGGTTAGATACAGAGTAAAGCTCCCTCTACACTGCCCCATCAAACATTCCCAGGGCAGGTACAGGACGGGGTTAGATCCAGAGTGAAGCTCCCTCTACAGTGTTCCATCAAACACTCCCAGGGCAGGTACAGCACAGGGTTAGATACAGAGTAAAGCGCCCTCGACACTGTCCCATCAAACTCTCCCACGGCAGGTACAGGGGGTTAGATACAGAGTAAAGCTCCCTCTACATTGTCCCATCAAACACTCCCAGGGCAGGTACAGCACGGGGTTAGATACAGATTAAAGCTCCCTCTACACTTTCCCATCAGATGGGAGTGAATCGCTGTCCTTTTGTCGTGGTGTGATGTACATGTGCTGGTTTTGAGACCCACAGGGAGTCCGAGGCCCAGCTCTGACAGACTGGATGTGAAGCTGGCAGCGAGTGCCACACATCAGGACAATGAGACGTCGAGCAAGTTTAGCGGATTCTTCAGATGAACGAGCAGCCACTCCCCTATTAGAATCCTGTCGGGCTGTGAAAGACCTTCTCCCGTATCATTGTTCCAGCAATTGCTGATTCCTCATCAGGGATGAGGGGCTTCAGTGATGGGGAGAGACTGGGAAGGCTGGGGTTGTTCTCTGTACAGCGGAGAAAGTGAAGCAGAGATTTAACAGAGGTGGTTAGGATTATGAAGGGTTGTGATTGTCATGTATCTTACATTATTATATATAACTGTATCCTAACATGCTATACACGACTGTAATAAGATATGACCTGTAACCACCAGCATACCTTACCACCAGGGGTGCACTTGCAAGAGACAGGTATATAAGGACAGGTCTCAGGCAAGTGCAGCATTCCAGAGCTGTGAAATAAAGCTGCAGGTCCAGAGTGACCTTGACTTCACTACATGCCTTGTGTGAATCTGTACTGCAGAGACAGGACTTTACAGTGGCGACGAGTTACGGGATTACAGAATCCACAGAATGGCGAACAACGGATCAGATGAAAAGTACAATGCGGGAGACAATTGGGAGGACTTTATAAAAAGGCTCCAGCAAAGCTTTGTAACCAAAGACTGGTTAGGCGACGATAAGGCAGACAAGAGAAGAGCCCATCTCTTGACCAGCTGTGGCTCGAAAACATACGCTTTAATGAAGGAGCTGTTGGCACCCGAGAAACCAGCAAGCAAGTCGTTTGAAAAATTGAGCACACTGGTAAGAGACCACCTGAAGCCAGCGAGCAGCCTACACATGGCCAGACACAGGTTCTACAACTACAGACGCTGTGTGGGCCAGAGCATACCCGACTTCGTGGCGGAACTTCGGAGGTTGGCTAGTTTATGTGAGTTCTCCGATGAACTGAGGAGAGAAATGCTGAGAGACTTTTTCATTGAAGGAATAGGCCACGCAGGCATATTCCGAAAGCTCATAGAGACCAAGAACCTGACCTTAGAGGCAGCAGCACTGGTTGCACAGACATTCTTGGTAGGGGAAGAAGAAACGAGGTTGATTTACAATGCAGGTACGACAACTAACGAAATATCGGAAGAAGAAGTTCACAGCACTAAACAAGCTGCCACCCCCACACACAGACAAAACCGTGAGAACAGGCTCTCAACAGCAGGCAGAAGCCATCAAGCTGCTACCCCCATATACAGACAAAACCGGGAGAACAGGCTCTCGACAGCAGGCAGAGGCCATCAAGGGCCACAGGAACGGCCGTTCACACCTCATCAACCCACAATGCGAGCAATCAACTACAAACTGAGAGAAGCTCAAGAGAGATCAGCCAAACACAGCTCATTCTTTGGGAACACATTGAACAATGGAACTGGTCTGTGCTGGAGGTGTGGGGGTGGGCACTCGTCAAGGGGATGTCTATTTCAGCAGGCTGTTTGCAGAAATTGTGAATAAACAGGGCATTTTGCCTGCATGTGCAAAAAAACGGCAGCTCGGCTGGTATACGAATCGGATGGGTCGGAAAGCGGACCAGAAGATGGTGGGGACAGTACCCGGGACACCGATGTACAGCAGGTCAACACGATCAATGGCCGCTGCTCCTACAACAGGACACCTCCTATAATGATGGGGGTCCCACTCAGCGGGATATCTGTCAACATGGAGTTGGATACGGGAGCGAGTCAATCTCTCATGGGAGCTCAACAATTTGAAAAACTGTGGCCGCATAAAAGAGACAGACCAAAACTCACAAGGGTCGACACCACACTAAGGACCTATACCAAAGAAATCGTACCAGTCCTCGGCAGCGCCATGCTCTCTGTCACACACAAAGGGACAGTGAACCGACTTCCCCTGTGGATTGTCCCCGGAGACCCCCCAGCACTGCTGGGGAGAAGCTGGCTGGCAAAACTAAACTGGAAATGGGATGATGTCCATGCCATGTCATTAGAGGAACGGACCTCCTGCTCAACAGTTATAAAGCGATTTGAACATCTCTTTCAGCCAGGTGTGGGCACTTTCAAAGGGGCCAAAGTCAAAATCTACATCACACAGGATGCTAGACCGGTCCATCACAAGGCCAGAGCTGTGCCCTATGTGATGAGGGAAAAGATTGAACATGAACTAGACAGGCTTCTGCGGGAAGGCATTATATCATCTGTGGAATTTAGCGACTGGGCAAGTCCCATCGTCCCAGTCATGAAGCCTGATGGATCCATAGGAATCTGTGGGGATTACAAATCTACCATAAACAGAGTCTCCCTACAGGACCAGTACCCGCTGCCCAGAGCGGAGGACTTATTTGCCACATTGGCTGGAGGTAAACTTTTCTCAAAATTAGATCTCACATCTGCGTATATGACGCAAGAATTGACCGAGGAATCCAAGCTACTCACCACCATCAACACACATCAAGGCCTTTTCATATACAATCGATGCCCATTCGGCATCAGGTCAGCAGCTGCCATATTCCAGCGCAACATGGAGAGTCTGCTCAAGTCCATCCCGGGGAACGGTTGTATTTCAAGACGACATACTTATCATGGGCAGGGACACCGACTCCCATCTCCGTAATTTGGAGGAAGTACTAAAGCGGTTGGATCGGGTCGGCCTACGAGTCAAGAAATCCAAGTGCCTGTTTCTCGCACTCGAGGTTGAATTTTTGGGCAGAAGGATTGCCGCTGATGGAATCCGCCCAACAGAGTCCAAAACAGAAGCAATTCGCCTGGCACCCAGGCCCTGGAATGTCTCAGAGCTGCGCGCCTTTCTCGGGCTACTCAATTACTTTGGGAACTTTATGCAGAACTTAAGCACGCTGCTGGAGCCTCTCCAAGTGCTACTCAGGAAGGGGTGCGATTGGTTTTGGGGGGGACGCCCAGGAACGCGCCTTCAATAAGGCACGCAACCTTCTGTGTTCCAACAGTATTTTGACTTTCTTTGATCCAGGTAAAAAGCTAGTTCTCACATGCGATGCGTCAGCGTATGGGGTCAGGTTAGTTTTGCAACATGTCAATAGTGCGGGCAAATTACAACCCGTAGCTTATGACTCCAGGTCACTTTCGCGGGCAGAGCGCGGGTACGGAATGGTAGAGAAGGAGGCGCTCGCATGCATGTCTGGTGTCAAAAAGATGCACCAATACCTTTTCGAGGCCAAGTTCGCGTTAGAAACCGACCACAAGCCCCTCATGTCCCTCCTATCCGAGAACAAGGCAAGAAACGCCAATGCCTCGGTGCGAATTCAACGGCGGGCACTCATGCTGGCGTCCTACGACTATACCATAAGGCACAGACCAGGCACAGACAACTGTGCCGACGCGCTCAGCAGGCTACCCCTGGCGACCACGGAAGGGTCTGACGAACAGGACTGTGAGATAGTAATGGCAATCAATGCCTTTGAGTCCACAGGTTCGCCCATGACGGCTCGCCAAATCAGAGCCTGGACAGCCAGCGACCCCACGTTATCCTTAGTAAAAAGATATGTCCTAACCGGTGACTGGGCAGAGGCTCGCGATGCCTGCCCCGAGGAATTAAAACCCTTTCACAGGCGCATGCATGAGCTATCACTACAAGCAGACTGCCTGATGTGGGGCAGCTGAGTAGTCATGCCTCTCCGAGGCAGAGAGGCATTTGTCCGGGAGCTCCACCGCGAGCACCCGGGGATCGTTCTCATGAAGGCCACAGCCAGATCCCACGTCTGGTGGCCTGGTATTGACGCGGACCTGGAGCTCTGCGTCCGAAGGTGCACCATTTGTGCCCAACTCAGCAATACCCCCAGGGAGGCTCCACTGAGCCCCTGGCCCTGGCCTACAAAACCGTGGTCGCGGGTGCACGTACACTATGTGGGCCCATTCATGGGCAAAATGTTCCTCGTAGTTGTAGATGCATTTTCAAAGTGGATCGAATGCACCATTTTAAACTCGAGCACAACCTCCACCACTGTGGAAAGCCTCGCAATCATGTTTGCAACGCACGGAATCCCTGACATATTGGTCAGTGACAATGGTCCGTGTTTCACCAGCGCAGAATTCCAAGACTTTATAATTGACCACGGCATAAATCACGTCAAGACGGCAGCGTTCAAGCCGGCCTCCAACGGCCAGGCGGAGAGAGCAGTGCAAATCATTAAACAAGGCATGCTTAAAATCCAAGGTCCCACGCTGCAGGGTTGCCTGTCGCGACTGCTGCTGGCATACAGATCTCGTCCGCACTCATTGACTGGGATCCCCCCCCGCGCAACTGTTGATGAAAAGGACTTTAAAAACAAGGCTTTCATTAATCCTCCCAGACATGCACGAAATCGTTGAGGCAAAGCGCCGTAAGCTGACTGAGTACCATGACAGAAATTCGAGGGGGAGATGGAATGAGATAGGGGACAAAGTGTTTGTGCTAAACTATGGCAGGGGTCCCAAATGGCTTGCAGGGACAGTAACCGGCAAGGAAGGAAACAGGCTACTGGTAGTACAAATGGACAATGGCAAAACCTGCTGGAGGCATGTGGACCAAGTCAAAAGCAAATTTACCAACAACACTGCGGAACCAGAGGCAGACTACAATGTGGAACTCGCACCACACCTGGTGGACAGACAGAGGGAACAACCTGAGGAAAGGACAATCCCAACAGACAGCCCAGGCGAGTCAATAACAATCACACCAATCGAAACAGACAGCCCAGGCGAGATACCAGCAACCACACCCAAAGAAAAACAGACACCAAGGCAAACAACTGAACCACAACTCAGACGCTCCACGCGAGAGCGTAGACCACCTGAGAGAGTGAACCTATAAAGACAATAAGACCTTGGGGGAGGGTGATGTCATGTATCTTACATTATTATATATAACTGTATCCTAACATGCTATACACGACTGTAATAAGATATGACCTGTAACCACCAGCATACCTTACCACCAGGGGTGCACTTGCAAGAGACAGGTATATAAGGACAGGTCTCAGGCAAGTGCAGCATTCCAGAGCTGTGAAATAAAGGTGCAGGTCCAGAGTGACCTTGACTTCACTACATGCCTCGTGTGAGTCTGTACTGAGGGGACAGGACTTTACAGTGATAGAGTAAATCAGGAGAAACTGTTCCCAGTGGCAGGAGGATCGGTAACCAGAGGACACAGATTCAAGATAATTGGCAAAAGAACCAGAGGGGGAGATGAGGGATAATTTATCGACACAGCAAGTTTATTTATTTGTTCCATGGTACGGTAGCATTGTGGTTAACACACTGGTCCAGTAATCCAGAGGCCGAGCCGAATGATTCAGAAACGTGTGTTTAAATCCCACCCAGGCAGCTGGGGAATTTAAATTCAGTTAATAATTAAACCGGGAACCCATACCCCAGTGAGAGTGAGTGTGTGTGGGACCCGTACCCCAGTGAGAGTGAGTGTGTGTGGGACCCGTACCCCAGTGAGAGTCAGTGTGTGTGGAACCCGTACCCCAGTGAGAGTCAGTGTGTGTGGGACCCGTACCCCAGTGAGACTCAGTGTGTGTGGGACCTGTACCCCAGTGAGAGTCAGTGTGTGTGGGATTGTACCCCAGTGAGAGTCAGTGTGTGTGGGACCTGTACCCCAGTGAGAGTCAGTGTGTGTGGGACCTGTACCCCAGTGAGAGTCAGTGTGTGTGGGACCCGTACCCCAGTGAGAGTCAATGTTTGTGGGACCCGTACCCCAGTGAGAGTCAGTGTGTGTGTGACCCGTGCCCCAGTGAGAGTCAGTGTGTGTGGGACCCGTACCCCAGTGAGAGTCAGTGTGTGTGGGACCCGTACCCCAGTGAGAGTCAGTGTGTGTGGAACCCGTACCCCAGTGAGAGTCAGTGTGTATGGGACCCGTACCCCAGTGAGAGTCAATGTTTGTGGGATCTGTACCCCAGTGAGGGTCGGTGTGTATGGGACCCGTACCCCAGTGAGAGTCAGTGTGTGTGGGACCCGTACCCCAGTGAGTGTCAGTGTGTGTGGGAGTGAAGAGAGTGAGAATTGGAGGGAGGAATGGTATTATTCCACACTGAACAGTACGGTGTGTATTTAGGAAGTGATTGTAGATCACAGAAATACTCTGAATATCAGGAAATATCTTTGAGCTGATCTCCCCACCTTCCATGTACCAGACTATTTTTGAATTCTAATCACTAAGCTTACAACTTTAATTAGTAATCGGGCTTCTGGTGATGTGTCCATTTAAAATACACAAATTCACAAAGGACGTATTCAAGTGAGTTTTTTATAGGGCGACTAATTACCGCACAATGTCTGCTCTAATTACCGCCCGAATTGCTCATCAGTACTTGTCAGTTTTGCAAATACAGTTGACCCACTCTACTTAACGCTGTCCTTGAGAAACAGCATCTCACATTGACTGGGCAACTACTGCTGGCTTCCGGAGTTAGGGATCTTCTGCAACTGGGCAAGGGAGAGGGGCATCTCCTGTAACTGGGCAAGGGAGAGGGGCATCTCCTGTAACTGGGCAAGGGACAGGGGCATATCGTGTAATTGGGCAAGGGAGAGGGGCATCCCCTGCAACTGGGCAAGGGACAGGGGCATCTCCTGCAACTGGGCAAGGGACAGGGGCATCTCCTGTAACTGGGCAAGGGACAGGGGCATCTCCTGTAATGGGGCAAGGGACAGGGGCATCTCCTGTAACTGGGCAAGGGACAGGGACATCTCCTGTAACTGGGCAAGGGAGAGGGGCATCTCCTGTAACTGGGCAAGGGACAGGGGCATCCCCTGCAACTGGGCAAGGGACAGGGGCATCTCCTGTATCTGGGCAAGGGACAGGGGCATCCCTTGCAACTGGGCAAGGGACAGGGGCATCTACTGTAACTGGGCAAGGGACAGGGGCATCTCCTGTAACTGGGCAAGGGACAGGGGCATCCCCTGTAACTGCGCAAAGGAGAGGGGCACCTCCTGCAACTGGGCAAGGGAGAGGGGCATCTCCTGTACCTGGCCAAGGGACAGGGGCATCTCCTGTAACTGGACAAGGGAGAGGGGCATCTTCTGTAACTGGGCAAGGGACAGGGGCATCTTCTGTAACTGGGCAAGTAACTGGGCAAGGGACAGGGGCATCTCCTGTAACTGGGCAAGGGACAGAGGCATCTCCTGTAACTGGGCAAGGGACAGAGGCATCTCCTGTAACTGGGCAAGGGACAGGGGCATCTCCTGTAACTGGGCAAGGGACAGAGGCATCTCCTGTAACTGGGCAAGGGACAGAGGCATCTCCTGTAACTGGGCAAGGGACAGGGGCATCTGTAACTGGGCAAGGGGCATCTCCTGTAACTGGGCAAGGGAATGCCGCACTGTCAGAGGGGCAGTGCTGAGGGAGCACTCCACTGTCGGAGGGGCGGTACTGAGGGAGCGCCGCACAGTCGGTGGGGCAGTACTGAGTCAGCACTGCACTGTCGGAGGGGCAGTACTGAGGGGGCGCTGCACTGTCGGAGGGGCAGTACTGCGGGAGTGCTGCACTGTCAGAGGGGCAGTACTGAGGGAGCGCCGCATTGTCGGAGGGTCAGTACTGAGGGAGTGCTGCACTGTCAGTACAGCACTTTACAGCCAATTAAGTATTTTTGAAGTGCAGTTACGGTTGTAATGTGGAAACCGCAGCAGCCAATTTGCGCAGAGCAAGCTCCCACAAACAGCAATGCGATAATGAACCAGATCATCTGTTTTTTTGATGATGTTGTTTGAGGATAAGCTAGCCTCTGAGATTGGCCTCTGGGCTCCGTGGAGAACTCCCTCTGCCCCTCTGCGAAATAGCGGCCGTGGGATCTTTCTCATCGCCCTGGGAGGGCAGACAGGGCTCCGGTTTTGCGATTATGTGGAAACAAACAGCTCGAGTTTGTATCTGTTGAGGCCTCAGAAATCAGTGAGTTTATTGAGGCCTCACTCCCGAGCAGCCATTCTGGAATGGTGGGTCAGAGACGGTCACTTTCCATGTATCCGGAACCTTACCTTATTTATAAAATGCAAGGTTGTTGGCAATAAAACACAATATCTTGTTGCTATTAAACAGGAAAGAGGAGGCAGCCGGTTCATTTTTGCATTTTACTGGAATTCTTTGAGGATATAACGAGCATGGTGGATAGAGGTGTACCGATGGATGTGGTGTATTTAGATTTCCAAAACGCATTCAATAAGGTGCCACACAAAAGGTTACTGCAGAAGATAGAGGTACGCGGAGTCAGAGGAAATGTATTAGCATGGATCGAGAATTGGCTGGCTAACAGAAAGCAGAGAGTCGGGATAAATGGGTGCTTTTCGGGTTGGAAATCGGTGGTTAGTGGTGTGCCACAGGGATCGGTGCTGGGACCACAACTGTTTACAATATACATAGATGACCTGGAAGAGGGGACAGAGTGTAGTGTAACACAATTTGCAGATGACACTAAGATTAGTGGGAAAGCAGGTTGTGTAGAGGACACAGAGAGGCTGCAAAGGGATTTAGATAGGTTAAGCGAATGGGCTAAGGTTTGGCAGATGGAATACAATGTCGGAAAATGTGAGATCATCCACCTTGGAAAAAAAAACAGTAAAAGGGAATATTATTTGAATGGGGAGAAATTACAACATGCTGTGGTGCAGAGGGACCTGGGGGTCCTTGTGCATGAATCCCAAAAAGTTAGTTTGCAGGTGCAACAGGTAATCAGGAAGGCGAATGGAATGTTGGCCTTCATTGCGAGAGGGATGGAGTACAAAAGCAGGGAGGTCCTGCTGCAACTGTATAGGGTATTGGTGAGGCCGCACCTGGAGTACTGCGTGCAGTTTTGGTCACCTTACTTAAGGAAGGATATACTAGCTTTGGAGGGGGTACAGAGACGATTCACTCGGCTGATTCCGGAGATGAGGGGGTTACCTTATGATGATAGATTGAGTAGACTGGGTCTTTACTCGTTGGAGTTCAGAAGGATGAGGGGTGATCTTATAGAAACATTTAAAATAATGAAAGGGATAGACAGGATAGAGGCAGAGAGGTTGTTTCCACCGGTCGGGGAGACTAGAACTAGGGGGCACAGCCTCAAAATACGGGGGAGCCAATTTAAAACCGAGTTGAGAAGGAATTTCTTCTCCCAGAGGGTTGTGAATCTGTGGAATTCTCTGCCCAAGGAAGCAGTTGAGGCTAGCTCATTGAATGTATTCAAGTCACAGATAGATAGATTTTTAACCAATAAGGGAATTAAGGGTTACGGGGAGCGGGTGGGTAAATGGAGCTGAGTCCACGGCCAGATCAGCCATGATCTTGTTGAATGGCGGAGCAGGCTCGAGGGGCTAGATGGCCTACTCCTGTTCCTAATTCTTATGCTCTTATGTTCTTATTTTCAATGTGGCCGAGAAGGGGACATGTCTGCTTTAAACTGAGAGTACGTGATGTTAGACAGGGAGCAGGAGCTTTGATTAAGGAGCGCCAAGGATGGATTGGCGCAGTTTTTTTATTGCGTGACACAAAGCAGAATTGATTGTTGGAGTCGGGAGCTGCCAAGCAAATCTAGGCAACCATAAAATACTTAACGGAGTGTCACTGAGCTGCCCAGAAAGCCCAGCAATGCTGGACATGATCCCAGACACAGGCAGCGCTGGTCAGGGCCTCTGTCCCCATGTGTGCCGCTACCCGCGCACACTCTGCTTTCAATCCTCGCCGAGAAATGACTTTGTGGAAATACGTCCAACGGAATGTCCGGGGAGAGTAATTCATTCATCTTCATCGTGTCTCCACTCAGCCGCAAAGAGACAGCTGCAGACACCCTTACTTCAGCCCAACCCCCTGGGATTGGCCGAAATCAGTATTTATCACTTGACCTTCAGCGGCTGGCTTTGCGCTGAAGTTGGCGGAGAGTTCTGGTCAGCTTTGTGGTCCATGGCCTGTCCGCTGGGTCAGCACTGAAGGTGCACTTCCTTGTGCTGGCTGACCTTGCATTCAGGTGAATCATGGCTTTGATTTGCAGGCAGAGGAGAGGCTGATCGCTCAGAGCATTTTATGCCTTTTACCCCATTTATATTCAAGCTGTGCTCAACCAGGCATCAGAACCTGGCCGTGACACCGAGCATCGGCTGTTGGAAAGGCACTCGGCTCAAATCTCACCCCACAATAACGCGGACTTGCATTTATATAGCGCCTTTCACCACCGCAGGATGTCCCAAAGCGCTTTACAGCCAATTAGGTACTTTTGGAGTGTAGTCGCTGTTGTAATGTAACTCAGCAGCCAATTTGCGCACAGCAAGCTCCCATACAACAACAATGTGATCATGACCAGATTAGGTGGGAGCTGTAGCTCAATGGGTCACTCTCTGGGTGGGAGGGGCCAGGAGTGAGCACTCTCTGGGTGGGAGGGGCCAGGAGTGAGCACTCTCTGGGTGGGAGGGGCCAAGAGTGAGCACTCTGGGTGGGAGGGGCCAGAAGTGAGCACTCTCTGGGTGGGAGGGGCCAGGAGTGAGCACTCTCTGGGTGGGAGGGGCCAGGAGTGAGCACTCTCTGGGTGGGAGGGGCCAGGAGTGAGCACTCTCTGGGTGGGAGGGGCCAGAAGTGAGCACTCTCTGGGTGGGAGGGGCCAGGAGTGAGCACTCTCTGGGTGGGAGGGGCCAGGAGTGAGCACTCTCTGGGTGGGAGGGGCCAAGAGTGAGCACTCTGGGTGGGAGGGGCCAGAAGTGAGCACTCTCTGGGTGGGAGGGGCCAGGAGTGAGCACTCTCTGGGTGGGAGGGGCCAGGAGTGAGCAGGTGCTGCTGATTACTGCAGGTGTTGGAGTGAGTTTGTAAAAGGTTGGTGGCGGGTTTTTGGGTGTTTTTTTTTCAAATTATAATTGTGCCAAGTCTGGACACATCGCTCGGACCTGCGAGGCAGAGAGCTGTGGGGTTTGTCACAAAGGCCCCACCCGCTGTGAGTGTGAGGCAGAAGGAAGCTCCTTGAGTGACAAGGAGATGGGAGAAGGAGCAGGAGGTGTGAGTGGAGTGGCCGGAGGAGCGGAGCAGGCGGAGGGCACAGCCGAATGGAATGAGGAAAGAGCACAAGAAGATGCAGAAAATTGCAGAACAGAAAACAGGATGGGGTTGGTGGAAAACACATCAAGTATGGTGGAAAAGGGCAAAGTCAGCGATGGGTCAGGGACAGAGTCGAGCCGTAACGCTGCGGGGTGCGTGTAAATACTCCAAAGAGAGATGGGGAGTTGTACGTCTTGGGGAACAGAAGCGGGAAAGACCAGGAGAGGGTGCAAGAAGTTGGAGCCTTAAAGGGGCAGCAGGACGGGAGCAGGGAGACAAAAACGCTAAAAGGGAGCAAGATGGGTGGAGACACGCCATTGTCCCAGAGAGAGAAGAAACGGGGAGGTGATGTCATGTATTCAACCAGCATTGTACACCATGAGAACACTGACCACTAGGTGGGAGACACTCCTAACCTGGACCTTCAGGTATAAAAGGGGAAGCTCCACCCACCTTCATCACTTGAGTGCTAAGGAATAAAGGACAGGTCACAGACTGACCTTCTCTCAAGCATGGGCCTGGTGTGTATTTATACTGTGTAGTAAGGACGTATCACAAGGGTCAGTGATGGAGGTGACACCGAAGGGAGTGGCACTGTTGGAGAAACCTTGTTCGCAGGAGGACTCTCTCAGGGAGACGGGGAACAGGGACGGGAGATTACAGAAGAGCTCGAGAGTGAGGAGTCGGAGGAGGATGGAGACATGGAATTGGGGAGTGGGGGGTATCATGTGGAAAGGGAAAGGTTAGTGAGGGGCAGAAGGAGGGAGAAGGAGCAGTTCTGTGGCTTAAATTTAATGTAAGGAAGAGGCTGAATCTGCAGGGAAGATCAAACAGGTGAAAAAGAGCCGGAGGCTGCAGGAGAAAGCAACAGCAGCCCAAAGGGTTGTGAAACATAGAAACATAGAAACATAGGTGCAGGAGTAGGCCATTCAGCCCTTCTAGCCTGCACCGCCATTCAATGAGTTCATGGCTGAACATGAAACTTCAATACCCCATTCCTGCTTTCTCGCCATACCCCTTGATCCCCCGAGTAGTAAGGACTTCATCTAACTCCCTTTTCAATATATTTAGTGAATTGGCCCCAACCACTTTCTGTGGTAGAGAATTCCACAGGTTCACCACTCTCTGGGTGAAGAAGTTTCTCCTCATCTCGGTCCTAAATGGCTTACCCCTTATCCTTAGACTGTGACCCCTGGTTCTGGACTTCCCCAACATTGGGAACATTCTTCCTGCATCTAACCTGTCTAAACCCGTCAGGATTTTAAACGTTTCTATGAGGTCCCCTCTCATTCTTCTGAACTCCAGTGAATACAAGCCCAGTTGATCCAGTCTTTCTTGATAGGTCAGTCCCACCATCCCGGGAATCAGTCTGGTGAACCTTCGCTGCACTCCCTCAATAGCAAGAATGTCCTTCCTCAAGTTAGGAGACCAAAATTGTACACAATACTCCAGGTGTGGCCTCACCAATGCCCTGTACAACTGTAGCAACACCTCCCTGCCCCTGTACTCAAATCCCCTCGCTATGAAGGCCAACATGCCATTTGCTTTCTTAACCGCCTGCTGTACCTGCATGCCAACCTTCAATGACTGATGTACCATGACACCCAGGTCTCGTTGCACCTTCCCTTTTCCTAATCTGTCACCATTCAGATAATAGTCTGTCTCTCTGTTTTTACCACCAAAGTGGATAACCTCACATTTATCCACATTATACTTCATCTGCCATGCATTTGCCCACTCACCTAACCTATCCAAGTCACTCTGCAGCCTCATAGCATCCTCCTCGCAGCTCACACTGCCACCCAACTTAGTGTCATCCGCAAATTTGGAGATACTACATTTAATCCCCTCGTCTAAATCATTAATGTACAATGTAAACAGCTGGGGCCCCAGCACAGAACCTTGCGGTACCCCACTAGTCACTGCCTGCCATTCTGAAAAGTATCCATTTACTCCTACTCTTTGCTTCCTGTCTGACAACCAGTTCTCAATCCATGTCAGCACACTACCCCCAATCCCATGTGCTTTAACTTTGCACATTAATCTCTTGTGTGGGACCTTGTCGAAAGCCTTCTGAAAGTCCAAATATACCACATCAACTGGTTCTCCTTTGTCCACTTTACTGGAAACATCCTCAAAAAATTCCAGAAGATTTGTCAAACATGATTTTCCCTTCACAAATCCATGCTGACTTGGACCTATCATGTCACCATTTTCCAAATGCGCTGCTATGACATCCTTAATAATTGATTCCATCATTTTACCCACTACTGAGGTCAGGCTGACCGGTCTATAATTCCCTGTTTTCTCTCTCCCTCCTTTTTTAAAAAGTGGGGTTACATTGGCTACCCTCCACTCGATAGGAACTGATCCAGAGTCAATGGAATGTTGGAAAATGACTGTCAATGCATCCGCTATTTCCAAGGCCACCTCCTTAAGTACTCTGGGATGCAGTCCATCAGGCCCTGGGGATTTATCGGCCTTCAATCCCATCAATTTCCCCAACACAATTTCCCGACTAATAAAGATTTCCCTCAGTTCCTCCTCCCTACTAGACCCTCTGACCCCTTTTATATCCGGAAGGTTGTTTGTGTCCTCCTTAGTGAATACTGAACCAAAGTACTTGTTCAATTGGTCTGCCATTTCTTTGTTCCCCGTTATGACTTCCACTGATTCTGACTGCAGGGGACCTACATTTGTCTTTACTCACCTTTTTCTCTTTACATACCTATAGAAACTTTTGCAATCTGCCTTAATGTTCCCTGCAAGCTTCTTCTCGTACTCCATTTTCCCTGCCCTAATCAAACCCTTTGTCCTCCTCTGCTGAGTTCTAAATTTCTCCCAGTCCCCAGGTTCGCTGCTATTTCTGGCCAATTTGTATGCCACTTCCTTGGCTTTAATACTATCCCTGATTTCCCTTGATAGCCACGGTTGAGCCACCTTCCCTTTTAATTTTTACGCCAGACAGGAATGTACAATTGTTGTAATTCATCCATGCGATCTCTAAATGTCTGCCATTGCCCATCCACAGTCAACCCCTTAAGTATCATTCGCCAATCTATCCTAGCCAATTCACGCCTCAGACCTTCAAAGTTACCCTTCTTTAAGTTCTGGACCATGGTCTCTGAATTAACTGTATCATTCTCCATCCTAATGCAGAATTCCACCATATTATGGTCACTCTTCCCCAAGGGGCCTCGCACAACGAGATTGCTAATTAGTCCTCTCTCATTACACAACACCCAGTCTAAGATGGCCTCCCCCCTAGTTGGTTCCTCGACATATTGGTCTAGAAAACCATCCCTTATGCACTCCAGGAAATCCTCCTCCACCGTATTGCTTCCAGTTTGGCTAGCCCAATCTATGTGCATATTAAAGTCACCCATTATAACTGCTGCACCTTTATTGCATGCACCCCTAATTTCCTGTTTGATGCCCTCCCCAACATCACTACTACTGTTTGGAGGTCTGTACACAACTCCCACTAACGTTTTTTGCCCTTTGGTGTTCTGCAGCTCTACCCATATAGATTCCACATCATCCAAGCTAATGTCCTTCCTAACTATTGCCTTAATCTCCTCCTTAACCAGCAATGCTACCCCACCTCCTTTTCCTTTTATTCTATCCTTCCTGAATGTTGAATACCCCTGGATGTTGAGTTCCCAGCCCTGATCATCCTGGAGCCACGTCTCCGTAATCCCAATCACATCATATTTGTTAACATCTATTTGCACAGTTAATTCATGCATCTTATTGCGGATACTCCTTGCATTAAGACACAAAGCCTTCAGGCTTGTTTTTTTAACACCCTTTGTCCTCTTAGAATTCTGCCGCACAGTGGCCCTTCCTGTTCCCCGCCCCGGGTCTCTCCGCCCCCCATCTCCCCTCCGTCTCCTGCCTCTGCCTCCCTTTTGTCTCCCTCTGTCTCCCTGCATTGGTTCCCATCCCCCTGCCATATTAGTTTAACTCCTTCCCAACAGCACTAGCAAACACTCCCCCGAGGACATTGGTTCCGGTCCTGCCCAGGTGCAGACCGTCCGGTTTGTACTGGTCCCACCTCCCCCAGAACCTATTCCAATGCCCCAGGAATTTGAATCCCTCCCTGCTGCACCACTGCTCAAGCCACGTATTCATCTGAGCTATCCTACGATTCCTACTCTGACTAGCACGTGGCACTGGTAGCAATCCCGAGATTACTACTTTTGAGGTCCTACTTTTTAATTTAGCTCCTAGCTCCTTAAATTCGTTTCGTAGGACCTCATCCCTTTTTTTAACCTATGTCGTTGGTACCAATGTGCACCACGACAACTGGCTGTTCTCCCTCCCATTTCAGAATGTCCTGCGCCCGCTCCGAGACATCCTTGAAGGAGCCTGAGAGGAGCGAGGGGCCAGAGATTAAATGATGATAGGGGGATTATCAGGCACACTTCTTTTATTCGGAGCCATGATTACATTGGTCATGGTTAATGTGAATGGAGAAGAAGTTGCAGCAGTTGTTGCCGTGTTTTAAAGGCACGAACCTGTTGTGTCTGCAAGAAATCTTTTGGGGTGAGGATATACAGAGTAAAGCTACCTCTACACTGTCCCATCAAACACTCCCAGGGCAGGTACAGCATGGGTTAGATACAGAGTAAAGCTCCCTCTACACTGTCCCATCAAACACTCCCAGGGCAGGTACAGCATGGGTTAGATACAGAGTAAAGCTCCCTCTACACTGTCCCATCACACACTCCCAGGGCAGGTACAGGGGGTTAGATACAGAGTAAAGCTCCCTCTACACTGTCCCATCAAACACTCCCAGGGCAGGTACAGGGGGTTAGATACAGAGTAAAGCTCCCTCTACACTGTTCCATCAAACACTCCCAGGGCAGGTACAGAGGGTTAGATACAGAGTAAAGCTCCCTCCACACTGTCCCATCAAACACTCCCAGTGCAGGTACAGGGAGTTAGATACAGAGTAAAGCTCCCTCGTCACTGTCCCATCAAACACTCCCAGGGCAGGTACAGGGGGTTAGATACAGAGTAAAGCTCCCTCTACACTGTCCCATCAAACACTCCCAGGGCAGGTACAGCACGGGGTTAGATACAGAGTAAAGCTCCCTCTACACTGTCCCATCAAACACTCCCAGGGCAAGTACAGCACAGGTTAGATACAGAGTAAAACTCCCTCTACACTGTCCCATCAAACACTCCCAGGGCAGGTACAGCACGGGGTTAGATATAGAGTAAAGCTCCCTCTACAATGTCGACAAAGATTTCAAAGGCTATCCATCGGTCAGTATTGGCAGGAGAAAAGGTGATGTGTTTTGGGGATATAAGGAGCCGTTTTTGCAGAAAGCTCAGAAAGAAAGCTCAGGATTAAGCCCAGGAGCGAGACATGCAGGAAGAAGTAGCAAGCAAGACAACATAAGAACATAACAAATAGGAGCACGTGCAGGCCATTCGGCCCCTCGAGCCTGCTCCACCATTTAATACGATCATGGCTGATCCGATCATGGACTCAGGTCCACTTCCCTGCCCGCATCCCATAAACCCTTATCCTCTTATCGGTTAAGAAGCTGTCTATCTCTGTCTTAAATTTATTCTATGTCCCAGCTTCCACAGCTCTCTGAGGCAGCGAATTCCACAGATTTACAATCCTCTGAGAGAAGAAATTCCTCCTCATCTCTGTTTTAAATGGGCAGCCCCTTATTCTAAGATCATGCCCTCTAGTTCTAGTCTCCCCCATCAGTGGAAACATCCTCTCTGCATCCACCCTGTCAAGCCCCCTCATAATCTTATACGTCTCAATAAGATCACCTCTCATTCTTCTGAATTCCAATGAGTAGAGGCCCAACCTTCTCAACCTTTCCTCATAAGTCAACCCCCTCATCTCCAGAATCAACCGAGTGAACCTTCTCTGAACTGCCTCCAAAGCAAGTATATCCTTTCGTAAATATGGAAACCAAAACTGCACGCAGTACTCCAGGTGTGGCCTCACCAATACCCTGTATAACTGTAGCAAGACTTCCCTACTTTTATACTCCATCCCCTTTGCAATAAAGGCCAAGATTCCATTGGCCTTCCTGATCACTTGCTGTACCTGCATACTATCCTTTTGTGTTTCATGCACAAGTACCCCCAGGTCCCGCTGTACTGCAGCACTTTGCAATCTTTCTCCATTTAAATAATAACTTGCTCTTTGTTTTTTTCTGCCAAAGTGCTTGACCTCACACAATGGGCAATCAGGGTGAGCATACTGCCTGCGTCTACACATGGCTGTGTGAGGGGGTTATTGTAAATCCCAACCAAACCCAAGGGGTTTAGTGCTGGGAGTGGCCCTGTGTTAGTTTATGTCGCGGGAGGGTGCTTTTATTGAGCCATGGTAACTTAGCACGGCAGGGCTTATTGGATAAGCCAGGGTTGTATGGTTTATGAGTGGTGCTGTTAATCTTATTAAACACAATACGGTTGAGCCCGAAAAGACTTGTGTCCGAGTCTGATCTGTCCATATAATCCCTATCGTCCAGAACCTGTAGTAGGCGGTACGTTTTCAGTACGCCCGATAAAACCACCTACAGTGGTCCTGGTGAAACCCAAACTGAGCATCGATGAGCAGGTTATTAGTAAGAGCCGCTCCATAGGCCAAGAGCAGAGTGACCACATGTCGCTGAGATGAGTGAGTGTCATGTAGTCACCTGTCACTGTAACCCATGTATAAACTGACCTAAGTTGTACACCGTGAGAACACTGACCACAGGGGGCGAACTTGTGGGAGACACTCCTAACCTGGACTTTCAGGTATAAAAGGGGAAGCTCCACCCACCTTCATCACTTCAGTGCTGGCTAATAAAGGTTACTGGTCACTGGTGACCTTCTCTCAAGTATGGGCCTCGTGTGCATTTATACTGTATAGTAAGGACATATTATTGGCGACGAGAAACTGGGATTTAAACCACGCGAGCATGGCCACTAGCAGCACAGACGAGAGGTACTGTGTTGGTGATGATTGGGACAATTTTATTGAGAGACTACAGCAAAGTTTTGTCACTAAGGAATGGCTGGGACAGGATTCGGCCGACAAACGCAGGGCTCATCTCCTGACGGTTTGTGGATCCAGGACGTACTCCCTGATGAAGGACCTTCTAGCGCCAGAGAAGCCGGCGGACAAGACTTTTGAAGCGCTCAGTAAGTTGATCGGGGAACACCTTAAACCGGCGAGCAGCATGCACATGGCGAGACACCGGTTTTACACACACCGGCGGCGAGAAGGGCAAAGCGTTCCAGACTTCGTGGCAGATCTCCGGAGACTGGCGAGCCTATGTAAGTTCCCAGATGCATGCAGAGCGGAGATGCTGTGAGACTTTTTTATTGAGGGCATCGGGCACGCTGGGGTTTTCAGGAAACTGATTGAGACCAAAGACTTGACCCTGGAAGCGGCAGCTCTGATAGCCCAGACATTTATCTCAGGGGAGGAAGAGACCAGAATGATGTTTGACAAAAATCTTGGTTTAAATGCAGCAGATGGACAGGGAGTCAACATTGTTAACGCGGCACACAGTTCTCCAGGCAGACAAGGGCAATCGGACATGCCCCAGCATGTAGTCAAACCCAAAGGGGGAATTCAACAGAGACAATGGCTAGCTGAACGGCGATTCATGGCATCGCAAGGGACAATGCGGCCAGTAATGGGGCCATCAACACCTGTTAATGGTGCGCTTAAGGACAGTTACAGAGACAGTCAGAGACGATCGACTGGTAATGGACCTTTTGTTTCCAACAACGGCTCATGCTGGAGGTGTGGAGGCAAACACCCAGCCAGAGCTTGCAGGTATCAGTAATATACCTGCAGAAACTGCAACGTCAGCGGTCACTTGGCGCGTATGTGCAGGAAGCCTGCAGCCAGGTTGATGTACGAGGAGGACGGGCCCGATGTAAGCCCTACGAGGCCAAATGGACACTAGGGGAAATCGCTGGAAGCTGAAGTTCAGCGAGTTCATGTGGAGCACGTATACAGTTCATACACAAGGATTCCACCGATAATGATGAAAGTGCTCCTCAATGGCATCCCAGTATCAATAGAGCTAGACACAGGGGCCAGCCAGTCCCTGATGGGTATCAAACAATTCGACAAGTTGTGGGCGTCCAAGGCCAGGAGGCCAAAATTATTCACAACTGACGCACAGCTACGGACATACACAAAGGAAATCATTCCGGTGCTCGGCAGCGCCACAGTATTCGTGATCCACAAAGATTCGGAGAACAGGTTGCCACTCTGGATTGTCCCAGGGGACGGTCCCACACTACTGGGGAGGAGTTGGCTTGCTGTCATGAACTGGAAATGGGGCGATGTCAATGCAATTTCCTCTGTGGAGCGAGTATCATGCTCACAGATCCTGGACAAATTTGACTCATTATTTCAACCCGGCATTGGCACTTTCATGGGGACCAAGGTAGTGATTCACATAAACCCGGACGCCAGGCCAGTACACCACAAGGCCAGAGCAGTGCCGTACGTGATGGTGGAAAAGATAGAAGGCGAATTAGATCGCCTGCTGAGGGAAGGCATCATCTCGCCAGTCGAATTCAGTGACTGGGCGAGCCCGATTGTGCCGGTGCTCAAGGTGGATGGGTCGGTCAGGATATGTGGCGATTACAAGGCCACCATCAATCGGGTGTCACTCCAAGACCAGTACCCGCTACCGAGAGTGGAGGACTTCTTTGCGACGGTATTCGATGGCAAACTTTTTTCAAAATTGGACCTGACCTCAGCTTACATGACCCAGGAGCTGGCGAGTGAGTCGAAGAAGCTGACCACCATCACGACACACAAGGGGTTGTTTGAGTACAACAGATGTCCGTTCGGGATTCGCTCGGCCGCCGCGATCTTCCAACGAAATATGGAAAGCCTCCTCAAGTCGATTCCAGGGACGGTGGTTTTTCAGGACGACATCCTCATTACGGGTTACGATACTGAAGAACACCTCCACAACCTGGAGGAGGTGCTACGCAGACTGGACCGGGTAGGTCTGCGACTGAAAAAGGCGAAGTGTGTCTTCCTAGCTCCAGAGGTAGAATTCCTGGGGATGAGGGTAGCAACAGACGGGATCAGCCCTACTGCGTCCAAGACGGAAGCGATCCAGAGAGCACCCAGACCCCGTAACACGACGGAGCTGCGTTCGTTCCTGGGGCTCCTGAACTATTTTGGTAACTTTCTTCCCAAATTGAGCACGCTGCTAGAGCCGCTACACGTGATCCTACGCAAAGGTCGCGATTGGGTCTGGGGGGACAGCCAGGAAAGGGCTTTTAATAGAGCACGCAATTCGTTATGTTCCAACAATCTGTTAACGCTATATGACCCGTGTAAGAAACTTGTGTTAACGTGCGATGCGTCGTCCTATGGGGTCGGGTGTGTGTTGCAGCATGTCAATGCCAAGGGTCAGTTACAGCCGGTAGCTTATGCCTCCAGAAGTCTGTCCCAGGCAGAAAGGGGCTACGGGATGGTAGAAAAGGAGGCGCTCGCATGTGTATATACGGTAAAGAAAATGCACCAGTACCTGTTTGGCAGGAAATTTGAGCTGGAGCCAGATCACAAACCCCTAACGTCCCTTTTGGCCGACAACAAGGCCATAAATGCAAATGCATTGGCCCGCATACAGAGATGGGCACTCACGTTAGCCGCCTATAACTATACTATTCGGCACAGACCGGGCCTGAAAACTGCGCCGATGCACTCAGCAGGCTCCCACTAGCCAGCACCGAGGGGGCAACTGAGCATGGTGCTGAGATGGTCATGGCTGTTGAAGCTTTTGAAAGCGAAGGCTCACCCGTGACAGCCCGTCAGATCAAAGTCTGGACAAATAGAGACCCGCTACTGTCTTTAGTCAAGAAATGTGACCTGAATGGGGACTGGGCAGCCACGTACAGGGCATGCCCTGAGAAATTTAAACCATTTCACAGGCGCAAGGATGAACTCTCGATTCAGGTCGATTGCCTACTGTGGGGAAACCGCGTAGTCATGCCCCAGATGGGCAGAGAGGCGTTCATCCGTGAACTCCACATTGAGCATCCGGGCATTGTCATGATGAAGGCAATTGCCAGGTCACACGTTTGGTGGCCAGGGATAGACGCAGATCTGGAACTTTGTGTTCGCAGGTGCAACACGTGTGCTCAGCTGGGCAACGCGCCCAGGGAAGCCCCCCTTTAGCCCCTGGCCATGGCCCGCCAAGCCATGGTCATGCATCCATGTGGACTACACAGGTCCTTTCACGGGAAAAATGTTTTTGGTTGTAGTAGATGCCTACTCCAAAAGGATCGAGTGTGACATTCTCAATTCAAGCACATCCTCTGCCACGGTAGAAAGTCTACGGGCAATGTTCGCCGCCCACGGTCTACCGGATGTCTTGGTGAGCGACAATGGCCCGTGCTTCACAAGCACTGAATTCCAGGACTTCATGGCAGGAAATGGCATCAACCATGTCAGAACGGCACCGTTCAAGCCAGCCTCAAACGGCCAGGCGGAACGAGCAGTGCAGATAATCAAAAAGGGGATGCTCAGAATCCAAGGGGGTTCCCTACAAAGCCGCTTATCACGCCTCCTGTTGGCCAATAGATCCCGACCACACTCGCTCACAGGGGTTCCACCCACAGAGCTGCTAATGAAAAGGATGCTCAAAACCCGGTTATCCCTTATACACCCCACCATGAAAGAAATTGTTGAGAGCAGGCGCCAGTCACAATGTGACTACCATGACAGGAATGCGAGGGAGCGATGTATTGATGTCAATGATCCTGTCTTTGTCCTCAACTACGCTGCAGGGCCCAAATGGCTCGCAGGCACTGTGGTTGTCAAAGAGGGGAATAGGATTCTGGTAGTTAAACTTACCAATGGACAAATCTGCCGCAAACACATGGATCAAACAAAAAGGAGGTTCAGCAACCCCATAGAAGAAGCAGAGGAAGAACACGATGTAGAGTTCACTCCACCACAGGTGACCAAACACCGGAACCAAAGGGAGGAGAGCCCAGTCACTGTGGGCAGTCCGGACAGGCCTGAGGCACCGCAAACAGCAGACACTCAGGCCAGCGCCCAACAACCGGAGCCCCAACTCAGGCGCTCTACAAGGGAGCGTAAACCACCAGAGAGACTCAACCTGTGATCCCAATAAGACTTTGCGGGGGGAGGTGATGTCATGTATTCAACCAGCATTGTAACCCATGTATAAACTGACCTAAGTTGTACACCGTGAGAACACTGACCACTAGGTGGTGAACTTGTGGGAGACACTCCTAACCTGGACTTTCAGGTATAAAAGGGGAAACTCCACCCACCTTCTTCACTTCAGTGCTGGCAAATAAAGGTTACTGGTCACAGAGTGACCTTCTCTCTAGTATGGGCCTTGTGTGCATTTGTACTGTGTAGTAAGGACATATTAGTGAGCTTAGCACAGATGGCATTGAAATAGGCCGAGTGGTAGATCTCCCAGTGTGCCATTGGCTGCAGCCATTGTCTGAACCTTTCAGCATCCATCACTAACTCCTCACTTATCGCAGGCATCAATACAACATCACTAGCAGCCTGGAGATAACAGTGCAGCTCCAGCTATCAATTATTTACTGCAGAATAAAAGGAATTAGGTCTATCAGGCAGACAATGAAATCACTGCAGAAATAGTGCATCACGTTTGATAGGCTTTGTGAGAACCATACTGGGAGGCACAAGAGAAATGAATTCGATCTCACCACAGGACTTCTGGCTGACTGACTGAAGCTTTGTGGCAGAGCAGTGAGAGTCAGCGACAATCTGCTTTGTGACCACTCTATTTAAAGTCGCCCAGCAATAATCGACTCCAGCTCGCACAATCTGAGAACTTTACAGCTAATCACAGCATTGAATTTAGACTGATTCCCAGAGAGAATGCAGCAGAGTTACATCAGTAATAAAAAAATTCAGCGGGCTAAATTAGAAAGAGAGAGAGAATTATACATACACAGAGCTTTATCACATTTGCCAAATTTCCTAAAGTGATTCACACACAGTGTACAGCACAGAATCAGGCCATTCGGCCCCACTGCTCCGTGCTCCGTTTATGCTCCACACCAGTCTCCTCCCACCCTATGTCATCTCGCCCAATCACCATATCCTTCATGTGTTTATCCAGCTTCCCCTTAAATATATTGATCGTATTCACCTCAACTGCTCTCTGGGTAAAGAAGTTTCTCCTTAATTCCCTATTGGATTTATTAGTGACTATCGTATAAATATAGCCCCACAGGTGGGAACATCTCTCTGTCCACTCTATCAAACCCTTTCATTATCTGAAGGACCTCCATCAGGTCACCCCCTCAGCATTCCCGTGTCTCGAGCAAAGGCCCGTTCAGCCTTTCCAGATAATAATAACCTCAGTTCTGCTATCATCCTTGTAAATATTTTTTGCACCCTCTCCAGTGCCTCTATATCGTTTTTACAACATGGAGACCAGAACTGGTCGCAGTGCTCCGTGTGGTCTAACCACGGTCCGATACAAGTTTAACATAGCTTCCCTGCTTTTCAATTTATTTCTAGAAATGAACCCCAGTGCTTGGTTTGCTTTTTGTGGTGAATTACTTTGAAGTACAGTGAGTATTGTTACACAAGCAAATGCAGCAGCCACCTTGTGCACAGCAAGATCACACAAACCACAATGGGATGAATGACATCGCTGCAGGAGTTCCTCAGGGCAGTGTCCTCGGCCCAACCATCTTCAGCTGCTCCATCAAAGACCTTCCCTCCATCATAAGGTCAGAAGTGGGGATGTTCGCTGATGATTGCACAGTGTTCAGTTCCATTCACAACTCCTCAGGTAATGGAGCAGTCCATGTCCACATACAACAGGACATGGACAACATTCAGGTTTGGGCTGATAAGTGGCAAGTAACATTCGCACCACACAAGTGCCAGGCAATAACTATCTCCAACAAGCGAGAGTCTAACCACCGCCCCTTGACATTCAACGGCATTCCCATCGCCGAATCCCCCAACATCAACATCCTGGGGGTCACCATTGACCAGAAACTTAACTGGACCAGCCACATAAATACTGTGGCTACAAGAGCGGGTCAGAGGCTGGGTATTCTGTGGGGAGTGTCTCACCTCCTGACTCCCCAAAGCCTCTCCACCATCTACAAGACACAAGTCAGGAGTGTGATGGAACACTCCCCACTTGCCTGGATGGTGCAGCTCCAACAACACTCGAGGCTCGCCACCATCCAGGACAAAGCAGCCACTTGATCGGCTCCCCATCCACCACCTTCAACACTCACTCCCTCCACCACCGGCGCCCCCTGGCTGCAGTGTGTACCATCTACAAGATGCACTGCAGCAACTCGCCAAGGCTTCTTCAGCAGTACCTCCCAAACCCGCGACCTCTACCCCCTAGAAGGACAAGGGCAGCAGGTACATGGGAACACCACCACCTCCACGTTCCCCTCCCAGTCACACACCATCCTGACTGGGAAATATATCGGCCGTTCCTTCATCGTCGCTGGGTCACAATCCTGGAACTCCCTCCCTAACAGCACTGTGGGAGCACCTTCACCACACGGACTGCAGCGGTTCAAGAAGGCGGCTCACCACCACCTTCTCGAGGGGCAATTAGGGATGGGCAATAAATGCCGCCCTTGCCAGCGACGCCCACATCCCAGGACCAAATAAATAATAAAAAATAACTGCTTAATATGATTTTGGTGGTTTTGGTTGAGGGAGATAAATTGGTCCAGGTCACTGAGAGGTCCATCCTCATCCCAGGACCTTTACAATTCATCGAAATCACCGGAAGAGGCAGAGAGGATCTTCATTTTAACATCTCATTCACAGAGCAGAAGTTCTGACTTTCCAGCACTCGCATATCGGCATCGATGATGCGCTCCAGACCCGTTTTATCAGGGAGAGCTGAGCCAATGGGAGAGGGAGAGGGTGTGGGAGAGGGGGAGGGGGTGGGATGAGAGAGGGGAGAGGGGAGGGAGAGAGGGAGAGGGGGGAGGGAGATGGGGAGGGGTGGGGGAGGGAGAGGGGCAGGGATGAGAGAGGTGAGAGGGAGGAGGGGTGGGAGAGAGGGGAGGGGTGGGAGAGGGTGGAGGAGAGAGGGGAGCGGTGGGGAAGGGAGGGGGGAGGGGGTGGGAGAGGGGGGAGGGTGCGGGAAGGAGGGGGGGCAGGAAGAGGTGGGAGATGGGGGTGAGAGAGAGGGGAGGGATGGGAGGGAGAGAGAGATGGGGAGGGGGTGGGGGAGGGAGATGGGGTAGGGGTGGGAGAATCGGAGAAATGAAGAGTGTTGGGAGGGGTGTAGGGGCTGGAGGGGGTTACAGAGATAGGGAGGGGTGTAGGACTGGAGGAGGTTACAGAGATAGGGAGAGGTGTAGGAGCTGGAGGAGGTTACAGAAATAGGGAGGGGCGTAGGGCTGGAGGAGGTTACAGAGATAGGGAGGGGTGTAGGGACTGGAGGAGGTTACAGAGATAGGGAGGGGTGTAGGACTGGAGGAGGTTACAGAGATAGGGAGAGGTCTAGGGGCTGGAGGAGGTTACAGAAATAGGGAGGGGTGTAGGGCTGGAGGAGGTTACAGCGATAGGGAGGGGTGTAGGACTGGAGGAGGTTACAGAGATAGGGAGTGGTGTAGGGCTGGAGGAGGTTACAGAGATAGGGAGGGGTGTAGGGCTGGAGGAGGTTACAGAGATAGGGAGGGGTGTAGGGCTGGAGGAGGTTACAGAGATAGGGAGGGGGGAGGCCATGGAGGGATTGAACATGAGGATTTTAAAATCGAGGCGTTGCTGGATGTAGGTCAGCGAGCACAGGGGGTGATGGGTGAGTGGGACCGGGTGCAAGTTAGGACACGGGGCAGCCGAGTTTTGGATGAGCTAAAGTTTACAGAGGGTGGAAGGTGAGGGTCGGACAGGAGTGTGTTGGAATAGTTGAATGTGGAGGTAACAAAGACATGGATGAGGGTTTCAGCAGCAGATGAGCTAAGGCAGGGGCAGAGTCAGGCAATGTTTTGAAGGTGGGATTGGGCGGTCTCGGGGATGGACAGGATATGGGGTTGAAATAGAACGCTGAGGTTGCGAACAGTCTGGTTCAGCCTGAGACAGTGGCCCGGGAGGGTGATGGAATCAGTGACCAGAGAATGGAGTTTGTGACGGGGGCCAAAGGTCTTCTCAATGTTGCTTATGCAGTATATAAAAAGTCCAACATGAGAGGGAGCATTGGTGGATCCAATAATGGTAAAAGTTAAGGGAAGTAGCCATAGAGTAAGATCCAGGCAATAGCGATCACAACATTATCAGGTTTAAGATAAAGATTGAGAGGGACATAAGTAAAACTATGAACAAATGAATAAATTGCAAAAAATCTGATTTTGAAGTGATGAGAATGGAACTGACAAACAAAGAAATAGAACAGCGTTGGGGAATATTTAAACCAGCGATCAATGGAGAAATATTTCCTACTGAAAACAAGAACAAGCTCGCCAGTAATTACAGGCCATGGATGAATACAGAAATAAGGGTAGCATTGAACTTAAAGAACAAGGCAGACACTGAGTGCATGGACAACAAAGGAGAGGATGACAAAAGGGAATACAAAAAGTGAGGTGAGGAGTCAAAAATCAATCAGGAAGGCAAAGGGAAACTACAAAATTAAATGATCAAGGAATATAAAAACAAACAGCAAAGTCTTCTACAAACACATAAATAAAAAAAGTTAATTGAGGATAGGGATTAGGCCACTGAAGGATACAAACAATAAACTCACAGATAATGGCAGCAACTCTGAATAGTTACTTTGTCTTAGTATTTACCAGAGACTAATAAGGCGGACATGACTTTAGAAGAAGAGAACAAAAAGATATAAAAGCAATTGAGGTAGAATGGGGGACAACATTGATAAACTAATCAAACTTAGAGATTATAAGACCCCTGGTCCGGATGGATTATATCTATGTATATTAAAAGAGGATAGGGAGGAGATAGCAGAGGCCCTAATACACATATATAACAATTCATCAGCAAAGGGAATAGTACCAGAGGACTGGTGGACAGCTAATGTGATTCCTATATTTAAAAAGGGAGGTAGAACAAGTCCAGGGAACTATAGACCAAATAGCTTAATGTTGGTGGTAGGAAAGAATATAGAATCCCTACTTAAAGATGTAAAAGACAAACATCTAGGGACTGAATTTGATGGACTCATCGCCCACAGACGCCGACATTCCTCTTCGGGTTCCGCCCAGTGCAACTTTCCATTTGGCCTGGAGTGGGCAGGAGAGGAGAACCTCTGAGAACGACCCACTGATGTCAGCGGACGGCTGAGAGGCGTAAGTGGATTCCCGCCCACCGAGATGCCATATTGATGTGAGTGGGAGTCGGCACCAGAACAGCGGTGGACTGCTGCGAGGAGGCTGGTCTGTCCCTGATGGTAAGTCTGAAGAGCTGAAAAAAAGGTGAGTAAACATTTTTTAAACATTTTTTTCACGGCGACTTAAATGATTGGGGTCCCTTGAAGGTCTCTGATGGTTTTTTTGTTTTTTTCCGATGCTTTTTATTTGCAGGTCTTCGACCCTCCGAGGGCCCGTCTCTATCCTCGGTGGCACTTGGGGAGCAAGTGCCTCTTCCGTCGAGGATGGGAGCTCCCGCCCGCTGCTGCCCAGATTGGCGGTGTACATCCCTCATTTGCCGCTGCCGACCTTTGAAGGACCATTTTGATGAAAACTCCGCCCAAAGTACTGTCAGGTACCCTGGCGGCCATCGTCAGTCCTTTGGGCGGGGGCCTTCATCAAATTCGGGCCCCCAAAAACTGAAAATATACTAAACAATAGTCAATGCCGATTGCAAAAGGGATGATCATGCTTGAGCAACCTTATTGAAGTCTTTGAAGAAGTAATAGAAAGGGTAGATAAGGGGAATGTAGTCGAGGGCCAAATATTTGGATTTTCAGAAGGCCTTCGATAAGGTACCGCTTAGTAGATTCATGACTAAGGTCAGAGCGTGTGGAGTCAGGGGACAAGTAGCAGAATGAACAGCAAGCTGACTACCAAACAGAAAACCGAGAGTAGCAGGTAAAGGTATTTACCCAGACTGGCAAAAGGTGGGAGGTGGTGACCCACAAGGTTCAATGCTGGGACCACTGTTGTTCACCAGTTACATAAACTATTTAGACTCCGGAATCGGAAGTACAATTTCAAAATTTGCAGATTATTGGGGGATGTATAGAGAAGGACTGTGACAGGGACACATTAATAAACTTGCAGAATGGGTCTGTAATTGGCAAATGAACTTCAATGTAGTTATGTGGTGTTGCAGGAGGAATAAGGAGGCCGCATATCCCTTGGAAAATAAGAGTCTAAATGTTGTGGAGGAGCAGAGGGATCTGGGGGCACAGATTCACAAATCACTAAAAGCAGGTTAACAAGACCATTAAAAACAGAAAAAAAAAGCACTGTTTGGAAAGGTTGAATAGGCTGGGCCTCTTTTCTCTAGCAAGGACTGGACTGAGGAGTGACCTGAATGAAGTATTTTAGATTATGAAAGGGTTTGATAGGGTAGACATAGAGAAAATGTTTCATAAACACAAGGGAGGAGAAAATACATGAATATGTGGGTGGAGTTAGATGGAGAAAGTTGGGAAGTAACTGGAGTGGGGCAGAAACACCAGCTTGGACTTGATGGGCCGAATGGCCTTGTTTCTGTGCAGTAAATTCTACGCAATGCCGTGTAACCAAAGGAAATTACTAGATGTCGGACAACACAGGGGCAGCAAGGGACTGAGATAGGGAGTGGTGAGATACAACTTGGTGTCATCAGCATATGTGTGGAACCTGAGCCAATGTCTTTGGATGAAGATGGCAACATGTAGATGAGGAAATGGAGGTGACCAAAGATAGATCCTTGGGGTTGGCAGAGAAAATGGTGCAGTGAGAGAGCAGGATGGGGCAGTAGGGGCTGCTGCTCGCGAGGAGGCAGCGACGAGTGCCTCGCGGGGCATGTCGGAGGATGCCGAAAGAGGTATAGCGGGAAGCTGGGGGCTTATCTAAGAGGGGTAGAGCCTGGACAGCAGCAGGAGAGAAGGAAGATCGATGAATCGTGATGGGTTGGGATGGGAATTGGGAGGATAAAGTGCCTGAGGGGGGGTATGAAAGGTGACATAACTCGATGACAGGAAGGGGAGGAGCCATGACAGAAGGGTACAACAGGGGTGAAAAAGGGGGGAAAGAGAAATGGGCTCAGGTCAACAGTGGCAGCCAAAAATCACACGGTGAAGATGGGAATTCAGGTTACGTGGGCAGGGCAGGGATTAGGAGAGACAATCCTGGTTTCAGATGGTATGATCGAGTCCAAAGTTAAAGTCTGAGGTCGTGTGGTGGGATAAGAACATAAGAACATAAGAAATAGGAGCAGGAGTCGGCCATTTGGCCCCTCGAGCCTGCTCCACCATTTAACAAGATCATGGCCGATCTGATCATGGACTCAGCTCCACTTCCCCGCCCGCTCCCCTAACCCTTTACTCCTTTATCGCTCAAAAATCTGTCTATCTCCGCCTTAAATATATTCAATGACCCAGCCTCCACAGCTCTCTGGGGCAGAGAATTCCACAGATTTACAACCCTCTGAGAGAAGAAATTCCTCCTCATCTCAGTTTTAAATGGGCGACCCCTTATTCTGAGACTATGTCCCCTAGTTTTAGTTTCCCCTATGAGTGGAAATATCCTCTCTACATCCACCTTGTCGAGCCCCCTCATTATCTTATATATTTCGATAAGATCACCTCTCATTCTTCTGAACTCCAATGAGTATAGTCCCAACCTACTCAACCTTTCCTCATAAGTCAACCCCTCCTCTCCAGAATCAACCGAGTGAACCTTCTCTGAACAGCCTCCAATGCAAGTATATCCTTCCTTAAATACGGAGACCAAAACTGTACGCAGTACTCCAGGTGTGGCCTCACCAATACCCTGTACAGTTGTAGCAGGACTTCTCTGCTTTTATACTCTATCCCCCCGGCAATAAAGGCCAACATTCTATTTGCCTTCCTGATCACTTGCTGGACCTGCATACTAACTTTTTGTGTTTCATGCACAAGGACCCCCAGGTCCCTCTGTACTGCAACACTTTGCAATTTTTCTCCATTTAAATTATAATTTGCTTTTCTATTTTTCCTGCTAAAGTGGATAACCTCACACTTTCCCACATTATACTCCATCTGCCAAATGTTTGCCCACTCACTGACCCTGTCTATATCCCTTTGCAGATTTTTTGTGTCCTCCTCATAACTTGCTTTCCCGCCCATCTTTGTATCATCAGCAAACTTGGCTCCATTACACTCGGTCCCTTCATCCAAGTCATTAATATAGATTGTAAATAGTTGAGGCCCCAGCACCGATCCCTGCGGCACCCCACTAGTTACTGTTTGTCAACCGGAAAATGACCCAATAATCCCGACTCTCTTTTTTCTGTCAGCTAACCAATCCGCTATCCATGTTAATATATTACCCCCAACCCCGTGAACATTTATCTTGTGCAGTAACCTTTTATGTGGCACCTTATCAAATATCTTCTGGAAATCCAAATACACCACATCCACTGATTCCCCCTATTCCACGCTGCTCGTTACATCCTTAAAGAACTCCAGCAAATTTGTCAAACATGATTTCCCTTTCATAAAACCATGCTGACTCTGCTTGATTGAATTATGCTTTTCCAAATGTCCTGCTACTGCTTCCTTAATAATGGACTCCAGCATTTTCCCAATGACAGATGTTAGGCTAACTGATCTGTGAGGGTTTATACATGTCATGATCAAGGCACAGCAAGAGGCCACGGACTAAAATGGTTTAAAAGAAAACCTGTGGGATTGTTAAGAGGGAGAAAGAGCACCAGCCTGGGGCAGGTGGTGACTCAGAACTGATTCATGCGATTTCTGGGGTCAGGAGTGAGACCCGATTAACATCGAGACAAAGGATTTTGATACAATCAAACAGAGAAGCCCATGGATTAATTGGCCGAAGGGGAAAAACCAGTTCCCTATGGAGTCTACAAGTCTGCGAAAACCCAGGACAACAAAGGATCCCACAAGGCGTGCATTTTTGGATAATAGGGCACAAAAGATAAGGAGTTATCTTTTGCCCTGTCGATTCCATGCACTGAAATAGGTGTGAACTGTGGCCATCCAAACTGATCCAGACCCATCATCACAGCCATCGAGACCCATCCAGATGCATTAATTGAAAGCAGCCCAATAGGAGATGTGTATATAATCAAATGGATATATATGTAAGAGCAGAGAACAACAACTCAGAACAACAGGTCAGAACAACAAGTCAGAACAACAGGTCGAAGAAACAGCTCAGAACAGCAGGTCAAAAGGAACAACTACCATGAAACAGCAGCGGGGACCCAAATTCTTCCCTACCTCCATGAGCCTAGAATCGACAACAGATGGATGGGTGATTGTATGTCTTCGATCAATCTCTAAGTCTTGTTCTGTAATATTTAGTTGTTTTTTGTATAATAAACTAACAATTGGGTTTAAGCCTAAACTCTGTGTTACGTGGAGTCCTTTCTGTAATTCCCGAGGTCTATGGATCAAAGTAGAGGTTCCTGCTTTCGATCTGCCTCCTTTTTTAAATAGGAGCGTTACATTTGCGATTTTCCAATCTGCTGGGACCTCTCCAGAATCCAGGGAATTTTGGTAGATTACAACCAATGCATCCACTATCTCTGCAGCCATTTCTCTTAAGGCCCGAGGATGCAGACCATCAGGTCCAGGGGACTTGTCCGCCTTTAGTCCCATTATTTTACCGAGTACTACTTCATTAGTGATAGTGATTGTATTAAGTTCCTCCCTCCCTATAGCCCCTTGATTATCCACTATTGGGATGTTTTTAGTGTCTTCTACCGTGAAGACCGATACAAAATATTTGTTCAATGTCTCTGCCATTTCCCTGTTCCCCGTTATTAATTCCCCAGTCTCATCCTCCAGGTGACCAACATTTACTTCAGCCACTCTTTTCCTTTTTATGTACCTGTCATCATCATCATAGGCAGTCCCTCGGAATCGAGGAAGATTTGCTTCCACTCCCAAAGTGAGTTCTCTGGTGGCAGAACAGTCCAATTCGAGAGCCACAGACCCTGTTACAGGTGGGTCAGACATTTGCCGAGGGAAGGGGTGGGTGGGACTGGTTTGCTGCACGCTCCTTTCGCTGTCTGCGCCTGACCTCTTCACGCTCTCGGCGTTGAGATTCGAAGAGCTCAACGCCCTCCCGGATGCACTTTCTCCACCTAGGGCGGTCTTCGGCCAGGGACTCTCAGGTGTCAGTGGTGATGTCGTATTTTACCAGGGAGGCTTTGAGGGTGTCCTTGTAACGTTTTCGCTGTCCACCTTTGGCTCGTTTGCCGTGAAGCAGCTCCGTATAGAGCAATTACTTCGGGAGTCTCGTGTCTGGCATGCGAACTATGTGGCCTGCCCAGCGAAGCTGATCGAGTGTGGTCAGTGCTTTAATGCTGGGGATGTTGGCCTGGTCAAGGACACTGATGTTGGTGTGCCTGTCCTCCCAGGGGATTTGCAGGATCTTGCGGATCCATTACAGACCCAATCCACATCCAGACCGGGGTCAAACAGGGCTGCGTCATCGCCCCAACCCTCTTCCCAATCTTCCTCGCTGCCATGCTCCACCTCACAGTCAACAAGCTCCCCGCTGGAGTGGAACTAAACTACAGAACCAGTGGGAACCTGTTCAACCTTCGCCATCTCCCAGACCAGGTCCAAGATCACCCCAACCTCTGTCGTCGAGCTACAGTACGCGGACAACGCCTGCGTCTGTGCACACACAGAGACTGAACTCCAGGATATAGTCGACGTATTTACTGAGGTGTGCGAAAGTATGGGCCTTACGCTAAACATCCATAAGACAAAGGTCCTCCACCAGCCTGACCTCACCGCACAGCACTGCCCCCCAGTCATCAAGATCCACGGCCCGGCCCTGGACACCGTGGACCACTTCCCATACCTCGGGCTCCTCTTATCAACAAAGGCAGACATTGACAACGAGATCCAACACCGCCTCCAGTGCATCAGTGCAGCCTTCGCCGCCTGAGGAAAAGAGTGTTTGAAGACCAGGACCTCAAATCTACCACCAAGATCATGGTCTACAGGGCTGTAGTGATACCCGCCCTCCTGTATGTCTCAGAGACATGGACCGTGTACAGAAGATGTACCTGTAGAAACTCTTACTATCTGATTTTATATTTCGTGCTAGTTTACCTTCATAATCTATCTTCCCTCTCTTTATTATTTTTTTAGTCGTTCTCTGCTGGCTTTTAAAAGTTTCCCAATCCTCTGGCCTCCCACTAGTCTTGGCCACATTGTATGCCCTTGTTTTCAATTTGATCCCATCCCTTATTTCCTTAGTTAACCACGGATGGTTATCCCTTCTCTTACAGTCTTTCCTTCTCATTGGGATATATTTTTGTTGCGAGTTATAAAATATCTCCTTAAATGTCTGCCACTGTTCATCAACCGTCCCACACTTTAATCTATTTTCCCAGTCCACTTTAGCCAACTCTGTCCTCATACCTTTGTAGTCTCCTTTATTTAAGTTCAAGACATTGATTTGAGAACCAACTTTCTCACCCTCCAACTGAATTTGAAATTCAACCATGTTATGGTCACTCATTCCGAGAGGATCCTTTCCCAGGAGATCATTTATTAATCCTCCCTGATCACACAGGACCAGATCTAAGAGAGCCTGCTCCCTGGTTGGTTCCGCAATGTTTTCTTATCTTCTCAGGTGATCCTTCGTATCGAGGGTGACTTGCTTCCACGCTGAGAAGTGATGAGTTCACAGGTGTTTCAGTGAAGGACCTAATATTCCAGATCCCGAACTACATCCTGAAGGGTGGAAGATGCCTGTGCGTGGATTTTTTTAACATGGGGTGGCCGTTGCACACCAGCCACCACACGGGGCTTGACAGAGCTAGGTCTTGGTCCAGGGGCGAGGGTTAACCAGGACGACTGGAGACCTGCTCTGCTGCACGGACCTAGTGCGCTCACATATCACAGTGTGGGCTGGGCCCGTGCTGCCCCTGGGCCCTCGCCTCCCCTGGGCCCCGAACTCTTTCCTCCCCGGGCCCCGAACTCACACCTCCCTGGGCCCCGAACCCTCTCCTCCCCGGGCCCCGAACTCACACCTCCCCTGGGCCCCGAACTCACACCTCCCCTGGGCCCCGAACTCACACCTCCCCGGGCCCCGAACTCACACCTCCCTGGGCCCCGAACCCTCTCCTCCCCGGGCCCCGAACTCACACCTCCCTGGGCCCCGAACTCTCTCCTCCCCGGGCCCCGAACTCACACCTCCCCTGGGCCCCGAACTCACACCTCCCTGGGCCCCGAACTCTCTCCTCCCCGGGCCCCGAACTCACACCTCCCCTGAGCCCCGAACTCTTTCCTCCCCGGGCCCCGAACTCTTTCCTCCCCGGGCCCCGAACTCTTTCCTCCCCGGGCCCCGAACTCACACCTCCCCTGGGCCCCGAACTCTTTCCTCCCCGGGCCCCGAACTCTTTCCTCCCCGGGCCCGGAACTCACACCTCCCCGGGCCCCGAACTCGCACCTCCCCTGGGCCCCGAACTCACACCTCCCCGGGCCCCGAACTCACACCTCCCCGGGCCCCGAACTCACACCTCCCCGGGCCCCGAACTCACACCTCCCGGGGCCCCGAACTCACACCTCCCCTGGGCCCCGAACTCACACCTCCCTGGGCCCCGAACTCACACCTCCCCTGAGCCCCGAACTCTTTCCTCCCCGGGCCCCGAACTCTCTCCTCCCCTGGGCCCCGAACTCACACCTCCCCTGGACCCCGAACTCTTTCCTCCCCGGGCCCCGAACTCTTTCCTCCCCGGGCCCCGAACTCTCTCCTCCCCTGGGCCCCGAACTCTCTCCTCCCCTGGGCCCCGAACTCTTTCCTCCCCTGGACCCCAAACTCTCTCCTCCCCGGGCCCCGAACTCTCTCCTCCCCTGGGCCCCGAACTCTCTCCTCCCCTGGGCCCCGAACTCACACCTCCCTGGGCCCCGAACTCACACCTCCCCTGGGCCCCGAACTCACACCTCCCTGGGCCCCGAACTCTCTCCTCCCCGGGCCCCGAACTCACACCTCCCCTGAGCCCCGAACTCTTTCCTCCCCGGGCCCCGAACTCTTTCCTCCCCGGGCCCCGAACTCTTTCCTCCCCGGGCCCCGAACTCACACCTCCCCTGGGCCCCGAACTCTTTCCTCCCCGGGCCCCGAACTCTTTCCTCCCCGGGCCCGGAACTCACACCTCCCCGGGCCCCGAACTCGCACCTCCCCTGGGCCCCGAACTCACACCTCCCCGGGCCCCGAACTCACACCTCCCCGGACCCCGAACTCACACCTCCCCGGGCCCCGAACTCACACCTCCCGGGGCCCCGAACTCACACCTCCCCTGGGCCCCAAACTCACACCTCCCTGGGCCCCGAACTCACACCTCCCCTGAGCCCCGAACTCTTTCCTCCCCGGGCCCCGAACTCTCTCCTCCCTTGGGCCCCGAACTCACACCTCCCCTGGACCCCGAACTCTTTCCTCCCCGGGCCCCGAACTCTTTCCTCCCCGGGCCCCGAACTCTCTCCTCCCCTGGGCCCCGAACTCTCTCCTCCCCTGGGCCCCGAACTCTTTCCTCCCCTGGACCCCAAACTCTCTCCTCCCCGGGCCCCGAACTCTCTCCTCCCCTGGGCCCCGAACTCTCTCCTCCCCTGGGCCCCGAACTCACACCTCCCTGGGCCCCGAACTCACACCTCCCCTGAGCCCCGAACTCACACCTCCCCTGGGCCCCGAACTCTTTCCTCCCCTGGACCCCAAACTCTCTCCTCCCCGGGCCCCGAACTCTCTCCTCCCCTGGGCCCCGAACTCTCTCCTCCCCTGGGCCCCGAACTCTCTCCTCCCCTGAGCCCCGAACTCACACCTCCCCTGGGCCCCGAACTCACACCTCCCCTGGACCCCGAACTCTCTCCTCCCCTGGGCCCCGAACTCACACCTCCCCTGGACCCCGAACTCTTTCCTCCCCGGGCCCCGAACTCTCTCCTCCCCTGGGCCCCGAACTCACACCTCCCCTGGACCCCGAACTCTTTCCTCCCCGGGCCCCGAACTCTTTCCTCCCCTGGGCCCCGAACTCACACCTCCCCTGGGCCCCGAACTCACACCTCCCCTGGGCCCCGAACTCACACCTCCCCTGGGCCCCGAACTCACACCTCCCCGGGCCCTGAACTCACACCTCCCCCGGGCCCTGAACTCACACCTCCCCTGGGCCCCGAACTCACACCTCCCCTGGGCCCTGAACTCACACCTCCCCTGGGCCCCGAACTCACACCTCCCCTGGGCCCCGAACTCACACCTCCCCGGGCCCCGAACTCACACCTCCCCTGGGCCCCGAACTCACACCTCCCCTGGGCCCCGAACTCACACCTCCCCTGGGCCCCGAACTCACACCTCCCCCGGGCCCTGAACTCACACCTCCCCCGGGCCCCGAACTCACACCTCCCCGGGCCCTGAACTCACACCTCCCCTGGGCCCCGAACTCACACCTCCCCTGGGCCCCGAACTCACACCTCCCCAGGCCCCGAACTCACACCTCCCCTGGGCCCCGAACTCACACCTCCCCTGGGCCCCGAACTCACACCTCCCCTGGGCCCCGAACTCACACCTCCCCGGGCCCCGAACTCACACCTCCCCCGGGCCCCGAACTCACACCTCCCCCGGGCCCTGAACTCACACCTCCCCCGGGCCCCGAACTCACACCTCCCCTGGGCCCCGAACTCACACCTCCCCTGGGCCCCGAACTCACACCTCCCCTGGGCCCCGAACTCACACCTCCCCGGGCCCCGAACTCACACCTCCCCTGGGCCCCGAACTCACACCTCCCCTGGGCCCTGAACTCACACCTCCCCGGGCCCCGAACTCACATATCCCTGGGCCCCGATCACATTGCTCTGCAATCTCTCCATAACGTACTGTTCAAGGAAACTATCCCGGATACACTCTATGAACACTTCCTCAAAGCTACCCTGGCCAATTTGCTTGGTCCAATTAATATGAAGGTTAAAATCGCCCATGATTATTGCCGTTCCTTTTTTACAAGCCTCCATTATTTCTTGATTTATACTCTGTCCAACAGTGTAGCTACTGTTAGGGGGCCTATAGACCACGCCCACCAGCGACTTTTCCCCCTTTATTATTCCTTATCTCCACCCAAACTGATTCAACATCTTGATCTTCTGAGCAAATATCGTTTCTCACTAACACACTGATCTCATCCTTTATTAACAGAGCTACCCCACCTCCTTTTCCTTTCTGTCTGTCCTTCCGAATTGTCAAATACCCCTGAGTATCGGAAATCCAATGTCCAGGTTCGGAGACAGTTGTGGAGAAGCAGTGATTCTACGAGTTGTTCAAAGGGCAAAGAATCTGTGGGCTCTCATCCACTCCCTCTTCCCAATTTCCTCCCTCACCCATTCCCTCTCTCCCATTCCCGCTTTCCTTATCCCACTCCCAGTGCCAATAATTCTCCCTTCGCTCTCCCATTCCTTCTCCCTCTCTCATACCCTCGCCTTTATTCACCCTCTCTCCCATTCCCTTTCTATCCTACTACCTCACCCCTCCCATTCCCCCATCATTCTCACTCTCATTCCCCCTCTCTCTTACTCCGACTATGTATCTTCCATTTCCAGTCCTCTTTTTCCTTCTCCATTTTCATACCATTCACTTCCCTCCATCTCTCCCTCTTCCATCCCCCTCTCTGCTGCCCCTCTCCTTCACTCCTTATCCCTTTCACACGCTCTTTCTCTGTCACTTTCACCTTCTCTCACTTTCCCCCTCTCTCATTCCCTCCAATGCTCTCCTCCGTCCCTCTCTCTCCTTCCCCATTCCCTGCAACCCTCCCTTCTTTTTCCCCATTCTCTCTCTCCTCCCCTCTATTTCCCCATTCTCTCTCTCATTCTCGCTCCTCACCTTCTTTCGCCATTCTCTCTCTCTCCTCCCCTCCCTTTCTCCATTCTATGTCCTTCCTCCCCTCTCGTCCCCTCATTCCTCTCTCCTCCTCTCTCTTTCAACATTCTTTCTCTCTGCCCACCTCTCTTTTCCACATTCTCTCTCTCCTCCCCTTTCTTTCCCCATTCCCTCTCTCTCTCCTCCCCTTTCCCCTCTCTCTTTCTCCCCCCTCTCATTTCCCATTCTCTTTCTCTCTCTCTCCTTCCCTCCCTTTCCCCACTCTCTCTCTCTCTCTGCCCTTTCCCCATTCCCTCTCTCTTCCCCTCTTTCCCCATTGTCTCTTTCCTTCCCTCTCTTCACCCATTCTCTGTCTCTGCTCCCTCTTTCCCCTTTTCTCTCTCTCTCTCCTCCCCTTTCCCCATTCTCTCTCTCTCTCTCTCCTCCCCTCTTTGGAATTCTCCACCTCAGAGGGCTGTAGAAGCTCAGTATATTCAGAGATCGATAGATTTTTGGATATTCAGGGAATCGAGGGAGATGGGGACAGTGCAGGGAAGTGGAGTTGAGGTCTAAGATCAGCCGTGATCTCACTGAATGGCGGAGCGGGCTCGAGGGGCCGAATGGCCGACTCCTGCCTCTTATGTTGTTATGTTCTCAACCCTTATTTCTCCATTTTCTCTCTCTCCTCCCTTCTCTTTCACCATTCTCCCTCTCTTCCTCTCTCTCCTCACTTTCTTTTCTGATTCTGCCTCTCTCTCCTCCCTCTCTTTTTCCTCATTCTCTCTCTCATCCCTTTCCCCATTCTCTCTTTCTCTCCTCCCATCTTTCCCCATTCTCTATCTCCTCCTCCCCTTTCCCCATTCCCTATCTATCTCCTCCCATCTATTTCCTCACTCTCTCTCTCCTCTCTTTGCCCATTTGCTCTCCTCTCCCACCCCCCCACCTTTCCCCATTCTCTCTCTCTCCTCCTCCTCTCTTACCCCATTCTCTCTCTCCACCCCTCCCTTTGCACATTCTCTCTCCTCCCCTCGCTTTTCACATTCTGTCTCTCTCTCCTCCCCTCTTTCCCCATTCTCTCTCTCCTCTCCTCTCTTTCCTCATTCTCTCCCTTAATTCCCTCTCTTATCATTCTGTCTCTCTCTCCAACCCTCTATTTCCCCATTCTCTCTCTCTTCTCCCATATCTTTCACCATTCTCCCTCTATCTCTCCTTCCTCTCTTTCTCCATTCTCTCTCTCCTCCCCTCTCTTTCTCCATTCTCTCTCTCCTCCCCTCTCTTTCCCAATTCTCTCTCTCTCCTCCCCTCTTTCCCCGCTCTCTCTCTCCTCTCTCTCTGTTTTCCCATTATCTCTCTCCCTCTCTACTCCCTTTCCCCATTCACTCGCTCTCCTCCCCTCTATTTCCCCATTCCCGGTCTCCTTCCCTCTCTTTCCCATTCCCGTTCACTACTCTTCTCTCTTTCCCCATTCTCTCTCTCTACTCGCCTCTTTCCCCATTCCCCCTCTCTCTACTCCCCTATCTTTCCACATTCTCACTCTCTCCTCCTCTCTATTTCCACATTCTCTCTTTCTCCTCCATCTCTTTCCACATTTTCTCTCTCCTCCCTATTTCCACATTCTCTCTCTCCTACCCTCACTTACCCCGTTCCCTCTCACTTCTCCCCTCTATTTCCCCATTCTCTCTCTCTCTCTTTCTCTTCCCCTTTTTTCCCCCATTCTCTCTCTCCTCCCCTGTTTTACTCATTCGCTCTCCTCCCCTCTTTCCCCATTCTCTCTCTCCACCCCTCTCTTTCCCCATTTTTTCTCTCTCTCCTCCCTCTCTTTCCCCATTCTCTCTCTCATCCCTTTCCCCATTCTCTCTTTCTCTCCTCCCATCTTTCCCCATTCCCTATCTATCTCCTCCCATCTATTTCCTCACTCTCTCTTTCCTCTCTTTGCCCATTTGCTCTCTCCACCCCCCACCTTTCCCCATTCACTCTCTCTCCAGTCTCTCTCTCCTCCTCCTCTCTTTCTCCATTCTCTCCCTTAACTCCCTCTCTTATCATTCTGTCTCTCTCTCCAACCCTCTAGTTCCCTATTCTCTCTCTCTTCTCCCATATGTTTCACCATTCTCCCTCTATCTCTCCTTCCTCTCTTGCCCCATTTGCTCTCTCCTCCCCTCTCTTTCCCCATTCTCTCTCTCCTCCCCTCTTTCCCCATTCTCTCTCTCCTTCCCTCTTTCCCCATTCTCTCTCTCCTCCCCTCTCTTTCCCCATTCTCTCTCTCCTTCCCTCTCTTTCCCCATTCTCTCTCTCCTCCCCTCTCTTTCCACATTCTCTCTCTCCTCCCCTCTCTTTCCCCATTCTCTCTCTCCTCCCCTCTCTTTCCCAATACTCTCTCTCTCCTCCCCTCTTTCCCCACTCTCTCTCTCTCCTCGCTCTGTTTTCCCATTATCTCTCTCTCTCTCTGCTCCCTTTCTCCATATACTCTCTCTACTCCTCTCTCTTTCCCCATTCCCCCTCTCTCTACTCCCCTCCCTTTCCCCATTCCCCCTCTCTCTACTCCCCTCTCTTTCCACATTCTCTGTCTCCTCCCCTCTATTTCCACATTCTCTCTTTCTCCTCCATCTCTTTCCACATTCTCTCTCTCCTCTCTATTTCCACATTCTCTCTATCCTACCCTCACTTACCCCATTCCCTCTCTCTCCTCCCCTCTATTTCCCCATTCTCTCTCTCTCTCTTCCCCTCTTTCCCCATTCTTTCTCTCCTCCCCTCTCTTTCCCCATTTTTTCTCTCTCTCATCCCCTCTATTTCCTTATTCGCTCTCTCTCCTCCTCTTTTTCCCTATTCTCTCTTTCCTCTCTTTCCCCATTCTCTCTCTCCTCCCCATTCTCTCTCTCTCTCCTCCTGTCTTTCCCCATTCTCTCTCTCTCTTCTCCCACTCTTTTCCCATTCTGTCTCTGTCTCCTCCCCCCTATTTCCCCGTTCTCTCTCTCCTCCCCTCTTTCCCCAGTCTCTCTCACTCCTCTCTTTCCCATTCTCTCTCTCTACTCCTCTCTTTAGCCATTCTCTCTCTCTCCTCCCCTTTCCCCGTTCCCTCTCTCTCTCCTCCCCCGTAATTCCCCATTCTCTCGCTCTCCTCCACTCTTTCCCCATTCACTCTCTCTCCTCTCCTTCGCCATTCTCTCTCCACCCCTCCCTTTACCCATTCTGTCTCATAGAAACATAGAAACATAGAAAATAGGTGCAGGAGTAGGCCATTCGGCCCTTCTAGCCTGCACCGCCATTCAATGAGTTCATGGCTGAACATGCAACTTCAGTACCCCCTTCCTGCTTTCTCGCCATACCCCTTGATTCCCCTAGTAGTAAGGACTTCATCTAACTCCCTTTTGAATATATTTAGTGAATTGGCCTCAACTACTTTCTGTGGTAGAGAATTCCACAGGTTCACCACTCTCTGGGTGAAGAAGTTTCTCCTCATCTCGGTCCTAAATGGCTTACCCCTTATCCTCAGACTGTGACCCCTGGTTCTGGACTTCCCCAACATTGGGAACATTCTTCCTGCATCTAACCTGTCTGAACCCATCAGAATTTTAAATGTTTCTATGAGGTCCCCTCTCATTCTTCTGAACTCCAGTGAATACAAGCCCAGTTGATCCAGTCTTTCTTGATAGGTCAGTCCCGCCATCCCGGGAATCAGTCTGGTGAACCTTCGCTGCACTCCCTCAATAGCAAGAATGTCCTTCCTCAGGTTAGGAGACCAAAACTGTACACAATACTCCAGGTGTGGCCTCACCAAGGCCCTGTACAACTGTAGCAACACCTCCCTGCCCCTGTACTCAAATCCCCTAGCTATGAAGGCCAACATGCCATTTGCTTTCTTAACCGCCTGCTGTACCTGTATGCTAACCTTCAATGACTGATGTACCATGACACCCAGGTCTCGTTGCACCTCCCCTTTTCCTAATCTGTCACCATTCAGATAATAGTCTGTCTCTCTGTTTTTACCACCAAAATGGATAACCTCACATTTATCCACATTATACTTCATCTGCCATGCATTTGCCCACTCACCTAACCTATCCAAGTCACTCTGCAGCCTCATAGCATCCTCCTCGCAGCTCACACTGCCACCCAACTTAGTGTCATCCGCAAATTTGGAGATACTACATTTAATCCCCTTGTCTAAATCATTAATGTACAGTGTAAACAGCTGGGGCCCCAGCACAGAACCTTGCGGTACCCCACTAGTCACTGCCTGCCATTCTGAAAAGTCCCCATTTACTCCTACTCTTTGCTTCCTGTCTGACAACCAGTTCTCAATCCATGTCAGCACACTACCCCCAATCCCATGTGCTTTAACTTTGCACATCAATCTCTTGTGTGGGACCTTGTCGAAAGCCTTCTGAAAGTCCAAATATACCACATCAACTGGTTCTCCCTTGTCCACTTTACTGGAAACATCCTCAAAAAATTCCAGAAGAGTCTCTCCTCCCCTCTCTTTCCCCATTCCCTCTCTCCTCCCCCCATTTCCTCATTCTCTCTCTCCTCCTCTCTTTTCCCAATTCTCTCTTTCCCTATTCTCTCTCTCTCCTCCCCTCTTTTACCCATTCTCTCTCCCCTCCCCTCTATTTCCACATTCTCTCTCTCCTCCCCTCTTTTACCCATTCTCTCTCTCCTCCCCTCTTTTACCCATTCTCTCTCTCCTCCCCTCTTTTACCCATTCTCTCTCCCCTCCCCTCTATTTCCACATTCTCTCTCTCCTCCCCTCTTTTACCCATTCTCTCTCTCCTCCCCTCTATTTCCACATTCTCTCTCTCCTCCCCTCTTTTACCCATTCTCTCTCTCCTCCCCTCTTTTACCCATTCTCTCTCTCCTCCCCTCTTTTACCCATTCTCTCTCTCCTCCCCTCTTTTACCCACTCTCTCTCTCCTCCCCTCTTTTACCCACTCTCTCTCTCCTCCCCTCTTTTAACCATTCTCTCTCTCCTCCCCTCTTTTACCCATTCTCTCTCTCCTCCCGTCTTTTACCCATTCTCTCTCTCCTCCCGTCTTTTACCCATTCTCTCTCTCCTCCCCTCTTTTACCCATTCTCTCTCTCCTCCCCTCTTTTACCCATTCTCTCTCTCCTCCCCTCTTTTACCCACTCTCTCTCTCCTCCCCTCTTTTACCCACTCTCTCTCTCCTCCCCTCTTTTAACCATTCTCTCTCTCCTCCCCTCTTTTACCCATTCTCTCTCTCCTCCCGTCTTTTACCCATTCTCTCTCTCCTCCCGTCTTTTACCCATTCTCTCTCTCCTCCCCTCTTTTACCCATTCTCTCTCTCCTCCCCTCTTTTAACCATTCTCTCTCTCCTCCCCTCTTTTACCCACTCTCTTTCTCTCCCTCCCTCCCTCCGGATTGATGTCACATCCTGCGCTGCTCCCGGACTCCAGACTCGGGCTGAGCCGCTCCGCCTGATCCGGATCGCGATCCCGGAGCCGCGGGCGATGATGCTGCGGTCGGGAACCTGAGCGGCCCAGAGACAGAGACTGAGCCAGGCAGCGGGACCCAGAGAGCGGAGCCGGAGCGGGCCGCAGCCGGAGACCGAGAGAGCGGAGCCGGAGCGGGGCAGTATGGAGCCGCAGGGCAGGAGGAGCAGCCGAGCCCGGATCCTCACCCTGGGGGTCCTGCTCATCACCATCCAACTCACCCAGGTAAGGGGGCCGGGGGGGAGAGGGGCAAGAGAGAGTGGGGAGAGGAGGCATTGAGGGGGTGCGAGGGGGCATTGAGGGGCAGAGGGGGCAGGAGGGAGGGGGAGAGGGGCAAGAGAGAGGGAGAGGGGCAGGAGAGGGGCAAGAGAGAGGGAGAGGGGGAGAGGGGCAGAGAGAGGGAGTGGGGCAGGAGAGAGGGGGAGGGGGAGAGAGAGGGAGAGGGGCAGGAGAGAGGGGCAGAGAGAGGGAGAGGGGCAGAGAGAGGGAGAGGGGCAGGAGAGGGGCAAGAGAGAGGGAGAGGGGGAGAGGGGCAGAGAGAGGGAGTGGGGCAGGAGAGGGGCAAGAGAGAGGGAGAGGGGCAGAGAGAGGGAGAGGGGCAGGAGAGAGGGGCAGAGAGAGGGAGAGGGGCCGGAGAGAGGGCAGGAGAGGGGGGAGAGGAGGCATTGAGGGGGTGAGAGGGGGCATTGAGGGGCAGAGGGGGCAGGAGGGAGAGGGGCAGGAGAGGTGGGGAGGGGCAGGAGAGAGGGAGAGGGGCAGGAGAAAGGTGGAGAGGCGGCATTGAGGGGGAGAGAGGGGGCAGGGGAGAGGGGCAGAGAGCGAGGGCAGGAGAGGGGGAGAGGAGGAATTGAGGGGGAGAGGGGGCAGGAGGGAGCGGGGCCAGAGAGAGGGGCAGAGAGAGGGAGGGAGGGGCAGGAGAGAGGGGGAGAGGGGGCATTGAGGGGGAGAGAGGGGGAGAAGGTCAGGAGTGGGGAAGAAAGAGGGAGAGAGGGGCAGAAGAGAGGGGGAGAGGGGCAGTAGACGGGGCAGGGGAGAGGGGGCACAGAGGGGAGAGAGCGGCAGGAGAGGGGGCAGGAAATTGGGGAGGAGAGGAGAGTGGAGAGAGGGGGCAGACAGGGGTGAAGGGGTTGGGGGGAGAGGGGCAGGAGATAGGGGAGAGTGAGGCTAGGATTGGGGGCAGGGGAAGAGAGAGGGCAGGAGAGGGGGTGGGGTGCTGAGAGAAAGAGAAGGGGGCAGGGTTCGGCTCGGGGGTGTAAGGGAGGACACGAGGTCACAGATTGATCTGGGTGTTGGATCTGGGGAGGGGGTATGTGGGAGGGGAACTCGGAGTTTGCAGGATGGGGTCTGCGGGCAGGGTTGAGAAATTTGGGGTCTGCAAAAAGGGGTTGGGGAGGGGGTGTAGGGGTCTTTGGGGGAGGGGAGCTGGAGGAGGGTTTCAGGGTGTCGGAGGGGAGCTGGAGGAGGGTTTCAGGGTGTCGGAGGTGTCGGTTTAACATTTACTAGTCTACAATCTAACCATGATGAATTTTGCTGCATAAACTTCTTCAGAATCAGTTCCTCTGCCATCCCATTCCTGTCACCCATCCCGCGCTGTCCCTCTGTGACCTGGCCTGGGAATCAAGGGGATGGAACAGGCCCTCCCGGCCCAGACCCCCCCCCCCCAGCTCCCCCCAACTCCCCCCAACTCCTTCGCCCGAACCCTCATAACCCCCTCCCCAACTCCGCCAACCCCCTCCCCCAACCCATCCCCCAAACCTCCATCCTCCGACCCGATCCCCACCCCCACCCTTAACACCCCCAACTGCCAACCCCCTCCCCCGACTCTCCGACCCCCGACCCTCTCCCCCTGGGGGGCTGGGCGAGGGGGTTGGGGAGCTGGGGGGGGTTATGGAGAACTGGGGGGGATTATGGGGAGCTGTGGGGGGGGGAGCTGGGAGGGATTATGGGGAGCTGGGGGGTTGAGCTGTGGGGGTTATGGGGAGCTGGGGGGGATTATGGGGAGCTGGGGGGGGGAGCTGGGTGGTTATGGGGAGCTGGGGGGTTGAGCTGGGGGGGATTATGGGGAGCTGTGGGGGGGGGAGCTGGGTGGTTATGGGGAGCTGGAGGGGGGAGCTGGGTGGTTATGGGGAGCTGGAGGGGGGAGCTGGGTGGTTATGGGGAGCTGGGGGGGATTATGGGGAGCTGGGGGGTTGAGCTGTGGGGGTGGGGAGCTGGGGGGGATTATGGGGAGCTGTGGGGGGGAGGGTTGTGGAGAGCTGGGGGGGGGGGTTATGGGGTTTGGACGAGGGGGTGGGGGGAGCTGCGGGTGGGGGTGTCTGGGGATCTGGGCCGGGAGGGCCTGTCCTACCCCCTTGATTCCCAGGCCAGGTCACAGAAGGACAGCACGGGATGGGCGACAGGAATGGGACGGCACACTGGAGAGAAACTGATTGTGGAGAAATTTCAGCAGCAAAATTCATCATGGTTAGATTGTAGAATAGTAAATGTTAAACCTGCACCATAAATGTAAGAAATTCTGTAATGGTACAGCAGTTTGATCGCAGAGAGAGAGGAGAGTGAGGGGCAGAGAAAGACAGATAGAATGTTTCCCCCTGTGGGGGAGACCAGAACTGGGGGCCATCAATATCAGACAGTCACTAATAAACCCAATGGGGAATTCAGGAGAAACCCCTTTACCCAGAGGGTGATGAGAATGTGGAACTCGCTGCCACAGGGAGGGGTTGAGGTGAATAGTATTTCAGGGGAAGCTGGATTAACACACGAGGGAGAGGGGGAGGAATAGGGGGATATGTTGACGGGGTGAGACGAGGAGGGGCTGGTGTGGAGTGTGCACAGAGCCCTGGGGCCGAATGGTCTGTTTCTGTGCTGGACACTGTGAGGGCGATGGGGAGGGGGCAGGATATGTCAGCCTCTGTATAAGGAATGAGGATGCTGAATATCTGTTTATATCAGACCAGCTGTCTTCATGCACCGGGCAGCACGATGTTTAATGTCTGAGGTTGTGTTTATAGCCCCAATTATTTGAAATGCTGGCGAATCGCCCCATTCTGTATAAAACCCGTTTGTTGCTGATTTGAGATTGAAACCATTCGGTCATTTGGTGTGAATGTTTCGGGGGGTTTGCACATGGATTTTATGAGGTTTATTGACGGAGATAAAGTGCAGGTTTGAGCTGCGGGGATTCGCTGTTTATTCGGTGTGAATGATTTGTTTGTTGAGCTGCGGGTCGCTGCGGTACCGGCTGCTGCCGGCTGGTGGCGACACACTCCGCCCTTTGAAGCCCGACTGGTGGCTGCAGCCTTAAAGGGACAGGCCCCCGCTGCCTTAAAAGGACAGGCCCCCGCTGCCTTAAAGAGACAGGCTCCCGCTGCCTTAAAGAGACAGGCTCCTGCTGCCTTAAAGGGAGAGGCCCAACCAGCCTTAAAGCGGCAGGCCTCCCTCGGTCTTAAAGGGAGAGACCCGCCCCCAGCCTTAAAGCGGCAGACCCCCTTAGTCTTAAAAGGAGAGGACCCAGCGGCCTTGAAGGGACAGACACCCCCCAGCCTTAAAGCAACACTCCCCTCAGCCTTAAAGCGACAGTCCCCCTGTCCTTAAAGCGGCAGTCCCGTCCTTAAAGCAATAGCCTCCCCATCCTTAAAGTGACAGTAGCCCCCCATTCTTAAAGCAACAGTTCCCCCGTCCTTAAAGCAACAGTTTCCCCCCCCCCATCCTTATAGTGACAGTCTTTCTTCCCCCCATCTCCCGTCCTCCAAGCGACAGGCCACCTCAGACATAAAGTGACAGACTCCCCGCATCTTTAAAGTGACAAGCCACCTCATCTTTAAAGTGACAGACTCCCTAGCATCGACAAGCGGCAATGGGACCCATGAATCCATATAAGGAGATATTAGAACAGGTGAGCAAAAGCTTGGGCAAAGAGGTAGGTTTTATGGAGCGACTTAAAGGAGGGAAGAGAGGCGGAGAGGCTTTGGGAGAGAGTTCCAGAGCTTGAGGCCCAGGCAGCTGAAGGCACGGCCACCGATGGTGGAGCGATTATAATCAGGGTTGCTCAAGAGGGTAGAATTCGAGGAGCACAGATATCTCGGAGGGTTGTGAAACTGGAGGAGATGACAGAGATAGGGAGGGGCGAGGTCATGGAGGGATTTGAAAACAAGGATGAGAATTTTGAAATCGAGGTGTTGCCGGACCGGGAGACAATATCGGTCAACGAGCACAGGGGGTGATGGGTCAACGGGTCTCGTTGCTGAGTTCAGGAACTTTGAAAACGGTTCACAGTCAGATGTGTACTTTTTGTAGTCACTGTGTAAGTGTCAGCCATGACTCAGTGGGCAGCACCCTCGCCTCGGAGTCAGAAGGTCGTGGGTTCAAATCCTATTCCAAAGACTTGTGCACAAAATCCAGGCTGACACTCCAGTGCAGTGCTGAGGGGCACCTCACTGTCGGAGGGGCAGTGCTGAGGGAGTGCCGTACTGTCGGAGGGGCAGTACTGAGGGAGAGCCGCACTGTCGGAGGGGCAGTACTGAGGGAGCACCGCACTGTCGGAGGGGCAGTACTGAGGGAGCGCCGCACTGTCGGAGGGGCAGTACTGAGGGAGCGCCGCACTGTCGGAGGGGCAGTACTGAGGGAGCGCCGCACTGTCGGAGGAGCAGTACTGAGGGAGTGCTGCACCGTTGGAGGGGCAGTACTGAGGGAGCGCCGCACTGTCGGAGGGGCGGTACTGAGGGAGTGCTGCACTGTCGGAGGGGCAGTACTGAGGGAGCGCCACACTGTTGGAGGGGCAGTACTGAGGGAGCGCCGCACTGTCGGAGGGGCAGTACTGAGGGAGCGCCGCACTGTCGGAGGGGCAGTACTGAGGGAGCGCTGCACTGTCTCAGGTGCCTTTTTTCGGATAAGGCATTAAACCGAGGCCCCATCTGCCCACTCATGCAAACGTAAAATATCAGACAGCAGTCTTTCGAAGAAGAGCAGGGACATTATCCCCGGTTTCCTGAGGCCAACATTTAACCCTCAACCGCCATCACTAAGACAGGTGATCTGGTCGTTATGTGCTGTATGTGGGATCTTGCAATGCACAAATTGGCTGCCATGTTTCCTAAATTACAACAGTGACTAAGAACTGGAGGAGTCCATTCAACTCTTTGAGCCTGTCTCACCATTCCATTAGATTGTGGCTGATGTGTATCTTAAATGCATTTAATCTCCTTTGATCCGTATCCCTCGATACCCTTACCCAAATGTATTGATCTTCAAAGCTCCAACTGACCCCTGGCCTCAACAGCGTTTTGGGGGAGAGAGTTCCCGATTCCCACTGCCCTTTGTGTGAAGAAGTGCTTCCTGACATCACCCCTGAACAGCCGGGCTCTAATTGTAAGGTTCTGCCCCTTGTTCTGGACTCCCCCCACCCCAGAAAATAGTTTCTCTCTCTCTCTACCCGATGGAATCCGTTAATCATCTTAAACACCTCGATGAGATCGCCCCTTAACCTTCTACACTCGAGGGAACACAAGCCCAGTCTGTGCAGCCTGTCCTCGTAATTTAACCCTTTTATCCCCGGTACTATTCTGGTGAATCTGTGCTGCTCCCTCTCCGAGGCCGATATACCCTCCCTGAGGGGCGGGGCCCAGGGCCGAACGCAGTTACTGCAGGCGGGCTCTGACGACACTTCAAAAGTACTTCATTGGCTATAAAGCGCTTTAAGGCATTCTGAGGCCGTGAAAGACGCTATATAAATGTAAGTTCCTTTTGGCTGAAAATTTTTACTTGGAGCTCTGATCCCACGCATCATTCTGCAACAGTCGGGCATTGTTTACTAAATGGAAAATGTCGAGGGTATTATGTTGTGTATGCCGTAAATAACTGACAAACTGAGCCAGGAGAAATGTAACTTAACTTAACTGTGCTTTTATACAACCCAAAATGGTGTCTCAAACCAGCATGAGTACAGCAACTGTGAACAGCTCCCGCAGGGTCCTAATGCCAGTCCAGTGAGCTGTAACAAACAAATAGAGTATGAACACAACATATTTCCCCTCTTTTTAAAACTACAGTCTCTGTACCGATAAAGTCCTTGAGATAGCCAGGCCGTGTTCTGACACGCTGAGACCAGGTGGATCTTGTGATGTTTGATTGAGGTTTTCGGTTGGGAAACAGAACAGTGCCTCTGTCCCATCCTGCTGGTCTATTGGCCTGTGAGTTGGGATCAGTCCAAGAGCGTTTCATCGAGTTCCATCATCCAGTTCGTAGGTGTGAGGGCTGAACTTTCTCCCGATCTGTTTCGGAGACGAAAGTGAAGATGCGAGCTTATGACTACGGGTTGGGCGCTTAACTCTGACCCAATCTCCATTGTACAGTTGGGGCTTCATTGGCACTGGTCGATAGTTTGTGGCCTTTTCGCTCAGACTGCAGGCTTTGCAGTGTGAGACAAACTCCTCGATGTGAGTGTCAATCTCAGGCCAATCATACTAAATCACAACTTCTCTGCTTCATGTGGACAATGGCAGGGTGTCCATCGTGTGCCAATGAGAGAACGCGCTGTTAAAGCGACTTGGGAATTACTGCTCTATCACCACGAGCTGGGCAGCCATTGTTCCAAATGGAAAATTCATTGCGAAGTCTGTAGAATGTTTTCAGCTCTTCCAGAATTTGCTTAGGCCACTCAGTGTGGAGGAAGTGGCTCACGTACTTGGGGCGTAGCATCACGCTGTGATTCGGGTTTGAGTTCGTTGCAGGAGACAATGTTTCTGATGGATTGAGTGATGATCGAAGTGACATGTGTCGTCATCTGTGAACAAGTCAGCACCAGAGTCCAAAGCAGGTGTCGAGCAGCTGAACATGTCAGCTACACGATTGCAACTGCCAGCAATGTACTGTACATCAAAGTTATACTGATGAAGGTGATCTGACCATCGGCTGATTCGTAGTGGTCTGTGCCCAGATCCAGTTGTAGTGAGTAGCATAGTTAGCGTTTGGTGATCTGTACGGAGGGTACATTTTCTGCCGTCGAGGTAGATGTGCCAGCGTTCACATGTGTAGATGCAAGCGAGTGCTTCGCATTCCCCTGTCGAGTATTTATGTTCTGCAGGCGAGAGCATGCGAGAGGCGAAGGCTACTGGGTGTTCCAGGCCGTCGATCCATTGCGAGAGCACAGCACCCACGGCGGTGCATGATGTAACCATGGTGATCAAAGTGTGCGAGGACAGGAGGGGATGTGATCTTCTCCTTAAGAGTGGTGAATGCCTGAGCCTGGGAATCGGTCCATTCCCAGGGGACATCCTTCTGCAGCAACTGGCGAAGTGGTTCGGCAATGTGCGCGTAGTGCGGGACAAACTTCAGATAGAAGTTGCAAGTGTCGAGGAATGATGAAAGTTCCTTGGTATCCTCCTGCATTCGCTGGATCGCGTCAATGTTGTCACCTTGTGCTGTGACTCTCCAGCCCAGTAAGTTTATTTCTCCAGCAGCGAATGTACATTTATCGGCATTAAGTGTAATGTTATGTGTAGCAAGTCTAGCCATAACTGTGTGAAGTCACTGGTCATGTTCTTCCATTGTCCGTCCATGGACGACGATATCGTTAAGCAGATTGAGGGCTCCCTCTCTGTCTGCTAGTATAGTGGTGACAATCTTCTGAAATGCACTTGGTGTAGAAGATAGTCCGTAGAGCATGCGTCAATACTGATACAGACCATCATGAATCGTGAGTGCCATGAGCGGCTTGCTGTCCTTTGCTAGGGGTATTTGCAGGTAACTGCGGCACATGTTGAGTTTCGCAAAAACTATTGAGCCGTGGAATTCTGAAGACAGTTCGTTGATGGTAGGAAGAGGGGACTTGTCGGGGATGAGGGACTTGTTGACCACTTTCAGGTCGATGCATGGGCAGATCTCCCCATGTTTACGCCAAGCAATGACTAAGTTCGAGACCCAGGGTGAGGAGTCGATGCTCTCAATAATTCCCTGAGATTGGAGTCACGTTAATTCTGCGGATACTCGGTCGTGAACCGCGAATGGGAGACGGCAAAGTTGCTGCGTGACCGGTTTGACGGAAGGGTCAACGCGGGGATGATGGCAGAGTTTTGTTGTCACTCCAAACCGTGTGAAGATTGAGCGATACTGCTTGTCAAAGTCCACTGTGTACACCGGTGTGCCAGTTGGGTCGTAAACTTTGAACCCAAGCTTGTCAAAAAGGTCAACACCCACGAGGCTTCGTCCCTTGGCGACATGAAAGGAAACGTTCTCCAATGTTACGTCCTTGTAGAATATTGGGATTGATATGACCCCAAGAACCTCACTTGTGGAGTCGGAGTACACACGTAGAGTGGAAGTTGCGGGCTGCAGTTGACAGTGTGTGAAGTACACAGCATCGCTCAATATGGAGACTTTGGCTCCAAGGTCAGTGAGAAGGCAGCAGGACATGCCGTCAATGTTTACTTCACAATCCTTGAATTTACCCGAACCAATGTGCGAAATGTCACTAATGGAGTAAGCTGTACTGGGTTCCTCACTATCTGGGTTGTCCACATGTCGAATACGCTGTGAAGAGCGACAGACACTAGCAAAGTGGGTCATTTTACCACATGCAGAGCAATTCTTCCCATGTACAGGGTAGTTAGGACTCTTTGCTGAGTGTGATTTGTCCCCACAGTTAAAGCAGTAGAAAGTTAGGTCCACGATCTGTAGAGGGTGGCACATTACTAGCCCTGCGTCACTGCTGTGATTTCCGCTTTGGACGAACGCCTTGCACATGGGCTATAGCTGGTCTGCTGCACAGGGGGAGCAGGGGATCTGATCACTTTTGAATCGGAAAGTGCTGATTCGATTTGGATGGCCAAATGAGTTTCTTTATCCAGTGACAATTTGTTGTTCTCCATTAGCAAGCATTCCCGAATGCGGGTGATCGTTGTTTTCTCAATAATTTGATCCCTGATCATTTCCTCTGCAAGTGCCCCAAAGTTACACCGCAGTGGCCAGAGGAAAGGCTGGGGGTGGCGGAGAGGTGTAAGAAGGTTAATTTGAGTCATCCTCGTCACCAAATTATGTTGTGTACACGTAAATAACTGACAAACTGAGCCATGAGAAAAGTAACTTAACTTAACTGTGCTTTTATACAACCCAAAATGGTGTCCCGAAACCAGCATGAGTACAGCAACTGCGAATAGTTCCCGCAGGGTCCTAATGCCCTCCCTGTGAGTGTAACAAACAAACAAACAGAGTCTGAACACAACATAATGTGAGAGTGTAAATTCCCTCTGGCTCTGCGATGGTTAATGTGCCTGTGAAACTGGTATTCTGATCCTGCCATGTCAACAGTTCCATTATCGAGCAGCAAAGGGATTGTAGCCAAGGACACATCATACCACTTCACTACCAGGGTTGTTTGAGCTGGCTGAGAACATTGTGTGTACAGTTCAGAGCTTTGACCTTCGCTCCATGTTGAGGGCACTTCCTGTGGCAACAGAAAATGAAATAACAACATCTTGCATTTAAATACCGCCTTTAATGTACTGAAACATCCCAAGGTGCTTTACAAGAGCGTTATCAAACAAACATTTACAACAAACTACACGAGGAGATATTGAGACAGGCTTGGTCAAGGAAATAGGTTTTAAGGAGCGTCTTAAAGGAGAAAAGAGAGGCAGAGAGGTTTAGGTAAGGAATTTCAGAGTTTAGGGCTCAGGTAGCTGAAGGCACGGCCACCAATGGTGGAGCGATGGAAATCGGGGGATGGGCAAGAGACCAGAATTGGAGGATTGCAGGGCTGGAGGGGGTTACAGAGATAGGGAGGGGTGTAGGGGCTGGAGGGGGTTACAGAGATAGGGAGGGGTGTAGGGGCTGGAGGGGGTTACAGAGATAGGGAGGGGTGTAGGGGCTGGAGGGGGTTACAGAGATAGGGAGGGGTGTAGGGCTGGAGGAGGTTACAGAGATGGGGAGGGGTATAGGGCTGGAGGGGGTTACAGAGATAGGGAGGGGTGTAGGGCTGAGGAGGTTACAGAGATAGGGAGGGGTGTAGGGCTGGAGGGGGTTACAGAGATAGGGAGGGGTGTAGGGCTGGAGGAGGTTACAGAGATGGGGAGGGGTATAGGGCTGGAGGAGATTACAGAGATAGGGAGGGACGAGGCCAGGGAGGGATTTGAACACAAGGATGAGAATTTTAAAATCGATGCGTTGCTGGACCAGGGGCCAATGTCGGTCAGTGAGCACAGGGGGTGATGGGTGAGCGGGACTCGGTGTGAGTTAGGACACGGGGCAGTGAGCACAGGGGGTGATGGGTGAGCGGGACTCGGTGCGAGTTAGGACACGGGGTCAGTGAGCACAGGGGGTGATGGGTGAGCGGGACTCGGTGCGAGTTAGGACACGGGGCAGTGGGCACAGGGGGTGATGGGTGAGCGGGACTCGGTGCGAGTTAGGACACGGGGGCAGTGAGCACAGGGGGTGATGGGTGGGACACAGGTCAGTGAGCACAGGGCGTGATGGGTGAGTGGGACTGGGTGTGAGTTAGGACACGGGGGCAGTGAGCACAGAGGGTGATGGGTGAGTGGGACTCGGTGCGAGTTAGGACACGGGGGCAGTGAGCACAGGGGGTGATGGGTGAGCGGGACTCGGTGCGAGTTAGGACACGGGGGCAGCAGAGGTTTGGATGAGCTGAAGTTTACGGAGACAGGGGTACGGAAGGACGACACATCGATCCGGATTTGTAAATGAATGCTGCCGTATGCATGGCCTGGGTTTTTCCTGCCCATTCCCCTGCCCTTCGGGATTATGGTGCAAGAGCCCATGTTTGAGCTGGCCCATTTCCCTCGACTCTGGGGCTCCCTCCACGCAACAGCTAGAGGCACTGTTTGAGGAGGTCTGTTGCTGCAGCAAGTGGCTGAGAGATGGCTGGAGCATACACTGTGAACAGCCATGCCCTGTTTCCATGGCAACAGCAAGGCCTGCGAATTCAGTGCACATTAAGACGCTGAAGCAATAAATCATTTCAGCTTTTAAATCTTATTTTCAATGCGGATTTCTTTTTTTCACATCTCTGGAAGATGCTGACTCTCACTGGGGTACAGTCCCACTCACACTGACTCACTGGGGTACGGGTCCCACACACACTGACTCTCACTGGGGTACAGTCCCACTCACACTGACTCTCACTGAGGTACGGGTCCCACACACACTGACTCTCACTGGGGTACAGTTCCACACACACTGACTCTCACTGAGGTACAGTCCCACTCACACTGACTCTCACTGAGGTACGGGTCCCACACACACTGACCTCACTGGGGTACAGTTCCACACACACTGACTCTCACTGAGGTACAGTCCCACTCACACTGACTCTCACTGGGGTACGGTCCCACACACACTGACTCTCACTGGGGTACGGGTCCCATACACACTGACTCTCACTGGGGTACGGGTCCCACACACACTGACTCTCACTGGGGTATGGGTCCCACACACGCTGACTCTCACTGGGGTACAGTTCCACACACACTGACTCTCACTGGGGTACGGGTCCCATACACACTGACTCTCACTGGGGTACGGGTCCCACACACACCGACTCTCACTGGGGTACAGTTCCACACACACTGACTCTCACTGGGGTACGGGTCCCAAACACACTGACTCTCACTGGGGTATGGGTCCCACATTCACTGACTCTCACTGGGGTACAGGTCCCACACACACTGACTCTCACTGGGGTACAGTCCCACACACACTGACTCTCACTGGGGTACAGTCCCACACACACTGACTCTCACTGGGGTACAGGTCCCACACACACTGACTCTCACTGGGGTACGGGTCCCACACACACTGACTCTCACTGGGGTACGGGTCCCACACACACTGACTCTCACTGGGGTAAGGGTCCCACACACACTGACTCTCACTGGGGTACGGATCCCACACACACTGACTCTCACTGGGGTACGGGTCCCACACACACTGACTCTCACTGGGGTACGGGTCCCACACACACTGACTCTCACTGGGGTATGGGTCCCACACACACCGACTCTCACTGGGGTATGGGTCCCACACACACTAACTCTCACTGGGGTTCGGGTCCCACACACATTGACTCTCACTGGGGTACGGGCCCACACACACTGTCTCTCACTGGGGTACAGGTTCCACGGGTGTGTTATATTCTTCATGACATCACAAATACACACAGACAATTTGGCTCTGCAAGAACTTTTCAAGTGACCTTGTCACATGATCCATTTATTTTAATAACACCAGTGGTTGCATTACCACAGTAGTCCACTAGGTGGAGCAATAGTCCACAAGGTGGTGCTCCATTACATTTCTCCCTCCTTAATGAAGAAGTAATCAGAACAACATAATCATCATACATAACTTGCATGGTTATACACAAGAAAATATATGGACTTAATTTGCCATATTTACAAATCAAACTTAACCATTTGTTTCCTGTTTCGAAGACGATACCTTCGCTCTTGAACAGAACTTTCCAAACTTGGTGTCGAATGTAGACACATTCTAGGCTGAGCCTGAGGAGAGTTTTCATCCAAGGGTAACCCTTGATCTACATTTGGACTCTCTACAACTTCAGAACGTGTGTCTGCCTGACTCGGACTCAGACTTAAATTCTGACTTTCTCTCGGATTTGTTTCTAGTACATCTGATGTTGGATTTGCTACTGATACTCTACTTGTAACAAGACTATCTGACTCATCAGAAATAATCAATTCATTCCAACTTTTAACTCCTTCCACATCTGTAGGTAAAATATGATCAATGTGAACAAACCTAACCTTTCCATGATCAAACATCTTGACCAAATGTGCGAGGGCCAAATATCTTCACTACTCTTCCTGACAACCACTTTAACTATTTATGGTGATGGTTCTTCACTTTGGTTAACCACATTCGGTTCATGATGTCACTTTCTGACATTTGCTATGTAATCATACACCTGTCATATCACTGGGTCACGTTTGTTGCTCTACCAATCTCTTCAGCTGTCACTGGCAGTTCATCAATATATGAAAAATAGAACACTTCTTCCCGATTGGGTGTAACTTGTGATGGGAATGACAACCTGGACATAGCATCAGCATTACCATCTGACTTAGTACAACAACAATGGGTGTAGCCCAATTACTAAGATCTATCTTAGAGATAATGTTCTCTGTTTCTAGAACTTTGAGTTCTTGATCAACTTTCTCCTTGAGTGCATATGGTACGGGATGTGGCTTGGAGTAAACTGGTCTAGCGTCCTTCTGTACCCTTACACTCACCTTGGTGCCTTGGATCGGACTGCCTGTTTCGCAGAACGCCTTCGGATATTGCTTGATGATGTCATCTTTTGATGCAAATCTTGAAAAATCTCATTTCAATCCAGCTTCAGTGATCCCAACCAATTTCTACCTATCGAGGCAGGCTTGTCTCCTGCCACTACTAAGAGAGGCAGGAAACTGATCCTTGTATTTCACCGGTATGGTGATACATCCTACCACAGGGATTTGCTCTCCTGAGTAGCATCGCAGCCCTATCTTCGACTTCCCCAATGGAAAATCCCTCAACTTGTCGAGATATAGCGATTCCAATACTACGCTCACGGATGCGCCAGTGTTGATTTCCCGGTTATCCTGGTACCTGCAATGTCTACTTGGATGATGATACTTTGAGAATCGCTGTTGGATACTCTCGTGCTCCTAATGTCGTGTATCTCCAAAACTTCCTCATCCTGTTGCTTCTCTTCAATGCTACGTAGTCTCTGGCAATTGCTATTTCTAGCATTGAAAGTTGGTTTACTCTTCTGTCGGCATGCCTTCGCAAGATGTCCAGTTTTCTTGCAGAAGAAACACTCGGCCTTTAAATATGGACAACTTTGAGCAATGTGTTGTCCCAGGCACCAATAGCAGGACTTCAATGCTCTGTTACCTTGGCCAGTTGCTGAGACCTTGGAACCCAACTGCCTTTTACTTTTAACCTGCAGGCGATTCACCTCAGTTGTCTAATGACTAGAAATGGTGCGAAATTCTCGGGAGTATTGGTCGGCCATATCCATCAACATAGCTGTCTGACAAGCTAAATCAAAAGTCAAGTTAGGGGTTGTCAACAGCTTTCTCCTGATTGCTTCATTTTCCATCATGCAAACAAAGCGGTCACACAATGCTCGGTCCTGAAAGTTTCCGAAATGACAGAGAATGGACAGCTTTTTTAAAGCTACAATGTACTCACTGATTCTTTTGTCAGTTAATTGATCTTGTAATCCACGATAACTTTCAGCAATTTCCAGGGGATCAGGACCGTGGTGCTGTCCGAACTTGCTTAGAGTCTTCGTCAAATGTGTGTCCTTTGGCTTGAAAGGAACAAGCACACTTCTCAGTGCTTCATACTGCTTCAGCCACAAAAATAGTCCGTTTTCTATCTAAAACCACTCGGTTATTGCTTTCACCATTAGGGACATCGACAATAACACTCGCGGTGAAAATATCTCTGGCCGTTGCACATATGCTCCGAAATTCTTTCAGTCACGATGAAACTCACCCAAGCCACTACTAATCCCATAGGCGTGGCCATCTGGACTCCAAGTTCAGCCAAGTGCACTTGAAAATTACCTTGGATTTTTAGCTGTTCTGCAAAACAAAGAAGCTCTGCAAGTCTCTCTGTTGGTTGGCTGGATTAATCACCAACAAAACTTTCAGCTCTGGAATCCAATTATCCCATCCCAAGTCACCAAATGTGATATATTCTTCAAGACATCACAAAAGCACACATGAAAGATGGCTCCACAGGAATTTGTCAGGCGACCTAGTCACATGATCCTTTTATTGGAATTACAACAGTCCCACACACGCTGACTCTCACTGGGGTACAGTCCCACACACACTGACTCTCACTGGGGTACGGGTCCCACACACTGACTCTCACTGGGGTACAGTCCCACACACACTGACTCTCACTGGGGTACAGTCCCACACACACTGACTCTCACTGGGGTACAGTCCCACACACACTGACTCTCACTGGGGTACAGTCCCACACACACTGACTCTCACTGGGGTACAGTCCCACACACACTGACTCTCACTGGGGTACGGGTCCCACACACACTGACTCTCACTGGGGTACAGTCCCACACACTGACTCTCACTGGGGTACAGTCCCACACACACTGACTCTCACTGGGGTACGGGTCCCACACACACTGACTCTCACTGGGGTACAGTCCCACACACACTGACTCTCACTGGGGTACAGTCCCACACACACTGACTGTCACTGGGGTACGGGTCCAACACACACTGACTCTCACTGGGGTACAGTCCCACACACACTGACTCTCACTGGGGTACAGTCCCACACACACTGACTCTCACTGGGGTACGGGTCCCACACACTGACTCTCACTGGGGTACGGGTCCAACACACACTGACTCTCACTGGGGTACAGTCCCACACACAGGTACTCTCACTGGGGTACAGTCCCACACACACTGACTCTCACTGGGGTACAGTCCCACACACACTGACTCTCACTGGGGTACAGTCCCACACACGCTGACTCTCACTGGGGTACAGTCCCACACACAGGTACTCTCACTGGGGTACGGGTCCCACACACTGACTCTCACTGGGGTACGGGTCCAACACACGCTGACTCTCACTGGGGTACAGTCCCACACACAGGTACTCTCACTGGGGTACAGTCCCACACACACTGACTCTCACTGGGGTACAGTCCCACACACGCTGACTCTCACTGGGGTACAGTCCCACACACACTGACTCTCACTGGGGTACAGTCCCACACACACTGACTCTCATTGGGGTACAGTCCCACACACACTGACTCTCACTGGGGTACAGTCCCACACACACTGACTCTCAATGGGGTACAGTCCCACACACACTGACTCTCACTGGGGTACGGGTCCAACACACACTGACTCTCACTGGGGTACAGTCCCACACACACTGACTCTCAATGGGGTACAGTCCCACACACACTGACTCTCACTGGGGTACAGTCCCACACACACTGACTCTCACTGGGGTACAGTCCCACACACACTGACTCTCACTGGGGTACAGTCCCACACACAGGTACTCTCACTGGGGTACAGTCCCACACACACTGACTCTCACTGGGGTACAGTCCCACACACACTGACTCTCACTGGGGTACAGTCCCACACACACTGACTCTCACTGGGGTACAGTCCCACACACACTAACTCTCACTGGGGTACAGTCCCACACACGCTGACTCTCACTGGGGTACAGTCCCACACACAGGTACTCTCACTGGGGTACAGTCCCACACACACTGACTCTCACTGGGGTACAGTCCCACACACGCTGACTCTCACTGGGGTACAGTCCCACACACACTGACTCTCACTGGGGTACAGTCCCACACACACTGACTCTCACTGGGGTACAGTCCCACACACACTGACTCTCAATGGGGTACAGTCCCACACACACTTGACTCTCACTGGGGTACGGGTCCAACACACACTGACTCTCACTGGGGTACAGTCCCACACACACTGACTCTCAATGGGGTACAGTCCCACACACACTGACTCTCACTGGGGTACAGTCCCACACACACTGACTCTCACTGGGGTACAGTCCCACACACACTGACTCTCACTGGGGTACAGTCCCACACACACTGACTCTCACTGGGGTACGGGTCCCACACACACTGACTCTCAATGGGGTACAGTCCCACACACACTGACTCTCACTGGGGTACAGTCCCACACACAGGTACTCTCACTGGGGTACAGTCCCACACACACTGACTCTCACTGGGGTACAGTCCCACACACACTGACTCTCACTGGGGTACAGTCCCACACACACTGACTCTCACTGGGGTACGTGTCCCACACACACTGACTCACCGGGGTACAGGTCCCACACACACTGACTCTCACTGGGGTACAGGTCCCACACACACTGACTCACCGGGGTACAGGTCCCACACACACTGACTCTCACTGGGGTACAGTCCCACACACACTGACTCTCACTGGGGTACAGTCCCACACACACTGACTCTCACCGGGGTACAGGTCCCACACACACTGACTCTCACTGGGGTACAGTCCCACACACACTGACTCTCACTGGGGTACAGTCCCACACACACTGACTCTCACTGGGGTACAGTCCCACACACACTGATCTGTGCACACTGTAGTTTGGAGGCGGGCCGGGCTGTACCGGGAGGCGGGACGATGTTGCGCAGTGTGGCGGAGCCTCAGTCAGACAGCAGACGACAGCACAGGCGGCTGCTCCCGGTGCCCGGCCCGACCCCCGCCCTCCCGGTGCCCCTGCCCACCGGCGCCATGCCCCCGCCCGGAGCCCGAGCCCCGCCCGCCCCCCGTTCCTCGCCATGAGAGATCCGCAGTCCGCCCGCAATGACGGTGCCGCTGCTCAAGATCGGGATCGTCCTGAGCACCATGGCCATGATCAGCAACTGGATGTCCCAGACTCTGCCGTCCCTGGTCGGGCTCAATGCCACCCGCCTCACCGCCGCCAGTGCCGGCAGTCTGGACCGCAGCACCGGGGTGAGTGAGGGAGGGGGAGTGATGGAGGGAGAGAGAGAGAGGGAGGCAGGGAGAGAGAGGGACAGAGAGAGGGACAGAGAGAGGCAGGTGAGAGAGGGAGGGCGGGAGAGGGAGGCAGAGGGAGAGAGAGAGGGAGAGAGAGGGAGGGAGGGAGGGAGAGAGGCAGGTGAGAGAGGCAGGGAGGGAGAGAGAGAGAGGGAGGGAGGGACAGGGAAGAGGGAGAGTGAGGGATAGAGAGAGAGAGGCAGGTGAGAGAGGGAGGGAGGGAAGGGGAGAGGGCGGGAGGGATAGAGAGAGGGAGGGAGAGAGAGAGGGAGGGGGAGAGGGACAGAGAGAGGGTGGGAGGGATAGAGAGAGAGAGGGAAGGAAGGGGGGAGGGATAGAGAGAGGGAGGGAGGGGAGAGGGAGGGAGGGAGGGGGGAGGGAGGGAGGGGAGAGGGACAGAGAGAGGGTGGGAGGGATAGAGAGAGGGAAGGATAGAGAGAGGGAGGGAGGGAGGGATAGAGAGAGGGAGGGAGGGAGGGACAGAGAGAGGGTGGGAGGGATAGAGAGAGTGTGTGTGTGATGGGGAAGGAGAGAGGGAGGGAGAGGCAGGAGATCGGGTGAAGGGGCCGGGGTGAGCTGCGGGCTCTGCGATGCGGTCCTGTCGATGTGAAACTTACTGAAATCTGGTGGCAGGTTTGCGGTCTGTGGGTTTCTGGTGAAATTGACACGGATTGTGGGTTTCCCGGAGTCGGGCTGCGGTGGGGCGGGGGCGGTGTCTGTGCCGGGGCCGGAGATTCCACAATCCGGTTCCAACCCGGCTTCAATCGGTCCGGTTGTTTGGAGTTTGTGACCGGAGCAGCGGATCGCGATCATTCACTGCGCTTGTGCAGTGTGGGCAGGGGAGAGAGGGAGAGAGAGAGAGTGGGACAGGGAGAGAGAGGGATTGGGGCAGGGAGAGAGAGAGAGAGTGGGGCAGGGAGAGAGAGGGAGTGGGGCAGGGGAGAGAGGGAGAGAGCGTGGGGCAGGGAGAGAGAGAGAGTGGGGCAGGGGAGAGAGGGAGTGGGGCAGGGGAGGGAGAGAGAGAGAGAGTGTGGGTCAGGGGAGAGGGGGAGTGTGGCAGCGAGAGAGAGGGAATGGGGCAGGGGAGAGAGAGGGAGTGGGGCAGGGAGAGAGAGAGAGAGTGGGGCAGGGAGAGAGAGAGAGTGGGGCAGGGAGAGAGGGAGTGGGGCAGGGGAGAGAGGGAGAGAGCGTGGGGCAGGGAGAGAGAGAGAGTGGGGCAGGGGAGAGAGGGAATGGGGCAGGGGAGAGAGGGAATGTGGCAGCGAGAGAGGGAATGGGGCAGGGGAGAGAGAGGGACTGGGGCAGGGAGAGAGAGGGAGTGGGGAGAGAGGCAAGGGAGAGAGGGAGAGAGCGTGGGGCAGGGAGAGAGAGCGAGTGGGGCAGGGGAGAGAGGGAGTGAGGCAGGGGAGAGAGGGAGTGGGGCAGGGGAGGGAGAGAGAGAGAGAGTGTGGGTCAGGGGAGAGGGGGAGTGTGGCAGCGAGAGAGGGAATGGGGCAGGGGAGAGAGAGGGAGTGGGGCAGGGAGAGAGAGGGAGTGGGGCAGGGAGAGAGAGAGATTGGGGCAGCGGGAGAGAGGGAAAGAGAGAGAGTGGGGCAGGGAGAGAGATAGAGTGGGGCACGGAGAGAGAGGGAGTGGAGCAGGGGAGAGAAGAGAGAGAGGGAGTGGGGCAGGGAGAGAAAGAGAGAGTGGGGCAGGGAGAGAGAGGGTGTGGAGCAGGGAGAGAGAGGGAGTGGGGCAGGGAGAGAGAGAATGGGGCAGGGAGAGAGGGAAAGAGAGGGAGTGGGGCAGGGGAGAGGGAGTGGGGCAGGGAGCGAGAGAATGGGGCAGGGAGAGAGGGAAAGAGAGGGAGTGGGGCAGGGGAGAGGGAGTGGGGCAGGGAGAGAGGAAAGGGACAGGGGGAGTGAGGGAGAGGGACAGGGGGCGAGGGAGAGAGGGAGTGGGACAGGGGGAGAGAGGGAGAGAGACAGGGCGAGCGAGGGAGAGAGGCAGGGGTGTGATGTAGGGGTGCGGGGGAGAGAAGAAATGGCCCAGGTAGAGAGGGAGTGCTGCGGGGGAGAGAGGGAGTGGGACAGAGGGAGAAAAAGAGGGAGAGGGACAGGGGGAGAGAGTGGAGCGTGGGAGAGAGGGAGAGGGACAGGGGGAGAGAGGGAGGGTTGCGGGGGAGCGAGGGAGTGGGACGGGGGGGGGGGGGAGAGGGAGAGAGACAGGGCGAGCGAGGGAGAGGGGCAGGGGTGTGACGGAGGGTGCGGGGGAGAGGGCGGGTGTGTGCTGAGGGTGTCGGAAGCCGATCCGGAGCCTGTTGGACTGAGTGGGGACAGACAGAGCCCAGAGCTCGCTCACTGCAGCCCAGCTCCCCACGGTGACTGTTGTAACTTTACACTCGGCCACTTCCGGACTCTGGGCATTTCTGGATATCGGACCGTCCACTCGCGCTGCCAACCCACCTTCAGAACACAAACCCTGGCAGGCTGGCTGCAAACTGTGCCAGCCGGATAAGGAGTGAGATCGGAAACCCTGCCTGCACCTCCCCAGAGCATCGCAACACTTGCCGATTGGAGTCAGTCAGACCGAGAGACCAGCTCCAGATTCAGGCTCGGGTTAGATTGTGGGGTAATGGGGTGTGGGTTATAATGGTGGGCTGAGGGAGTGTGTGTTAGAATGGGGGGCTGCTGAGTTACACTGGGTGGCGAGATGTCACTGATATTTGGTTAAATTGCAGATGGTCCTGTGTGGTTTAAATATGGCTGTGGGTTAAATTATCTTTGATTTTTAGCAGGGAGTCTGTTACAATTAGAAGAATTGGCAGAAAAACAGAGTGAGACAAAAAGAATTAGTGTTGGTGAAATCAAAGAGTTGGTTAGATGAGAGAGCGGGCAAGATCATTTCTTTTAATTTGTTTTCCAAGCCACATAACTTCAAATAAATGTTGGCAGAATGCTGTGTGTGGCGGTCCCACTGGCTGAGTGTCGGCCCAGCGGCTTCTGGAGCCAGAGCTTGGCTTCGCATCAGATAGAGAGCATTGTGTGAGGGTGTGTGTGTGCAGGAGGGGAGGTGATCGGGGGTGGGGAGGGTGTGTGTGTGTGTGTGTGTGCGAGGGTGTGTGTGTGTCTGTGTGTGTGTGTGTGTGTGCGAGGGTGTGTGTGTGTCTGTGTGTGCGAGGGTGTGTGTGTGTGTGCGAGGGTGTGTGTGTGTCTGTGTGTGTGTGCGAGGGTGTGTGTGTGTGCGTGTGTGTGTGAAATGTTCAATAGACAGTGTTGTCAGGGCACGGCTCTGTGTCTCATCAAATAATCGATCACTTGCTCCTGCGGCCGACTGCTCACGCAGATTATCCATCCCTCGATTTGCCCACAGTGCACAGCAGCTCATTTGGTGCCTACTACACACGCAGGGCAGGGGGGGCCGCGGGGCAGGGGGCCACGGGGCTGGGGGGGGGGGGGCGAGGGACAGGGGGGACACGGGGGACAGGGGGATGCGGGGAGGGGCAGAGGGCACACTCCCACAATCACACACAAACTCTCTCACTCCCACAGACACACACTCTCTCACTCCCACAGACACACAAACTCTCTCACTCCCACAGACACACACTCTCTCACTCCCACAGACACACAAACTCTCTCACTCCCACAGACACACACTCTCTCACTCCCACAGACACACAAACTCTCTCACTCCCACAGACACACACTCTCTCACTCCCACAGACATACATGCTCTCACTCCCACAGACACACACTCTCTCACTCCCACAGACACACAAACTCTCTCACTCCCACAGACACACACTCTCTCACTCCCACAGACACACACTCTCTCACTCCCACAGACACACACATGCTCTCACTCCCACAGACACACACTCTCTCACTCCCACAGACACACACTCTCTCACTCCCACAGACACACACACACCCTCTCACTCCCACAGACACACACACACCCTCTCACTCCCACAGACATACACATGCTCTCACTCCCACAGACACACACTCTCTCACTCCCACAGACACACAAACTCTCTCACTCCCACAGACACACACACCCTCTCACTCCCACAGACACACAAACGCTCTCACTCCCACAGACACACACACACCCTCTCACTCCCACAGACACACACATGCTCTCACTCCCACAGACACACACTCTCTCACTCCCACAGACACACAAACTCTCTCACTCCCACAGACACACACTCTCTCACTCCCACAGACACACAAACTCTCTCACTCCCACAGACACACACACTCTCTCACTCCCACAGACACACACACTCTCTCACTCCCACAGACACACACCCTCTCACTCCCACAGACACACACATGCTCTCACTCCCACAGACACACACTCTCTCACTCCCACAGACACACAAACGCTCTCACTCCCACAGACACACACATGCTCTCACTCCCACAGACACACACGCTCTCACTCCCACAGACACACACACTCTCTCACTCCCACAGACACACACACACCCTCTCACTCCCACAGACACACACACACCCTCTCACTCCCACATACACACACACCCTCTCACTCCCACAGACACACACACGCTCTCACTCCCACAGACACACACACCCTCTCACTCCCACAGAGACACACACCCTCTCACTCCCACAGACACACAAACGCTCTCACTCCCACAGACACACACACACCCTCTCACTCCAACAGACATGCACACACACTCACACACACACTCTCTCACACACACACACACACACACACTCACTCCCACACACACACACACACACACACTCTCACTCCAACAGACACGCACACACACTCACACACACACACACACTCTCACTCCCAAAGACACACACACGCTCTCATTCCCACACACACACACACACACACACACACTCTCACTCCCACAGACACACACACTCTCTCACTCCCACAGACACACACACACGCTCTCACTCCCACAGGCTCTCACTCTCACAGGCACACACACACTCTCACTCCCACAGGCTCTCACTCACACAGACACAGTCGCACGCACTCACTCACTCCCACAGACGGACACTCCCCCAGATACACTCACGCACTCCCACAGGCACTCACTCCCACAGACACTCACTCACACAGACACTCACTTACACTCCCACAAACACTCACTCCCACAGACACTCGCTCCCACAGACACTCTCACACTCACACTGACACAGTCACAGTCACTCACACTCACAGATACTCACTATGTGAGACAGTGTAGCTGGTTTGAAGTGAGTGTGCTGGCGATTGTCACGGCGATGTGTCACGGCGATTGTCACGGCGATGTGTCACGGCGATTGTCACGGCGATTGTCATGGCGATGTGTCACGGCGATTGTCATGGCGATGTGTCACAGCGCCCTCATCCATCAGTCCCAGACCGTGCAGCCCTCACTGTGCAAGGGCTTATCCGGGTGTCTAGACTCTGCAGCTGGAATGCACTGTGAACCCCGATGTAAAATGTGCTCCTCTTCACCATTCAGTCTTTCCTGCATCCCTGTTAGATCTCTTAATTTCCAATGAAATACAAACTCCGATGGTAGTTTTAACTTTTTAATCTTGGCAGAGAGTAACAAACTGCTGGCTGATTGCCAGTTCCTTTGTCTTACTGAGACACATGGTCAAAATGGCTGTATTTATACCTGGATCAATTTACAGAAAAGAACTCACCTTCTTTGACCTTATTGGCTCAATTGAAAGTCTTTTAATGTTTTAATTGGCTCGCTACCCAAGGTCCAAAAATGTCAAGTTGATTGATGACTTAATGCAATGTGGCCTGTGTTTTTTCACAGCCTGTCTAAATGCAGCCTGTTTGAATTCTCTATCAATCCCGCTCAGTTGTTTTGATGACATGATTTGGAGTCGGTCAGGGAAGGATCGGGTCTGGAAATCAGGGTTTGTTGCTGGGGTTTGTGCCGGCTTGTCCGGTCCCTCTGACTGACTGTGTTCTCTCCTCTCTCCCAGGTATTACCAGACAACGCTGAGGATGGCTGGCGAGTGTTCAGCTCGGCACCAGATAGCGAAGGCAGGTGTATCTGCACCGTGGTGGCTCCCCAACAGACCCTGTGCTCACGCGATGCCCGCACCAAACAGCTCAGGCAGCTCCTGGAGAAGGTAAGGCAGTGTGATATATCACTAAAGCACACACATACAAGGTGGCTCGGCAGCAATTTGTCAGGTGACCTTGTCACATGATGCTTTTATTGTATTTACATCAGCAGTTGCATTACCACAGTGGTCCACTAGGTGGAGCAATAGTCCACGAGGTACATCTCTATATTACACTTCTCCCTCCTTCATGAAGAAGTAGTTATAACAAAATAATCATCATGCATAACTTGCATGGTTATACATAAAAGATTTGGACTTATTTTGCCATATTTACAAATCAAACTTAACCATTTGTTTCCTGTTTCGAAGACGATACCTTCGCTCTTGTACAGAACTTTCCAAACTTGGTGTCGAACGTAGACTCATTCTAGGCTGAGCCTGAGGAGAGTTTTCATCCAAGGGTAACCCTTGATCTACATTTGGACTCTCTACAACTTCAGAACGTTTGTCTGCCTGACTCGGATTCAGACTTAAATTCTGACGTTCTCTAGGACTTGTTTCTGGTACATCTGATGTAGGATTTGCTACTGATACTCTACTTGTAACAAGACTATCTGACTCATCAGAAATAATTGAATCATTCCAACTTCCAACTCCTTCCACATCTGTAGGTAAAATATGATCAATGTGAATAAACCTAACCTTTCCATGATCAAACATCTTGACCAAATATGTGCGGGGCTCAAATATCTTCACTATTCTTCCTGGCAACCACTTTAACTAATTATGGTGATGATTCATCACTCTCACCATCCGATTTAATTTCACACTTCTCTCTCTTACTCTACCTCTGTCGTGATTCTCTTTCTGTCTTAATTGTTTCTCTTATACTGACTGTGCCAAGTTTGGCTTCAACAATAAGAACCTGGTTCGTGGCTGTCGTTTGAGTAACAGCTCTGCTGGTGTTCTACCAGTAGTTGTATGAGGAGTATTGTGATAAGTAATCAGAAAATTTGCCAGTTTGTGGTCCAACGACAACCGATTCCTTAGATTTGGATCCAACATTTGCTGGATGAGGGCACGTTTTACAATTTGTACAGTGCGCTCTGCTGCACCATTTGAAGCAGGGTGGTATGGTGGAACTTTGGTATGTTTCACACCATTTCTGCTCATGAACTGTGCAAATTCTTCTGAACAAAATTGCAGCCCATTATCAGACACAATTTCTTCTGGGAGGCCATATGAAGAAAACAATCTTTGTAAATTATTTAGTCTTTTACATGTGTTATTTTCCACATCAGAAACACCTCGACCCACTTCGAATGACGATCAATCACAATGGACAATTGTTGTCCTTTTAGCTCAGCAAAATCGACATGTAACCTTTGCCACACCCTGGGAGACCATTTCCATGGCTGTAATGGTACCAATGGTGGTTTCTTGCTTACCGATTGACATGTTGTACACAGTCTGACGATGTACTCTATATCTTTATCTAGACCTGGCCACCATAAGTAGCTGTGTGCAAAACTCTTGGTCAAGCACATTCCCAGGTGCTGGTCAGGAAGGTCTCCTAATAATTTGGACCTGAATTTATTTGGGTTAGCCACTCTTGCACCCCACATGATACAATCTTTACCCCCTGACAATTCATTCTATGAACGAAGTATGGATGAATATTTTCCTCTGATACCTGGTTTGGCCAGCCATTTTCTATGTAATCATATACCTTTGACATACCTGGGTCACGTTTGTTGCTCTACCAATCTCTTCAGCTGTGACTGGCAGTTCATCAATGTATGAAAAATAAAACACTTCTTGCACCGTAGAGATAATGTTCTCAGTTTCTAGTCTTTTGAGTTTTTGCTCAACTTTCTCCTCGAGTGCGTATGGTACAGGATGTGGCTTGCAATAAACTGCTCGAGCGTCCTTCTGCACTCTGACACTCTCGTGGAAACCTTGGATCGGACTGTCTGTTTCGCGGAACATCTTCGGATACTGCTTGATGACATCATCCTTCGATGCAAATCTCGTTTCAACATGAAAAATCTTATTCCAATCCAGCTTCAGTGATCCCAACCAATTTCTACCTATGAGGAGTATTAAGGCAGGCTTGTCTCCTGACACTACTAAGATAGGCAAGCTCTGAAACTGATCCTTGTATTTCACCGGTATGGTGATATGTCCTACTGCAGGGATTTGCTCTCCTGAGTAGCCTCAGTGGAAAATCACTCAACTTGTCGAGATATAGCGATACTACGCTCACAGATGCACCAGAGTCGATTCCCGGGTATCCTGGTTCCTGCAATGTCTACTTGGATGACGATACTTTGCGAATTGCTGTTAGATACCCTCGTGCTCCTGATGATGTGTATCTCCAGAATCTCCTCATCCTGTTGCTTCTCTTCAATGCTATATAGTGTCTGGCAATTGCTACTTATAGCATTGAACTCTTCAGTCGGCATGCCTTCGCAAGATGCCCAGTTTTCTTGCAGAAGAAACACTCTGCCTTTACATATCGATAGCTTTGAGCAATGTGTTGTCCCAGGCACCGACAGCAGAGCTTCAATGTGCTTTTACCTTGGCCAGTTGCTGAGACCTTGGGGCCCAACTGCGTTTTACTTTTAACCTGCAGGCGATTCACCTCGGTTGTCTGATGACTGGAAATGGTGCGAAATTCTCGGGACTATTGGTCGGCCATAACCATTGACATAGTTGTCTGACAAGCTGAATCAAAAGCCAAGTTAGGGGTTGTAAACAACCTTCTCCTGATTGTTTCATTTTTTTATCCCACAGACAAAGTGGTCACACAATGCTCGGTCCGGAAATAATTTTTTAAAGCTACAATGTACTCACTGATACTCATCGTTCAATTGATTTGTTGTTCCCAAACGATAACTTTCAGCAATTTCCTGGGGCAGAGGACTGTAGTATTTTCTAACTTGGTTAGAATCTCCATCAGTGGCGTGACCTTTGGCTGGATGGGAACAAGCAAATATTTCAGGGTTTCATACACCTCGGGGCCTGCTTCAGTCAGGAAAAAAGCTCTTTTTCTTTCTAACATCACCTAGTTATGGTTTTCATCATCGGGGATTTTGGCGATACTATTTGTGGTGAAAAACATCTCTAGTCATTCCATATATGCTCCGAATGTCTCTCGGTCGCGATACAACTCACCCAAGCACCCTATTATTCCCATATGCATGGCCATCTGGACTCCCAAGTTCAGTCAAGTGTGCTTGAAATTTACCTTGGATTTTTAGCTGCGCTGCAAAATAAAGATCCTCTCAAAGTCTCCCTGTTGTTTGGCTGGAATCATCCACCAACACAAATTTCTGCTCGGGAATATGATTATCCTATCCTACATCGCCAAATGTGATATATTCCTTATGACATCACCAAAGCACACATAAACAAGATGGCTCAGCAGGAACTTGTCAGGTGACCTTGTTACATGATGCTTTTATTGCATTATCACAGTAGTCCACTAGGGGGAGCTCTATATTACAGGCAGCTTGGCAAAGGTTGGGGAACAAGGTCAGAACATAAGGAGCAGGAGTAGGCCATTCATCCCCTCGAGCCTGCTCCGCCATTAAACATCATGGCTGATCTTCTACCTTAACTCCACTTTCCCGCCCGATCCCCAAATCCCATGATTCCCCTAGAGTCCAAAAATCTCTCGATCTCAGCCTTGAATATACTCAACGATTCAGCCTCCACAGCCCTCTGGGGCAGAGAATTCCAAAGATTCACCACCCTCTGAGTGAAGAAATTCCTCCTCATCTCAGTCTTAAATGGCCGACCCCTTATCCTGAGACTGTGACCCCTGGTTCTAGACTCTCCAGCCCGGGGGAAACATCCTCTCAGCATCTACCCTGTCAAACCCCCTCAGAATGAGGAGGTGTCAGGCAGCACCTAGGGGATCCCATGCAGGGAAGGGGCAGGATATCACCTAACTATGGGCCTGGTGCAACAGAGCCCAGAACAGGAGACACGGGGCAGCTCTGGTTTGAAGGGCGAGTCTCAGCATCAGAATCTCTTTTAAAATGGGAGCCTTACACACAGAAAAGTGTGAGGTAATTAATTTGGGGAGGGCTAACAAGACAAGGGAATACACATTAAATGGTAGGACACTGAGAAGTGTAGAGGAACAAAGGAACCTTGGGGTGCATTTCCACAGATCCCTGAAGGTAGCAGGCCAGGTAGATAAGGTGGTTAAGAAGGCACACGGAATACTTGCCTTTATTAGCTGAGGCATAGAATACAAGAGCAAGGAGGTTATGCTTGAACTGTATAAAACACTGGTTAGGCCACAGCTGGAGTACTGCGTGCAGTTCTGGTCACCACATTACAGGAAAGATGTGATTGCATTCGAGGGGGTACAGAGGAGATTTATGAGGATGTTGCCGGGACTGGAGAATTTTAGCTATGAGGAAAGATTGGATAGGCTAGGGTTGATTTCTTTGGAGCAGAGGAGGCTGAGGGAAGACTTTATTGAGGTGTATAAAATTATGAGGGGCCGAGATAGAGTGCATAGGAAAAACCTATTTCCCTTAGCAGAGGGGGTCAACAACCAGGGGCCATAGATTTAAAGTAATTGGTAGGAGATTTAGAGGGTGTTGAGGGGAAATTTCTTCACCCAGAGGGTGGTGAGGGTCTGGAACTCACGGCCTGAAAGGGTGGTAGAGGCAGAAACCCTCACCACATTTAAATAATACTTGGATGTGCACCTGAAGTGCTGTAACCTACAGGGGTATGGACCGAGAGCTGGAAAGTGGGATTAGGCCGGATAGCTCTTTGTCGGCCGGCACGGATACGATGGGCCGAATGGCCTCCTTCCATGATGTTAATTTCTATGATTCTATGATATGATTCAGAGTCATTATAGAATCTTGCAGCACAGAAGGAAGCCATTCGGCCCATCGAGTCTGTGCTGGTTCTGTGAGAGAGCGATCCAATCAGTCCCACTCCCCCCGCTCTGTCCCCACAGCCCGGCACATTGATCCAGTTCCCTTTCGAAGTTACTATTGAATCTGCTCCCACCGCCCTTTCAGGCAGCGCATTCCCGATCACAACAACTCACTGCGTAAAGTAACTCTCTTCATCTCCCCCCCTGGTTCTTCTGCTAATCATCTGAAAATTAGGAACAGGAGGAGGCCATTCCCCAGGTCCCTCGACTCTGTTCCGCAATTCAATTAGATCATGTCTGATCTGTATGACATCTTTATTTGCTCCCCTTAGCTACATATCTCTTGGCATCCTTACCCAACAAATATCTACCAATTGGCCCCCAGAATCCACAGTGTTTTGGGGGAGAGAGTTCCCAATCCCCACTGCCCTTTGTGTGAAGAAGTGCTCCCTGACATCACCCTGAACGGCCGGGCTCTAATTGTAAGGTTCTGTCCCTTGTTCTGGACTCCCCCCACCCCAGGAAATAGTTTCTCTCTCTACCCGATCGAATCCTTTAATCATCTTAAACACCTCGATCAGATCGCCCTTAACCTTCTACACTCGAGGGAACACAAATCATTATTGGGGCGTGTAGTTAATACAGAGAAGGACAGTGACAAAATAAGGAAGACATGAATAAACTTGCAGAATGGGCGTGTAATTGGCAAATAAACTTCAATATAGGCAAATGTGAGGTGGTGCATTTTGGTACGCAGAATGAGGAGGTCACACACTGCTGGGAAAATAAGAGTCTAAATGGTGTGGAGGGTCAGAGGGATCTGGGGACAGATACACCTCACTAAAAGTAGCGATGCAGGTTAACAAGGCCATAAACAGCAAACCGAGAGAGAGAGAATTGAAAAGCAGGGAAGTTATGTTAAACTTCTTTAGAACCTTGGTTAGACCACACTTGGCGTACTGCGCACAGTTCTGGTCTCCATATTATAAAAACGAGATCGAGGCAATGCAGAGGGTGCAAAAAAGATTTACAAAGATGGTACCAGAATTGAGAGGTTATAATTATCAGCAACACATGAACTGGATGGGTCTCTTTTCTCTAGAAAACTGAGGAGGTGACCTGATAGAGGTATTTAAAATTATGGAAGGGTTCGATAGGGTAGACACAGAGACGATGTTTCCCCCTGTGGGGGAGACCAGAACTCGGGGCCATCAATATCAGACAGTCACTAATAAATCCAATCGGGAATTCCAGAGAAACTTCTTCACCCAGAGAGTGGTGAGAATGTGGAACTCGCTGCCACAGGGAGGGGTTGAGGCGAATAGTATCGATGTATTTAAGGATAAACACATGGGGGAGGGAGGAATAGAAGGATATGGTGATGGGGTGAGATGAGGAGGGGTGGGAGGGGGCTGGTGTGGAGCATAAACACCGGCACGGAGCGGTTGGGCCGAGTACTGTAAATACTGTGTAGAGTTTATACAAACTGTTCTCAATTTAACTCTTTCAGCAATGCACACCCCTTTCTATGACTGTGATTCTTTTTTACAAAGAAAAAGGAAAGAATTATGATTAAAATAATAATTTAGTCTATTTCTCGTAACCTTTTGAATATTTTTATGTAACTTGTCACTGAGAAACCTGGTCAGAGCTCAAATAATGTGGCAATAAAATATCATCACCATCAACGCTGTGTTACTGACATTGGGCCCAAGTTTCAACTTTTGGTGAGAATGGCGCATCTCCGAGAGATGAGCCGAGTTTGTAAAATTAAAAATGCTCCTAAAAAGTACCTCAGTATTCTAACGGTCTGTGGGCCTCTATTCCACTCGACGTGGTGCAGCAGATCCAGTGGTGGGCGGAGCTACAGCCCTGGGCCAAAAGACTGCCGGCAGCTGCACGCATGCGCAGTGGAGTCTGCACGCATGCGCAGTGGAGTCTGCGCGCGTGCGCAGTAGCTCCTGGCCCTCCCAGCGCGTCCTATCTCCGGGCGACCCTTTCTCTGGCCAAAGGGACGACGCGATGATCGCTGTCCCTAGCCCGGTACCGAGTGGCCTGCCACACAGGCCAGCCGCTGCCTTCCCGTGCATCTGATTACTTGAAAATGTAATTAAGCAGGCCGGGAGGGCTGCGTGTGCTGCTGTGTGCTACTGGAGTGCTCCCAAACGGATAGGTGCTGCAGTAGGTGAGGGAGGAACTTTTTATTTTTTATTTTTTATTTTTTGTTTATTGATTGATTGATTTATCATTTATTATTGATGATGGTTCTTTATTTTGAAAAGTGAAGGTGTTTAGTGCTCTCTCTTCCCTCCCCATCTCTGGCTAGCTGCGCTGATTTTCTAACTCTACACAGGGTTTTTCTGAGCGTGCAAAAGTGGACACTTACTCCATTCTAAGTTAGTTTGGAGTAACTTTTCGCAGTCTAAACTTGCAAAACAGACGTAAGTGGCTTAACTAAAATGAAACTAAACTAACTCACTGAAACTGGAGCAAACTAAATGTGGAGAATTGCAATTTCTAGCATACTCCAAAAAAAACTAGTTGCTCCAAAAAATAGGAGCAAATCCAGTCAAAACTTGGGCCCATATCTCTACTGATGTTAATCCACCTCCCTCACACTGTCACTCAGTAACCCCTCTCCCCTAGCGCCCTGTGCTACTGACTGTATCTGTACTGATGTTAATCCAGCTCCCTCACACTGTCACTCAGTAACCCCTTCCCCCAGCACTCTGTGTCACTGACTGTATCTCTACAGATGTTAATCCAGCTCCCTCACACTGTCACTCAGTAACCCCTCTCCCCCAGCACCCTGTGTTACTGACTGTATCTGTACTGATGTTAATCCAGCTCCCTCACACTGTCACTCAGTAACCCCTCTCCCCCAGCGCCCTGTGTTACTGACTGTATCTGTACTGATGTTAATCCAGCTCCCTCACACTGTCACTCAGTAACCCCTCTACCCCAGCACCCTGTGTTACTGACTGTATCTGTACTGATGTTAATCCAGCTCCCTCACACTGTCACTCAGTAACCCCTCTCCCCCAGCGTCCTGTGTTACTGAGTGTATCTGTACTGATGTTAATCCAGCTCCCTCACACTGTCACTCAGTAACCCCTCTCCCCCAGTGCCCTGTGTTACTGGCTGTATCTGTACTGATGTTAATCCAGCTCCCTCACTCAGTAACCCCTCTCCCCCAGCACACTGTGTTACTGACTGTATCTGTACTGATGTTAATCCAGCTCCCTCACACTGTCACTCAGTAACCCCTCTCCTCCAGCGCCCTGTGTTACTGACTGTATCTGTACTGATGTTAATCCCGCTCCCTCACACTGTCACTCAGTAACCCCTCTCCCCCAGCGCCCTGTGTTACTGACTGTATCTGTACTGATGTTCATCCAGCTCCCTCACACTGTCACTCAGTAACCCCTCTCCTCCAGTGCCCTGTGTTACTGACTGTATCTGTACTGATGTTAATCCACCTCCCTCACACTGTCACTCAGTAACCCCTCTCCTCCAGCGCCCTGTGTTACTGACTGTGTCTGTACTGATGTTAATCCACCTCCCTCACACTGTCACTCAGTAACCCCTCTCCCCCAGCGCCCTGTGTTACTGACTGTATCTGTACTGATGTTAATCCAGCTCCCTCACACTGTCACTCAGTAACCCCTCTCCCCCAGCGCCCTGTGTTACTGACTGTATCTCGACTGATGTTAATCCAGCTCCCTCATGCTTTCATAAGAACATAAGAATTAGGCCATGCGGCCCTTTGAGCCTGCTCCACCATTCAGTAAGATCATGGCTGATCATCTGCATTAACTTTGCCACCCGATCCCCATATCCCTTGGTTCCCCGAGAGTCCAAAAATCTATCGATCTCAGCCTTGAATATACTCAGACTGAGTCCTCTGGGGCAGAGAATTCCAAAGATTCACCAGCCTCTGAGTGAAGAAATTTCTCCTCATCTCAGTCCTAAATGGCCTACCCTTTATCCTGTGTCCCTCTTTGTAGATTCTACAGTCAGGAGAAACAACCTCTAAGCAACAATCCTATCAGCCACAAAGAATTTTATACATTTCAATGAGATCACATCTCATTTTTCTAAACTTCTGAGAATATAGGCCCAATCTACACAATCTGTCATCATAGGGCAGTCCTTTCATCCCAGGAATCAATCTCGTGAACCTCTAAAACAAGTATATCCTTCCTTGGGTAAGGAGAACAAACCTGTGCACAGTACTCCAGGTGTGGTCTCACCAAAGCACTGTACAATTGAAGCAAGACTTCCTTATTCTTATACTCCAACCCCCTTGCAATAAAGGCTAACATATCATTTGCCTTCCTAATTGCCTGATTCTGCACTTCCCCACATTATATTCCATCTTTGCATCCTCCTCACAACTTACTTTCCCACCTATCTTCGTATCGTCAGCAAACTTGGATGTATTACATTTGGTTCGCTTATCTAAGTCATTGATATAGATGGTGAATAGCTGAGGCCTAAGCACTGTTCCTTGCAGCAACCCATTAGTTACAGCCTGCCAATCGGAAAATGACCCGTTTATTCCAACTCTCTGTTTTCTGTCCATTAACCAATCCACAATCCATGCTAATACATTACCCCCAGTCCTATGAGCCGTTATCTTGTGTAATAATCTCTTGTGTGACACCTTATCGAATGCCTTTTGAAAATCCAAATATACCACATCCACTGATTCCCCCTCATCTACCCTACCAGTTACACCCTCAAAAAACTTCAATAGATTTGTTAAACATGATTTCCCTTTCAGAAAGCCATGATGACTCTGACTAATCATGTTATGATTTTTTAAGTACCCTGTTACCATTTCCTTAATAATGGATTCCAGCATTTTCCCGACAACTGATGTCAGGCTTACTGGCCTGGAGTCACCATTTTGTCTCTTCCTCCTTTCTTGAATAGTGGGGTTACATTTGCTACCTTCCAATCCGCTGGGACAATTCTAGAATTTAGCGAATTCTGGAAGATCACAACCAGTGCATCCACTGTCTCTGCAGCCATTTCTTGTAGAACCCCAGGATGTAGGCCGTCAGGTCCAGGGGATCTGTCGGCTTTTAGTCCCATTAATTTCTCCAGTACTGTTCCTTTACTAATAATTACTTTAAGTTCCTCACTCTCATCAGACCCTTGGTTCCCCACTGTTGCCAGTATGTTCTTTGTGTCTTCTATTGCGAAGACAGACAAAAATATTTGTTTTATCGTCTCTGCCATTTCCTTATTCCCTATTATAATTTCTCCTGTCTCAGCCTCTAATTTAGTTTCCCTAATCTCATCCATTTTACATATTTATAAAAGCTCTTACAATCTGTTTTTATATTTCTTGCTTGTTTACTCTCATTCTATTTACTTCCTCTTCATTTCCATTTTTTGGTCATCCTTTGATGATTTTTAAAACCCTCTCAATGCTTATTGCTCCTTTTGGCAACATTATAAGCCTCTTCCTTTAATCTAATACTATCCTTAACTTCTCCAATTAGCCATGGCTGCACCACTTTTCCAATGGAATTTTTATTCCTCAAGGGAATGTATATTCATTGAGAATTTTGAATAATGTCTTTAAATGTTCGCCATTGCTTATCAACCGTCATATCTTTTAATCTAATTCCCCAATCTAACTCAGCCAACTCGGCTCTTATCCCTCCATAATTGCCCATGTTCAAATTAAAGACTCTAGTTTCGGCCTTAAGCACATCAGCCTCAAACTTAACGTGAAATTCTATCACATTATGATCACACTTCCTCAGAGGATCCTTGACTATATGATTACTAATTAATCTTCCTCCCCCAGCACCTCGTGTCACTGACTGATGTTAATCATAGAACCATAGAAATTTACAGCACAGAAGGAGGCAATTTCGATCCATCGTGTCCACACCAGCCGAATCCCACTTTCTAGCTCTTTGTCCGTAGTCCTGTAGGTTACGGCACTTCAAGTGCACATCCAAGTACTTTTTAAATGTGAGTTCCAGACACCCACCACGCTCTGGATGAAGAAATTTCCCCTCGTATCCCCTCTAAACTTCCCCCCAATTACTTTAAATCTATGCCCCATGGTTGTTGACCCCTCTGCCAAGGGAAACAGGTCCTTCCTATCCACTCTATCCAGGCCCCTCATAATTTTATACACCTCAATCAGGTCTCCCCTCAGCCTCCTCTGTTCCAAAGAACACTGACCCAGCCTATCCAATCTTTCCTCATAGCCAAAATTCTCCAGTCCAGGCAACATATCTTGTAAATCTCCTCTGCACCCTTTCCAGTGCAATCACATCTTTCCTGTAATGTGGTGACCAGAACTGCACGCAGTACTCCAGCTGTGGCCTAACCAGTATTTTATACAGTTCAAGCATAACCTCCCTGCTCTTGTATTCCATGCCTCAACTAATAAAGACAAGTATTCCGTATGCCTTTTTAACCACCTTATCTACGTGGCCTGCTACCTTCAGGGATCTGTGGACCTGCACTCCAAGGTCTCACTGTTCCTCTACACTTCTCAGTGTGCTACCATTTAATGTATATTCCCTTGCCTTGTTAGCCCTCCCCAAATGCATTACCTCACACTTATCCGGATTGAATTCCATTTGTCACTGCTCTGCCCACCTGATCAGTACATTGATATCTTCCTGCAGTCCACAGCTTTTTTTTCATTATCAACCACACGGCCGATTTTAGTATCATCTGCAAACTTCTTAATCATACCCCCAACAGTTAAGTTCAAATCATTGATATATACCACAAAAAGCAAGGGACCCAGCACGAGCCCTGCGGAACCCCACTGGATACAGCTTTCCAGTCACAAAAACACCCATCAATCATTACCCTTTGCCTCCTGCCTCTGAGCCAATTTTGGGTCCAACTTGCCACTTTGCCCTGGACCCCATGGGCTTTTACTTTCGTGACCAGTCTGCCATGTGGGACCTTATCAAAAGCTTTGCTAAAATCCATACCCACTACATCATACACACTGCCCTCACCAACCCTCCTGGTTACCTCCTCGAAAATTCAATCAAGTTATTCAGACATGACCACCCCTTAACAAATCCACGCTGACTGCCCTTGATTAATCCATGTCTTTCCAAATGAAGATTTATCCTGTCCCTCAGAATTTTTTCCAATAATTTTCCCATCACCGAGGTTAGGCTGACGGGCCTATAATTACTCGGTCTATCCCTTTCTCTCTTTTTAAACAAAGGTACAACATTAGCAGGCCTCCAGTCCTCTGGCACCACACCTGTAGCCAGAGAGGATTGGAAAATGATGGTCAGAGCCTCTGCTATTTCCTCTTTTGCTTTGCTTAACAGCCTGGAATACATTTCATCCGGGCCTGGGGATTTATCCACTTTCAAAACTGCTAAGCCCTTTAATACTTCCTCTCTCACTATGTTTATCTTATCTAATATTTCACACTCCTCCTCCCTCATTGCAAAGTCTGCATCGCCCCTCTCTTTTATGAAAACAGATGCAAGGTATTCATTAAGAATCATACCCTCGCCTTCTGCCTCCACACACAGATTTCCTTTATGGTCTCTAATAGGTCTCACTCTGTCTCTAGCTATCCCCTCGCTCTTAATGTATTTATAAAACATCTTTGGGTTTTTCCTGATTTTACTTGCCAACATTCTTTCATGCTCTCTCTTTGCTTTCTTGATATCTTTTTTAATTGCACCCCTGCACTTCTTATACTCCTCTAAAGTTTCTGCAGTGTCGAGTTCCCAGTATCTGTCATAAGCTTCCCTTTTTTTCTTTATCTTACCCTGTATGTACCTAGCCTCACCCTCTTTTTTAAGGAACATACTCACTCTGTACCCTCAGGATCTCCTCCTTGAATGCCTCCCACTGCTCTGACACTGATTTACCATCAAGTAACCGTTTCCAGTCCACTTTGGTCAAATCCTATCTCAAATCAGAAAAATTGGCTTTACCCCAATTAAGAACTTTTATTCCTGGTCCACCTTTGTCCTTTTCCATAACTACCCTAACTCTTACTGAATTATGATCACTAGCACCAACATGCTCTCCCACTGATACCCCTTCCACCTGCCCCTCTTCATTCCCCAAAACCAAGTCCAGAATCGCCCCTCCCTTGTTGGGCTTGTTACATACTGGCGTTCTCCTGAAACCATTTTAGGAGTTCCGCACCCTCTGTACCATTCACACTGCCCTTTTCCCAGTTAATATTAGAGTAGTTGAAACCCTCCACTATCGCAGCTTTGTCGTTTTTGCACTTTGCAGCAATTTGCCCACATAGGCTTCAGGAGAGTGGAAATTTAAACAGTCAAGGAATAAGGAGAAGGCAATAGAGTAGAGTGGCACTGGGAAAAATGAAAACCAGAGCGTGACAGGAAGGGACAGAATGTATAAACATAAAAGTGTATCAGAAAGTGAGGTCAAGCAGGAAAAAATGATAAAAAAAACAATTTTAAAAGCTCTTTATCTGAATGCATGCAGCATTCTTAACAAAATAGATGAGTTGACAGCACTAATAGATACAAATAAGTATGATCTGATTGCCATTACAGAGACATGGTTGCAAGGTGACCAAGGCTGAGAATTAAATATTCAGGGTATTTGACAATTCGGAAGGACAAACAGAAAGCAAAAGGAGGTGGGGTAGTTCTGTTAATAAAGGATGAGATCAGTGTGACAGTGAGAAACGATGTTGGTGCAGCAGATCAAGATGTTCAGTCAATTTCGCTGGAAATAAGGAATAATATGGGGAAAAAGTTGCTGGTGGGTGTGTCAATAGGCCCCCTAACAGTAGCTAAACTGTTGGACAGAGTATAAATCAATGAGGGCTTGTAAAAAAGGAACGGCAATAATCATGGGCGATTTTAATCTTCATATTGATTGGACAAAGCAAATTGGCCAGGGTAGCCTTGAGGAAGAGCTCATAGAGTGTATCCGGGATAGTTTCCTTGAACAGTATGTTGCGGAACCGACCAGGGAGCGGGCTATCTTAGATGTGGTACCGTGTAATGAGACAGGATTAATAAATGATCTCATAATAAAGGATCCTCTAGCAATGAGTGACCATAACATGGTTGAATTTCAAATTCAGTTCAAGGGTGAGAAAGTTGGTTCTCAAACCGGTGTCCTGAGCTTAAATAAAGGAGACTACAAAGGTATGAGGACAGAGTTGGCTAAAGTGGACTGGGAAAATAGATTAAAGTGTGGGACGGTCGATGATCAGTGGAAGACATTTAAGGAGATATTTCATAACTCGCAACAAAAATATATCCCAATGAGAAGGAAAGACTGTAAGAGAAGGGATAACTATCCGTGGCTAACTAAGGAAATAAGGGAGGGTATCAAATTGAAAACAAGGGCATACAATGTGGCCAAGACTAGTGGGAGGCCAGAGGATTGGGAAACTTTTAAAAGCCAGCAAAGAACAACTAAAAAAAAATATAAAGAGAGGGAAGATAGATTATGAAGGTAAACTAGCACGAAATATCAAAACAGATAGTAAGAGTTTCTACAGGTACATAAAAAGGAAAAGAGTGGCTAAAGTAAATGTTGGTCACCTGGAGGATGAGACTGGGGAATTAATAACGGGGAACAGGGAAATGGCAGAGACTTTAAACAAATATTTTGTATTGGTCTTCACGATAGAAGACACTAAAAACATCCCTATAGTGGACAATCAAGGGGCTACAGGGAGGGAGGAACTTAATACAATCACTATCACGAATGAAGTAGTACTCAGTAAAATAATGGGACTAAAGGCAGACAAGTCCCCGGGACCTGATGGCTTACATCCCAGGGTCTGAAAAGAAGTGGCTGCAGAGATAGTGGATGCATTGGTTGTAATCTACCAAAATTCTCTGGATTCTGCGGAGGTCCCAGCGGATTGCAAAACCTATTTAAAAAAGGAGGCAGACAGAAAGCAAAAATTATAGACCAGTTAGCCTAACATCCGTCATTGGGAAAATGCTGGAGTCCATTGTTAAGAAAGCAGTAGTGGGACATTTGGAAAAGAATGATTCAATCAAGCAGAGTCAGCATGGTTTTATGAAAGGGAAATTAGGTTTGACAAATTTGCTGGAGTTCTTTGAGGATGTAACGAGCAGCGTGGATAAGGGGGAACCAGTGGATGTTATGTATTTGGGTTTCCAGAAGGCATTCGATAAGATGCCACATAAAAGGTTACTGCACAAGATAAAAGCTCACGGGGTTTGGGGTAATATATTAGCATGGATAGAGGATTGGCTAACTAACAGCAAACAGAGAGTCGGAATAAACGGGTCATTTTCCAATTGGCAATCAGTAACTAGTGGGGTGCCACAGGGATCGGTGCTGGGGCCTCAACTATTTACAATCTATATTAATGACTTTGAAGAAGGGACCGAGTGTAATGGAGCCAAGTTTGCTGATGATTCAAAGATGGGCGGGAAAGTAAATTGTGAGGAGGACACAAAAAATCTGCAAAGGGATATAGACAGGCTAAGTGAGTGGGCAAAAATTTGGCAGATGGAGTATAATGTGGGAAAATGTGAGGTTATCCACTTTGGCAGAAAAAATAGAAAAGCAAATTATAATTTAAATCGAGAAAAATTGCAAAGTGTTGCAGTACAGAGGGGCCTGGGGGCCCTTGTGCATGAAACACAAAAAGTTAGTCTGCAGGTACAGCAAGTGATCAGGAAGGGAAATAGAATGTTGGCCTTTATTGCCGGGGGGATAGAGTATAAAAGCAGAGAAGTCCTGCTACAACTGTACAGGGTATTGGTGAGGCCACACCTGGAGTACTGCGTACAGTTTTGGTCTCCGTATTTAAGGAAGGATATACTTGCATTGGAGGCAGTTCAGAGAAGGTTCACTCGGTTGATTCTGGAGATGAAGGGGTTGACTTATGAAGATAGGTTGAGCAGGTTGGGCCTATACTCATTGGAGTTCAGAAGAATGAGAGGTGATTTTATCGAAATATATAAGATAATGAGGGGGCTTGACAGGGTGGATGCAGAGAGGATATTTCCACTCATGAGGGAACATAAAACTAGGGGGCATAGTCTCAGAAAAAGGGACCGCCCCATTCAAAACTGAGATGAAGAGGAATTTCTTCTCTCAGAGGGTTGTAAATCTGTGGAATTCTCTGCCCCAGAGAGCTGTGGAGGCTGGGTCATTGAATATATTTAAGGCGGAGATGGACAGATTTTTGAGCGATCAGGGAATAAAGGGTTATGGGGAGCGGGCGGGGAAGTGGAGCTGAGTCCATGATCGGATCAGCCATGGTCGTATTAAATGGCGGAGCAGGCTCGAGGGGCCGAATGACCGACTCCTGCTCCTATTTCTTATGTTCTTATATTTGTTCTTCTATCTCCATCTGACTGTTTGGGGTCCCCGCAGTGTGATTGCCCCTATTTAGTTCTTCAATTCAACCCATATGGCCTCGTTTGATGATCTCTCCAACATATCATCTCTTCTCACAGCTGTAACTTTTTTTTTAATCAAAAGTGTGAGCACCCGCCTTTTTACTCCCCTCTCTATCCTGTCTGAAAACCCTGTACCCAAGAATGTTGAGATGCCATTCCTGACCTTCCTTCAACCATATCTCAGTAATAGCTATAATATCATAATCCCTTGTTTCCTCTGTCTTCCAAATTCACTTTCTACTTTTCAGCTCCCTCACACTGTCACTCAGTAACCCCTCTCCCCCAGCGCCCTGTGTTACTGACTGTATCTCTACTGATGTTAATCTCCCTCACACTGTCACTCAGTAACCCCTCTCCCCCAGCACCCTGTGTTACTGACTGTATCTGTACTGATGTTAATCCAGCTCCCTCACACTGTCACTCAGTAACCCCTCTCCCCCAGCACCCTGTGTTACTGACTGTATCTGTACTGATGTTAATCCAGCTCCCTCACACTGTCACTCAGTAACCCCTCTCCCCCAGCGCCCTGTGTCACTGACTGTATCTGTACTGATGTTAATCCAGCTCCCTCACACTGTCACTCAGTAACCCCTCTCCCCCAGCGCCCTGTGTTACTGACTGTATCTGTACTGATGTTAATCCAGCTCCCTCACACTGTCACTCAGTAACCCCTCTCCCCCAGCACCCTGTGTTACTGACTTTATCTGTACTGATGTTAATCCAGCTCCCTCACACTGTCACTCAGTAACCCCTCTCCCCCAGCGCCCTGTGTTACTGACTGTATCTGTACTGATGTTAATCCAGCTCCCTCACACTGTCACTCAGTAACCCCTCTCCCCCAGCACCCTGTGTTACTGACTTTATCTGTACTGATGTTAATCCAGCTCCCTCACACTGTCACTCAGTAACCCCTCTCCCCCAGAGCCCTGTGTTACTGACTGTATCTGTACTGATGTTAATCCAGCTCCCTCACACTGTCACTCAGTAACCCCTCTCCCCCAGCGCCCTGTGTTACTGACTGTATCTTCACTGATGTTAATCCAGCTCCCTCACACTGTCACTCAGTAACCCCTCTCCCCCAGCGCCCTGTGTTACTGACTGTATCTGTACTGATGTTAATCCAGCTCCCTCATACTGTCACTCAGTAACCCCTCTCCCCCAGCACCCTGTGTTACTGACTGTATCTGTCCTGATGTTAATCCAGCTCCCTCGCACTGTCACTCAGTAACCTCTCTCCCCCAGCGCCCTGTGTTACTGACTGTATCTGTACTGATGTTAATCCAGCTCCCTCATACTGTCACTCAGTAACCCCTCTCCCCCAGCACCCTGTGTTACTGACTGTATCTGTACTGATGTTAATCCAGCTCCCTCACACTGTCACTCAGTAACCCCTCACCCCCAGCGCCCTGAGTTACTGACTGTATCTGTACTGATGTTAATCCAGCTCCCTCACACTGTCACTCAGTAACCCCTCTCCCCCAGCACCCTGTGTTACTGACTGTATCTGTACTGATGTTAATCCAGCTCCCTCACACTGTCACTCACTAACCCCTCTCCACCAATGCCCTGTGTTACTGACTGTATCTGTACTGATGTTAATCTCCCTCACACTGTCACTCAGTAACCCCTCTCCCCTAGCGCCCTGTGTTACTGACTGTATCTGTACTGATGTTCATCCAGCTCCCTCACACTGTCACTCAGTAACCCCTCTCCCCCAGCACCCTGTGTTACTGACTGTATCTGTGCTGATGTTAATCCACCTCCCTCACACTGTCTCTCAGTAACCCCTCTCCCCCAGTGCCCTGTGTTACTGACTGTATCTGTCCTGATGTTAATCCAGCTCCCTCGCACTGTCACTGAGTAACCCCTCTCCCCCCCAGTGCCCTGTGTTACTGACTGTAACTGTACTGATGTTAATCCAGCTCCCTCACACTGTCACTCAGTAACCCCTCTCCCCCAGCACCCTGTGTTACTGACTGTATCTGTGCTGATGTTAATCCACCTCCCTCACACTGTCTCTCAGTAACCCCTCTCCCCCAGTGCCCTGTGTTACTGACTGTATCTGTACTGATGTTAATCCAGCTCCCTCACACTGTCACTCAGTAACCCCTCTCCCCCAGCGCCCTGTGTTACTGACTGTAACTGTACTGATGTCAATCCAGCTCCCTCACACTGTCACTCAGTAACCCCTCTCCCCCAGCACCCTGTGTTACTGACTGTATCTGTACTGATGTTAATCCAGCTCCCTCACACTGTCACTCAGTAACCCCTCTCCCCCAGCGCCCTGTGTCACTGATTGTATCTGTACTGATGTTAATCCAGCTCCCTCACACTGTCACTCAGTAACCCCTCTCCCCCAACACCCTGTGTTACTGACAGTATCTTCACTGATGTTAATCCAGCTCCCTCACACTGTCACTCAGTAACCCCTCTCCCCCAGCGCCCTGTGTTACTGACTGTATCTGTCCTGATGTTAATCCAGCTCCCTCGCACTGTCACTGAGTAACCCCTCTCCCCCAGCACCCTGTGTTACTGACTGTATCTGTACTGATGTTAATCCAGCTCCCTCACACTGTCACTCAGTAACCCCACTCCCTCAGCGCCCTGTGTTACTGGCAATCTCTACTGCTGTTACCGCAGTAAGGAGGGGTGGGGTGTTTATCGGGCTTCATTCTGTATGTATTATGTAATAACGCACCGTGAGGTGCGCACTTCCTGAGTCCTGCTGTCACACTTATCAGCACTTCTCATTCAATTTTGCTATGTCAACCGTCACGATGCAGATATATATTCTCGCCATTGGGTGGCTCTGTTGAGTGCAACTCTCTCCCAACTCTGAAGATGTAGAAAGAATCTGTGTGCTGGCCCTGTGTCCAGCTCTCTCGTGTTATGTACGGATGTGCTGTGTTACCTGCTGCAGCTCACCAGCAAGGTTGAGACTGCTGGACTGTGGGCCGTTGCTGAATAGAGAATTATCCCCACCTGCCAGGTGACAGAAGCCAACCTCGCTCCTCATTCAATGTTCCAGGTGCAGAATATGACGCAATCTATCGAGGTCCTGGATCGACGAACTCAGCGAGACCTTCAGTATGTGGAGAAAATGGAAACACAAATGAGAGGCTTGGAAACAAAGTTCAAACAAGTGGAGGAGAATCACAGAGCACATGTCTCCCGCCAGTTTCAGGTACACGGAGCGCAGTGATCGACTGACACTCTGCACGCCCGGGTGGGTGGATCTGTGGAATGGAGAAATGTTTGCCAGACCTGGGTGGCCATTGAGTAATTCGCCATCATGTGATGCTATAGACTTTGTCACATTGATTTCTTATTGGGAAGAGCCCAGTGTCCCGTTGGGTTACATCACAAAACCGCCCCCCCCTATCTGGAGGTTCTAAGAACTCTTCTGTCACATTCAGAAGAAAACCAGGATGAGGAACCTACTCATCCCACTCTTCCTACATGATGACCACAATAATGGGTGCTTGCCCCATCCATGGGTGCCTGCCCCACCCAGGATCACTATTTCACCCCATGTGAATCAAACCATTCTAACATCTCATAAACCCCCAAGCCCCTTTCTCACCAGCTATTGATCCAGTTCCTTTCAAAGGTCCCAGAATTAATTTCCTCGGCGAGTCCGTTCCACACTCACTGCCCTCGGGGGGATATTTTTTTAAATCTTGCTTCAGACTTGTGAACTTTGACCTCTATGCTCACTAAGTTAAATAATCATCGGCCACAAACGTTTACAGAACAGGAGGAGGCCATCGTGCCTGTCCCAACTCTCTGCTCGAGCAATCCCAATCTAATCCCACTGTCCCGCTCTCCCCACAGCCCTGTATCAATCGTAATCTAATCCCACTACCCCGCTCTCTCCCCATAGCTCTGTATCAATCCCAATCTAATCCCACTGCCCCGCTCTCTCCCCATAGCCCTGTATCAATCGCAGATTAATCCCACTGCCCCGCTCTCTCCCCATAACCCTGTATCAATCCCAGACTAATCCCACTGCCCCGCTCTCTCCCCATAGCCCTGTATCAATCCAAATCTAATCCCACTGCCCCGCTCTCTCCTCATAGCCCTGTATCAATCCCAATCTAACCCCATTGCCCCGCCCTCTCCCCATAGCCCTGTATCAATCCCAGACTAATCCCACTGCCCATTCTCTCCACATAGCCCTGTATCAATCCAAAATTAATCCCATTGTCCCGTTCTTTCCCCATAGCCCTGTATCAATCCCAAACTAATCCCACTGCCCAATCTCTCCTCATAGCCCTGTATCAATCCAAAATTAATCCCATTGTCCCGTTCTTTCCTCATAGCCCTGTATCAATCCCAAACTAATCCCACTGCCCCGCTCTCCCCATAGCCCTGTATCAATCCCAAACTAATCCCACTGCCCTGCTCTCTCCCCATATCCCTGCATCAGTCCCAAACTAATCCCACTGCCCCGCTCTCCCCTGAAGCCCTGTATCAATCCCAAACCAATCCCACTGCCCCGCTCTCCCCTGAAGCCCTGTATCAATCCCACTGCCCTGCTCTCTCCCCATAGCTCTGTATCTTCCTCTGCTTCAAATATTCATCTAATTTTCCCTTAAAAGATGCAGTGGTCTATGCCTCTGGAAAAGCATTCTGTGTTCCATCCTCTGTATAAAGACCTATTCCATATTCACTGTAAAAACCCCTGTGAAACTTTAAAACCTTCTATTGATCTGTTGTTTAGTCTTTCCCGATCTGGCACAGATTGTGCTTACACTAGAATATCTAAACCAGAACCATTCAGAATGTCCCTGCGGCTGGAAGATCATCAGACCATCAAAACCTGAATGAGTCCCACCAGCCAGGAAAGCTGAGAAATTGCTCATTCCAGAAATTATCAGCACCGCACTGCTTCCAGATTCCAGATTCGACTATTCAACGCTTTCCTGGCCGGCCAATCACCTTTACCCCTCCGTAAACTTCAGCTCAATCCAAAACTTGGCAGCTCGTGTCCTAACTCGCACGAAGTCCTGTTCACCCTTCACCCCCCGAGCTCACTGCCCCTGTCCTAACTCGCACCGTGTCCTATTCATCCCCCGTGCTCGCTCCCCGTGTCCTAAATCACACCAAGTCCCGTTCCCCCATCACCCCCCGTGCTCGCTTCCCGTGTCCTAACTCGCACCGTGTCCTATTCACCCACCGTGCTCGCTCCCCGTGTCCTAAATCACACCAAGTCCCGTTCCCCCATCACCCCCCGTGCTCACTGACCATGTCCTAACTTGCATCAAGTCCCGTTCACCCTTCACCCTCCGTGCTCGCTCCCCGTGTCCTAAATCGCACCAAGTCCCATTCACGCATCACCCCCCATGCCCTCTGACCGTGTCCTAACTCGCAAAAAGTCCCGCTCACCCATCACCTCTTGTACTCACTGACCGTGTCCTAACTTGTACCAAGTCCCATTCACCCATCACCCCCTGTGCTCACTGACCGTGTCCTAACTCTCACGAAGTCCCGTTCACCCATCACCCCTCCGTGCTCACTGACCGTGTCCTAACTTGTACCAAGTCCCATTCACCCATCACCCCCTGTGCTCACTGACCGTGTCCTAACTCTCATGAAGTCCCGTTCACCCATCATCCCCCATGCTCACTGACCATGTCCTAACTCTTACGAAGTCCCATTCACCCATCACCCCCTGTGCTCACTGACTGTGTCCTAACTCTCACGAAGTCCCGTTCACCCATCACACCCCATGCTCACTGACCGTGTCCTAACTCTCACCAAGTCCCATTCACCCATCACCCCTCCGTGCTCGCTCCCCGTGTCCTAACTCGCACCAAGTCCCATTCACCCATCACCCCCTGTGCTCACTGACCGTGTCCTAACTCTCACGAAGTCCCGTTCACCCATCATCCCCCATGCTCACTGACCATGTCCTAACTTTCACGAAGTCCCGTTCACCCATCACACCCCATGCTCACTAACCGTGTCCTAACTCTCACCAAGTCCCATTCACCCATCACCCCCTGTGTTCGCTGACCTACATTGGCTTCCAGTCTGGCGATGGCCCGAATTTAAAATTCTCATCCTTGTTTTCAAATCTCTACATGACCTCGCCCCTTCCTATCTCTGTAATCTCCTCCAGCCCTACAACACTCCGAGATCTCTGCGCTCCTCCAATTCTGGCCTCTTGAGCATCCCTGATTTCAATCGCTCCATCATTGGTGGCCGTACCTTCAGCTGCCTGGGCCCTAAACTTTGGAATTCCCTCCCTAAACCTCTCTACCTCGCCACCTCTTCCCCTCCTTTAAATCGCTCTTTAAACCTTACCTCTTTGACCAAGCTTTTGGTCACCTGTCCTAATATCTCCGAACGTGGCTCAGTGTCAAATGTTTTTTGATAACGCTCCTTTGAAGGGCCTTGGAATGTTTTACTACGTTAAAGGCATGACATTGGAAGAAGAGATCAAAAAAGATATAAACACATTTAAGATTGAAAGAGGGGTAATAATTGATAAACCAATCAAACTTAAGAGAGGATAAAACACCTGGTCTGGATGGATTGTATCCTCACATATTAAAAGAATTTAGGGAGGAGATAGAAGAGGCACTAATGCACATATATAACAATTCATTAGAAAAAGGAATAGTACCTGAGGACTGGTGGACAGCGAATGTGATTCCTATATTTAAAACGGGAGATACAGCAAGTCCAGGAATCTGTAGACCAGTTAGTTTAACGTTGGTGATAGGACAGATAATGGAATCCTTACTCAAAGATGTAATAGAAAAACATCTAGAAACTGAAAATATAATAAACAGTAGTCAGCATGGATTCCAAAAAAGGTGATCATCCTTAACCAACCTGATTGAATTCTTTAAAGAAGTAACAGAAAGGGGAGATAAGGAGGATATAGTAGATGTAATGTATTTGGATTTTCAGAAGGCCTTCGATAAGGTACTGCCGAGTAGATTCCTGACTAAGGTCAGAGCGTGTGGAGTCAGGGGACAAGTAGCAGAATGGACAGCAAGCTGACTACCATCAGCAAACAAAGAGTAGGGGGTAAAGTTAGTTACCCAGACTGGCAAAAGGTGGGAGGCGGTGTCCGACAAGGATCGGTGCTGGGCCACTATTGATCACTATTTGCAAAAACAATTTGGATTCAGGAATCGGAAGTACAATTTCAAAATTGGGGGGTGGGGGAGTCGTTAATACAGAGAAGGACTGTGACAACGTACAGGAAGACATTAATAAACTTGATGAATGGGTGTTTAATTGGCAAATGAACTTCAATATCGATCAGTGTTAAGTGGTACATTTTGGTAGGAAGAATAAGTAGGGCACATACAGCTTGGAAAATAAGAGTCTAAATGGGTAGAGGAGCAAAGGGATCTGGGGGAACAGGTACACGGACCACTAAAAGTAGCACCGCAGGTTAACAAGGTCATAACAAAGCAAACCAGGCACTAGTGTCCATTTCTAGAGGGATAGAATTGAAAGCAGTGAAGTTATGTTAAACTTGTATTGGATCTTGGTTAGACCACACTTAGAGCACTGCACATCGTTCTAGTCTCCATATTATAAAAAGGATGCATTTTAAAAGTAGTTGGATGTGCACTTGAAGTACCGTAACCTACAGGGCTACGGACCGAGAGCTGGAAAGTGGGATTAGGCTGGGTGGCTCTTTGTCGGCCGGCACGGACACGATGGGCCGAATGGCCTCCTCCCGCGCTGTAAATTTCTGTGATTCTATTTGGAGGCACTGGAGAAGATGCAAAAAGGATTCCCAAGGCAGATACCAGAACTGAGAGGCTATAATTATCAAGAAAGGCTGAACAGTCTGGGTCTCTTTTCTCAAGAAACGAGAAGACTGAGGGATGACCTGATAGAGGGGGTTTTAATAGGGGAGACATAGAGAAGAAGAACTGGGGGCCATAAATATAAGACAGTCACTAATAAATCCAATTGGGAATTCAGGAGCAACCTCTTCACCCAGAGAGCGGGGTGAGAATGTGGAACTCGTTGCCACAGGGAGGGGTTGAGGCGAATAGTATCGATGTATTTAAGGGGAAGCTGGATAAACACATGAGGGAGAGAGGAATAGAGGGATATGGTGATAGGGTGAGATGGAGAGGGGCAGGAGGGGGGCTGGTGTGGAGCAGTTGGGCCAAATAGCCTGCTTCTGTGCTGTATATTCTGTTGCTAGAGTGTCACGCTGTACCTTGGGTCGCCGGGGGTATGCAATCGCCTGTGGATAAAGGGGAACCAGTGGATGTGGTGTATTTGGACTTCCAGAAGGCATTTGACAAGGTGCCACACAAAAGGTTACTGCACAAGATAAAAGTTCACGGGGTTGGGGGTAATATATTAGCATGGATAGAGGATTGGCTGACAAACAGAAAACAGAGAATCGGGATAAATGGTTCATTCTCTGGTTGGCGATCAGTAACAATTGGGGTGCCGCAGGGATCAGTGCTGGTACCCCAACTATTTACAATCTATATTAACAACTTGGAAGAGGGGACTGAGCGTAATGTAGCCAAGTTTGCTGACGATACAAAGATGGGAGGAAGGGTAATGTGTGAGGAGGACATAGAGAGGCTGCAGGAGGAGGACATAGACAGGCTAAGTGAGTGGGCAAGAATTTGTCAGATGGAGTATAATGTTGGAAAATGTGAGGTTATGCACTTTGGCAGAAAAAAAACAAAGAGCAAGTTATTATTTAAATGGAGAAAGATTGCAAAGTGCTGCAGTACAGCGGGACCTGGAGGTACTTGTGCATGAAACACAAAAGGATAGTATGCAGGTACAGCAAGTGATCAGGAAGGCCAATGGAATCTTGGCCTTTATTGCAAAGGGGATGGAGTATAAAAGCAGGGAAGTCTTGCTACAGTTATACAGGGTATTGGTGAGGCCACACCTGGAGTACTGCGTGCAGTTTTGGTTTCCATATTTACGAAAGGATATACTTGCTGTAGGAGACAGTTCAGAGAAGGTTCACTCGGTTGATTCTGGAGATGAGGGGGTTGACTTATGAGGAAAGGTTGAGAAGGTTGGGCCTCTACTCATTGGAATTCAAAAGAATGAGAGGTGATGTTATCGAAACGTATAAGATTATGAGGGGGCTTGACAAGGTGGATGCAGAGAGGATGTTTCCACTGGTGAGGGAGACTGGAACTAGGGGGCATGATTTTAGAATAAGGGGCCGTCCATTTAAAACTGAGATGAGAAATTTCTTCTCTCAGAGGGTTGTGAATCTGTGGAATTCGCTGCCTCAGAGAGCTGTGGAAGCTGGGACATTAAATAAATTTAAGACAGAAATAGACATTTTCTTAAACTAAGGGGATAAGGGGTTATGGGGAGCGGGCGGGGAAGTGGAGCTGAGTCCATGATCAGATCAGCCATGATCTTATTGAATGGCAGAGCAGGCTCGAGGGGCCGTATGGCCGACTCCTGCTCCTATTTCTTATGTTCTTATGTTCTTCTCCTAACTCTGGCCAACATAGCTCTGTCTTTGCTCAGATTAAATGATAAAAGGTTTACCCCACACGCCTGGCTCTGTCTACTTCCCCCCTCCCCTCACCCTCCCTCCCTCCCCCTACCTTCCCTTCTCTCTGTCCCCCTCCCTCTTCTCCCGCGCTTCCCCTTCCCCTCCCACTCCTCACCCCATCCCCCTCCTACTCCCTCTTCCCCCCTCTACCCTCGCTCCCCCCTCCAATCTCCAACCACGCTCCCTCCTCTCTCCCTTCTCTGCTCGATCACGCCCTCCTCTCCTCCCTCCCACTGCTCTCTCTCCATCACCCCCTCCTCCTCTCCCTCCCTCTTCCCCTCTCCCTCACCCCTGCTCTCTCCCACCTCCCTCTCTCCCCCTCCTTCCTCTCTCCCCCCTTCTCCCTCCCGCTTCCCTCCCTCTTCTACAAACCCTCTCCCCCTCCCACTCCACAACCTCCCCCATCTTCTCCCCTCCTCCTCCACTGCCTCCTCTCCCCCCATTCTCTCCTCTTCCCTTCCTCTCCCCCTCCCTGCTAATCCCCCTCATCCCCCTCCTCTCGCTCAACCCCCTCCCCTCCCCATCCTCTCACTCCCTACAGCACCACACCATCCCTCTCCCTCCTCTCACCTCCCCTTCTCCCACTCCAGCCCCTCTCCTCCTCTACACTCGCTCCCCCTTAGCTCCTCATCCTCTTCCCCTCTCCCTCCCCATCCCCTCTCCCCCCTTCTTAACCCTCTCTACCCCTCCCTCTTAACTCTCTCTACTCTCTTCACTCTCTCCCCCCCACCCCATTGACCATGCAGCGTACCCCAGTGAGAGTCAGTGTGTGTGGGACCCGTACCCCAGTGAGAGTTAGTGTGTGTGGGACCTGGACCCCAGTGAGAGTCAGTGTGTGTGGGACCCGTACCCCAGTGAGAGTCAGTGTGTGTGGGACCCGTACCCCAGTGAGAGTCAGTGTGTGTGGAACCCGTACCCCAGTGAGAGTCAGTGTGTGTGGAACCCGTAGCCCAGTGAGAGTCAGTGTGTGTGGGACCCTTACCCCAGTGAGAGTCAGTGTGTGTGGGACCTGTACCCCAGTGAGAGTCAGTGTGTGTGGAACCCGTACCCCAGTGAGAGTCAGTGTGTGTGGGACCCATACTCCAGTGAGAGTCAGTGTGTGAGGGACCCTTACCCCAGTGAGAGTCAGTGTGTGTGGAACAGGTAACCCAGTGAGAGTCAATGTGTGTTGGACACGTACCCCAGTGAGAGTCAGTGTGTGTTGGACACGTACCCCAGTAAGAGTCAGTGTGTGTGGGACTCAAATCCAGTGAGAGTCAGTGTGTGTGGGACACGTACCCCAGTGAGAGTCAGTATGTGTGGGACACATACCCCTGTGAGAGTCAGTGTGTGTGGGACTCGTAAACCAGTGAGAGTCAGTGTGTGTGGGACCTGTACCCCAGTGAAAGTCCGTATCTGTGGGACCTGTACCACACCCAGTGAGACTCAGTGTGTGTGGGACCCGTACCCCAGTGAGAGTCAGTGTGTGTGGGACCCATACCTCAGTGAGAGTCAGTGTGTGTGGGACACGTACCCCAGTGAGAGTCAGTGTGTGTGGGACTGTACCCCAGTGAGAGTCAGTGTGTGTGGGACCGATACCCCAGTGAGAGTCAGTGTGTGTGGGACTGTACCCCAGTGAGAGTCAGTGTTTGTAGGACTGTACCCCAGTGAGAGTCAGTGTGTGTGGAACCCGTACCCCAGTGAGAGTCAGTATGTGTGGGACACATACCCCTGTGAGAGTCAGTGTGTGTGGGACTCGTAAACCAGTGAGAGTCAGTGTGTGTGGGACCTGTACCACAGTGAGAGTCAGTGTGTGTGGGACCTGTACCACAGTGAGAGTCAGTGTGTGTGGGACCCGTACCTCAGTGAGAGTCAGTGTTTGTGGGATCCGTACCCCAGTGAGAGTCACTGTGTGGGACCCGTACCCCAGTGAGAGTCAGTGTGTGTGGGACCCTTACCCCAGTGAGAGTCAGTGTGTGTGGGACCTGTACCACAGTGAGAGTCAGTGTGTGTGGGACCCGTACCACAGTGAGATTCAGTGTGTGTGGGAACCATACCCCAGTGAGAGTCAGTGTGTGTGGGAAATGTACCCCAGTGAGAGTCAGTATGTGTGGGACCCCTACCCCAGTGAGAGTCAGTGTGTGTGGGACCCGTACCCCAGTGAGAGTCAGTGTATGTGGGACCCGTACCCCAGTAAGAATAAGTGTGTGTGGTACCCGTACCCCAGTGAGACTCAGTGTGACTCAGTGTGTGTGGGACCCGTAGCCCAGTGAGAGTCAGGTGTGTGGGACCGTTCCCCAGTGAGAGTCAGTGTGTGTGGGACCCCTACCACAGTGAGAGTCAGTGTGTGTGGGACCCGTAGCCCAGTGAGAGTCAGTGTGTGTGGGACGTGTACCCCAGTGAGAGTCAGTGTGTGTGGGACCCTTACCCCAGTGAGAGTCAGTGTGTGTGGGACCCCTACCACAGTGAGAGTCAGTGTGTGTGGGACCCGTAGCCCAGTGAGAGTCAGTGTGTGTGGGACGTGTACCCCAGTGAGAGTCAGTGTGTGTGGGACTGTACCCCAATGAGAGTCAGTGTGTTGGACCTGTACCATACTGAGAGTCAGTGTGCGTGGGACCCATACCTCAGTGAGCGTCAGTGTTTGTGGGACCTGTACCCCAGTAAGAGTCAGTGTGTGTGGGACCCATACCCCAGTGAGAGTCAGTGTGCGTGGGACCTGTACCCCAGTGAGAGTCAGTGAGTGTGGGACCCATACCCCAGTGAGAGTCAATGTGTGTGGGACCCGTACCCCAGAGAGTATCAGCATGTGTGGGACCCCCACCCTAGTGAGAGTTAGTGTGTGTGGGACCCTTAGCCCCGTGAGAGTCAGTGTGTGTGGGACCCGTACCCCAGTGTGAGTCAGTTATTGTGGGACCCGTACCCCAGTGAGAGTCAGTGTGTGTGGGACCCTTACCCCAGTGAGAGTCAGTGTGTGTGGGACCCTTACCCCAGTGAGTGTCAGTGTGTGTGGGACCCCTACCCCAGTGAGAGTCAGTGTGAATGGAACCCGTACCGCAGTGAGAGTCAGTGTGTGTGGGACCTGTACCCCAGTGAGAGTCAGTGTGTGTGGGACCCCTACCCCAGTGAGAGTCAGTGTGTGTGGGACCCTTACCCCAGTGAGAGTCAGTGTGTGTGGGACCTGTACCCCAGTTAGAGTCAGTTATTGTGGGACCCGTACCCCAGTGAGAATAAGTGTGTGTGGGACCCGTAACCCAGTGAGAGTCAGTTATTGTGGGACCCGTACCCCAGTAAAGGTCAGTTTGTGTGGAACCCGTACCCCAGTGAGAGTCAGTGTGTGTGGGATCCGTACCCCAGTGAGAGTCAGTGTGTGTGGGACCGTACCCCAGTGAGAGTCAGTGAGTGTGGGCCCCATACCCCAGTGATAGTCAGTGTGTGTGGGACCCCCACCCCAGTAAGAGTCAGTGTGTCTGGGACAGGTACCCAAGTGAGAGTCAGTATATGTGGTACTTGTAATCCAGTGAGAGTCAGTGTGTGTGGGACCTGTATCCCCGTGAGAATCAGTGTGTGTGGGATCCGTACCCAAGTGAGAGTCAGTGTGTGTGGGACCCGTACCCCAGTGAGAGTCAGTGGGTGTGGAACCTGTACCCCGGTGATAGTCACTGTGTGTGGGACCCGTACCCAAGTGAGAGTCAGTGTGTGTGGGACCCGTACCCCAGTGAGAGTCAGTGGGTGTGGAACCTGTACCCCGGTGATAGTCACTGTGTGTGGGACCCGTACCCAAGTGAGAGTCAGTGTGTGTGGTACCCATACCCCAGTGACAGTCAGTGTGTGTAGGACTGTACCCCAGTGAGAGTCAGTCTGTGTGGGACCCGTACCCCAGTGAGAGTCGGTGTGTGTGGGACCCGTACCCCAGTGAGAGTCAGTGTGTGTGGGACCCATACCACATTGAGAGTCAGTGTCTGTGGGACCTGTACCCCAGTGAGAGTCAGTGTGTGTGGGACCGTACCCGAGTGAGAGTCAGTGTTTGTGGGACCCGTACCCGAGTAAAGGTCAGTTTGTGTGGGACTCCTATCCCAGTGAGAGTCAGTGTGTGTGGGACCCCTACCACAGTGAGAGTCAGTGTGTGTGGGACCCGTAGCCCAGTGAGAGTCAGTGTGTGTGGGACCCGTAGCCCAGTGAGAGTCAGTGTGTGTGGGACGTGTACCCCAGTGAGAGTCAGTGTGTGTGGGACCCTTACCCCAGTGAGAGTCATTGTGTGTGGGACCCCTACCACAGTGAGAGTCAGTGTGTGTGGGACCCCTATCCCAGTGAGAGTCAGTGTGTGTGGGACCCTTACCCCAGTGAGAGTCAGTGTGTGTGGGACCCCTACCACAGTGAGAGTCAGTGTGTGTAGAATCCGTACCCCAGTGAGAGTCAGTGTGTGTGGGTCCTGTACCCCAGTGAGAGTCAGTGTGTGGGACCCGTACCCCAGTGAGAGTCAGTGTGTATGGGACACGTACTCCAGTGAGAGTCAGTGTGTGTGGGACCCGTACCCCAGTGAGAGTCAGTGTGTGTGGGACCGTTACCCCAGTGACAGTCATTGTGTGTGGGACCCGTACCTCAGTGAGAGTCAGTGTGTGTGGGACCCGTAACCCAGTTAGAGTCAGTTATTGTGGGACCCGTACCCCAGTGAGGGTCAGTTTGTGTGGAACCCGTACCCCAGTGAGAGTCAGTGTGTGCTGGACCCGTACTCCAGTGAGAGTCTGTGTCTGTGGGACCCGTACCCCAGTAAGGGTCAGTTTGTGTGGGACCCGTACCCTAGTGAGAGTCAGTGTGTGGGACCCGTACCCCAGTGAGATTCAGTGTGTGTAGGACACGTACCCCAGTGAGAGTCAGTGTGTGTGGGACCCGTACCCCAGTGAGAGTCAGTGTTTGTGGGATCCGTACCCCAGTGAGAGTCAGTGTGTGTGGGACCCGTACCTCAGTGAGAGTCAGTGTGAGTGGAACCCATACCCCAGTGAGAGTCAGTGTGTGTGGGACCCGTACCCCAGTGAAAATAAGTGTGTGTGGGACCCATACCCCAGTGAGAATACGTGTGTGTGGGACCCATAGCCCAGTGAGAGTCAGTGTGTGTGGGACCCGTACCCCAGTGAGAATAAGTGTGTGTGGGACCCATACCCCAGTGAGAATACGTGTGTGTGGGACCCATAGCCCAGTGAGAGTCAGTGTGTGTGGGACCCGTACCCCAGTGAGAATAAGTGTGTGTTGGACCCGTACCCCAGTGAGAGTCATTGTGTGTGGGACCCGTACCCCAGTTAGAGTCAGTTATTGTGGGACCCGTATCTCAGTGAGAATAAGTGTTTGTGGGACCCGTACCCCAGTGAGAGTCAGTGTGTGTGGGATCCGTATCCCAGTGAGAGTCAGTGTGTGTGGGACCGTACCCCAGTGAGTGTCAGTGTGTGTGAGACCCGCACCCCAGTGAGAGTCAGTGTGTGTGAGACCCATACCCCAGTGAGAGTCGGTGTGTGTGGGACCCATACCCCAGTGAGAGTCAGTGTGTGTGGGATCCGTACCCCAGTGAGAGTCAGTGTGTGTGGGTCCTGTACCCCAGTGAGAGTCAGTGTGTGGGACCCGTACCCCAGTGAGAGTCACTGTGTGGGACCCGTACACTAGTGAGAGTCAGTGTGTGTGGGACCCTTACACAAGTGAGAGTCAGTATGTGGGACCCATACCCCAGTGAGAGTCAGTGTGTGTGGGACCCTTACCCCAGCGAGAGTCAGTATGTGGGACCCGTACCCCAGTGAGAGTCAGTGTGTGTGGGACCGTTACCCCAGTGAGAGTCATTGTGTGTGGGACCCATACCTCAGTGAGAGTCAGTGTGTGTGGGACCCGTAACCCAGTTAGAGTCAGTTATTGTGGGACCCTTACCCCAGTGAGGGTCAGTTTGTGTGGAACCCGTACCCCAGTGAGAGTCAGTGTGTGCGGGACCCGTACTCCAGTGAGGGTCAGTTTGTGTCGGACCCGTACCCGAGTGAGAGTCAGTGTGTGTGGGCAGTACCCCAGTGAGAGTCAGTCTGTGTGGAACCCATAGCCCAGTTAGAGTCAGTGTGTGTGGGATCCGTACCCCACAAAGGGTCAGTGTCTGTGGGACCCGTACCCCAGTGAGAGTCAGTGTGTGTGGGACCTGTATCCCCGTGAGAATCAGTGTGTGTGGGATCCGTACACCAGTGAGAGTCAGTGTCTGTGGGACCCGTACCCCAGTGAGAGTCAGTGGGTGTGGAACCTGTACCCCGGTGATAGTCACTGTGTGTGGGACCCGTACCCAAGTGAGAGTCAGTGTGTGTGGTACCCATACCCCAGTGACAGTCAGTGTGTGTAGGACTGTACCCCAGTGAGAGTCAGTCTGTGTGGGACCCGTACCCCAGTGAGAGTCGGTGTGTGTGGGACCCGTACCCCAGTGAGAGTCAGTGTGTGTGGGACCCATACCACATTGAGAGTCAGTGTCTGTGGGACCTGTACCTCAGTGAGAGTCAGTGTGTGTGGGACCGTACCCGAGTGAGAGTCAGTGTTTGTGGGACCCGTACCCGAGTAAAGGTCAGTTTGTGTGGGACTCCTATCCCAGTGAGAGTCAGTGTGCGTGGGACCCTTACCCCAGTGAGAGTCAGTGTGTGTGGGACCCCTACCACAGTGAGAGTCAGTGTGTGTGGGACCCGTAGCCCAGTGAGAGTCAGTGTGTGTGGGACCCGTAGCCCAGTGAGAGTCAGTGTGTGTGGGACCCGTAGCCCAGTGAGAGTCAGTGTGTGTGGGACGTGTACCCCAGTGAGAGTCAGTGTGTGTGGGACCCTTACCCCAGTGAGAGTCATTGTGTGTGGGACCCCTACCACAGTGAGAGTCAGTTTGTGTGGGACCCCTATCCCAGTGAGAGTCAGTGTGTGTGGGACCCTTACCCCAGTGAGAGTCAGTGTGTGTGGGACCCCTACCACAGTGAGAGTCAGTGTGTGTAGAATCCGTACCCCAGTGAGAGTCAGTGTGTGTGGGTCCTGTACCCCAGTGAGAGTCAGTGTGTGGGACCCGTACCCCAGTGAGAGTCAGTGTGTATGGGACACGTACCCCAGTGAGAGTCAGTGTGTGTGGGACCCGTACCCCAGTGAGAGTCAGTGTGTGTGGGACCGTTACCCCAGTGGGAGTCATTGTGTGTGGGACCCGTACCTCAGTGAGAGTCAGTGTGTGTGGGACCCGTAACCCAGTTAGACTCAGTTATTGTGGGACCCGTACCCCAGTGAGGGTCAGTTTGTGTGGAACCCGTACCCCAGTGAGAGTCAGTGTGTGCTGGACCCGTACTCCAGTGAGAGTCTGTGTCTGTGGGACCCGTACCCCAGTGAGGGTCAGTTTGTGTGGGACCCGTACCCTAGTGAGAGTCAGTGTGTGGGACCCGTACCCCAGTGAGATTCAGCGTGTGTGGGACACGTACCGCAGTGAGAGTCAGTGTGTGTGGGACCCGTACCCCAGTGAGAGTCAGTGTTTGTGGGATCCGTACCCCAGTGAGAGTCAGTGTGTGTGGGACCGTTACCCCAGTGAGAGTCAGTGTGTGTGGGACCCGTACCTCAGTGAGAGTCAGTGTGAGTGGAACCCATACCCCAGTGAGAGTCAGTGTGTGTGGGACCCGTACCCCAGTGAGAATAAGTGTGTGTGGGACCCATACCCCAGTGAGAATACGTGTGTGTGGGACCCATAGCCCAGTGAGAGTCAGTGTGTGTGGGACCCGTACCCCAGTGAGAATAAGTGTGTGTGGGACCCATACCCCAGTGAGAATACGTGTGTGTTGGACCCATAGCCCAGTGAGAGTCAGTGTGTGTGGGACCCGTACCCCAGTGAGAATAAGTGTGTGTGGGACCCCTATCCCAGTGAGAGTCAGTGTGTGTGGGACCCGTACCCCAGTGAGAGTCATTGTGTGTGGGACCCGTACCCCAGTTAGAGTCAGTTATTGTGGGACCCGTATCTCAGTGAGAATAAGTGTTTGTGGGACCCGTACCCCAGTGAGAGTCAGTGTGTGTGGGATCCGTATCCCAGTGAGAGTCAGTGTGTGTGGGACCGTACCCCAGTGAGTGTCAGTGTGTGTGAGACCCGCACCCCAGTGAGAGTCAGTGTGTGTGAGACCCATACCCCAGTGAGAGTCGGTGTGTGTGGGACCCATACCCCAGTGAGAGTCAGTGTGTGTGGGATCCGTACCCCAGTGAGAGTCAGTGTGAATGGGAATCGTACCATTGTTAGAGTCAGTGTGTGTGGGTCCTGTACCCCAGTGAGAGTCAGTGTGTGGGACCCTTACACCAGTGAGAGTCAGTATGTGGGACCCGTACCCCAGTGAGAGTCAGTGTGTGTGGGACACGTACGCCAGTGAGAGCCAGTGTGTGTGGGACCCTTACCCCAGCGAGAGTCAGTATGTGGGACCCGTACCCCAGAGAGTATCAGTATGTGTGGGACCCCACCCCAGTGAGAGTCAGTGTGTGTGGGACTGTACCCCAGTGAGAGTCAGTGTGTGTGGGACCCTTAGCCCAGTGAGAGTCAGTGTGTGTGGGACCCGTACCCCAGTGAGAATAAGTGTGTGTGGGACCTGTACCCCAGTTAGAGTCAGTTATTGTGCGACCGTTACCCCAGTGAGAGTCAGTGTGTGTGAGACCCATACCCCAGTGAGAGTCAGTGTGTGTGGGACCCATACCCCAGTGAGAGTCAGTGTGTGTGGGACCCTTACCCCAGCGAGAGTCAGTATGTGGGACCCGTACCCCAGTGAGAGTCAGTGTGTGTGGGACATGTACCTCAGTGAGAGTCAGTGTGTGTGGGACCGTTACCCCAGTGAGAGTCATTGTGTGTGGGACCCGTACCTCAGTGAGAGTCAGTGTGTGTGGGACAGTACCCCAGTGAGAGTCAGTCTGTGTGGAACCCATACCCCAGTTAGAGTCAGTGTGTGTGGGATCCGTATCCCACTAAGGGTCAGTGTCTGTGGGACCCGTACCCCAGTGAGAGTCAGTGTGTGTAGGATCCGTACCCCAGTGAGAATCAGTGTGTGTGGGACTGTACCCCAGTGAGAGTCAGTGAGTGTGGGACCCATACCCCAGTGAGAGTCAGTGTGTGTGGGACCCGTACCCCAGTGAGAGTCAGTGTGTGTGGGACCCGTACCCCAGAGAGTATCAGTATGTGTGGGACCCCCACCCCAGTGAGAGTCAGTGTGTGTGGGACTGTACGCCAGTGAGAGTCAGTGTGTGTGGGACCCTTAGCCCAGTGAGAGTCAGTGTGTGTGGGACCCGTACCCCAGTGAGAATAAGTATGTGTGGGACCCGTATCCCAGTGAGAGTCAGTGTGTATAGGACTGTACCCCAGTGAGAGTCAGTGTGTGTGGGACACGTACCCCAGTGAGAGTCAGTGTTTGTGGGATCCGTACCCCAGTGAGAGTCACTGTGTGGGACCCGTACCCCAGTGAGAGTCAGTGTGTGTGGGACCCTTACCCCAGTGAGAGTCAGTGTGTGTGGGAAATGTACCCCAGTGAGAGTCAGTATGTGTGGGACCCCTACCCCAGTGAGAGTCAGTGTGTGTTGGACCCGTACCCCAGTGAGAGTCAGTGTATGTGGGACCCGTACCCCAGTAAGAATAAGTGTGTGTGGTACCCGTACCCCAGTGAGACTCAGTGTGTGTGGGACCCGTAGCCCAGTGAGAGTCAGGTGTGTGGGACCGTACCCCAGTGAGAGTCAGTGTTTGTGGGACCCGTACCCGAGTAAAGGTCAGTTTGTGTGGGACCCCTATCCCAGTGAGAGTCAGTGTGTGTGGGACCCTTACCCCAGTGAGAGTCAGTGTGTGTGGGACCCCTACCACAGTGAGAGTCAGTGTGTGTGGGACCCGTAGCCCAGTGAGAGTCAGTGTGTGTGGGACGTGTACCCCAGTGAGAGTCAGTGTGTGTGGGACTGTACCCCAATGAGAGTCAGTGTGTGGGACCTGTACCATACTGAGAGTCAGTGTGTGTGGGACCCATACCTCAGTGAGCGTCAGTGTGTGTGGGACTTGTACCCCAGTAAGAGTCAGTGTGTGTGGGACCCATACCCCAGTGAGAGTCAGTGTGCGTGGGACCTGTACCCCAGTGAGAGTCAGTGAGTGTGGGACCCATACCCCAGTGAGAGTCAATGTGTGTGGGACCCGTACCCCAGAGAGTATCAGCATGTGTGGGACCCCCACCCTAGTGAGAGTTAGTGTGTGTGGGACCCTTAGCCCCGTGAGAGTCTGTGTGTGTGGGACCGTACCCCAGTGAGAGTCAGTGAGTGTGGGACCCATACCCCAGTGAGACTCAGTGTGTGTGGGACCTGTACCCCAGTGACAGTCAGTGTCTGTGGGACCCATATCCCAGTGAGAGTCAGTGTGTGTGGGACCCGTACCCCAGTGAGAGTCAGTGTGTGTGGGACCCGTACCCCAGTGAGAGTCAGTGGATGAAGGAACCGTACCCCAGTGAGAGTCAGTGTGTGTGGAACCCTTACCCCAGTGCGAGTTAGTGAGTGTGGGAGCCTTACCGCAGTGAGAGTCAGTATCTGTGGTACCCGTACCCCAGTGAGAGTCAGTGTGTGTGGGACCCTTACCCCAGTGAGAGTCAGTGTGTGTGGGACCCGTACCCCAGTGAGAGTCAGTTATTGTGGGACCCCTACCCCAGTGAGAATAAGTGTGTGTGGGACCCGTACCCCAGTGAGAATAAAAGTGTGTGGGACCCGTAGCCCAGTGAGAGTCAGTTATTGTGGGACCCATACCCCAGTGAGAGTCAGTGTGTGTGGGACCCGTACCCCAGTGAGAGTCAGTGTGTGTGGGACCCATACCCCAGTGAGACTCAGTGTGTGTGGAACCCGTACCCCAGTGAGAGTCAGTGTGTGTGGGACCCATACCCCAGTGAGACTCAGTGTGTGTGGGACCTGTACCCCAGTGAGAGTCAGTGTGTGTGGGACCTGTACCCCAGTGAGAGTCAGTGTGTGTGGGACCCGTACCCCAGTGAGAGTCAGTGTGTGTGGGACCCATACCCCAGTGAGAGTCAGTGTGTGTGGGACCCATACCCCAGTGAGAGTCAGTGTGTGTGGGACCCGTACCCCAGTGAGAGTCAGTGTGTGTGGGACCCGTACCCCAGTGAGAGTCAGTGTGTGTGGGACCCGTACCCCAGTGAGAGTCAGTGTGTGGGACCCATACCCCAGTGAGAGTCAGTGTGTGTGGGACCCGTACCCCAGTGAGAGTCAGTGTGTGTGGGACCCGTAGCCCAGTGAGAGTCAGTGTGTGTGGGACCCATACCCCAGTGAGAGTCAGTGTGTGTGGAACCCGTACCCCAGTGAGAGTCAGTGTGTGTGGGACCCGTACCCCAGTGAGAGTCAGTGTGTGTGGGACCCGTACCCCAGTGAGAGTCAGTGTGTGTGGGACCCATACCCCAGTGAGAGTCAGAGTGTATAGGACTGTACCCCAGTGAGAGTCAGTGTGTGTGGGACCCGTACCCCAGTGAGAGTCAGTGTGTGTGGGACCCTTACCCCAGTGAGAGTCAGTGTGTGTGGGACCCGTACCCCAGTGAGAGTCAGTGGATGTAGGAACCGTACCCCAGTGAGAGTCAGTGTGTGTGGAACCCTTACCCCAGTGCGAGTCAGTGTGTGTGGGACCCCTACCCCAGTGAGAGTCAGTGTGTGTGGGACCCATACCCCAGTGAGAGTCAGTGTGTATAGGACTGTACCCCAGTGAGAGTCAGTGTGTGTGGGACCCGTACCCCAGTGAGAGTCAGTGTCTGTGGAACCCGTACCCCAGTGAGAGTCACTGTGTGTGACCCTTAGCCCAGTGAGAGTCAGTGTGTGTGGGACACGTACCCTGGAGACTATCAGTATGTCTGGGACCCCCACCCCAGTGAGAGTCAGTGTGTGTAGAATCCGTACCCCAGTGAGAGTCAGTGTGTGTGGGACCCGTACCCCAGTGAGAGTCAGTGTGTGTGGAACCCGTACCCCAGTGAGAGTCAGTGTGTGTGGGACCCGTACCCCAGTGAGAGTCAGTGTGTGTGGAACCCGTACCCCAGTGAGAGTCACTGTGTGTGACCCTTAGCCCAGTGAGAGTCAGTGTGTGTGGGACCTGTACCCCAGTGAGAGTCAGTGTGTGTGGGACCTGTACCCCAGTGAGAGTCAGTGTGTGTGGGACCCGTACCCCAGTTAGAGTCAGTTATTGTGGGACCCGTACCCCAGTGAGAATAAGTGTGTGTGGGACCCGTACCGCAGTGAGATTCAGTTATTGTGGGACCCGTACCCCAGTAAAGGTCAGTTTGTGTGGGATCCGTACCCCAGTGAGAGTCAGTGTGTGTGGGATCCGTACCCCAGTGAGAGTCAGTGTGTGTGGGACCGGACCCCAGTGAGAGTCAGTGAGTGTGGGACCCATACCCCAGTGAGAGTCAGTGTGTGTGGGACCCATACCCCAGTGAGAGTATCAATATGTCTGAGACCCCCACCCCAGTGAGAATCAGTGTGTGTGGGACCTGTACCCCAGTTAGAGTCAGTTATTGTGGGACCCGTACCCCAGTGAGAATAAGTGTGTGTGGGACCCGTACCCCAGTGAGAGTCAGTTATTGTGGGACCCGTACCCCAGTAAAGGTCAGTTTGTGTGGAACCCGTACCCCAGTGAGAGTCAATGTGTGTGGGAACCGTACCCCAGTGAGAGTCAGTGTGTGTGGGACCGTACCCCAGTGAGAGTCAGTGAGTGTGGGCCCCATACCCCAGTGATAGTCAGTGTGTGTGGGACCCCCACCCCAGTAAGAGTCAGTGTGTGTGGGACCCGTACTCCAGTGAGTGTCAGTGTGTGTGGGTTCCGTACCCCCAGTGAGAGTCAGTGTGAATGGGACCCGTACCATTGTGAGAGTCAGTGTGTGTGGAACCCATACCCCAGTGAGAGTCAGTGTGTGTGGGACCCGCAGCCCAGTGAGAGTCAGTGTGTGTGGGACCCGTACCCTAGAGAGTATCAGTATGTGTGGGACCCGTACCCCAGTGAGGGTCAGTGTGTGTGGGAACCGTACCGCAGTGAGAGTCAGTGTGTGTGGAACCCATACCCCAGTGAGAGTCAGTGTGTGTGGGACCCGTAGCCCAGTGAGAGTCAGTGTGTGTGGGACCGTACCCCAGTGAGAGTCAGTGTTTGTGGGACCCGTACCCCAGTAAAGGTCAGTTTGTGTGGAACCCGTACCCCAGTGAGAGTCAGTGTGTGTGGGACCCGAACCCCAGTGAGAGTCAGTGTGTGTGGAACCCATACCCCAGTGAGAGTCAGTGTGTGTGGGACCCGTACCCCAGTGAGAGTCAGTGTGTGTGGGACCCGTACCCCAGTGAGAATAAGTGCGTGTGGGACCCGTACCCCAGTGAGACTCAGTTTGTGTGGGACCCGTACGCCAGTGAGAGTCAGTGTGTGTTGGACCCATACCCCAGTGAGAGTTAGTGTGTGCGGGGCCCGTACCCCAGTGAGAGTCAGTGTGTGTGGGACCCGCACCTAAGTGCGAGTCAGTGTTTGTGGCTCCTGTACCTCAGTGAGAGTCAGTGTGTGTGGGATCCGTACCTCAGTGAGAGTCAGTGTGTGTGGGACCCGTACCCCAGTGAGAGTTGGTGTGTGTGGGACATGTACCCCAATGAAAGTCAGTGTGTGTGCGACCCGTACCCCAGTGAGAGTCATTGTGTGGGACCCGTACCCGAGTGAGAGTCAGTGTGTGTGGGACCCATACCCCAGTGAGAGTCAGTGTGTGTGGGACCCATACCCCAGTGAGAGTCAGTGTGTGTGGGACCCGTACCCCAGTGAGAGTCAGTGTGTGGGACCCATACCCCAGTGAGAGTCAGTGTGTGTGGGACCCGTACCCCAGTGAGAGTCAGTGTGTGTGGGACCCATACCCCAGTGAGAGTCAGTGTGTGTGGGACCCATACCCCAGTGAGAGTCAGTGTGTGTGGGACCCGTACCCCAGTGAGAGTCAGTGTGTGTGGGACCCATACCCCAGTGAGAGTCAGTGTGTATAGGACTGTACCCCAGTGAGAGTCAGTGTGTGTGGGACCCGTACCCCAGTGAGAGTCAGTGTGTGTGGGACCCTTACCCCAGTGAGAGTCAGTGTGTGTGGGACCCGTACCCCAGTGAGAGTCAGTGGATGTAGGAACCGTACCCCAGTGAGAGTTAGTGTGTGTGGAACCCTTACCCCAGTGCGAGTCAGTGTGTGTGGAACCCTTACCCCAGTGCGAGTCAGTGTGTGTGGGACCCCTACCCCAGTGAGAGTCAGTGTGTGTGGGACCCATACCCCAGTGAGAGTCAGTGTGTATAGGACTGTACCCCAGTGAGAGTCAGTGTGTGTGGGACCCGTACCCCAGTGAGAGTCAGTGTCTGTGGAACCCGTACCCCAGTGAGAGTCAGTGTGTGTGGAACCCATACCCCAGTGAGAGTAAGTGTGTGTGGGACACGTACCCTGGAGACTATCAGTATGTCTGGGACCCCCACCCCAGTGAGAGTCAGTGTGTGTAGAATCCGTACCCCAGTGAGAGTCAGTGTCTGTGGAACCCGTACCCCAGTGAGAGTCAGTGTGTGTGGGACCCATACCCCAGTGAGAGTCAGTGTGTGTGGGACCCGTACCCCAGTGAGAGTCAGTGTGTGTGGGACCCGTACCCCAGTGAGAGTCAGTGTGTGGGACCCATACCCCAGTGAGAGTCAGTGTGTGTGGGACCCGTACCCCAGTGAGAGTCAGTGTGTGTGGGACCCATACCCCAGTGAGAGTCAGTGTGTGTGGGACCCATACCCCAGTGAGAGTCAGTGTGTGTGGGACCCGTACCCCAGTGAGAGTCAGTGTGTGTGGGACCCATACCCCAGTGAGAGTCAGTGTGTATAGGACTGTACGCCAGTGAGAGTCAGTGTGTGTGGGACCCGTACCCCAGTGAGAGTCAGTGTGTGTGGGACCCTTACCCCAGTGAGAGTCAGTGTGTGTGGGACCCGTACCCCAGTGAGAGTCAGTGGATGTAGGAACCGTACCCCAGTGAGAGTCAGTGTGTGTGGAACCCTTACCCCAGTGCGAGTCAGTGTGTGTGGGACCCCTACCCCAGTGAGAGTCAGTGTGTGTGGGACCCATACCCCAGTGAGAGTCAGTGTGTATAGGACTGTACCCCAGTGAGAGTCAGTGTGTGTGGGACCCGTACCCCAGTGAGAGTCAGTGTCTGTGGAACCCGTACCCCTGTGAGAGTCACTGTGTGTGACCCTTAGCCCAGTGAGAGTCAGTGTGTGTGGGACCTGTACCCCAGTGAGAGTCAGTGTGTGTGGGACCCCTACCCCAGTGAGAGTCAGTGTGTGTGGGACCTGTACCCGAGTGAGAGTCAGTGTGTGTGGGACCCGTACCCCAGTTAGAGTCAGTTATTGTGGGACCCGTACCCCAGTGAGAATAAGTGTGTGTGGGACCCGTACCGCAGTGAGATTCAGTTATTGTGGGACCCGTACCCCAGTAAAGGTCAGTTTGTGTGGGATCCGTACCCCAGTGAGAGTCAGTGTGTGTGGGACCTGTACCCCAGTGAGAGTCAGTGTGTGTGGGATCCGTACCCCAGTGAGAGTCAGTGTGTGTGGGACCGTACCCCAGTGAGAGTCAGTGAGTGTGGGACCCATACCCCAGTGAGAGTCAGTGTGTGTGGGACCCATACCCCAGTGAGAGTATCAGTATGTCTGAGACCCCCACCCCAGTGAGAATCAGTGTGTGTGGGACCTGTACCCCAGTTAGAGTCAGTTATTGTGAGACCCGTACCCCAGTGAGAATAAGTGTGTGTGGGACCCGTACCCCAGTGAGAGTCAGTTATTGTGGGACCCGTACCCCAGTAAAGGTCAGTTTGTGTGGAACCCGTACCCCAGTGAGAGTCAATGTGTGTGGGATCCGTACCCCAGTGAGAGTCAGTGTGTGTGGGACCGTACCCCAGTGAGAGTCAGTGAGTGTGGGCCCCATACCCCAGTGATAGTCAGTGTGTGTGGGACCCCCACCCCAATAAGAGTCAGTGTGTGTGGGACCCGTAGCCCAGTGAGAGTCAGTGTGAATGGGACCCGTACCATTGTGAGAGTCAGTGTGTGTGGAACCCATACCCCAGTGAGAGTCAGTGTGTGTGGGAACCGTACCCCAGTGAGAGTCAGTGTGTGTGGGACCCGTAGCCCAGTGAGAGTCAGTGTGTGTGGGAACCGTACCCCAGTGAGAGTCAGTGTGTGTGGGACCCGTAGCCCAGTGAGAGTCAGTGTGTGTGGGACCGTACCCCAGTGAGAGTCAGTGTTTGTGGGACCCGTACCCCAGTAAAGGTCAGTTTGTGTGGAACCCGTACCCCTGTGAGAGTGAGTGTGTGTGGGACCCGTACCCCAGTGAGAGTCAGTGTGTGTGGAACCCATACCCCAGTGAGAGTCAGTGTGTGTGGGACCCGTACCCCAGTGAGAGTCAGTGTGTGTGGGACCCGTACCCCAGTGAGAGTCAGTGTGTGTGGGACCCGTACCCCAGTGAGAATAAGTGCGTGTGGGACCCGTACCCCAGTGAGACTCAGTTTGTGTGGGACCCGTACCCCAGTGAGAGTCAGTGTGTGTTGGACCCATACCCCAGTGAGAGTTAGTGTGTGCGGGGCCCGTACCCGAGTGAGAGTCAGTGTGTGTGGGACCCGCACCTAAGTGAGAGTCAGTGTTTGTGGCTCCTGTACCTCAGTGAGAGTCAGTGTGTGTGGGACATGTACCCCAGTGAGAGTCAGTGTGTGTGGGACACGTACCCCAGTGAGAGTCAGTGTGTGTGGGATCCGTACCTCAGTGAGAGTCAGTGTGTGTGGGACATGTACCCAAGTGAGAGTCAGTGTGTGTGGGACTGTGCCCCAGTGAGAGTCAGTGTGTGTGGGACCCGTACCCCAGTGAGAGTTGGTGTGTGTGGGACATGTACCCCAATGAAAGTCAGTGTGTGTGCGACCCGTACCCCAGTGAGAGTCATTGTGTGGGACCCGTACCCGAGTGAGAGTCAGTGTGTGTGGGACCCGTACCCCAGTGAGAGTCAGTGTGTGTCGAACCCGTACCCCAGTGAGAGTCAGTGTGTGTGGGACCCGTACCCCAGTGAGAGTCAGTGTGTGTGGGACCCGTACCCCAGTGAGAGTCAGTGTGTATAGGACTGTACCCCAGTGAGAGTCAGTGTGTGTGGGACCGTACCCCAGTGAGAGTCAGTGTGTGTGGGACCCGTACCCCAGTTAGAGTCAGTTATTGTGGGACCCGTACCCCAGTGAGAATAAGTGTGTGTGGGACCCGTACCCCAGTGAGAGTCAGTGTGTGTGGGATCCGTACCCCAGTGAGAGTCAGTGTGTGTGGGACCGTACCCCAGTGAGAGTCAGTGAGTGTGGGACCCATACCCCAGTGAGAGTCAGTGTGTGTGGGACCCATACCCCAGTGAGAGTCAGTGTGTATAGGACTGTACCCCAGTGAGAGTCAGTGTGTGTGGGACCCGTACCCCAGTGAGAGTCAGTGTGTGTGGGACCCGTACCCCAGTGAGAGTCAGTGGATGTAGGAACCGTACCCCAGTGAGAGTCAGTGTGTGTGGAACCCTTATCCCAGTGCGAGTCAGTGTGTGTGGGACCCCTGCCCCAGTGAGAGTCAGTGTGTGTGGGACCCATACCCCAGTGAGAGTCATTGTGTATAGGACTGTACCCCAGTGAGAGTCAGTGTGTGTGGGACCCGTACCCCAGTGAGAGTCAGTGTCTGTGGAACCCGTACCCCAGTGAGAGTCAGTGTGTGTGGGACCCGTACCCCAGTGAGAGTAAATGTGTGTGGGACACGTACCCTGGAGACTATCAGTATGTCTGGGACCCCCACCCCAGTGAGAGTCAGTGTGTGTAGAATCCGTACCCCAGTGAGAGTCAGTGTGTGTGGAACCCGTACCCCAGTGAGAGTCAGTGTGTGTGGGACCCGTACCCCAGTTAGAGTCAGTTATTGTGGGACCCGTACCCCAGTGAGAATAAGTGTGTGTGGGACCCGTACCGCAGTGAGATTCAGTTATTGTGGGACCCGTACCCCAGTAAAGGTCAGTTTGTGTGGGATCCGTACCCCAGTGAGAGTCAGTGTGTGTGGGATCCGTACCCCAGTGAGAGTCAGTGTGTGTGGGACCCTTAGCCCAGTGAGAGTCAGTGTGTGTGGGACCTGTACCCCAGTGAGAGTCAGTGTGTGTGGGACCCCTACCCCAGTGAGAGTCAGTGTGTGTGGGACCCGTACCCGAGTGAGAGTCAGTGTGTGTGGGACCCGTACCCCAGTTAGAGTCAGTTATTGTGGGACCCGTACCCCAGTGAGAATAAGTGTGTGTGGGACCCGTACCGCAGTGAGATTCAGTTATTGTGGGACCCGTACCCCAGTAAAGGTCAGTTTGTGTGGGATCCGTACCCCAGTGAGAGTCAGTGTGTGTGGGATCCGTACCCCAGTGAGAGTCAGTGTGTGTGGGACCGTACCCCAGTGAGAGTCAGTGAGTGTGGGACCCATACCCCAGTGAGAGTCAGTGTGTGTGGGACCCATACCCCAGTGAGAGTATCAGTATGTCTGAGACCCCCACCCCAGTGAGAATCAGTGTGTGTGGGACCTGTACCCCAGTTAGAGTCAGTTATTGTGGGACCCGTACCCCAGTGAGAATAAGTGTGTGTGGGACCCGTACCCCAGTGAGAGTCAGTTATTGTGGGACCCGTACCCCAGTAAAGGTCAGTTTGTGTGGAATCCGTTCCCCAGTGAGAGCCAGTGTGTGTGGGACCGTACCTTGTGAGAGTCAGTGAGTGTGGGCCCCATACCCCAGTGATAGTCAGTGTGTGTGGGACCCCCACCCCAGTAAGAGTCAGTGTGTGTGGGTTCCCTACCCCCAGTGAGGGTCAGTGTGTGTGGGACCCGTACCCCAGTGAGGGTCAGTGTGTGTGGGACCCGCAGCCCAGTGAGAGTCAGTGTGTGTGGGACCCTTACCCCAGTGAGAGTCAGTGTGTGTGGGACCCGTACCCCAGTGAGAGTCAGTGGATGTAGGAACCGTACCCCAGTGAGAGTCAGTGTGTGTGGAACCCTTACCCCAGTGCGAGTCAGTGTGTGTGGGACCCCTACCCCAGTGAGAGTCAGTGTGTGTGGGACCCATACCCCAGTGAGAGTCAGTGTGTATAGGACTGTACCCCAGTGAGAGTCAGTGTGTGTGGGACCCGTACCCCAGTGAGAGTCAGTGTCTGTGGAACCCGTACCCCAGTGAGAGTCAGTGTGTGTGGGACCCGTACCCCAGTGAGAGTCACTGTGTGTGACCCTTAGCCCAGTGAGAGTAAGTGTGTGTAGGACACGTACCCTGGAGACTATCAGTATGTCTGGGACCCCCACCCCAGTGAGAATCAGTGTGTGTGGAACCCGTACCCCAGTGAGAGTCACTGTGTGTGACCCTTAGCCCAGTGAGAGTCAGTGTGTGTGGGACCTGTACCCGAGTGAGAGTCAGTGTGTGTGGGACCCGTACCCCAGTTAGAGTCAGTTATTGTGGGACCCGTACCCCAGTGAGAATAAGTGTGTGTGGGACCCGTACCGCAGTGAGATTCAGTTATTGTGGGACCCGTACCCCAGTAAAGATCAGTTTGTGTGGGATCCGTACCCCAGTGAGAGTCAGTGTGTGTGGGATCCGTACCCCAGTGAGAGTCAGTGTGTGTGGGACCGTACCCCAGTGAGAGTCAGTGAGTGTGGGACCCATACCCCAGTGAGAGTCAGTGTGTGTGGGACCTGTACCCCAGTGAGAGTCAGTGTGTGTGGGACCGTACCCCAGTGAGAGTCAGTGAGTGTGGGACCCATACCCCAGTGAGAGTAAGTGTGTGTAGGACACGTACCCTGGAGACTATCAGTATGTCTGGGACCCCCACCCCAGTGAGAGTCAGTGTGTGTAGAATCCGTACCCCAGTGAGAGTCAGTGTGTGTGGGACCCATACCCCAGTGAGAGTCACTGTGTGTGGGACCGTACCCCAGTGAGAGTCAGTGAGTGTGGGACCGTACCCCAGTGAGAGTCAGTGAGTGTGGGACCCATACCCCAGTGAGAGTCAGTGTGTGTGGGACCCATACCCCAGTGAGAGTCAGTGAGTGTGGGACCCATACCCCAGTGAGAGTCAGTGTGTGTGGGACCGTACCCCAGTGAGAGTCAGTGAGTGTGGGACCCATACCCCAGTGAGAGTCAGTGTGTGTGGGACCTGTACCCCAGTGAGAGTCAGTGTGTGTGGGACCGTACCCCAGTGAGAGTCAGTGAGTGTGGGACCCATACCCCAGTGAGAGTAAGTGTGTGTAGGACACGTACCCTGGAGACTATCAGTATGTCTGGGACCCCCACCCCAGTGAGAGTCAGTGTGTGTGGAACCCGTACCCCAGTGAGAGTCAGTGTGTGTGACCCTTAGCCCAGTGAGAGTCAGTGTGTGTGGGACCTGTACCCGAGTGAGAGTCAGTGTGTGTGGGACCCGTACCCCAGTTAGAGTCAGTTATTGTGGGACCCGTACCCCAGTGAGAATAAGTGTGTGTGGGACCCGTACCGCAGTGAGATTCAGTTATTGTGGGACCCGTACCCCAGTAAAGATCAGTTTGTGTGGGATCCGTACCCCAGTGAGAGTCAGTGTGTGTGGGATCCGTACCCCAGTGAGAGTCAGTGTGTGTGGGACCGTACCCCAGTGAGAGTCAGTGAGTGTGGGACCCATACCCCAGTGAGAGTCAGTGTGTGTGGGACCTGTACCCCAGTGAGAGTCAGTGTGTGTGGGACCGTACCCCAGTGAGAGTCAGTGAGTGTGGGACCCATACCCCAGTGAGAGTCAGTGTGTGTGGGATCCGAACCCCAGTGAGAGTCAGTGTGTGTGGAACCCGTACCCCAGTGAGAGTCAGTGTGTGTGGAACCCGTACCCCAGTGAGAGTCAGTGTGTGTGGGACCCTTAGCCCAGTGAGAGTCAGTGTGTGTGGAACCCGTACCCCAGTGAGAATCACTGTGTGTGACCCTTAGCCCAGTGAGAGTCAGTGTGTGTGGGACCTGTACCCCAGTGAGAGTCAGTGTGTGTGGGACCCCTACCCCAGTGAGAGTCAGTGTGTGTGGGACCTGTACCCGAGTGAGAGTCAGTGTGTGTGGGACCCGTACCCCAGTGAGAGTCAGTGTGTGTGGGACCTGTACCCGAGTGAGAGTCAGTGTGTGTGGGACCCGTACCCCAGTTAGAGTCAGTTATTGTGGGACCCGTACCGCAGTGAGATTCAGTTATTGTGGGACCCGTACCCCAGTAAAGGTCAGTTTGTGTGGGATCCGTACCCCAGTGAGAGTCAGTGTGTGTGGGATCCGTACCCCAGTGAGAGTCAGTGTGTGTGGGACCGTACCCCAGTGAGAGTCAGTGAGTGTGGGACCCATACCCCAGTGAGAGTCAGTGTGTGTGGGACCCATACCCCAGTGAGAGTTAGTGTGTATAGGACTGTACCCCAGTGAGAGTCAGTGTGTGTGGGACCCGTACCCCAGTGAGAGTCAGTGTGTGTGGGACCCGTACCCCAGTGAGAGTCAGTGTGTGTGGGACCCGTACCCCAGTGAGAGTCAGTGGATGTAGGAACCGTACCCCAGTGAGAGTCAGTGTGTGTGGAACCCTTATCCCAGTGCGAGTCAGTGTGTGTGGGACCCCTGCCCCAGTGAGAGTCAGTGTGTGTGGGACCCCTGCCCCAGTGAGAGTCAGTGTGTGTGGGACCCGTACCCCAGTGAGAGTCAGTGTGTGTGGGACCCGTACCCCAGTGAGAGTCAGTGTGTGTGGGACCCGTACCCCAGTGAGAGTCAGTGTGTGTGGGACCCGTACCCCAGTGAGAGTCAGTGTGTGTGGGACCCGTACCCCAGTGAGAGTCAGTGTGTGTGGGACCCCTACCCCAGTGAGAGTAAATGTGTGTGGGACACGTACCCTGGAGACTATCAGTATGTCTGGGACCCCCACCCCAGTGAGAGTCAGTGTGTGTAGAATCCGTACCCCAGTGAGAGTCAGTGTGTGTGGGACCCGTACCCCAGTGAGAGTCAGTGTGTGTGGGACCCGTACCCCAGTGAGACTCAGTGTGTGTGGGACCCTTAGCCCAGTGAGAGTCAGTGTGTGTGGGACCCGTACCCGAGTGAGAGTCAGTGTGTGTGGGACCCGTACCCCAGTTAGAGTCAGTTATTGTGGGACCCGTACCCCAGTGAGAATAAGTGTGTGTGGGACCCGTACCGCAGTGAGATTCAGTTATTGTGGGACCCGTACCCCAGTAAAGGTCAGTTTGTGTGGGATCCGTACCCCAGTGAGAGTCAGTGTGTGTGGGACCCTTAGCCCAGTGAGAGTCAGTGTGTGTGGGACCCTTACCCCAGTGAGAGTGAGTGTGTGTGGAACCCTTAGCCCAGTGAGAGTCAGTGTGTGTGGAACCCTTAGCCCAGTGAGAGTCAGTGTGTGTGGGACCCTTAGCCCAGTGAGAGTCAGTGTGTGTGGGACCCTTACCCCAGTGAGAGTCAGTGTGTGTGGAACCCTTAGCCCAGTGAGAGTCAGTGTGTGTGGAACCCGTACCCCAGTGAGAGTCACTGTGTGTGACCCTTAGCCCAGTGAGAGTCAGTGTGTGTGGGACCTGTACCCGAGTGAGAGTCAGTGTGTGTGGGACCCGTACCCCAGTTAGAGTCAGTTATTGTGGGACCCGTACCCCAGTGAGAATAAGTGTGTGTGGGACCCGTACCGCAGTGAGATTCAGTTATTGTGGGACCCGTACCCCAGTAAAGATCAGTTTGTGTGGGATCCGTACCCCAGTGAGAGTCAGTGTGTGTGGGATCCGTACCCCAGTGAGAGTCAGTGTGTGTGGGACCGTACCCCAGTGAGAGTCAGTGAGTGTGGGACCCATACCCCAGTGAGAGTCAGTGTGTGTGGGACCCATACCCCAGTGAGAGTATCAGTATGTCTGAGACCCCCACCCCAGTGAGAATCAGTGTGTGTGGGACCTGTACCCCAGTTAGAGTCAGTTATTGTGAGACCCGTACCCCAGTGAGAATAAGTGTGTGTGGGACCCGTACCCCAGTGAGAGTCAGTTATTGTGTGACCCGTACCCCAGTAAAGGTCAGTTTGTGTGGAACCCGTACCCCAGTGAGAGTCAATGTGTGTGGGATCCGTACCCCAGTGAGAGTCAGTGTGTGTGGGACCGTACCCCAGTGAGAGTCAGTGAGTGTGGGCCCCATACCCCAGTGATAGTCAGTGTGTGTGGGACCCCCACCCCAGTAAGTGTCAGTGTGTGTGGGACCCGTACCCTAGAGAGTATCAGTATGTGTGGGACCCGTACCCCAGTGAGGGTCAGTGTGTGTGGGAACCGTACCCCAGTGAGAGTCAGTGTGTGTGGACCCCATACCCCAGTGAGAGTCAGTGTGTGTGGGACCCGTAGCCCAGTGAGAGTCAGTGTGTGTGGGACCGTGCCCCAGTGAGAGTCAGTGTTTGTGGGACCCGTACCCCAGTAAAGGTCAGTTTGTGTGGAACCCGTACCCCTGTGAAAGTGAGTGTGTGTGGGACCCGTACCCCAGTGAGAGTCAGTGTGTGTGGAACCCATACCCCAGTGAGAGTCAGTGTGTGTGGGACCCGTACCCCAGTGAGAGTCAGTGTGTGTGGGACCCGTACCCCAGTGAGAGTCAGTGTGTGTGGGACCCGTACCCCAGTGAGAATAAGTGCGTGTGGGACCCGTACCCCAGTGAGACTCAGTTTGTGTGGGACCCGTACCCCAGTGAGAGTCAGTGTGTGTTGGACCCATACCCCAGTGAGAGTTAGTGTGTGCGGGGCCCGTACCCGAGTGAGAGTCAGTGTGTGTGGGACCCGCACCTAAGTGAGAGTCAGTGTTTGTGGCTCCTGTACCTCAGTGAGAGTCAGTGTGTGTGGGACATGTACCCCAGTGAGAGTCAGTGTGTGTGGGACACGTACCCCAGTGAGAGTCAGTGTGTGTGGGATCCGTACCTCAGTGAGAGTCAGTGTGTGTGGGACATGTACCCAAGTGAGAGTCAGTGTGTGTGGGACTGTGCCCCAGTGAGAGTCAGTGTGTGTGGGACCCGTACCCCAGTGAGAGTTGGTGTGTGTGGGACATGTACCCCAATGAAAGTCAGTGTGTGTGCGACCCGTACCCCAGTGAGAGTCATTGTGTGGGACCCGTACCCGAGCGAGAGTCAGTGTGTGTGGGACCCGTACCCCAGTGGGAGTCAGTGTATGTGGGACCCTTACCCTAGTGAGAATAAGTGTGTGTGGGACCAGTACCCCAGTGAGAGTCAGTTATTGTGGGACCCTTACCCCAGTGAGAATAAGTGTGTGTGGGACCCGTACCCCAGTGAGAATAAAAGTGTGTGGGACCCGTAGCCCAGTGAGAGTCAGTTATTGTGGTACCCATACCCCAGTGAGAGTCAGTGTGTGTGGGATCCGTACCCCAGTGAGACTCAGTGTGTGTGGAACCCGTACCCCAGTGAGAGTCAGTGTGTGTGGGACCCGTACCCCAGTGAGAGTCAGTGTGTGTGGGACCCATACCCCAGTGAGAGTCAGTGTGTGTGGGACCCGTACCCCAGTGAGAGTCAGTGTGTGTGGGACCCGTACCCCAGTGAGAGTCAGTGTTTGTGGGACCCGTACCCCAGTGAGAGTCAGTGTGTGTGGGACCCCTACCCCAGTGAGAGTCAGTGGATGTAGGAACCGTACCCCAGTGAGAGTCAGTGTGTGTGGGACCCGTACCCCAGTGAGAGTCAGTGTCTGTGGAACCCGTACCCCAGTGAGAGTCAGTGTGTGTGGGACCCGTACCCCAGTGAGACTCAGTGTGTGTAGAATCCGTACCCCAGTGAGAGTCAGTGTGTGTGGGACCCATACCCCAGTGAGAGTAAGTGTGTGTGGGACACGTACCCTGGAGACTATCAGTATGTCTGGGACCCCCACCCCAGTGAGAGTCAGTGTGTGTAGAATCCGTACCCCAGTGAGAGTCAGTGTGTGTGGGACCCTTAGCCCAGTGAGAGTCAGTGTGTGTGGGACCCGTACCCCAGTGAGAGTCACTGTGTGTGACCCTTAGCCCAGTGAGAGTCAGTGTGTGTGGGTCCCTTAGCCCAGTGAGAGTCAGTGTGTGTGGAACCCGTACCCCAGTGAGAGTCACTGTGTGTGACCCTTAGCCCAGTGAGAGTCAGTGTGTGTGGGACCTGTACCCCAGTGAGAGTCAGTGTGTGTGGGACCTGTACCCGAGTGAGAGTCAGTGTGTGTGGGACCTGTACCCCAGTTAGAGTCAGTTATTGTGGGACCCGTACCCCAGTGAGAATAAGTGTGTGTGGGACCCGTACCCCAGTGAGAGTCAGTGTGTGTGGGACCCGTACCCCAGTGAGAGTCAGTGGATGTAGGAACCGTACCCCAGTGAGAGTCAGTGTGTGTGGAACCCTTATCCCAGTGCGAGTCAGTGTGTGTGGGACCCATACCCCAGTGAGAGTAAATGTGTGTGGGACACGTACCCTGGAGACTATCAGTATGTCTGGGACCCCCACCCCAGTGAGAGTCAGTGTGTGTGGAACCCGTACCCCAGTGAGAGTCAGTGTGTGTGGGACCCTTAGCCCAGTGAGAGTCAGTGTGTGTGGAACCCGTACCCCAGTGAGAGTCACTGTGTGTGACCCTTAGCCCAGTGAGAGTCAGTGTGTGTGGGACCTGTACCCCAGTGAGAGTCAGTGTGTGTGGGACCCCTACCCCAGTGAGAGTCAGTGTGTGTGGGACCCGTACCCGAGTGAGAGTCAGTGTGTGTGGGACCCGTACCGCAGTGAGATTCAGTTATTGTGGGACCCGTACCCCAGTAAAGGTCAGTTTGTGTGGGATCCGTACCCCAGTGAGAGTCAGTGTGTGTGGGATCCGTACCCCAGTGAGAGTCAGTGTGTGTGGGACCGTACCCCAGTGAGAGTCAGTGAGTGTGGGACCCATACCCCAGTGAGAGTCAGTGTGTGTGGGACCCATACCCCAGTGAGAGTATCAGTATGTCTGAGACCCCCACCCCAGTGAGAATCAGTGTGTGTGGGACCTGTACCCCAGTTAGAGTCAGTTATTGTGGGACCCGTACCCCAGTGAGAATAAGTGTGTGTGGGACCCGTACCCCAGTGAGAGTCAGTTATTGTGGGACCCGTACCCCAGTAAAGGTCAGTTTGTGTGGAATCCGTTCCCCAGTGAGAGTCAATGTGTGTGGGATCCGTACCCCAGTGAGAGTCAGTGTGTGTGGGACCGTACCTTGTGAGAGTCAGTGAGTGTGGGCCCCATACCCCAGTGATAGTCAGTGTGTGTGGGACCCCCACCCCAGTAAGAGTCAGTGTGTGTGGGTTCCCTACCCCCAGTGAGGGTCAGTGTGTGTGGGACCCGTACCCCAGTGAGGGTCAGTGTGTGTGGGACCCGCAGCCCAGTGAGAGTCAGTGTGTGTGGGACCCGTACCCTAGAGAGTATCAGTATGTGTGGGACCCGTACCCCAGTGAGGGTCAGTGTGTGTGGGAACCGTACCCCAGTGAGAGTCAGTGTGTGTGGAACCCATACCCCAGTGAGAGTCAGTGTGTGTGGGACCCGTAGCCCAGTGAGAGTCAGTGTGTGTGGGACCGTACCCCAGTGAGAGTCAGTGTTTGTGGGACTCGTACCCCAGTAAAAGTCAGTTTGTGTGGAACCCGTACCCCAGTGAGAGTCAGTGTGTGTGGGACCCGTACCCCAGTGAGAGTCAGTGTGTGTGGAACCCATACCCAGTGAGAGTCAGTGTGTGTGGAACCCGTACCCCAGTGAGAGTCAGTGTGTGTGGGACCCTTAGCCCAGTGAGAGTCAGTGTGTGTGGAACCCGTACCCCAGTGAGAATCACTGTGTGTGACCCTTAGCCCAGTGAGAGTCAGTGTGTGTGGGACCTGTACCCCAGTGAGAGTCAGTGTGTGTGGGACCCCTACCCCAGTGAGAGTCAGTGTGTGTGGGACCTGTACCCGAGTGAGAGTCAGTGTGTGTGGGACCCGTACCCCAGTGAGAGTCAGTGTGTGTGGGACCTGTACCCGAGTGAGAGTCAGTGTGTGTGGGACCCGTACCCCAGTTAGAGTCAGTTATTGTGGGACCCGTACCGCAGTGAGATTCAGTTATTGTGGGACCCGTACCCCAGTAAAGGTCAGTTTGTGTGGGATCCGTACCCCAGTGAGAGTCAGTGTGTGTGGGATCCGTACCCCAGTGAGAGTCAGTGTGTGTGGGACCGTACCCCAGTGAGAGTCAGTGAGTGTGGGACCCATACCCCAGTGAGAGTCAGTGTGTGTGGGACCCATACCCCAGTGAGAGTTAGTGTGTATAGGACTGTACCCCAGTGAGAGTCAGTGTGTGTGGGACCCGTACCCCAGTGAGAGTCAGTGTGTGTGGGACCCGTACCCCAGTGAGAGTCAGTGTGTGTGGGACCCGTACCCCAGTGAGAGTCAGTGGATGTAGGAACCGTACCCCAGTGAGAGTCAGTGTGTGTGGAACCCTTATCCCAGTGCGAGTCAGTGTGTGTGGGACCCCTGCCCCAGTGAGAGTCAGTGTGTGTGGGACCCCTGCCCCAGTGAGAGTCAGTGTGTGTGGGACCCGTACCCCAGTGAGAGTCAGTGTGTGTGGGACCCGTACCCCAGTGAGAGTCAGTGTGTGTGGGACCCGTACCCCAGTGAGAGTCAGTGTGTGTGGGACCCGTACCCCAGTGAGAGTCAGTGTGTGTGGGACCCGTACCCCAGTGAGAGTCAGTGTGTGTGGGACCCCTACCCCAGTGAGAGTAAATGTGTGTGGGACACGTACCCTGGAGACTATCAGTATGTCTGGGACCCCCACCCCAGTGAGAGTCAGTGTGTGTAGAATCCGTACCCCAGTGAGAGTCAGTGTGTGTGGGACCCGTACCCCAGTGAGAGTCAGTGTGTGTGGGACCCGTACCCCAGTGAGACTCAGTGTGTGTGGGACCCTTAGCCCAGTGAGAGTCAGTGTGTGTGGGACCCGTACCCGAGTGAGAGTCAGTGTGTGTGGGACCCGTACCCCAGTTAGAGTCAGTTATTGTGGGACCCGTACCCCAGTGAGAATAAGTGTGTGTGGGACCCGTACCGCAGTGAGATTCAGTTATTGTGGGACCCGTACCCCAGTAAAGGTCAGTTTGTGTGGGATCCGTACCCCAGTGAGAGTCAGTGTGTGTGGGACCCTTAGCCCAGTGAGAGTCAGTGTGTGTGGGACCCTTACCCCAGTGAGAGTGAGTGTGTGTGGAACCCTTAGCCCAGTGAGAGTCAGTGTGTGTGGAACCCTTAGCCCAGTGAGAGTCAGTGTGTGTGGGACCCTTAGCCCAGTGAGAGTCAGTGTGTGTGGGACCCTTACCCCAGTGAGAGTCAGTGTGTGTGGAACCCTTAGCCCAGTGAGAGTCAGTGTGTGTGGAACCCGTACCCCAGTGAGAGTCACTGTGTGTGACCCTTAGCCCAGTGAGAGTCAGTGTGTGTGGGACCTGTACCCGAGTGAGAGTCAGTGTGTGTGGGACCCGTACCCCAGTTAGAGTCAGTTATTGTGGGACCCGTACCCCAGTGAGAATAAGTGTGTGTGGGACCCGTACCGCAGTGAGATTCAGTTATTGTGGGACCCGTACCCCAGTAAAGATCAGTTTGTGTGGGATCCGTACCCCAGTGAGAGTCAGTGTGTGTGGGATCCGTACCCCAGTGAGAGTCAGTGTGTGTGGGACCGTACCCCAGTGAGAGTCAGTGAGTGTGGGACCCATACCCCAGTGAGAGTCAGTGTGTGTGGGACCCATACCCCAGTGAGAGTATCAGTATGTCTGAGACCCCCACCCCAGTGAGAATCAGTGTGTGTGGGACCTGTACCCCAGTTAGAGTCAGTTATTGTGAGACCCGTACCCCAGTGAGAATAAGTGTGTGTGGGACCCGTACCCCAGTGAGAGTCAGTTATTGTGTGACCCGTACCCCAGTAAAGGTCAGTTTGTGTGGAACCCGTACCCCAGTGAGAGTCAATGTGTGTGGGATCCGTACCCCAGTGAGAGTCAGTGTGTGTGGGACCGTACCCCAGTGAGAGTCAGTGAGTGTGGGCCCCATACCCCAGTGATAGTCAGTGTGTGTGGGACCCCCACCCCAGTAAGTGTCAGTGTGTGTGGGACCCGTACCCTAGAGAGTATCAGTATGTGTGGGACCCGTACCCCAGTGAGGGTCAGTGTGTGTGGGAACCGTACCCCAGTGAGAGTCAGTGTGTGTGGACCCCATACCCCAGTGAGAGTCAGTGTGTGTGGGACCCGTAGCCCAGTGAGAGTCAGTGTGTGTGGGACCGTGCCCCAGTGAGAGTCAGTGTTTGTGGGACCCGTACCCCAGTAAAGGTCAGTTTGTGTGGAACCCGTACCCCTGTGAAAGTGAGTGTGTGTGGGACCCGTACCCCAGTGAGAGTCAGTGTGTGTGGAACCCATACCCCAGTGAGAGTCAGTGTGTGTGGGACCCGTACCCCAGTGAGAGTCAGTGTGTGTGGGACCCGTACCCCAGTGAGAGTCAGTGTGTGTGGGACCCGTACCCCAGTGAGAATAAGTGCGTGTGGGACCCGTACCCCAGTGAGACTCAGTTTGTGTGGGACCCGTACCCCAGTGAGAGTCAGTGTGTGTTGGACCCATACCCCAGTGAGAGTTAGTGTGTGCGGGGCCCGTACCCGAGTGAGAGTCAGTGTGTGTGGGACCCGCACCTAAGTGAGAGTCAGTGTTTGTGGCTCCTGTACCTCAGTGAGAGTCAGTGTGTGTGGGACATGTACCCCAGTGAGAGTCAGTGTGTGTGGGACACGTACCCCAGTGAGAGTCAGTGTGTGTGGGATCCGTACCTCAGTGAGAGTCAGTGTGTGTGGGACATGTACCCAAGTGAGAGTCAGTGTGTGTGGGACTGTGCCCCAGTGAGAGTCAGTGTGTGTGGGACCCGTACCCCAGTGAGAGTTGGTGTGTGTGGGACATGTACCCCAATGAAAGTCAGTGTGTGTGCGACCCGTACCCCAGTGAGAGTCATTGTGTGGGACCCGTACCCGAGCGAGAGTCAGTGTGTGTGGGACCCGTACCCCAGTGGGAGTCAGTGTATGTGGGACCCTTACCCTAGTGAGAATAAGTGTGTGTGGGACCAGTACCCCAGTGAGAGTCAGTTATTGTGGGACCCTTACCCCAGTGAGAATAAGTGTGTGTGGGACCCGTACCCCAGTGAGAATAAAAGTGTGTGGGACCCGTAGCCCAGTGAGAGTCAGTTATTGTGGTACCCATACCCCAGTGAGAGTCAGTGTGTGTGGGATCCGTACCCCAGTGAGACTCAGTGTGTGTGGAACCCGTACCCCAGTGAGAGTCAGTGTGTGTGGGACCCGTACCCCAGTGAGAGTCAGTGTGTGTGGGACCCATACCCCAGTGAGAGTCAGTGTGTGTGGGACCCGTACCCCAGTGAGAGTCAGTGTGTGTGGGACCCGTACCCCAGTGAGAGTCAGTGTTTGTGGGACCCGTACCCCAGTGAGAGTCAGTGTGTGTGGGACCCCTACCCCAGTGAGAGTCAGTGGATGTAGGAACCGTACCCCAGTGAGAGTCAGTGTGTGTGGGACCCGTACCCCAGTGAGAGTCAGTGTCTGTGGAACCCGTACCCCAGTGAGAGTCAGTGTGTGTGGGACCCGTACCCCAGTGAGACTCAGTGTGTGTAGAATCCGTACCCCAGTGAGAGTCAGTGTGTGTGGGACCCATACCCCAGTGAGAGTAAGTGTGTGTGGGACACGTACCCTGGAGACTATCAGTATGTCTGGGACCCCCACCCCAGTGAGAGTCAGTGTGTGTAGAATCCGTACCCCAGTGAGAGTCAGTGTGTGTGGGACCCTTAGCCCAGTGAGAGTCAGTGTGTGTGGGACCCGTACCCCAGTGAGAGTCACTGTGTGTGACCCTTAGCCCAGTGAGAGTCAGTGTGTGTGGGTCCCTTAGCCCAGTGAGAGTCAGTGTGTGTGGAACCCGTACCCCAGTGAGAGTCACTGTGTGTGACCCTTAGCCCAGTGAGAGTCAGTGTGTGTGGGACCTGTACCCCAGTGAGAGTCAGTGTGTGTGGGACCTGTACCCGAGTGAGAGTCAGTGTGTGTGGGACCTGTACCCCAGTTAGAGTCAGTTATTGTGGGACCCGTACCCCAGTGAGAATAAGTGTGTGTGGGACCCGTACCCCAGTGAGAGTCAGTGTGTGTGGGACCCGTACCCCAGTGAGAGTCAGTGGATGTAGGAACCGTACCCCAGTGAGAGTCAGTGTGTGTGGAACCCTTATCCCAGTGCGAGTCAGTGTGTGTGGGACCCATACCCCAGTGAGAGTAAATGTGTGTGGGACACGTACCCTGGAGACTATCAGTATGTCTGGGACCCCCACCCCAGTGAGAGTCAGTGTGTGTGGAACCCGTACCCCAGTGAGAGTCAGTGTGTGTGGGACCCTTAGCCCAGTGAGAGTCAGTGTGTGTGGAACCCGTACCCCAGTGAGAGTCACTGTGTGTGACCCTTAGCCCAGTGAGAGTCAGTGTGTGTGGGACCTGTACCCCAGTGAGAGTCAGTGTGTGTGGGACCCCTACCCCAGTGAGAGTCAGTGTGTGTGGGACCCGTACCCGAGTGAGAGTCAGTGTGTGTGGGACCCGTACCGCAGTGAGATTCAGTTATTGTGGGACCCGTACCCCAGTAAAGGTCAGTTTGTGTGGGATCCGTACCCCAGTGAGAGTCAGTGTGTGTGGGATCCGTACCCCAGTGAGAGTCAGTGTGTGTGGGACCGTACCCCAGTGAGAGTCAGTGAGTGTGGGACCCATACCCCAGTGAGAGTCAGTGTGTGTGGGACCCATACCCCAGTGAGAGTATCAGTATGTCTGAGACCCCCACCCCAGTGAGAATCAGTGTGTGTGGGACCTGTACCCCAGTTAGAGTCAGTTATTGTGGGACCCGTACCCCAGTGAGAATAAGTGTGTGTGGGACCCGTACCCCAGTGAGAGTCAGTTATTGTGGGACCCGTACCCCAGTAAAGGTCAGTTTGTGTGGAATCCGTTCCCCAGTGAGAGTCAATGTGTGTGGGATCCGTACCCCAGTGAGAGTCAGTGTGTGTGGGACCGTACCTTGTGAGAGTCAGTGAGTGTGGGCCCCATACCCCAGTGATAGTCAGTGTGTGTGGGACCCCCACCCCAGTAAGAGTCAGTGTGTGTGGGTTCCCTACCCCCAGTGAGGGTCAGTGTGTGTGGGACCCGTACCCCAGTGAGGGTCAGTGTGTGTGGGACCCGCAGCCCAGTGAGAGTCAGTGTGTGTGGGACCCGTACCCTAGAGAGTATCAGTATGTGTGGGACCCGTACCCCAGTGAGGGTCAGTGTGTGTGGGAACCGTACCCCAGTGAGAGTCAGTGTGTGTGGAACCCATACCCCAGTGAGAGTCAGTGTGTGTGGGACCCGTAGCCCAGTGAGAGTCAGTGTGTGTGGGACCGTACCCCAGTGAGAGTCAGTGTTTGTGGGACTCGTACCCCAGTAAAAGTCAGTTTGTGTGGAACCCGTACCCCAGTGAGAGTCAGTGTGTGTGGGACCCGTACCCCAGTGAGAGTCAGTGTGTGTGGAACCCATACCCCAGTGAGAGTCAGTGTGTGTGGGACCCGTACCCCAGTGAGAATAAGTGCGTGTGGGACCCGTACCCCAGTGAGACTCAGTTTGTGTGGGACCCGTACCCCAGTGAGAGTCAGTGTGTGTTGGATCCATACCCCAGTGAGAGTTAGTGTGTGCGGGGCCCGTACCCCAGTGAGAGTCAGTGTGTGTGGGACCCGCACCTAAGTGAGAGTCAGTGTTTGTGGCTCCTGTACCTCAGTGAGAGTCAGTGTGTGTGGGACATTTACCCCAGTGAGATTCAGTGTGTGTGGGACACGTACCCCAGTGAGAGTCAGTGTGTGTGGGATCCGTACCTCAGTGAGAGTCAGTGTGTGTGGGACATGTACCCAAGTGAGAGTCAGTGTGTGTGGGACTGTGCCCCAGTGAGAGTCAGTGTGTGTGGGACCCGTACCCCAGTGAGAGTCAGTGTGTGTGGAACCCGTACCCCAGTGAGAGTCAGTGTGTGTGGGACCTTAGCCCAGTGAGAGTCAGTGTGTGTGGAACCCGTACCCCAGTGAGAGTCACTGTGTGTGACCCTTAGCCCAGTGAGAGTCAGTGTGTGTGGGACCTGTACCCCAGTGAGAGTCAGTGTGTGTGGGACCCCTACCCCAGTGAGAGTCAGTGTGTGTGGGACCCGTACCCGAGTGAGAGTCAGTGTGTGTGGGACCCGTACCCCAGTTAGAGTCAGTTATTGTGGGACCCGTACCCCAGTGAGAATAAGTGTATGTGGGACCCGTACCGCAGTGAGATTCAGTTATTGTGGGACCCGTACCCCAGTAAAGGTCAGTTTGTGTGGGATCCGTACCCCAGTGAGAGTCAGTGTGTGTGGGATCCGTACCCCAGTGAGAGTCAGTGTGTGTGGGACCGTACCCCAGTGAGAGTCAGTGAGTGTGGGACCCATACCCCAGTGAGAGTCAGTGTGTGTGGGACCCATACCCCAGTGAGAGTATCAGTATGTCTGAGACCCCCACCCCAGTGAGAATCAGTGTGTGTGGGACCTGTACCCCAGTTAGAGTCAGTTATTGTGGGACCCGTACCCCAGTGAGAATAAATGTGTGTGGGACCCGTACCCCAGTGAGAGTCAGTTATTGTGGGACCCGTACCCCAGTAAAGGTCAGTTTGTGTGGAATCCGTTCCCCAGTGAGAGTCAATGTGTGTGGGATCCGTACCCCAGTGAGAGTCAGTGTGTGTGGGACCGTACCTTGTGAGAGTCAGTGAGTGTGGGCCCCATACCCCAGTGATAGTCAGTGTGTGTGGGACCCCCACCCCAGTAAGAGTCAGTGTGTGTGGGTTCCCTACCCCCAGTGAGGGTCAGTGTGTGTGGGACCCGTACCCCAGTGAGGGTCAGTGTGTGTGGGACCCGCAGCCCAGTGAGAGTCAGTGTGTGTGGGACCCGTACCCTAGAGAGTATCAGTATGTGTGGGACCCGTACCCCAGTGAGGGTCAGTGTGTGTGGGAACCGTACCCCAGTGAGAGTCAGTGTGTGTGGAACCCATACCCCAGTGAGAGTCAGTGTGTGTGGGACCCGTAGCCCAGTGAGAGTCAGTGTGTGTGGGACCGTACCCCAGTGAGAGTCAGTGTTTGTGGGACCCGTACCCCAGTAAAGGTCAGTTTGTGTGGAACCCGTACCCCAGTGAGAGTCAGTGTGTGTGGGACCCGTACCCCAGTGAGAGTCAGTGTGTGTGGAACCCATACCCCAGTGAGAGTCAGTGTGTGTGGGACCCGTACCCCAGTGAGAATAAGTGCGTGTGGGACCCGTACCCCAGTGAGACTCAGTTTGTGTGGGACCCGTACCCCAGTGAGAGTCAGTGTGTGTTGGACCCATACCCCAGTGAGAGTTAGTGTGTGCGGGGCCCGTACCCCAGTGAGAGTCAGTGTGTGTGGGACCCGCACCTAAGTGAGAGTCAGTGTTTGTGGCTCCTGTACCTCAGTGAGAGTCAGTGTGTGTGGGACATTTACCCCAGTGAGATTCAGTGTGTGTGGGACACGTACCCCAGTGAGAGTCAGTGTGTGTGGGATCCGTACCTCAGTGAGAGTCAGTGTGTGTGGGACATGTACCCAAGTGAGAGTCAGTGTGTGTGGGACTGTGCCCCAGTGAGAGTCAGTGTGTGTGGGACCCGTACCCCAGTGAGAGTTGGTGTGTGTGGGACATGTACCCCAATGAAAGTCAGTGTGTGTGCGACCCGTACCCCAGTGAGAGTCATTGTGTGGGACCCGTACCCGAGTGAGAGTCAGTGTGTGTGGGACCCGTACCCCAGTGAGAGTCAGTGTGTGTCGAACCCGTACACCAGTGAGAGTCAGTGTGTGTGGGATCCGAACCCCAGTGAGAGTCAGTTATTGTGGGACCCATACCACAGTGAGAGTCAGTGTGTGCGCGACACGTACCACAGTGAGTGTTAGTGTGTGTGGGACCCGTACCCGAGTGAGAGTCAGTGTGTGTGGGACCCGTACCCCAGTGGGAGTCAGTGTATGTGGGACCCTTACCCTAGTGAGAATAAGTGTGTGTGGGACCAGTACCCCAGTGAGAGTCAGTTATTGTGGGACCCTTACCCCAGTGAGAATAAGTGTGTGTGGGCCCGTACACCAGTGAGAATAAAAGTGTGTGGGACCCGTAGCCCAGTGAGAGTCAGTTATTGTGGTACCCATACCCCAGTGAGAGTCAGTGTGTGTGGGATCCGTACCCCAGTGAGACTCAGTGTGTGTGGAACCCGTACCCCAGTGAGAGTCAGTGTGTGTGGGACCCATACCCCAGTGAGACTCAGTGTGTGTGGAACCCGTACCCCAGTGAGAGTCAGTGTGTGTGGGACCCATACCCCAGTGAGACTCAGTGTGTGTGGGACCTGTACCCCAGTGAGAGTCAGTGTGTGTGGGACCTGTACCCCAGTGAGAGTCAGTGTGTGTGGGACCCGTACCCCAGTGAGAGTCAGTGTGTGTGGGACCCATACCCCAGTGAGATTCAGTGTGTGTGGGACCCGTACCCCAGTGAGAGTCAGTGTGTGTGGGACCCGTACCCCAGTGAGAGTCAGTGTGTGTGGGACCCGTACCCCAGTGAGAGTCAGTGTGTGTGGGACCCCTACCCCAGTGAGAGTCAGTGGATGTAGGAACCGTACCCCAGTGAGAGTCAGTGTGTGTGGAACCCTTACCCCAGTGCGAGTCAGTGTGTGTGGGACCCCTACCCCAGTGAGAGTCAGTGTGTGTGGGACCCATACCCCAGTGAGAGTCAGTGTGTATAGGACTGTACCCCAGTGAGAGTCAGTGTGTGTGGGACCCGTACCCCAGTGAGAGTCAGTGTCTGTGGAACCCGTACCCCAGTGAGAGTCAGTGTGTGTGGGACCCGTACCCCAGTGAGACTCAGTGTGTGTAGAATCCGTACCCCAGTGAGAGTCAGTGTGTGTGGGACCCGTACCCCAGTTAGAGTCAGTGTGTGTGGGACCCGTACCCCAGTGAGAGTCACTGTGTGTGACCCTTAGCCCAGTGAGAGTCAGTGTGTGTGGGACCTGTACCCCAGTGAGAGTCAGTGTGTGTGGGACCCCTACCCCAGTGAGAGTCAGTGTGTGTGGGACCTGTACCCCAGTGAGAGTCAGTGTGTGTGGGACCCGTACCCCAGTTAGAGTCAGTTATTGTGGGACCCGTACCCCAGTGAGAATAAGTGTGTGTGGGACCCGTACCGCAGTGAGATTCAGTTATTGTGGAACCCGTACCCCAGTAAAGGTCAGTTTGTGTGGGATCCGTACCCCAGTGAGAGTCAGTGTGTGTGGGATCCGTACCCCAGTGAGAGTCAGTGTGTGTGGGACCGTACCCCAGTGAGAGTCAGTGAGTGTGGGACCCATACCCCAGTGAGAGTCAGTGTGTGTGGGACCCATACCCCAGTGAGAGTATCAGTATGTCTGAGACCCCCACCCCAGTGAGAATCAGTGTGTGTGGGACCTGTACCCCAGTTAGAGTCAGTTATTGTGGGACCCGTACCCCAGTGAGAATAAGTGTGTGTGGGACCCGTACCCCAGTGAGAGTCAGTTATTGTGGGACCCGTACCCCAGTAAAGGTCAGTTTGTGTGGAACCCGTACCGCAGTGAGAGTCAATGTGTGTGGGATCCGTACCCCAGTGAGAGTCAGTGTGTGTGGGACCGTACCCCAGTGAGAGTCAGTGAGTGTGGGCCCCATACCCCAGTGAGAGTCAGTGTGTGTGGGACCCGCAGCCCAGTGAGAGTCAGTGTGTGTGGGACCCGTACCCTAGAGAGTATCAGTATGTGTGGGACCCGTACCCCAGTGAGGGTCAGTGTGTGTGGGAACCGTACCCCAGTGAGAGTCAGTGTGTGTGGGACACGTATCCCAGTAAAGGTCAGTTTGTGTGGAACCCGTACCCCAGTGAGAGTCAGTGTGTGTGGGACCCGTATCCCAGTGAGAGTCAGTGTGTGTGGAACCCATACCCAAGTGAGAGTCAGTGTGTGTGGGACCCGTACCCCAGTGAGAGTCAGTGTGTGTGGGACCCGTACCCCAGTGAGAGTCAGTGTGTGTGGGACCCGTACCCCAGTGAGAATAAGTGCGTGTGGGACCCGTACCCCAGTGAGACTCAGTTTGTGTGGGACCCGTACCCCAGTGAGAGTCAGTGTGTGTTGGACCCATACCCCAGTGAGAGTTAGTGTGTGCGGGGCCCGTACCTAAGTGAGAGTCAGTGTTTGTGGCTCCTGTACCTCAGTGAGAGTCAGTGTGTGTGGGACATGTACCCTAGTGAGAGTCAGTGTGTGTGGGACACATACCCCAGTGAGAGTCAGTGTGTGTGGGATCCGTACCTCAGTGAGAGTCAGTGTGTGTGGGACATGTACCCAAGTGAGAGTCAGTGTGTGTGGAACCCTTATCCCAGTGCGAGTCAGTGTGTGTGGGACCCCTACCCCAGTGAGAGTCAGTGTGTGTGGGACCCATACCCCAGTGAGAGTCAGTGTGTATAGGACTGTACCCCAGTGAGAGTCAGTGTGTGTGGGACCCGTACCCCAGTGAGAGTCAGTGTCTGTGGAACCCGTACCCCAGTGAGAGTCAGTGTGTGTGGGACCCCTACCCCAGTGAGAGTCAGTGTGTGTGGGACCCATACCCCAGTGAGACTCAGTGTGTGTAGAATCAGTACCCCAGTGAGAGTCAGTGTGTGTGGAACCCGTACCCCAGTGAGAATAAGTGTGTGTGGGACCCATACCCCAGTGAGAATAAGTGTGTGTGGGACCCGTACCCCAATGAGAGTCACTGTGTGTGACCCTTAGCCCAGTGAAAGTCAGTGTGTGTGGAACCCGTACCCCAATGAGAGTCAGTGTGTGTGACCCTTAGCCCAGTGAGAGTCAGTTATTTTTGGACCCGGACCCCAGTGAGAGTCAGTGTGTGTGGGACCCTTACCCCAGTGAGAGTCAGTGTGTGTGGGACCCTTACCCCAGTGAGAATCAGTGTGTGTGGGACCCCTACCCCAGTGAGAGTCAGTGTGAATGGGACCCGTACCGCAGTGAGAGTCAGTGTGTGTGGGACCTGTACCCAAGTGAGAGTCAGTGTGTGTGGGACCTGTACCCCAGTGAGAGTCAGTGTGTGTGGGACCCCTACCCCAGTGAGAGTCAGTGTGTGTGGGACCCGTACCCCAGTGAGAGTCAGTGTGTGTGGGACCTGTACCCCAGTTAGAGTCAGTTATTGTGGGACCCGTACCCCAGTGAGAATAAGTGCGTGTGGGACCCGTACTCCAGTAAGAGTCAGTGTGTGTGGGACCCGTACTCCAGTGAGAGTCAGTGTGTGTGCGTTCCGTACCCCCAGTGAGAGTCAGTGTGAATGGGACCCGTACCATTGTGAGAGTCAGTGTGTGTGGAACCCATACCCCAGTGAGAGTCCGTGTGTGTGGGACCCGCAGCCCAGTGAGAGTCAGTGTGTGTGACACCCGTACCCTCGAGAGTATCAGTATGTGTGGGACCCGTACCCCAGTGAGGGTCAGTGTGTGTGGGAACCGTACCCCAGTGAGAGTCAGTGTGTGTGGAACCCATACCCCAGTGAGAGTCATTGTGTGTGGGACCCGTAGCCCAGTGAGAGTCAGTGTGTGTGGAACCCATACCCCAGTGAGAGTCATTGTGTGTGGGACCCGTAGCCCAGTGAGACTCAGTGTGTGTGGAACCCGTACCCCAGTGAGAGTGAGTGTGTGTGGGACCGTACCCCAGTGAGAGTCAGTGTTTGTGGGACCCGTACCCCATTAAAGGTCAGTTTGTGTGGAACCCGTACCCCAGTGAGAGTCAGTGTGTGTGGGACCCGTACCCCAGTGAGAGTCAGTGTGTGTGGAACCCATACCCCAGTGAGAGTCAGTGTGTGGGACCAGTACCCCAGTGAGAGTCAGTGTGTGTGGGACCCGTACCCCAGTGAGAGTCAGTGTGTGTGGGACCCGTAGACCTGTGAGAGTCAGTTTGTGTGGGACCCTTACCCCAGTGAGAGTCAGTATGTGGGACCCGTACCCCAGTGAGAGTCAGTGTCTGTGGGACTGTACCCCAGTGAGAGTCAGTGTGTGTGGGACCCGTACCCTAGAGAGTATCAGTATGTGTGGGACCCGTACCCCAGTGAGGGTCAGTGTGTGTGGGAACCGTACCCCAGTGAGAATAAGTGTGTGTTTGACCCGTACCCCAGTGAGAATCATTTATTGTGGGACCCGTAGACCTGTGAGAGTCAGTTTGTGTGGGACCCGTACCCCAGTCAGAGTCAGTTATTGTGGGACCCGTACCCCAGTGAGGGTCAGTTTGTGTGGAACCCGTACCCCAGTGAGAGTCAGTGTGTGTGTGATCCGGACCCCAGTGAGAGTCAGTGTGTGTAGGACCCATACCCCAGTGAGAATCAGTGAGTGTGGGACCCATACCCCAGTGAGAGTCAGTGTGTGTGGGACCCGTACCCCAGTTAAAATAAGTGTGTGTGTGACCCGTACCCCAGTTAAAGTAAGTGTGTGTGGGATCCGTACCAAAGTGAGAGTCAGTTATTGTGGGACCCGTAGACCTTTGAGTGTCAGTGTGTGGGACCCGTACCCCAGTTAGAGTCAGTTATTGTGGGACCCGTACCCCAGTGAGAGTCAGTGTGTGTGGAACTGTACCCCAGTGAGAGTCAGTGTGTGTGGGACCCATACCCCAGTGAGAGTCAGTGTGTGTGGGACCCATACCCCAGTGAGAGTCAGTGTGTGTGGAACTGTACCCCAGTGAGAGTCAGTGTGTGTGGGACTGTACCCCAATGAGAGTCAGTGTGTGGGACCTGTACCATACTGAGAGTCAGTGTGTGTGGGACCTGTACCCCAGTAAGAGTCAGTGTGTGTGGGATCCGTACCCCAGTAAGAGTCAGTGTGTGTAGTACCCGTACCCCAGTAAAAGTCAGGTTGTGTGGGACCCGTACCCCAGTGAGACTCAGTTATTGTGGGACCCATACCCCAGTGAGGGTTAGTTTGTGTGGAACCCGTACCCCAGTGAGAGTCAGTGTGTGTGGGACCGTACCCCAGTGAGAGTCAGTGTGTGTGGGACCCGTACCCCAGAGAGTGTCAGCATGTGTGGGACCCCCACCCTAGTGAGAGTCAGTGTGTGTAGGACCCTTAGCCCCGTGAGAGTCAGTGTGTGTAGAACCCGTACCCCAGTGTGAGTCAGTTATTATAAAACCCGTACCCCAGTAAAAATCAATATGTATAGGATCCCTACCCCAGTGAGAGTCAGTGTTTGTGGGACCCCTACCCCAGTGAGAGTCAGTGTGCGTGGGACCCCTACCCCAGTGAGAGTCAGTGTGTGTGGACCCTTAGACCAGTGAGACTACGTGTGTGTGGGACCCGTACACCAGTGAGAGTCAGTGTGTGTGGGACCCGTACCCCAGTGAGAGTCAGTGTGTGTGGGACCCCTACCCCAGTGAGAGTCAGTGTGTGTGGGACCCGTACCCCAGTGAGAGTCAGTGAGTGTGGGACCCCTACCCCAGTGAGAGTCAGTGTGAATGGGACCCTTACCCCAGTGAGAGTCAGTGTGTGTGGGACCCGTACCCCAGTGAGAGTCAGTGTGTGTGGGACCCGTACCCCAGTGAGAGTTTGTGTGTGTGGGACCGTACCCCAGTGAGACTCATTGAGTGTGGGACCCATACCCCAGTGAGACTCAGTGTGTGTGGGACCCGTACCCCAGTGAGAGTCAGTGTGTGTGGGACCCGTACCCCAGTGAGAATAAGTGCGTGTGGGACCCGTACCCCAGTGAGACTCATTTGTGTGGGACCCGTACCCCAGTGAGAGTCAGTGTGTGTGGGACCCGTACCTCAGTGAGAGTCAGTGTTTGTGGCTCCTGTACCCCAGTGAGAGTCAGTGTGTGTGGGACATGTACCCCAGTGAGAGTCAGTGTGTGTGGGACCCGTACCCCAGTGAGAGTCAGTGTGCGTGGGACCCCTACCCCAGTGAGAGTCAGTGTGTGTGGAACCCGTAGCCCAGTGAGAGTCAGTGTATGTGTGTGACCCGTACCCCAGTGAGAGTCAGTGTGTGTGGGACCCCTACCCCAGTGAGAATAAATGTGTGTGGGACCCGTACCCCAGTGAGAGTCAGTTATTGTGGGACCGTACCCCAGTGAGAGTCAGTGTGTGTGGGACCCATACCCCAGTGAGACTCAGTGTGTGTGGGACCTGTACCCCAGTGAGACTCAGTGTGTGTGGGACCCATACCCCAGTGAGACTCAGTGTGTGTGGGACCTGTACCCCAGTGAGAGTCAGTGTGTGTGGGACCTGTACCCCAGTGAGAGTCAGTGTGTGTGGGACCCGTACCCCAGTGAGAGTCAGTGTGTGTGGGACCCATAGCCCAGTGAGAGTCAGTGTGTGTGGGCCCTGTACCCCAGTGAGAGTCAGTGTGTGTGGGACCCGTACCCCAGTGAGAGTCAGTGTGTGTGGGACCCATACCCCAGTGAGAGTCAGTGTGTGTGGGACCTGTACCCCAGTGAGAGTCAGTGTGTGTGGGACCCGTACCCCAGTGAGAGTCAGTGTGTGTGGGACCTGTACCCCAGTGAGAGTCATTGTGTGTGGGACTGTACCCCAGTGAGAGTCAGTGTGTGTGGGACCCGTACCCCAGTGAGAGACAGTGTCTGTGGAACCCGTACCCCAGTGAGAGTCAGTGTGTGTGGGACCCATACCCCAGTGAGAGTCAGTGTGTGTGGGACCCTTACCCCAGTGAGACTCAGTGTGTATGGGACCCGTAGCCCAGTGAGAGTCAGTGTGTGTGGGACCCTTACCCCAGTGAGAGTCAGTGTGTGTGGGACCCTTACCCCAGTGAGACTCAGTGTGTATGGGACCCGTAGCCCAGTGAGAGTCAGTGTGTGTGGGACCCTTACCCCAGTGAGAGTCAGTGTGTATGTGACCCTTACCCCAGTGAGAGTCAGTGTGTGTGGGACCCGTAGCCCAGTGAGAGTCAGTGTGTGTGGGACCGTACCCCAGTGAGAGTCAGTGTTTGTGGGACCTATACCCCAGTAAAGGTCAGTTTGTGTGTTACCCGTACCCCAGTGAGAGTCAGTGTGTGTGGGACCCGTACCCCAGTGAGAGTCAGTGTGTGTGGGACCCGTACCCCAGTGAGGGTTAGTTTGTGTGGAACCCGTACCCCAGTGAGAGTCAGTGTGTGTGGAACCCATACCCCAGTGAGAGTCTGTGTATGGGACGTGTACCCCAGTGAGAGTCAGTGTCTGTGGGACCCGTACCCCAGTGAGGGTTAGTTTGTGTGGAACCCGTACCCCAGTGAGAGTCAGTGTGTGTGGGACCGTACCACAGTGAGAGTCAGTGAGTGTGGGACCCATACCCCAGTGACAGTCAGTGTGTGTTGGACCCGTACCCAAGTGTGAGTCAGTTATTGTGGGACCTGTACCCCAGTGAGAGTCTGTGTGCGTGGGACCCCTACCCCAGTGAGAGTCAGTGTGTGTGGGACCCTTAGCCCAGTGAGAGTCAGTGTCTGTGGAACCCATACCCCAATGAGAGTCAGTGTGTGTGGGACCCTTACCCCAGTGAGAGTCAGTGTGTGTGGGACCCCTACCCCATTGAGAATAAGTGCGTGTGGGACCCGTACCCCAGTGAGAGTCAGTGTGTGTGGGACACGTACCCCAGTGAGAGTCAGTGTGTGTGGGACACGTACCCCAGTGAGAGTCAGTGTGTGTGGGATCCGTACCCCAGTGAGAGTCAGTGTGTGTGGGACATGTACCCCAGTGAGAGTCAGTGTGTGTGGGACTGTGCCCCAGTGAGAGTCAGTGTGTGTGGGACCCGTACCCCAGTGAGAGTCGGTGTGTGTGGGACATGTACCCCAATGAAAGTCAGTGTGTGTGCGACCCGAACCCCAGTGAGAGTCATTGTGTGGCACCCGTACCCGAGTGAGAGTCAGTGTGTGTGGGACCCGTAAGCCAGTGAGAGTCAGTGTGTGTCAAACCCGTACCCCAGTGAGAGTCAGTGTGTGTGGGATCCGAACCCCAGTGAGAGTCAGTTATTGTGGGACCCATACCACAGTGAGAGTCAGTGTGTGTGGGACACGTACCATAGTGAGTGTTAGTGTGTGTGGGACCCGTACCCGAGTGAGAGTCAGTGTGTGTGGGACCAGTACCCCAGTGGGAGTCAGTGTATGTGGGACCCTTACCCCAGTGAGAATAAGTGTGTGTGGGACCAGTACCCCAGTGAGAGTCAGTTATTGTGGGACCCTTACCCCAGTGAGAATAAGTGTGTGTGGGACCCGTACCCCAGTGAGAATAAATGTGTGTGGGACCCGTACCCCAGTGAGAGTCAGTTATTGTGGGACCCGTACCCCAGTGAGAGTCAGTGTGTGTGGGATCCATACCCCAGTGAGACTCAGTGTGTGTGGAACCCGTACCCCAGTGAGAGTCAGTGTGTGTGGGACCCATACCCCAGTGAGATTCAGTGTGTGTGGGACCTGTACCCCAGTGAGAGTCAGTGTGTGTGGGACCTGTACCCCAGTGAGAGTCAGTGTGTGTGGGACCCGTACCCCAGTGAGAGTCAGTGTGTGTGGGACCCATACCCCAGTGAGAGTCAGTGTGTGTGGGACCTGTACCCCAGTGAGAGTCAGTGTGTGTGGGACCCGTACCCCAGTGAGAGTCAGTGTCTGTGGGACCCACACCCCAGTGAGAGTCAGTGTGTGTGGGACCTGTACTCCAGTGAGAGTCAGTGTGTGTGGGACCCGTACCCCAGTGAGAGTCAGTGTGTGTGGGACCTGTACCCCAGTGAGAGTCAGTGTGTGTGGGACCCTTACCCCAGTGAGAGTCAGTGTGTGTGGGACCCGTACCCCAGTGAGAGTCAGTGGATGTAGTAACCGTACCCCAGTGAGAGTCAGTGTGTGTGGAACCCTTACCCCAGTGCGAGTCAGTGTGTGTGGGACCCCTACCCCAGTGAGAGTCAGTGTGTGTGGGACCCATACCTCAATGAGAGTCAGTGTGTATAGGACTGTACCCCAGTGAGAGTCAGTGTGTGTGGGACCCGTACCCCAGTGAGAGTCAGTGTCTGTGGAACCCGTACCCCAGTGAGAGTCAGTGTGTGTGGGACCCATACCCCAGTGAGAGTCAGTGTGTGTGGGACCCTTCCCCCAGTGAGACTCAGTGTGTATGGGAGCCGTAGCCCAGTGAGAGTCAGTGTGTGTGGGACCCTTACCCCAGTGAGAGTCAGTGTGTATGTGACCCTTACCCCAGTGAGAGTCAGTGTGTGTGGGACCCGTAGCCCAGTGAGAGTCAGTGTGTGTGGGACCGTACCCCAGTGAGAGTCAGTGTTTGTGGGACCTATACCCCAGTAAAGGTCAGTTTGTGTGTTACCCGTACCCCAGTGAGAGTCAGTGTGTGTGGAACCCATACCCCAGTGAGAGTCAGTGTGTTTTGGACCCGTACCCCAGTGAGAGTCAGTGTGTGTGGAACCCATACCCCAGTGAGAGTCAGTGTGTGTGGGACCCGTAGCCCAGTGAGAGTCAGTGTGTGTGGGATCCGTAGCCCAGTGAGAGTCTGTGTGTGTGGGACGTGTACCCCAGTGAGAGTCAGTGTCTGTGGGACCCGTACCCCAGTGAGGGTTAGTTTGTGTGGAACCCGTACCCCAGTGAGAGTCAGTGTGTGTGGGACCGTACCCCAGTGAGAGTCAGTGTGTGTGGGACCCGTACCCCAGAGAGTATCAGTATGTGTGGGATCCCCACCCCAGTGAAAGTCAGTATGTGTGGGACCCTTAGCCCCGTGAGAGTCAGTGTGTGTGGGACCCGTACCCAAGTGTGAGTCAGTTATTGTGGGACCTGTACCCCAGTGAGAGTCTGTGTGCGTGGGACCCCTACCCCAGTGAGAGTCAGTGTGTGTGGGACCCTAACCCCAGTGAGAGTCAGTGTGTGTGGGACCCGTACCCCAGTGAGAGTCAGTGTCTGTGGAACCCGTACCCCAGTGAGAGTCAGTGTGTGTGGGACCCATACCCCAGTGAGATCAGTGTGTGTGTGGGACCCTTACCCCAGTGAGAGTCAGTGTGTGTGGGACCCGTACCCCAGTGAGAGTCAGTGTGTGTGGGACCCTTACCCCAGTGAGAGTCAGTGTGTGTGGGACCCTTACCCCAGTGAGAGTCAGTGTGTGTGGGACCCTAACCCCAGTGAGAGTCAGTGTGTGTGGGACCCGTACCCCAGTGAGAGTCAGTGTCTGTGGAACCCGTACCCCAGTGAGAGTCAGTGTGTGTGGGACCCTTACCCCAGTGAGAGTCAGTGTGTGTGGGACCCTAACCCCAGTGAGAGTCAGTGTGTGTGGGACCCCTACCCCAGTGAGAGTCAGTGTGTGTGGGACCCCTACCCCAGTGAGAGTCAGTGTGTGTGGGACCCCTACCCCAGTGAGAGTCAGTGTGTGTGGGACCCCTACCCCAGTGAGAGTCAGTGTGTGTGGGACCCCTACCCCAGTGAGAGTCAGTGAATTTGGAACCCGTACCCCAGTAAGAATAAGTGTGTGTACTACCCGTACCCTCGTGAGACTTAGTGTATGTGGGACCCGAAGCCCAGTGTGAGCCAGTGTGTGTGGGACCCTTACCCCAGTGAGAGTCAGTGTGTGTGGGACCCGTACCCCAGTGAGAGTCAGTGTGTGTGGGACCCCTACCCCAGTGAGAGTCAGTGTGTTTGGAACCCGTAGCCCAGTGAGAGTCAGTGTGTGTGTGACCCGTACCCAAGTGAGAGTCAGTGTGTGTGGGACCCCTACCCCAGTGAGAGTCAGTGTGTGTGGGACCCGTACCCCAGTGAGAGTCAGTGTGTGTGGGATCCGTACCCCAGTGAGAGTCTGTGTGTGTGGGACCGTACCCAGTGAGAGTCAGTGAGTGTGGGTCCCATACTCCAGTCACAGTCAGTGTGTGTGGGACCCGTATCCCAGTGAGAGTCAGTGTGTGTGGGACCCATACCCCAGTGAGAGTCAGTGTGTGTGGGACCCGTACCCCACTGATAGTCAGTGTGTGTGGGACCTGTACCCCAGTGAGAGTCAGTGTGTGTGGGACCTGTACCCCAGTGAGAGTCAGTGTGTGTGGGACTCGTACCCCAGTGAGAGTCAGTGTGTGTGGGACCCGTACCCCAGTGAGAGTCAGTGTATGTAGGAACCGTACCCCAGTGAGAGTCAGTGTGTGTGGGACCCGTACCCCAGTGAGAGTCAGTGTGTGTGGGAGCCTTACCGCAGTGAGAGTCAGTGTCTGTGGAACCTGTACCCCAGTAAGAAAAAGTGCGTGTGGGACCCGTACCCCAGTGAGACTCAGTTTGTGTGGGACCCGTACCACAGTGAGACTCAGTGTGTATGGGACCTGTACCCCAGTGAGAGTCAGTGTGTGTGGGACCTGTACCCCAGTGAGAGTTAGTGTGTGTGGGACCCGTACCCCAGTGAGAGTCAGTGTGTGTGGGACCCATACCCCAGTGAGAGTCAGTGTGTGTGGGACTGTACCCCAGTGAGAGTCAGTGTGTGTGGGACCCCTACCCCAGTGAGAGTCAGTGTGTGTGGGACCCATATCCCAGTGAGAGTCAGTGTGTATAGGACTGTACCCCAGTGAGAGTCAGTGTGTGTGGGACCCGTACCCCAGTGAGAGTCAGTGTCTGTGGAACCCGTACCCCAGTGAGAGTCAGTGTGTGTGGGACCCATACCCCAGTGAGAGTCAGTGTGTGTGGAACCCCTACCCCAGTGAGAGTCAGTGTATGTGGGACCCGTACCCCAGTAAGAATAAGTGTGTGTGGTACCCATACCCCAGTGAGACTCAGTGTGTATGGGACCCGTAGCCCAGTGAGAATCAGTGTGTGTGGGACCCTTACCCCAGTGAGAGTCAGTGTGTGTGGGACCCATACCACAGTGAGAGTCAGTGTGTGTGGGACCCTTACCCCAGTGAGAGTCAGTGTGTATGGGACCCTTACCCCAGTGAGAGTCAGTGTGTGTGGGACCCGTAGCCCAGTGAGAGTCAGTGTGTGTGGGACTGTACCCCAGTGAGAGTCAGTGTGTGTGGGACCGTACCCCAGTGAGAGTCAGTGTGTGTGGAACCCATACCCCAGTGAGAGTCAGTGTGTGTGGGACCCGCAGCCCAGTGAGAGTCAGTGTGTGTGGGACCCGTACCCTAGAGAGTATCAGTATGTGTGGGACCCGTACCCCAGTGAGGGTCAGTGTGTGTGGGAACCGTACCCCAGTGAGAGTCAGTGTGTGTGGAACCCATACCCCAGTGAGAGTCAGTTTGTGTGGAACCCGTACCCCAGTGAGAGTCAGTGTTTGTGGGACCCGTACCCCAGTAAAGGTCAGTTTGTGTGGAACCCGCACCCCAGTGAGAGTCAGTGTGTCTGGAACCCATACCCCAGTGAGAGTCAGTGTGTGTGGGACCCGTACCCCAGTGAGAGTCAGTGTCTGTGGAACCCGTACCCCAGTGAGAGTCAGTGTGTGTGGGACTCGTACCCCAGTGAGAGTCAGTGTGTGTGGGACCCGTACCCCAGTGAGAGTCAGTGTATGGAGGAACCGTACCCCAGTGAGAGTCAGTGTGTGTGGGACCCGTACCCCAGTGAGAGTCAGTGTGTGTGGGAGCCTTACCGCAGTGAGAGTCAGTGTCTGTGGAACCTGTACCCCAGTGAGAGTCAGTGTGTGTGGGACCCGTAGCCCAGTAAGAAAAAGTGCGTGTGGGACCTGTACCCCAGTGAGACTCAGTTTGTGTGGGACCCGTACCCCAGTGAGACTCAGTGTGTATGGGACCTGTACCCCAGTGAGAGTCAGTGTGTGTGGGACCTGCACCCCAGTGAGAGTTAGTGTGTGTGGGACCCGTACCCCAGTGAGAGTCAGTGTGTGTGGGACCCATACCCCAGTGAGAGTCAGTGTGTATAGGACTGTACCCCAGTGAGAGTCAGTGTGTGTGGGACCCGTACCCCAGTGAGAGTCAGTGTGTGTGGGACCCGTACCCCAGTTAGAGTCAGTGTGTGTGGGACTGTCCCCCAGTGAGAGTCATTGTGTGTGGGACCCGTACCCCAGTGAGAGTCAGTGTTTGTGGGACCCTTACCCCAGTGCGAGTCAGTGTGTGTGGGACCTGTACCCCAGTGAGAGTCATTGTGTGTGGGACCCGTACCCCAGTGAGAGTCAGTGTATGTGGGACCTGTACCCCAGTGAGAGTCAGTGTCTGTGGAACCCGTACCCCAGTGAGAGTCAGTGTGTGTGGGACCCATACCCCAGTGAGAGTCAGTGTGTGTGGAACCCCTACCCCAGTGAGAGTCAGTGTATGTGGGACCCGTACCCCAGTAAGAATAAGTGTGTGTGGTACCCATACCCCAGTGAGACTCAGTGTGTATGGGACCCGTAGCCCAGTGAGAATCAGTGTGTGTGGGACCCTTACCCCAGTGAGAGTCAGTGTGTATGGGACTCTTACCCCAGTGAGAGTCAGTGTGTGTGGGACCCGTAGCCCAGTGAGAGTCAGTGTGTGTGGGACCGTACCCCAGTTAGAGTCAGTGTGTGTGGGACCCGTACCCTAGAGAGTATCAGTATGTGTGGGACCCGTACCCCAGTGAGGGTCAGTGTGTGTGGGAACCGTACCCCAGTGAGAGTCAGTGTGCGTGGGACCCCGACCCCAGTGAGAGTCAGTGTGTGTGGAACCCGTAGCCCAGTGAGAGTCAGTGTCTGTGGTACCCGTACCCCAGTGAGAGTCAGTGTGTGTGGTACCCTTACCCCAGTGAGAGTCAGTGTGTGTGGGACCCGTACCCCAGTGAGAATAAGTGCGTGTGGGACCCGTACCCCAGTGAGACTCAGTTTGTGTGGGACCCGTACCCCAGTGAGAGTCAGTGTGTGTTGGACCCATACCCCAGTGAGAGTCAGTGTGTGTGGGACATGTACCCCAGTGAGAGTCAGTGTGTGTGGGACTGTGCCCCAGTGAGAGTCAGTGTGTGTGGGACCCGTACCCCAGTGAGAGTCGGTGTGTGTGGGACATGTACCCCAATGAAAGTCAGTGTGTGTGCGACCCGTACCCCAGTGAGATTCATTGTGTGGGACCCGTACCCGAGTGAGAGTCAGTGTGTGTGGGACCCGTAAGCCAGTGAGAGTCAGTGTGTGTCGAACCCGTACCCCAGTGATAGTCAGTGTGTGTGGGATCCGAACCCCAGTGAGAGTCAGTTATTGTGGGACCCATACCACAGTGAGAGTCAGTGTGTGTGGGACACGTACCACAGTGAGTGTTAGTGTGTGTGGGACCCGTACCCGAGTGAGAGTCAGTGTGTGTGGGACCCGTACCCCAGTGGGAGTCAGTGTATGTGGGACCATTACACCAGTGAGAATAAGTGTGTGTGGGACCCGTACCCCAGTGAGAATAAATGTGTGTGGGACCCGTACCCCAGTGAGAGTCAGTTATTGTGGGACCCGTACCCCAGTGAGAGTCAGTGTGTGTGGGACCCATACCCCAGTGAGACTCAGTGTGTGTGGAACCCGTACCCCAGTGAGAGTCAGTGTGTGTGGGACCCATACCCCAGTGAGACTCAGTGCGTGTGGGACCTGTACCCCAGTGAGAGTCAGTGTGTGTGGGACCCGTACCCCAGTGAGAGTCAGTGTGTGTGGGACCCATACCCCAGTGAGAGTCAGTGTGTGTGGGACCTGTACCCCAGTGAGAGTCAGTGTGTGTGGGACCCGTACCCCAGTGAGAGTCAGTGTGTGTGGGACCCCTACCCCAATGAGAGTCAGTGTGCGTGGGACCCCTACCCCAGTGAGAGTCAGTGTGTGTGGAACCCGTAGCCCAGTGAGAGTCAGTGTGTGTGTGTGACCCGTACCCCAGTGAGAGTCAGTGTGTGTGGGACCCCTACCCCAGTGAGAGTCAGTGTGTGTGGGACCCGTACCCCAGTGAGAGACAGTGTGTGTGGGACCCGTACCCCAGTGAGAGTCAGTGTGTGTGGGACCCGTACCCCAGTGAGAGTCAGTGTGTGTGGAACCCTTACCCCAGTGCGAGTCAGTGTGTGTGGGACCCATACCCCAGTGAGAATAAGTGCGTGTGGGACCCGTACCCCAGTGAGACTCAGTTTGTGTGGGACCCGTACCCCAGTGAGAGTCAGTGTGTGTTGGATCCATACCCCAGTGAGAGTCAGTGTGTGTGGGACATGTACCCCAGTGAGAGTCAGTGTGTGTGGGACTGTGCCCCAGTGAGAGTCAGTGTGTGTGGGACCCGTACCCCAGTGAGATTCATTGTGTGGGACCCGTACCCGAGTGAGAGTCAGTGTGTGTGGGACCCGTAAGCCAGTGAGAGTCAGTGTGTGTCGAACCCGTACCCCAGTGAGAGTCAGTGTGTGTGGGATCCGAACCCCAGTGAGAGTCAGTTATTGTGGGACCCATACCACAGTGAGAGTCAGTGTGTGTGGGACCCGTACCCCAGTGGGAGTCAGTGTATGTGGGACCATTACCCCAGTGAGAATAAGTGTGTGTGGGACCCGTACCCCAGTGAGAGTCAGTTATTGTGGGACCCGTACCCCAGTGAGAGTCAGTGTGTGTGGGACCCATACCCCAGTGAGACTCAGTGTGTGTGGAACCCGTACCCCAGTGAGAGTCAGTGTGTGTGGGACCCATACCCCAGTGAGACTCAGTGCGTGTGGGACCTGTACCCCAGTGAGAGTCAGTGTGTGTGGGACCCGTACCCCAGTGAGAGTCAGTGTGTGTGGGACCCATACCCCAGTGAGAGTCAGTGTGTGTGGGACCTGTACCCCAGTGAGACTCAGTGTGTGTGGGACCTGTACCCCAGTGAGAGTCAGTGTGTGTGGGACCCGTACCCCAGTGAGAGTCAGTGTGTGTGGGACCCATACCCCAGTGAGAGTCAGTGTGTGTGGGACCTGTACCCCAGTGAGAGTCAGTGTGTGTGGGACCCATACCCCAGTGAGAGTCAGTGTGTGTGGGACCCTTACCCCAGTGATAGTCAGTGTGTGTGGGACTGTACCCCAGTGAGAGTCAGTGTGTGTGGGACCTGTACCCCAGTGAGAGTCAGTGTGTGTGGGACCTGTACCCCAGTGAGAGTCAATGTATGTGGGACCCTTACCCCAGTGAGAATAAGTGTGTGTGGGACCCGTACCCCAGTGAGAGTCAGTGTGTGTGGGACCTGTACCCCAGTGAGAGTCAGTGTGTGTGGACCCTTAGCCCAGTGAGAGTCAGTGTGTGTGGAACCCGTACCCCAGTGAGAGTCAGTGTGTGTGGGACCCGTACCCCAGTGAGAGTCAGTGTGTGTGGGACCCCTACCCCAGTGAGAGTCAGTGTGTGTGGGAGCCTTACCGCAGTGAGAGTCAGTGTGTGTGGGACCCGTACCCCAGTGAGAGTCAGTGTGTGTGGGACCTCTACCCCAGTGAGAGTCAGTGTGTGTGGGACCCGTACCCCAGTGAGAGTCAGTGTGTGTGGGACCTGTACCCCAGTGATAGTTAGTGAGTGTGGAACCCGTAGCCCAGTGAAAGTCAGTGTGAGTGTGTGACCCGTACCCCAGTGAGAGTCAGTGTGTGTGGGACCCCTACCCTAGTGAGAATCAGTGTGTGTGGGACCCGTACCCCAGTGAGAGTCAGTGTGTGTGGGACCCGTACCCCAGTGAGTGTCTGTGTGTGTGGGACCGTACCCCAGTGAGAGTCAGTGAGTGTGGGACCCGTACCCCAGTGATAGTCAGTGTGTGTGGGACCTGTACCCCAGTGAGAGTCAGTGTGTGTAGGACTTGTACCCCAGTGAGAGTCAGTGTGTGTGGGACCCGTACCCCAGTGAGAGTCAGTGGATGAAGGAACCGTACCCCAGTGAGAGTCAGTGTGTGTGGAACCCTTACCCCAGTGAGAGTCAGTGTCTGTGGAACCCGTACCCCAGTGAGAGTCAGTGTGTGTGGTACCCTTACCCCAGTGAGAGTCAGTGTGTGTGGGACCCGTACCCCAGTGAGAATCAGTGTGTGTGGAACCCGAAGCCCAGTGAGAGTCAGTGTGTGTGGGACCCGTACCCCAGTGAAAATAAGTGCGTGTGGGACCCGTACCCGAGTGAGACTCAGTTTGTGTGGGACCCGTACCCCAGTGAGAGTCAGTGTGTGTTGGACCCATACCCCAGTGAGAGTCAGTGTGTGTGGGACATGTACCCCAGTGAGAGTCAGTGTGTGTGGGACTGTGCCCCAGTGAGAGTCAGTGTGTGTGGGACCCGTACCCCAGTGAGATTCATTGTGTGGGACCCGTACCCGCGTGAGAGTCAGTGTGTGTGGGACCTGTAAGCCAGTGAGAGTCAGTGTGTGTCAAACCCGTACCCCAGTGAGAGTCAGTGTGTGTGGGATCTGAACCCCAGTGAGAGTCAGTTATTGTGGGACCCATACCACAGTGAGAGTCAGTGTGTGTGGGACACGTACCACAGTGAGTGTTAGTGTGTGTGGGACCCGTACCCGAGTGAGAGTCAGTGTGTGTGGGACCCGTACCCCAGTGGGAGTCAGTGTGTGTGGGACCCGTACCCCAGTGAGAATAAATGTGTGTGGGACCCGTACCCCAGTGAGAGTCAGTTATTGTGGAACCCGTACCCCAGTGAGAGTCAGTGTGTGTGGGACCCATACCCCAGTGAGACTCAGTGTGTGTGGAACACGTACCCCAGTGAGAGTCAGTGTGTGTGGGACCCATGCCCCAGTGAGACTCAGTGCGTGTGGGACCTGTACCCCAGTGAGAGTCAGTGTGTGTGGGACCTGTACCCCAGTGAGAGTCAGTGTGTGTGGGACCCGTACCCCAGTGAGAGTCAGTGTGTGTGGGACCCATACCCCAGTGAGAGTCAGTGTGTGTGGGACCTGTACCCCAGTGAGAGTCAGTGTGTGTGGGACTCGTACCCCAGTGATAGTCAGTGTGTGTGGGACCTGTACCCCAGTGAGAGTCAGTGTGTTTGGGACCTGTACCCCAGTGAGAGTCAGTGTGTGTGGGACCCGTAACCCAGTGAGAGTCAGTGTGTGTGGGACCCATACCCCAGTGAGAGACACTGTGTGTGGGACCCGTACCCCAGTGAGAGTCAGTTATTGTGGGACCCTTACCCCAGTGAGAATAAGTGTGTGTGGGACCCGTACCCCAGTGAGAGTCAGTGTGTGTGGGACCCGTACCCCAGTGAGAGTCAGTGTGTTTGGGAGCCTTACCGCAGTGAGAGTCAGTGTCTGTGGAACCCGTACCCCAATGAGAGTCAGTGTGTGTGGGACTCTTATCCCAGTGAGAGTCAGTGTGTGTGGGACCCGTACCTCAGTGAGAGTCAGTGTGTGTGGAACCCGTAGCCCTGTGAGAGTCAGTGTGTGTGGGACCCGTACCCCAGTGAGAGTCAGTTATTGTGGAACCCGTACCCAAGTGAGAGTCAGTGTGTGTTGGACCCATACCCCAGTGATAGTCAGTGTGTGTGTACCTGTACCCCAGTGAGAGTCAGTGTGTGTGGGACCTGTGCCCCAGTGAGAGTCAGTGTGTGTGGGACCCGTACCCCAGTGAGAGTCAGTGTGTGTGGGACCCGTACCCCAGTGAGAGTCAGTGTATGTAGGAACCGTACCCCAGTGAGAGTCAGTGTGTGTGGAACCCTTACCCCAGTGAGAGTCAGTGTGTGTGGGATCCGAATCCCAGTGAGAGTCAGTGTGTGTGGGACCGTACCCCAGTGAGAGTCAGTGTGTGTGGGACCCGTACCCCAGTGAGAGTCAGTGTGTGTGGGACCCGTACCCCAGTGAGAGTCAGTGTGTGTGGGACACGTACCACAGTGAGAGTCAGTGTGAATGCGACCCGTACCCCAGTGAGAATAAGTGTGTATGGGACCCATACCCCAGTGAGAGTCAGTGTATGTGGGACCCTTACCCCAGTGAGAATAAGTGTGTGTGGGACCCGTACCCCAGTGAGAGTCAGTGTGTGTGGGACCCATACCCCAGTGAGAGTCAGTGTGTGTGGGACCCGTACCCCAGTGAGACTCAGTGTGTGTGGAACCCGTAGCCCAGTGAGAGTCAGTGTGTGTGGGACCCTTACCCCAGTGAGAGTCAGTGTGTGTGGACCTGTACCCCAGTGAGAGTCAGTGTGTGTGGGACCTGTGCCCCAGTGAGAGTCAGTGTGTGTGGGACCCGTACCCCAGTGAGAGTCAGTGTGTGTGGGACCCGTACCCCAGTGAGAGTCAGTGTATTTGGAACCGTACCCCAGTGAGAGTCAGTGTGTGTGGAACCCTTACCCCAGTGAGAGTCAGTGTGTGTGGGAGCCTTACCGCAGTGAGAGTCAGTGTCTGTGGAACCCGTACCCCAGTGAGAGTCAGTGTGTGTGGGACCCTTATCCCAGTGAGAATCAGTGTGTGTGGGACCCGTACCTCAGTGAGAGTCAGTGTGTGTGGAACCCGTAGCCCAGTGAGAATAAGTGCGTGTGGGACCCGTACCCCAGTGAGACTCAGTGTGTGTGGGAGCCTTACCGCAGTGAGAGTCAGTGTCTGTGGAACCCGTACCCAAGTGAGATTCAGTGTGTGTTGGACCCATACCCCAGTGAGAGTCAGTGTGTGTGGGACCCATACCTCAGTGAGAGTCAGTGTTTGTGGCTCCTGTACCCCAGTGGGAGTCAGTGTGTGTGGGACATGTACCCCAATGAAAGTCAGTGTATGTGGGACCCGTACCCCAGTGAGAGTCAGTGTGTGTGGAACCCGTACCCCAGTGAGAGTCAGTGTGTGTGGAACGCGTACCCCAGTGAGAGTCAGTGTGTGTGGGACCCGTAAGCCAGTGAGAGTCAGTGTGTGTGGAACCCGTACCCCAGTGAGAGTCAGTTATTGTGGGACCCTTACCCCAGTGAGAATAAGTGTGTGTGGGACCCGTACCCCAGTGAGAGTCAGTTATTGTGGAACCCTCACCCCAGTGAGAATAAGTGTGTGTGGGACCCGTACCCAAGTGAGATTCAGTGTGTGTTGGACCCATACCCCAGTGAGAGTCAGCGTGTGTGGGACCCGCACCCCAGTGAGAATAAGTGCGTGTGGGACCCGTACCCCAGTGAGACTCAGTTTGTGTGGGACCCGTACCCCAGTGAGAGTCAGTGTGTGTTGGACCCATACCCCAGTGAGAGTCAGTGTGTGTGGGACATGTACCCCAGTGAGAGTCAGTGTGTGTGGGACTGTACCCCAGTGAGAGTCAGTGTGTGTGGGACTGTGCCCCAGTGAGAGTCAGTGTGTGTGGGACCCGTACCCCAGTGAGAGTCGGTGTGTGTGGGACATGTACCCCAATGAAAGTCAGTGTGTGTGCGACCCGTACCCCAGTGAGAGTCATTGTGTGGGACCCGTACCCGAGTGAGAGTCAGTGTGTGTGGGACCCGTAAGCCAGTCAGAGTCAGTGTGTATCGAACCCGTACCCCAGTGAGAGTCAATGTGTGTGGGATCCGAACCCCAGTGAGAGTCAGTTATTGTGGGACCCATACCACAGTGAGAGTCAGTGTGTGTGGGACACGTACCACAGTGAGTGTTAGTGTGTGTGGGACCCGTACCCGAGTGAGAGTCAGTGTATGTGGGACCCTTACCCCAGTGAGAATAAGTGTGTGTGGGACCAGTACCCCAGTGAGAGTCAGTTATTGTGGGACCATTACCCCAGTGAGAATAAGTGTGTGTGGGACCCGTACCCCAGTGAGAATAAATGTGTGTGGGACCCGTACCCCAGTGAGAGTCAGTTATTGTGGGACGCGTACCCCAGTGAGAGTCAGTGTGTGTGGGACCCGTACCCCAGTGAGAGTCAGTGTGTGTGGAACCCTTACCCCAGTGCGGGTCAGTGTGTGTGGGACCCCTACCCCAGTGAGAGTCAGTGTGTGTGGGAGCCTTACCGCAGTGAGAGTCAGTGTCTGTGGAACCCGTACCCCAGTGAGAGTCAGTGTGTGTGGGACCCTTATCCCAGTGAGAGTCAGTGTGTGTGGGACCCGTACCTCAGTGAGAGTCAGTGTGTGTGGAACCCGTAGCCCTGTGAGAGTCAGTGTGTGTGGGACCCGTACCCCAGTGAGAGTCAGTTATTGTGGAACCCGTACCCAAGTGAGAGTCAGTGTGTGTTGGACCCATACCCCAGTGAGAGTCAGTGTCTGTGGGACCCATACCTCAGTGAGAGTCAGTGTGTGTGGGACCCGTACCCCAGTGAGAGTCACTGTGTGGGACCCGTAACCGAGTGAGATTCACTGTGTGTGGGACCCGTAAGCCAGTGAGAGTCAGTGTGTGTGGGATCCGAATCCCAGTGAGAGTCAGTGTGTGTGGAACCCATACCCCAGTGAGAGTCAGTTGTTGTGGGACCCATACCACAGTGAGGTCAGTGTGTGTGTTACCTGTACCCCAGTGAGAGTCAATGTGTGTGGGACCCGTACCCCAGTGAGAGTCAGTGTGTGTGGGACACGTACCACAGTGAGAATAAGTGTGTATGGGACCCATACCCCAGTGAGAGTCAGTGTATGTGGGACCCTTACCCCAGTGAGAATAAGTGTGTGTGGGACCCGTACCCCAGTGAGAGTCAGTGTGTGTGGGACCCATACCCCAGTGAGAGTCAGTGTGTGTGGGACCCGTACCCCAGTGAGACTCAGTGTGTGTGGAACCTGTAGCCCAGTGAGAGTCAGTGTGTGTGGGACCCTTACCCCAGTGAGAGTCAGTGTGTGTGGACCTGTACCCCAGTGAGAGTCAGTGTGTGTGGGACCTGTGCCCCAGTGAGAGTCAGTGTGTGTGGGACCCGTACCCCAGTGAGAGTCAGTGTGTGTGGGACCCGTACCCCAGTGAGAGTCAGTGTATGTAGGAACCGTACCCCAGTGAGAGTCAGTGTGTGTGGAACCCTTACCCCAGTGAGAGTCAGTGTGTGTGGGAGCATTACCGCAGTGAGAGTCAGTGTCTGTGGAACCCGTACCCCAGTGAGAGTCAGTGTGTGTGGGACCCTTATCCCAGTGAGAATCAGTGTGTGTGGGACCCGTACCTCAGTGAGAGTCAGTGTGTGTGGAACCCGTAGCCCAGTGAGAGTCAGTGTGTGTGGGACCCGTACCCCAGTGAGAGTCAGTATGTGTGGAACGCGTACCCCAGTGAGAGTCAGTGTGTGTGGGACCCGTAAGCCAGTTAGAGTCAGTTATTGTGGAACCCGTACCCAAGTGAGATTCAGTGTGTGTTGGACCCATACCCCAGTGAGAGTCAGTGTGTGTGGGACCCATACCTCAGTGAGAGTCAGTGTTTGTGGCTCCTGTACCCCAGTGGGAGTCAGTGTGTGTGGGACATGTACCCCAATGAAAGTCAGTGTATGTGGGACCCGTACCCCAGTGAGAGTCAGTGTGTGTGGAACCCGTACCCCAGTGAGAGTCAGTATGTGTGGAACGCGTACCCCAGTGAGAGTCAGTGTGTGTGGGACCCGTAAGCCAGTGAGAGTCAGTGTGTGTGGAACCCGTACCCCAGTGAGAGTCAGTTATTGTGGGACCCTTACCCCAGTGAGAATAAGTGTGTGTGGGACCCGTACCCCAGTGAGAGTCAGTTATTGTGGGACCCTCACCCCAGTGAGAATAAGTGTGTGTGGGACCCGTACCCAAGTGAGATTCAGTGTGTGTTGGACCCATACCCCAGTGAGAGTCAGCGTGTGTGGGACCCGCACCCCAGTGAGAATAAGTGCGTGTGGGACCCGTACACCAGTGAGACTCAGTTTGTGTGGGACCCGTACCCCAGTGAGAGTCAGTGTGTGTGGGACATGTACCCCAGTGAGAGTCAGTGTGTGTGGGACTGTGCCCCAGTGAGAGTCAGTGTGTGTGGGACCCGTACCCCAGTGAGAGTCGGTGTGTGTGGGACATGTACCCCAATGAAAGTCAGTGTGTGTGCGACCCGTACCCCAGTGAGAGTCATTGTGTGGGACCCGTACCCGAGTGAGAGTCAGTGTGTGTGGGACCCGTACCCCAGTGAGAGTCAGTGTGTGTCGAACCCGTACCCCAGTGAGAGTCAGTGTGTGTGGGATCCGAACCCCAGTGAGAGTCAGTTATTGTGGGACCCATACCACAGTGAGAGTCAGTGTGTGTGGGACATGTACCACAGTGAGTGTTAGTGTGTGTGGGACCCGTACCCGAGTGAGAGTCAGTGTATGTGGGACCCTTACCCCAGTGAGAATAAGTGTGTGTGGGACCAGTACCCCAGTGAGAGTCAGTTATTGTGGGACCATTACCCCAGTGAGAATAAGTGTGTGTGGGACCCGTACCCCAGTGAGAATAAATGTGTGTGGGACCCGTACCCCAGTGAGAGTCAGTTATTGTGGGACCCGTACCCCAGTGAGAGTCAGTGTGTGTGGGACCCGTACCCCAGTGGGAGTCAGTGTGTGTGGGACCCGTACCCCAGTGAGAATAAATGTGTGTGGGACCCGTACCCCAGTGAGAGTCAGTTATTGTGGGACCCGTACCCCAGTGAGAGTCAGTGTGTGTGGGACCCATACCCCAGTGAGACTCAGTGTGTGTGGAACACGTACCCCAGTGAGAGTCAGTGTGTGTGGGACCCATGCCCCAGTGAGACTCAGTGCGTGTGGGACCTGTACCCCAGTGAGAGTCAGTGTGTGTGGGACCTGTACCCCAGTGAGAGTCAGTGTGTGTGGGACCCGTACCCCAGTGAGAGTCAGTGTGTGTGGGACCCATACCCCAGTGAGAGTCAATGTGTGTGGGACCTGTACCCCAGTGAGAGTCAGTGTGTGTGGGACTCGTACCCCAGTGATAGTCAGTGTGTGTGGGACCTGTACCCCAGTGAGAGTCAGTGTGTTTGGGACCTGTACCCCAGTGAGAGTCAGTGTGTGTGGGACCCGTACCCCAGTGAGAGTCAGTGTGTGTGGGACCCATACCCCAGTGAGAGACACTGTGTGTGGGACCCGTACCCCAGTGAGAGTCAGTGTATGTGGGACCCTTACCCCAGTGAGAATAAGTGTGTGTGGGACCCGTACCCCAGTGAGAGTCAGTTATTGTGGGACCCTTACCCCAGTGAGAATAAGTGTGTGTGGGACCCGTACCCCAGTGAGAGTCAGTGTGTGTGGGACCCGTACCCCAGTGAGAGTCTGTGTGTGTGGGACCGTACCCCAGTGAGAGTCAGTGAGTGTGGGACCCATACCCCAGTGAGAGTCAGTGTGTGTGGGATCCGTACCCCACTGAGGTTCAGTGTCTGTGGGACCCATACCCCAGTGAGAGTCAGTGTGTGTGGGACCCGTACCCCAGTGATAGTCAGTGTGTGTGGACCTGTACACCAGTGAGAGTCAGTGTGTGTGGGACCTGTGCCCCAGTGAGAGTCAGTGTGTGTGGGACCCGTACCCCAGTGAGAGTCAGTGTGTGTGGGACCCGTACCCCAGTGAGAGTCAGTGTATGTAGGAACCGTACCCCAGTGAGAGTCAGTGTGTGTGGAACCCTTACCCCAGTGAGAGTCAGTGTGTGTGGGAGCCTTACCGCAGTGAGAGTCAGTGTCTGTGGAACCCGTACCCCAATGAGAGTCAGTGTGTGTGGGACCCTTATCCCAGTGAGAGTCAGTGTGTGTGGGACCCGTACCTCAGTGAGAGTCAGTGTGTGTGGAACCCGTAGCCCTGTGAGAGTCAGTGTGTGTGGGACCCGTACCCCAGTGAGAGTCAGTTATTGTGGAACCCGTACCCAAGTGAGAGTCAGTGTGTGTTGGACCCATACCCCAGTGATAGTCAGTGTGTGTGTACCTGTACCCCAGTGAGAGTCAGTGTGTGTGGGACCTGTGCCCCAGTGAGAGTCAGTGTGTGTGGGACCCGTACCCCAGTGAGAGTCAGTGTGTGTGGGACCCGTACCCCAGTGAGAGTCAGTGTATGTCGGAACCGTACCCCAGTGAGAGTCAGTGTGTGTGGAACCCTTACCCCAGTGAGAGTCAGTGTGTGTGGGATCCGAATCCCAGTGAGAGTCAGTGTGTGTGGGACCGTACCCCAGTGAGAGTCAGTGTGTGTGGGACCCGTACCCCAGTGAGAGTCAGTGTGTGTGGGACCCATACCCCAGTGAGAGTCAGTGTGTGTGGGACACGTACCACAGTGAGAGTCAGTGTGAATGCGACCCGTACCCCAGTGAGAATAAGTGTGTATGGGACCCATACCCCAGTGAGAGTCAGTGTATGTGGGACCCTTACCCCAGTGAGAATAAGTGTGTGTGGGACCCGTACCCCAGTGAGAGTCAGTGTGTGTGGGACCCATACCCCAGTGAGAGTCAGTGTGTGTGGGACCCGTACCCCAGTGAGACTCAGTGTGTGTGGAACCCGTAGCCCAGTGAGAGTCAGTGTGTGTGGGACCCTTACCCCAGTGAGAGTCAGTGTGTGTGGACCTGTACCCCAGTGAGAGTCAGTGTGTGTGGGACCTGTGCCCCAGTGAGAGTCAGTGTGTGTGGGACCCGTACCCCAGTGAGAGTCAGTGTGTGTGGGACCCGTACCCCAGTGAGAGTCAGTGTATTTGGAACCGTACCCCAGTGAGAGTCAGTGTGTGTGGAACCCTTACCCCAGTGAGAGTCAGTGTGTGTGGGAGCCTTACCGCAGTGAGAGTCAGTGTCTGTGGGACCCGTACCCCAGTGAGAGTCAGTGTCTGTGGTACCCGTACCCCAGTGAGAGTCAGTGTGTGTGGTACCCTTACCCCAGTGAGAGTCAGTGTGTGTGGAACCCGTACCCCAGTGAGACTCAGTTTGTGTGGGACCCGTACCCCAGTGAGAGTCAGTGTGTGTTGGACCCATACCCCAGTGAGAGTCAGTGTGTGTGGGACATGTACCCCAGTGAGAGTCAGTGTGTGTGGGACTGTGCCCCAGTGAGAGTCAGTGTGTGTGGGACCCGTACCCCAGTGAGATTCATTGTGTGGGACCCGTACCCGCGTGAGAGTCAGTGTGTGTGGGACCTGTAAGCCAGTGAGAGTCAGTGTGTGTCAAACCCGTACCCCAGTGAGAGTCAGTGTGTGTGGGACACGTACCACAGTGAGTGTTAGTGTGTGTGGGACCCGTACCCGAGTGAGAGTCAGTGTGTGTGGGACCCGTACCCCAGTGGGAGTCAGTGTGTGTGGGACCCGTACCCCAGTGAGAATAAATGTGTGTGGGACCCGTACCCCAGTGAGAGTCAGTTATTGTGGGACCCGTACCCCAGTGAGAGTCAGTGTGTGTGGGACCCATACCCCAGTGAGACTCAGTGTGTGTGGAACACGTACCCCAGTGAGAGTCAGTGTGTGTGGGACCCATGCCCCAGTGAGACTCAGTGCGTGTGGGACCTGTACCCCAGTGAGAGTCAGTGTGTGTGGGACCTGTACCCCAGTGAGAGTCAGTGTGTGTGGGACCCGTACCCCAGTGAGAGTCAGTGTGTGTGGGACCCATACCCCAGTGAGAGTCAGTGTGTGTGGGACCTGTACCCCAGTGAGAGTCAGTGTGTGTGGGACTCGTACCCCAGTGATAGTCAGTGTGTGTGGGACCTGTACCCCAGTGAGAGTCAGTGTGTTTGGGACCTGTACCCCAGTGAGAGTCAGTGTGTGTGGGACCCGTACCCCAGTGAGAGTCAGTGTGTGTGGGACCCATACCCCAGTGAGAGACACTGTGTGTGGGACCCGTACCCCAGTGAGAGTCAGTGTATGTGGGACCCTTACCCCAGTGAGAATAAGTGTGTGTGGGACCCGTACCCCAGTGAGAGTCAGTTATTGTGGGACCCTCACCCCAGTGAGAATAAGTGTGTGTGGGACCCGTACCCCAGTGAGAGTCAGTGTGTGTGGGACCCGTACCCCAGTGAGAGTCTGTGTGTGTGGGACCGTACCCCAGTGAGAGTCAGTGAGTGTGGGACCCATACCCCAGTGAGAGTCAGTGTGTGTGGGATCCGTACCCCACTGAGGTTCAGTGTCTGTGGGACCCATACCCCAGTGAGAGTCAGTGTGTGTGGGACCCGTACCCCAGTGATAGTCAGTGTGTGTGGACCTGTACCCCAGTGAGAGTCAGTGTGTGTGGGACCTGTGCCCCAGTGAGAGTCAGTGTGTGTGGGACCCGTACCCCAGTGAGAGTCAGTGTGTGTGGGACCCGTACCCCAGTGAGAGTCAGTGTATGTAGGAACCGTACCCCAGTGAGAGTCAGTGTGTGTGGAACCCTTACCCCAGTGAGAGTCAGTGTGTGTGGGAGCCTTACCGCAGTGAGAGTCAGTGTCTGTGGAACCCGTACCCCAATGAGAGTCAGTGTGTGTGGAACCCTTATCCCAGTGAGAGTCAGTGTGTGTGGGACCCGTACCTCAGTGAGAGTCAGTGTGTGTGGAACCCGTAGCCCTGTGAGAGTCAGTGTGTGTGGGACCCGTACCCCAGTGAGAGTCAGTTATTGTGGAACCCGTACCCAAGTGAGAGTCAGTGTGTGTTGGACCCATACCCCAGTGATAGTCAGTGTGTGTGTACCTGTACCCCAGTGAGAGTCAGTGTGTGTGGGACCTGTGCCCCAGTGAGAGTCAGTGTGTGTGGGACCCGTACCCCAGTGAGAGTCAGTGTGTGTGGGACCCGTACCCCAGTGAGAGTCAGTGTATGTAGGAACCGTACCGCAGTGAGAGTCAGTGTGTGTGGAACCCTTACCCCAGTGAGAGTCAGTGTGTGTGAGATCCGAATCCCAGTGAGAGTCAGTGTGTGTGGGACCGTACCCCAGTGAGAGTCAGTGTGTGTGGGACCCGTACCCCAGTGAGAGTCAGTGTGTGTGGGACCCGTACCCCAGTGAGAGTCAGTGTGTGTGGGACACGTACCACAGTGAGAGTCAGTGTGAATGCGACCCGTACCCCAGTGAGAATAAGTGTGTATGGGACCCATACCCCAGTGAGAGTCAGTGTATGTGGGACCCTTACCCCAGTGAGAATAAGTGTGTGTGGGACCCGTACCCCAGTGAGAGTCAGTGTGTGTGGGACCCATACCCCAGTGAGAGTCAGTGTGTGTGGGACCCGTACCCCAGTGAGACTCAGTGTGTGTGGAACCCGTAGCCCAGTGAGAGTCAGTGTGTGTGGGACCCTTACCCCAGTGAGAGTCAGTGTGTGTGGACCTGTACCCCAGTGAGAGTCAGTGTGTGTGGGACCTGTGCCCCAGTGAGAGTCAGTGTGTGTGGGACCCGTACCCCAGTGAGAGTCAGTGTGTGTGGGACCCGTACCCCAGTGAGAGTCAGTGTATTTGGAACCGTACCCCAGTGAGAGTCAGTGTGTGTGGAACCCTTACCCCAGTGAGAGTCAGTGTGTGTGGGAGCCTTACCGCAGTGAGAGTCAGTGTCTGTGGAACCCGTACCCCAGTGAGAGTCAGTGTGTGTGGGACCCTTATCCCAGTGAGAATCAGTGTGTGTGGGACCCGTACCTCAGTGAGAGTCAGTGTGTGTGGAACCCGTAGCCCAGTGAGAGTCAGTGTGTGTGGGACCCGTACCCCAGTGAGAATAAGTGCGTGTGGGACCCGTACCCCAGTGAGACTCAGTGTGTGTGGGAGCCTTACCGCAGTGAGAGTCAGTGTCTGTGGAACCCGTACCCAAGTGAGATTCAGTGTGTGTTGGACCCATACCCCAGTGAGAGTCAGTGTGTGTGGGACCCATACCTCAGTGAGAGTCAGTGTTTGTGGCTCCTGTACCCCAGTGGGAGTCAGTGTGTGTGGGACATGTACCCCAATGAAAGTCAGTGTATGTGGGACCCGTACCCCAGTGAGAGTCAGTGTGTGTGGGACCCGTAAGCCAGTGAGAGTCAGTGTGTGTGGAACCCGTACCCCAGTGAGAGTCAGTTATTGTGGGACCCTTACCCCAGTGAGAATAAGTGTGTGTGGGACCCGTACCCCAGTGAGAGTCAGTTATTGTGGAACCCTCACCCCAGTGAGAATAAGTGTGTGTGGGACCCGTACCCAAGTGAGATTCAGTGTGTGTTGGACCCATACCCCAGTGAGAGTCAGCGTGTGTGGGACCCGCACCCCAGTGAGAATAAGTGCGTGTGGGACCCGTACCCCAGTGAGACTCAGTTTGTGTGGGACCCGTACCCCAGTGAGAGTCAGTGTGTGTTGGACCCATACCCCAGTGAGAGTCAGTGTGTGTGGGACATGTACCCCAATGAAAGTCAGTGTGTGTGCGACCCGTACCCCAGTGAGAGTCATTGTGTGGGACCCGTACCCGAGTGAGAGTCAGTGTGTGTGGGACCCGTAAGCCAGTCAGAGTCAGTGTGTATCGAACCCGTACCCCAGTGAGAGTCAGTGTGTGTGGGATCCGAACCCCAGTGAGAGTCAGTTATTGTGGGACCCATACCACAGTGAGAGTCAGTGTGTGTGGGACACGTACCACAGTGAGTGTTAGTGTGTGTGGGACCCGTACCCGAGTGAGAGTCAGTGTATGTGGGACCCTTACCCCAGTGAGAATAAGTGTGTGTGGGACCAGTACCCCAGTGAGAGTCAGTTATTGTGGGACCATTACCCCAGTGAGAATAAGTGTGTGTGGGACCCGTACCCCAGTGAGAATAAATGTGTGTGGGACCCGTACCCCAGTGAGAGTCAGTTATTGTGGGACGCGTACCCCAGTGAGAGTCAGTGTGTGTGGGACCCGTACCCCAGTGAGAGTCAGTGTGTGTGGAACCCTTACCCCAGTGCGGGTCAGTGTGTGTGGGACCCCTACCCCAGTGAGAGTCAGTGTGTGTGGGAGCCTTACCGCAGTGAGAGTCAGTGTCTGTGGAACCCGTACCCCAGTGAGAGTCAGTGTGTGTGGGACCCTTATCCCAGTGAGAGTCAGTGTGTGTGGGACCCGTACCTCAGTGAGAGTCAGTGTGTGTGGAACCCGTAGCCCTGTGAGAGTCAGTGTGTGTGGGACCCGTACCCCAGTGAGAGTCAGTTGTTGTGGAACCCGTACCCAAGTGAGAGTCAGTGTGTGTTGGACCCATACCCCAGTGAGAGTCAGTGTCTGTGGGACCCATACCTCAGTGAGAGTCAGTGTTTGTGGCTCCTGTACCCAAGTGAGAGTCATTGTGTGTGGGACATGTACCCCAGTGAGAGTCAGTGTGTGTGGGACTGTGCCCCAGTGAGAGTCAGTGTGTGTGGGACCCGTACCCCAGTGAGACTCGGTGTGTGTGGGACATGTACTCCAATGAAAGTCAGTGTATGTGGGACCCGTACCCCAGTGAGAGTCACTGTGTGGGACCCTTACCCGAGTGAGAGTCAGTGTGTGTGGGACCCGTAAGCCAGTGAGAATCAGTGTGTGTGGAACCCGTACCCCAGTGAGTGTCAGTGTGTGTGGGACCCATACCCCAGTGAGACTCAGTGTGTGTGGAACCCGTACCCCAGTGAGATTCAGTGTGTGTGGGACCCGTACCCCAGTGAGACTCAGTGTGTGTGGGACCCTTACCCCTGTGAGAGTCAGTGTCTGTGGAACCCGTACCCCAGTGAGAGTCAGTGTCTGTGGAACCCATACCCCAGTGAGAGTCAGTGTGTGTGGGACCCGTACCCCAGTGAGACTCAGTGTGTGTGGAACCCGTAGCCCAGTGAGAGTCAGTGTGTGTGCGACCCTTACCCCAGTGAGAGTCAGGGTGTGTGGGACGCTTACCCCTGTGAGAGTCAGTGTGTGTGGGACCCCTACCCCAGTCAGTGTCAGTGTGTGTGGGACACCTACCCCAGTGAGAGTCAGTGTATGTTTGACCCGTGCCCCAGTAAGAATAAGTGTGTGTGGTACACATACCCCAGTAAGAGTCAGTGTGTGTGGGATCCGTACCCCAGTGAGAGTCAGTGTGAGTGGGACATGTACCCCAGTGAGAGGCACTGTGTGGGACCCGTACCCCAGTGAGAGTCAGTGATTGTGGGACCCGTACCCCAGTGAGAGTCAGTGTGTGTGGGACCCATACCCCAGTGAGAGTCAGTGTGTGTGGAACCCTTACCCCAGTGAGAGTCAGTGTGTGTGGGACCCCTACACCAGTCAGTGTCAGTGTGTGTGGGACCCCTACCCCAGTGAGAGTCAGTGTATGTTTGACCCGTACCACAGTAAGAATAAGTGTGTGTGGTACACATACCCCAGTGAGACTCAGTGTGTGTGGGACATGTATCCCAGTGAGAGTCAGTGTGTGTGGGACATGTACCCCAGTGAGAGTCAGTGTGTGTGGGACTGTACCCCAGTGAGAGTCAGTGTGTGTGCGTACCGTACCCCAGTGAGAGTCGGTGTGTGTGGGACATGTACCCCATGAAAGTCAGTGTGTGTGGGACCCGTACCCCAGTGAGAGTCACTGTGTGGGACCCGTAACCGAGTGAGATTCACTGTGTGTGGGACCCGTAAGCCAGTGAGAGTCAGTGTGTGTGTGGGACCCGTACCCCAGTGAGAGTCAGTTTTTGTGGAACCCGTACCCCAGTGAGAGTCAGTGTGTGTGGGATCCGAATCCCAGTGAGAGTCAGTGTGTGTGGAACCCATACCCCAGTGAGAGTCAGTTGTTGTGGGACCCATACCACAGTGAGGTCAGTGTGTGTGTTACCTGTACCCCAGTGAGAGTCAATGTGTGTGGGACCCGTACCCCAGTGAGAGTCAGTGTGTGTGGGACACGTACCACAGTGAGAGTCAGTGTGAATGCGACCCGTACCCCAGTGAGAATAAGTGTGTATGGGACCCATACCCCAGTGAGAGTCAGTGTATGTGGGACCCTTACCCCAGTGAGAATAAGTGTGTGTGGGACCCGTACCCCAGTGAGAGTCAGTGTGTGTGGGACCCATACCCCAGTGAGAGTCAGTGTGTGTGGGACCCGTACCCCAGTGAGACTCAGTGTGTGTGGAACCTGTAGCCCAGTGAGAGTCAGTGTGTGTGGGGCCCTTACCCCAGTGAGAGTCAGTGTGTGTGGACCTGTACCCCAGTGAGAGTCAGTGTATGTGGGACCTGTGCCCCAGTGAGAGTCAGTGTGTGTGGGACCCGTACCCCAGTGAGAGTCAATGTGTGTGGGACCCGTACCCCAGTGAGAGTCAGTGTATGTAGGAACCGTACCCCAGTGAGAGTCAGTGTGTGTGGAACCCTTACCCCAGTGAGAGTCAGTGTGTGTGGGAGCATTACCGCAGTGAGAGTCAGTGTCTGTGGAACCCGTACCCCAGTGAGAGTCAGTGTGTGTGGGACCCTTATCCCAGTGAGAATCAGTGTGTGTGGGACCCGTACCTCAGTGAGAGTCAGTGTGTGTGGAACCCGTAGCCCAGTGAGAGTCAGTGTGTGTGGGACCCGTACCCCAGTGAGAGTCAGTATGTGTGGAACGCGTACCCCAGTGAGAATAAGTGCGTGTGGGACCCGTACCCCAGTGAGACTCAGTGTGTGTGGGAGCCTTACCGCAGTGAGAGTCAGTGTCTGTGGAACCCGTACCCAAGTGAGATTCAGTGTGTGTTGGACCCATACCCCAGTGAGAGTCAGTGTGTGTGGGACCCATACCTCAGTGAGAGTCAGTGTTTGTGGCTCCTGTACCCCAGTGGGAGTCAGTGTGTGTGGGACATGTACCCCAATGAAAGTCAGTGTATGTGGGACCCGTACCCCAGTGAGAGTCAGTGTGTGTGGAACCCGTACCCCAGTGAGAGTCAGTGTGTGTGGGACCCGTAAGCCAGTGAGAGTCAGTGTGTGTGGAACCCGTACCCCAGTGAGAGTCAGTTATTGTGGGACCCTTACCCCAGTGAGAATAAGTGTGTGTGGGACCCGTACCCCAGTGAGAGTCAGTTATTGTGGGACCCTCACCCCAGTGAGAATAAGTGTGTGTGGGACCCGTACCCAAGTGAGATTCAGTGTGTGTTGGACCCATACCCCAGTGAGAGTCAGCGTGTGTGGGACCCGCACCCCAGTGAGAATAAGTGCGTGTGGGACCCGTACCCCAGTGAGACTCAGTTTGTGTGGGACCCGTACCCCAGTGAGAGTCAGTGTGTGTTGGACCCATACCCCAGTGAGAGTCAGTGTGTGTGGGACATGTACCCCAGTGAGAGTTAGTGTGTGTGGGACTGTGCCCCAGTGAGAGTCAGTGTGTGTGGGACCCGTACCCCAGTGAGAGTCGGTGTGTGTGGGACATGTACCCCAATGAAAGTCAGTGTGTGTGCGACCCGTACCCCAGTGAGAGTCATTGTGTGGGACCCGTACCCGAGTGAGAGTCAGTGTGTGTGGGACCCGTAAGCCAGTCAGAGTCAGTGTGTATCGAACCCGTACCCCAGTGAGAGTCAGTGTGTGTGGGATCCGAACCCCAGTGAGAGTCAGTTATTGTGGGACCCATACCACAGTGAGAGTCAGTGTGTGTGGGACACGTACCACAGTGAGTGTTAGTGTGTGTGGGACCCGTACCCGAGTGAGAGTCAGTGTATGTGGGACCCTTACCCCAGTGAGAATAAGTGTGTGTGGGACCAGTACCCCAGTGAGAGTCAGTTATTGTGGGACCATTACCCCAGTGAGAATAAGTGTGTGTGGGACCCGTACCCCAGTGAGAATAAATGTGTGTGGGACCCGTACCCCAGTGAGAGTCAGTTATTGTGGGACCCGTACCCCAGTGAGAGTCAGTGTGTGTGGGACCCGTACCCCAGTGGGAGTCGGTGTGTGTGGGACCCGTACCCCAGTGAGAATAAATGTGTGTGGGACCCGTACCCCAGTGAGAGACAGTTATTGTGGGACCCGTACCCCAGTGAGAGTCAGTGTGTGTGGGACCCATACCCCAGTGAGACTCAGTGTGTGTGGAACACGTACCCCAGTGAGAGTCAGTGTGTGTGGGACCCATGCCCCAGTGAGACTCAGTGCGTGTGGGACCTGTACCCCAGTGAGAGTCAGTGTGTGTGGGACCTGTACCCCAGTGAGAGTCAGTGTGTGTGGGACCCGTACCCCAGTGAGAGTCAGTGTGTGTGGGACCCATACCCCAGTGAGAGTCAGTGTGTGTGGGACCTGTACCCCAGTGAGAGTCAGTGTGTGTGGGACTCGTACCCCAGTGATAGTCAGTGTGTGTGGGACCTGTACCCCAGTGAGAGTCAGTGTGTTTGGGACCTGTACCCCAGTGAGAGTCAGTGTGTGTGGGACCCGTACCCCAGTGAGAGTCAGTGTGTGTGGGACCCATACCCCAGTGAGAGACACTGTGTGTGGGACCCGTACCCCAGTGAGAGTCAGTGTATGTGGGACCCTTACCCCAGTGAGAATAAGTGTGTGTGGGACCCGTACCCCAGTGAGAGTCAGTTATTGTGGGACCCTTACCCCAGTGAGAATAAGTGTGTGTGGGACCCGTACCCCAGTGAGAGTCAGTGTGTGTGGGACCCATACCCCAGTGAGAGTCTGTGTGTGTGGGACCGTACCCCAGTGAGAGTCAGTGAGTGTGGGACCCATACCCCAGTGAGAGTCAGTGTGTGTGGGATCCGTACCCCACTGAGGTTCAGTGTCTGTGGGACCCATACCCCAGTGAGAGTCAGTGTGTGTGGGACCCGTACCCCAGTGATAGTCAGTGTGTGTGGACCTGTACCCCAGTGAGAGTCAGTGTGTGTGGGACCTGTGCCCCAGTGAGAGTCAGTGTGTGTGGGACCCGTACCCCAGTGAGAGTCAGTGTGTGTGGGACCCGTACCCCAGTGAGAGTCAGTGTATGTAGGAACCGTACCCCAGTGAGAGTCAGTGTGTGTGGAACCCTTACCCCAGTGAGAGTCAGTGTGTGTGGGAGCCTTACCGCAGTGAGAGTCAGTGTCTGTGGAACCCGTACCCCAATGAGAGTCAGTGTGTGTGGGACCCTTATCCCAGTGAGAGTCAGTGTGTGTGGGACCCGTACCTCAGTGAGAGTCAGTGTGTGTGGAACCCGTAGCCCTGTGAGAGTCAGTGTGTGTGGGACCCGTACCCCAGTGAGAGTCAGTTATTGTGGAACCCGTACCCAAGTGAGAGTCAGTGTGTGTTGGACCCATACCCCAGTGATAGTCAGTGTGTGTGTACCTGTACCCCAGTGAGAGTCAGTGTGTGTGGGACCTGTGCCCCAGTGAGAGTCAGTGTGTGTGGGACCCGTACCCCAGTGAGAGTCAGTGTGTGTGGGACCCGTACCCCAGTGAGAGTCAGTGTATGTAGGAACCGTACCCCAGTGAGAGTCAGTGTGTGTGGAACCCTTACCCCAGTGAGAGTCAGTGTGTGTGGGATCCGAATCCCAGTGAGAGTCAGTGTGTGTGGGACCGTACCCCAGTGAGAGTCAGTGTGTGTGGGACCCGTACCCCAGTGAGAGTCAGTGTGTGTGGGACCCGTACCCCAATGAGAGTCAGTGTGTGTGGGACACGTACCACAGTGAGAGTCAGTGTGAATGCGACCCGTACCCCAGTGAGAATAAGTGTGTATGGGACCCATACCCCAGTGAGAGTCAGTGTATGTGGGACCCTTACCCCAGTGAGAATAAGTGTGTGTGGGACCCGTACCCCAGTGAGAGTCAGTGTGTGTGGGACCCATACCCCAGTGAGAGTCAGTGTGTGTGGGACCCGTACCCCAGTGAGACTCAGTGTGTGTGGAACCCGTAGCCCAGTGAGAGTCAGTGTGTGTGGGACCCTTACCCCAGTGAGAGTCAGTGTGTGTGGACCTGTACCCCAGTGAGAGTCAGTGTGTGTGGGACCTGTGCCCCAGTGAGAGTCAGTGTGTGTGGGACCCGTACCCCAGTGAGAGTCAGTGTGTGTGGGACCCGTACCCCAGTGAGAGTCAGTGTATTTGGAACCGCACCCCAGTGAGAGTCAGTGTGTGTGGAACCCTTACCCCAGTGAGAGTCAGTGTGTGTGGGAGCCTTACCGCAGTGAGAGTCAGTGTCTGTGGAACCCGTACCCCAGTGAGAGTCAGTGTGTGTGGGACCCTTATCCCAGTGAGAATCAGTGTGTGTGGGACCCGTACCTCAGTGAGAGTCAGTGTGTGTGGAACCCGTAGCCCAGTGAGAGTCAGTGTGTGTGGGACCCGTACCCCAGTGAGAATAAGTGCGTGTGGGACCCGTACCCCAGTGAGACTCAGTGTGTGTGGGAGCCTTACCGCAGTGAGAGTCAGTGTCTGTGGAACCCGTACCCAAGTGAGATTCAGTGTGTGTTGGACCCATACCCCAGTGAGAGTCAGTGTGTGTGGGACCCATACCTCAGTGAGAGTCAGTGTTTGTGGCTCCTGTACCCCAGTGGGAGTCAGTGTGTGTGGGACATGTACCCCAATGAAAGTCAGTGTATGTGGGACCCGTACCCCAGTGAGAGTCAGTGTGTGTGGAACCCGTACCCCAGTGAGAGTCAGTATGTGTGGAACGCGTACCCCAGTGAGAGTCAGTGTGTGTGGGACCCGTAAGCCAGTGAGAGTCAGTGTGTGTGGAACCCGTACCCCAGTGAGAGTCAGTTATTGTGGGACCCTTACCCCAGTGAGAATAAGTGTGTGTGGGACCCGTACCCAAGTGAGATTCAGTGTGTGTTGGACCCATACCCCAGTGAGAGTCAGCGTGTGTGGGACCCGCACCCCAGTGAGACCGTACCCCAGTGAGAGTCGGTGTGTGTGGGACATGTACCCCATGAAAGTCAGTGTGTGTGGGACCCGTACCCCAGTGAGAGTCACTGTGTGGGACCCGTAACCGAGTGAGATTCACTGTGTGTGGGACCCGTAAGCCAGTGAGAGTCAGTGCGTGTGTGGGACCCGTACCCCAGTGAGAGTCAGTTTTTGTGGAACCCGTACCCCAGTGAGAGTCAGTTGTTGTGGGACCCATACCACAGTGAGGTCAGTGTGTGTGTTACCTGTACCCCAGTGAGAGTCAATGTGTGTGGGACCCGTACCCCAGTGAGAGTCAGTGTGTGTGGGACACGTACCACAGTGAGAGTCAGTGTGAATGCGACCCGTACCCCAGTGAGAATAAGTGTGTATGGGACCCATACCCCAGTGAGAGTCAGTGTATGTGGGACCCTTACCCCAGTGAGAATAAGTGTGTGTGGGACCCGTACCCCAGTGAGAGTCAGTGTGTGTGGGACCCATACCCCAGTGAGAGTCAGTGTGTGTGGGACCCGTACCCCAGTGAGACTCAGTGTGTGTGGAACCTGTAGCCCAGTGAGAGTCAGTGTGTGTGGGACCCTTACCCCAGTGAGAGTCAGTGTGTGTGGACCTGTACCCCAGTGAGAGTCAGTGTGTGTGGGACCTGTGCCCCAGTGAGAGTCAGTGTATGTAGGAACCGTACCCCAGTGAGAGTCAGTGTGTGTGGAACCCTTACCCCAGTGAGAGTCAGTGTGTGTGGGACCCTTATCCCAGTGAGAATCAGTGTGTGTGGGACCCGTACCTCAGTGAGAGTCAGTGTGTGTGGAACCCGTAGCCCAGTGAGAGTCAGTGTGTGTGGGACCCGTACCCCAGTGAGAGTCAGTATGTGTGGAACGCGTACCCCAGTGAGAGTCAGTGTGTGTGGGACCCGTAAGCCAGTGAGAGTCAGTTATTGTGGAACCCGTACCCAAGTGAGAGTCAGTTATTGTGGGACCCTTACCCCAGTGAGAGTCAGTGTTTGTGGCTCCTGTACCCCAGTGGGAGTCAGTGTGTGTGGGACATGTACCCCAATGAAAGTCAGTGTATGTGGGACCCGTACCCCAGTGAGAGTCAGTGTGTGTGGAACCCGTACCCCAGTGAGAGTCAGTATGTGTGGAACGCGTACCCCAGTGAGAGTTAGTGTGTGTGGGACCCGTAAGCCAGTGAGAGTCAGTGTGTGTGGAACCCGTACCCCAGTGAGAGTCAGTTATTGTGGGACCCTTACCCCAGTGAGAATAAGTGTGTGTGGGACCCGTACCCCAGTGAGAGTCAGTTATTGTGGGACCCTCACCCCAGTGAGAATAAGTGTGTGTGGGACCCGTACCCAAGTGAGATTCAGTGTGTGTTGGACCCATACCCCAGTGAGAGTCAGCGTGTGTGGGACCCGCACCCCAGTGAGAATAAGTGCGTGTGGGACCCGTACCCCAGTGAGACTCAGTTTGTGTGGGACCCGTACCCCAGTGAGAGTCAGTGTGTGTTGGACCCATACCCCAGTGAGAGTCAGTGTGTGTGGGACATGTACCCCAGTGAGAGTCAGTGTGTGTGGGACTGTGCCCCAGTGAGAGTCAGTGTGTGTGGGACCAGTACCCCAGTGAGAGTCGGTGTGTGTGGGACATGTACCCCAATGAAAGTCAGTGTGTGTGCGACCCGTACCCCAGTGAGAGTCATTGTGTGGGACCCGTACCCGAGTGAGAGTCAGTGTGTGTGGGACCCGTAAGCCAGTCAGAGTCAGTGTGTATCGAACCCGTACCCCAGTGAGAGTCAGTGTGTGTGGGATCCGAACCCCAGTGAGAGTCAGTTATTGTGGGACCCATACCACAGTGAGAGTCAGTGTGTGTGGGACACGTACCACAGTGAGTGTTAGTGTGTGTGGGACCCGTACCCGAGTGAGAGTCAGTGTATGTGGGACCCTTACCCCAGTGAGAATAAGTGTGTGTGGGACCAGTACCCCAGTGAGAGTCAGTTATTGTGGGACCATTACCCCAGTGAGAATAAGTGTGTGTGGGACCCGTACCCCAGTGAGAATAAATGTGTGTGGGACCCGTACCCCAGTGAGAGTCAGTTATTGTGGGACGCGTACCCCAGTGAGAGTCAGTGTGTGTGGGACCCGTACCCCAGTGAGAGTCAGTGTGTGTGGAACCCTTACGCCAGTGCGGGTCAGTGTGTGTGGGACCCCTACCCCAGTGAGAGTCAGTGTGTGTGGGACCCATACCCCAATGAGAGTCAGTGTGTATAGGACTGTACCCCAGTGAGAGTCAGTGTGTGTGGGACCCGTACCCCAGTGAGAGTCAGTTATTGTGGGACCCTTACCCCAGTGAGAATATGTGTGTGTGGGATACGTACCCCAGTGAGAGTCAGTGTGTGTGGGACCCGTACCCCAGTGAGAGTCTGTGTGTGTGGGACCGTACCCCAGTGAGAGTCAGTGAGTGTGGGACCCATACCCCAGTGAGAGTCAGTGTGTGTGGGATCCGTACCCCACTGAGGTTCAGTGTCTGTGGGACCCATACCCCAGTGAGAGTCAGTGTGTGTAGGACCCGTACCCCAGTGATAGTCAGTGTGTGTGGACCTGTACCCCAGTGAGAGTCAGTGTGTTTGGGACCTGTGCCCCAGTAAGAGTCAGTGTGTGTGCGACCCATACCCCAGTGAGAGTCAGTGTGTGTGGGACCCATACCCCAGTGAGACTCAGTGTGTGTGGGACCTGTACCCCAGTGAGAGTCAGTGTGTGTGGGACCCGTACCCCAGTGAGAGTCAGTGTGTGTGGAACCCATACCCCAGTGAGAGTCAGTGTGTGTGGGACCTGTACCCCAGTGAGAGTCAGTGTGTGTGGGACCCATACCCCAATGAGAGTCAGTGTGTATAGGACTGTACCCCAGTGAGAGTCTGTGTGTGTGGGACCGTACCCCAGTGAGAGTCAGTGAGTGTGGGACCCATACCCCAGTGAGAGTCAGTGTGTGTGGGATCCGTACCCCACTGAGGTTCAGTGTCTGTGGGACCCATACCCCAGTGAGATTCAGTGTGTGTGGGACCCGTACCCCAGTGATAGTCAGTGTGTGTGGACCTGTACCCCAGTGAGAGTCATTGTGTGTGGGACCCGTGCCCCAGTGAGAGTCAGTGTGTGTGGGACCCGTACCCCAGTGAGAGTCAGTGTGTGTGGGACCCGTACCCCAGTGAGAGTCAGTGCATGTAGGAACCGTACCCCAGTGAGAGTCAGTGTGTGTGGAACCCTTACCCCAGTGAGAGTCAGTGTGTGTGGGAGCCTTACCGCAGTGAAGGTCAGTGTATGTGGGACCCGTACCCCAGTGAGAGTCACTGTGTGGGACCCTTACCCGAGTGAGAGTCAGTGTGTGTGGGACCTGTACCCCAGTGAGAGTCAGTGTCTGTGGAACCCGTACCCCAGTGAGAGTCAGTGTCTGTGGAACCCGTACCCCAGTGAGAGTCATGTGTGTGTGGGACCCTTACCCCAGTGAGAGTCAGTGTGTGTGGGACCCGTACCCCAGTGAGACTCAGTGTGTGTGGAACCCGTAGCCCAGTGAGAGTCTGTGTGTGTGCGACCCTTACCCCAGTGAGAGTCAGGGTGTGTGGGACCCTTACCCCAGTGAGAGTCAGTGTGTGTGGGACCCCTACCCCAGTCAGTGTCAGTGTGTGTGGGACCCCTATCCCAGTGAGAGTCAGTGTATGTTTGACCCGTGCCCCAGTAAGAATAAGTGTGTGTGGTACCCATACCCCAGTGAGACTCAGTGTGTGTGGGACATGTACCCCAGTGAGAGTTAATGTGTGTGGGACCCGTACCCCAGTGAGAGTCAGTGTGTGTGGGACCCGTACCCCAGTGAGAGTCAGTGTGTGTAGGACCCGTACCCCAGTGAGAGTCAGTGTGTGTGCGACTATACTCCACTGAGAGTCAGTGTGTACGTATCCTGTACCCCAGTGAGAGTCAGTGTGTGTGGGACCCGTACCCCAGTGAGAGTCAGTGTGTGTGGGACTGTACCCCAGTGAGAGTCAGTGTGTGTTGGTCCTGTACCCCAGTGAGAGTCAGTGTGTTTTGGACATGTACCCCATGAAAGTCAATGTGTGTGGGACCCGTACCCCAGTGAGAGGCACTGTGTGGGACCCGTACCCGAGTGAGAGTCAGTGTGTGTGGGACCCGTACCCCAGTGAGAGTCAGTGTGTGTGGAACCCGTACCCCAGTGAGAGTCAGTTATTGTGGAACCCGTACCCCAGTGAGAGTCAGTGTGTGTGGGATCCGAACCCCAGTGAGAGTCAGTTATTGTGGGACCCATACCACAGTGAGAGTCAGTGTTTGTGGGACCCGTACCCCAGTGAGAGTCAGTGTGTGTGGGACACGTACCACAGTGAGAGTCAGTGTGAATGGGACCCGTACCCCAGTGAGAATAAGTGTGTGTGGGACCCATACCCCAGTGAGAGTCAGTGTGTGTGGGACACTTACCCCAGTGAGAATAATTGCGTGTGGAACCCGTACCCGAGTGAGAGTCAGTGTATGTGGGACCCTTACCCCAGTGAGAATAAGTGTATGTGGGACCCGTACCCCAGTGAGAGTCAGTTATTGTGGGACCCTTACCCCAGTGAGAATAAGTGTGTGTGGGACCCGTACCCCAGTGAGAGTCAGTGTGTGCGGGATCCGTACCCCACTGAGGTTCAGTGTCTGTGGGACCCATACCCCAGTGAGAGTCAGTGTGTGTGGGACCCGTACCCCAGTGATAGTCAGTGTGTGTGGACCTGTACCCCAGTGAGAATCAGTGTGTGTGGGACCTGTGCCCCAGTGAGAGTCAGTGTGTGTGGGACCCGTACCCCAGTGAGAGTCAGTGTGTGTGGAACCCGTACCCCAGTGAGAGTCAGTGTGTGTGGGACCCTTACCCCAGTGAGAGTCAGTGTGTGTGGGACCCGTACCCCAGTGAGACTCAGTTTGTGTGGGACCCGTACCCCAGTGAGAGTCAGTGTGTGTTGGACCCATACCCCAGTGAGAGTCAGTGTGTGTGGGACCCTTACCCCAGTGAGAATAAGTGTGTGTGGGACCCGTACCCCAGTGAGAGTCAGTTATTGTGGGACCCTCACCCCAGTGAGAATAAGTGTGTGTGGGACCCGTACCCAAGTGAGATTCAGTGTGTGTTGGACCCATACCCCAGTGAGAGTCAGCGTGTGTGGGACCCGCACCCCAGTGAGAATAAGTGCGTGTGGGACCCGTACCCCAGTGAGACTCAGTTTGTGTGGGACCCGTACCCCAGTGAGAGTCAGTGTGTGTTGGACCCATACCCCAGTGAGAGTCAGTGTGTGTGGGACATGTACCCCAGTGAGAGTCAGTGTGTGTGGGACTGTGCCCCAGTGAGAGTCAGTGTGTGTGGGACCCGTACCCCAGTGAGAGTCGGTGTGTGTGGGACATGTACCCCAATGAAAGTCAGTGTGTGTGCGACCCGTACCCCAGTGAGAGTCATTGTGTGGGACCCGTACCCGAGTGAGAGTCAGTGTGTGTGGGACCCGTAAGCCAGTCAGAGTCAGTATGTATCGAACCCGTACCCCAGTGAGAGTCAGTGTGTGTGGGATCCGAACCCCAGTGAGAGTCAGTTATTGTGGGACCCATACCACAGTGAGAGTCAGTGTGTGTGGGACACGTACCACAGTGAGTGTTAGTGTGTGTGGGACCCGTACCCGAGTGAGAGTCAGTGTATGTGGGACCCTTACCCCAGTGAGAATAAGTGTGTGTGGGACCAGTACCCCAGTGAGAGTCAGTTATTGTGGGACCATTACCCCAGTGAGAATAAGTGTGTGTGGGACCCGTACCCCAGTGAGAATAAATGTGTGTGGGACCCGTACCCCAGTGAGAGTCAGTTATTGTGGGACGCGTACCCCAGTGAGAGTCAGTGTGTGTGGGACCCGTACCCCAGTGAGAGTCAGTGTGTGTGGAACCCTTACGCCAGTGCGGGTCAGTGTGTGTGGGACCCCTACCCCAGTGAGAGTCAGTGTGTGTGGGACCCATACCCCAATGAGAGTCAGTGTGTATAGGACTGTACCCCAGTGAGAGTCAGTGTGTGTGGGACCCGTACCCCAGTGAGAGTCAGTTATTGTGGGACCCTTACCCCAGTGAGAATATGTGTGTGTGGGATACGTACCCCAGTGAGAGTCAGTGTGTGTGGGACCCGTACCCCAGTGAGAGTCTGTGTGTGTGGGACCGTACCCCAGTGAGAGTCAGTGAGTGTGGGACCCATACCCCAGTGAGAGTCAGTGTGTGTGGGATCCGTACCCCACTGAGGTTCAGTGTCTGTGGGACCCATACCCCAGTGAGAGTCAGTGTGTGTAGGACCCGTACCCCAGTGATAGTCAGTGTGTGTGGACCTGTACCCCAGTGAGAGTCAGTGTGTTTGGGACCTGTGCCCCAGTAAGAGTCAGTGTGTGTGCGACCCATACCCCAGTGAGAGTCAGTGTGTGTGGGACCCATACCCCAGTGAGACTCAGTGTGTGTGGGACCTGTACCCCAGTGAGAGTCAGTGTGTGTGGGACCCGTACCCCAGTGAGAGTCAGTGTGGGTGGAACCCATACCCCAGTGAGAGTCAGTGTGTGTGGGACCTGTACCCCAGTGAGAGTCAGTGTGTGTGGGACCCATACCCCAATGAGAGTCAGTGTGTATAGGACTGTACCCCAGTGAGAGTCTGTGTGTGTGGGACCGTACCCCAGTGAGAGTCAGTGAGTGTGGGACCCATACCCCAGTGAGAGTCAGTGTGTGTGGGATCCGTACCCCACTGAGGTTCAGTGTCTGTGGGACTGTACCCCAGTGAGAGTCAGTGTGTGTTGGTCCTGTACCCCAGTGAGAGTCAGTGTGTTTTGGACATGTACCCCATGAAAGTCAATGTGTGTGGGACCCGTACCCCAGTGAGAGGCACTGTGTGGAACCCGTACCCGAGTGAGAGTCAGTGTGTGTGGGACCCGTACCCCAGTGAGAGTCAGTGTGTGTGGAACCCGTACCCCAGTGAGAGTCAGTTATTGTGGAACCCGTACCCCAGTGAGAGTCAGTGTGTGTGGGATCCGAACCCCAGTGAGAGTCAGTTATTGTGGGACCCATACCACAGTGAGTGTCAGTGTTTGTGGGACCCGTACCCCAGTGAGAGTCAGTGTGTGTGGGACACGTACCACAGTGAGAGTCAGTGTGAATGGGACCCGTACCCCAGTGAGAATAAGTGTGTGTGGGACCCATACCCCAGTGAGAGTCAGTGTGTGTGGGACACTTACCCCAGTGAGAATAATTGCGTGTGGAACCCGTACCCGAGTGAGAGTCAGTGTATGTGGGACCCTTACCCCAGTGAGAATAAGTGTATGTGGGACCCGTACCCCAGTGAGAGTCAGTTATTGTGGGACCCTTACCCCAGTGAGAATAAGTGTGTGTGGGACCCGTACCCCAGTGAGAGTCAGTGCGTGTGGGACCCGTACCCCAGTGAGAGTCAGTGTGTGTGGGACCTGTACCCCAGTGAGAGTCAGTGTGTGTGGGACCTGTACCCCAGTGAGAGTCAGTGTGTGTGGGACCTGTACCCCAGTGAGAGTCAGTGCGTGTGGGACCCGTACCTCAGTGAGAGTCTGTGTGTGTGGGACCGTACCCCAGTGAGAGTCAGTGAGTGTGGGACCCATACCCCAGTGAGAGTCAGTGTGTGTGGGACCCCTACCCCAGTCAGTGTCAGTGTGTGTGGGACCCCTATCCCAGTGAGAGTCAGTGTATGTTTGACCCGTGCCCCAGTAAGAATAAGTGTGTGTGGTACCCATACCCCAGTGAGACTCAGTGTGTGTGGGACATGTACCCCAGTGAGAGTTAATGTGTGTGGGACCCGTACCCCAGTGAGAGTCAGTGTGTGTGGGACCCGTACCCCAGTGAGAGTCAGTGTGTGTAGGACCCGTACCCCAGTGAGAGTCAGTGTGTGTGCGACTATACTCCACTGAGAGTCAGTGTGTACGTATCCTGTACCCCAGTGAGAGTCAGTGTGTGTGGGACCCGTACCCCAGTGAGAGTCAGTGTGTGTGGGACTGTACCCCAGTGAGAGTCAGTGTGTGTTGGTCCTGTACCCCAGTGAGAGTCAGTGTGTTTTGGACATGTACCCCATGAAAGTCAATGTGTGTGGGACCCGTACCCCAGTGAGAGGCACTGTGTGGGACCCGTACCCGAGTGAGAGTCAGTGTGTGTGGGACCCGTACCCCAATGAGAGTCAGTGTGTGTGGAACCCGTACCCCAGTGAGAGTCAGTTATTGTGGAACCCGTACCCCAGTGAGAGTCAGTGTGTGTGGGATCCGAACCCCAGTGAGAGTCAGTTATTGTGGGACCCATACCACAGTGAGAGTCAGTGTTTGTGGGACCCGTACCCCAGTGAGAGTCAGTGTGTGTGGGACACGTACCACAGTGAGAGTCAGTGTGAATGGGACCCGTACCCCAGTGAGAATAAGTGTGTGTGGGACCCATACCCCAGTGAGAGTCAGTGTGTGTGGGACCCTTACCCCAGTGAGAATAATTGCGTGTGGAACCCGTACCCGAGTGAGAGTCAGTGTGTGTGGGACACGTACCACAGTGAGAGTCAGTGTGAATGGGACCCGTACCCCAGTGAGAATAAGTGTGTGTGGGACCCATACCCCAGTGAGAGTCAGTGTATGTGGGACCCTTACCCCAGTGAGAATAAGTGTATGTGGGACCCGTACCCCAGTGAGAGTCAGTTATTGTGGGACCCTTACCCTAGTGAGAATAAGTGTGTGTGGGACCCGTACCCCAGTGAGAGTCAGTGTGTGCGGGATCCGTACCCCACTGAGGTTCAGTGTCTGTGGGACCCATACCCCAGTGAGAGTCAGTGTGTGTGGGACCCGTACCCCAGTGATAGTCAGTGTGTGTGGACCTGTACCCCAGTGAGAATCAGTGTGTGTGGGACCTGTGCCCCAGTGAGAGTCAGTGTGTGTGGGACCCGTACCCCAGTGAGAGTCAGTGTGTGTGGAACCCGTACCCCAGTGAGAGTCAGTGTGTGTGGGACCCTTACCCCAGTGAGAGTCAGTGTGTGTGGGACCCGTACCCCAGTGAGACTCAGTTTGTGTGGGACCCGTACCCCAGTGAGAGTCAGTGTGTGTTGGACCCATATCCCAGTGAGAGTCAGTGTGTGTGGGACCCTTACCCCAGTGAGAATAAGTGTGTGTGGGACCCGTACCCCAGTGAGAGTCAGTTATTGTGGGACCCTCACCCCAGTGAGAATAAGTGTGTGTGGGACCCGTACCCAAGTGAGATTCAGTGTGTGTTGGACCCATACCCCAGTGAGAGTCAGCGTGTGTGGGACCCGCACCCCAGTGAGAATAAGTGCGTGTGGGACCCGTACCCCAGTGAGACTCAGTTTGTGTGGGACCCGTACCCCAGTGAGAGTCAGTGTGTGTTGGACCCATACCCCAGTGAGAGTCAGTGTGTGTGGGACATGTACCCCAGTGAGAGTCAGTGTGTGTGGGACTGTGCCCCAGTGAGAGTCAGTGTGTGTGGGACCCGTACCCCAGTGAGAGTCGGTGTGTGTGGGACATGTACCCCAATGAAAGTCAGTGTGTGTGGGACCCGTACCCCAGTGAGAGTCAGTTATTGTGGGACCCATACCACAGTGAGAGTCAGTGTGTGTGGGACCCTTACCCCAGTGAGAGTCAGTGTGTGTGGGACCCGTACCCCAGTGAGACTCAGTTTGTGTGGGACCCGTACCCCAGTGAGAGTCAGTGTGTGTTGGACCCATACCCCAGTGAGAGTCAGTGTGTGTGGGACCCTTACCCCAGTGAGAATAAGTGTGTGTGGGACCCGTACCCCAGTGAGAGTCAGTGTGTGCGGGATCCGTACCCCACTGAGGTTCAGTGTCTGTGGGACCCATACCCCAGTGAGAGTCAGTGTGTGTGGGACCCGTACCCCAGTGATAGTCAGTGTGTGTGGACCTGTACCCCAGTGAGAATCAGTGTGTGTGGGACCTGTGCCCCAGTGAGAGTCAGTGTGTGTGGGACCCGTACCCCAGTGAGAGTCAGTGTGTGTGGAACCCGTACCCCAGTGAGAGTCAGTGTGTGTGGGACCCTTACCCCAGTGAGAGTCAGTGTGTGTGGGACCCGTACCCCAGTGAGACTCAGTTTGTGTGGGACCCGTACCCCAGTGAGAGTCAGTGTGTGTTGGACCCATATCCCAGTGAGAGTCAGTGTGTGTGGGACCCTTACCCCAGTGAGAATAAGTGTGTGTGGGACCCGTACCCCAGTGAGAGTCAGTTATTGTGGGACCCTCACCCCAGTGAGAATAAGTGTGTGTGGGACCCGTACCCAAGTGAGATTCAGTGTGTGTTGGACCCATACCCCAGTGAGAGTCAGCGTGTGTGGGACCCGCACCCCAGTGAGAATAAGTGCGTGTGGGACCCGTACCCCAGTGAGACTCAGTTTGTGTGGGACCCGTACCCCAGTGAGAGTCAGTGTGTGTTGGACCCATACCCCAGTGAGAGTCAGTGTGTGTGGGACATGTACCCCAGTGAGAGTCAGTGTGTGTGGGACTGTGCCCCAGTGAGAGTCAGTGTGTGTGGGACCCGTACCCCAGTGAGAGTCGGTGTGTGTGGGACATGTACCCCAATGAAAGTCAGTGTGTGTGGGACCCGTACCCCAGTGAGAGTCAGTTATTGTGGGACCCATACCACAGTGAGAGTCAGTGTGTGTGGAACCCGTACCCCAGTGAGAGTCAGTTATTGTGGAACCCGTACCCCAGTGAGAGTCAGTGTGTGTGGGATCCGAACCCCAGTGAGAGTCAGTTATTGTGGGACCCATACCACAGTGAGAGTCAGTGTTTGTGGGACCCGTACCCCAGTGAGAGTCAGTGTGTGTGGGACACGTACCACAGTGAGAGTCAGTGTGAATGGGACCCGTACCCCAGTGAGAATAAGTGTGTGTGGGACCCATACCCCAGTGAGAGTCAGTGTGTGTGGGACACTTACCCCAGTGAGAATAATTGCGTGTGGAACCCGTACCCGAGTGAGAGTCAGTGTATGTGGGACCCTTACCCCAGTGAGAATAAGTGTATGTGGGACCCGTACCCCAGTGAGAGTCAGTTATTGTGGGACCCTTACCCTAGTGAGAATAAGTGTGTGTGGGACCCGTACCCCAGTGAGAGTCAGTGTGTGCGGGATCCGTACCCCACTGAGGTTCAGTGTCTGTGGGACCCATACCCCAGTGAGAGTCAGTGTGTGTGGGACCCGTACCCCAGTGATAGTCAGTGTGTGTGGACCTGTACCCCAGTGAGAATCAGTGTGTGTGGGACCTGTGCCCCAGTGAGAGTCAGTGTGTGTGGGACCCGTACCCCAGTGAGAGTCAGTGTGTGTGGAACCCGTACCCCAGTGAGAGTCAGTGTGTGTGGGACCCTTACCCCAGTGAGAGTCAGTGTGTGTGGGACCCGTACCCCAGTGAGACTCAGTTTGTGTGGGACCCGTACCCCAGTGAGAGTCAGTGTGTGTTGGACCCATACCCCAGTGAGAGTCAGTGTGTGTGGGACCCTTACCCCAGTGAGAATAAGTGTGTGTGGGACCCGTACCCCAGTGAGAGTCAGTGTGTGTGGGACCCATACCCCAGTGAGACTCAGTGTGTGTGGGACCTGTACCCCAGTGAGAGTCAGTGTGTGTGGGACCCGTACCCCAGTGAGAGTCAGTGTGTGTGGAACCCATACCCCAGTGAGAGTCAGTGTGCGTGGGACCTGGACCCCAGTGAGAGTCAGTGTGTGTGGGACCCATACCCCAATGAGAGTCAGTGTGTATAGGACTGTACCCCAGTGAGAGTCTGTGTGTGTGGGACCATACCCCAGTGAGAGTCAGTGAGTGTGGGACCCATACCCCAGTGAGAGTCAGTGTGTGTGGGACCCGTACCCCAGTGAGAGTCAGTGTGTGTGGGACTGTACCCCAGTGAGAGTCAGTGTGTGTTGGTCCTGTACCCCAGTGAGAGTCAGTGTGTTTTGGACATGTACCCCATGAAAGTCAATGTGTGTGGGACCCGTACCCCAGTGAGAGGCACTGTGTGGGACCCGTACCCGAGTGAGAGTCAGTGTGTGTGGGACCCGTACCCCAGTGAGAGTCAGTGTGTGTGGAACCCGTACCCCAGTGAGAGTCAGTTATTGTGGAACCCGTACCCCAGTGAGAGTCAGTGTGTGTGGGATCCGAACCCCAGTGAGAGTCAGTTATTGTGGGACCCATACCACAGTGAGAGTCAGTGTTTGTGGGACCCGTACCCCAGTGAGAGTCAGTGTGTGTGGGACACGTACCACAGTGAGAGTCAGTGTGAATGGGACCCGTACCCCAGTGAGAATAAGTGTGTGTGGGACCCATACCCCAGTGAGAGTCAGTGTGTGTGGGACACTTACCCCAGTGAGAATAATTGCGTGTGGAACCCGTACCCGAGTGAGAGTCAGTGTATGTGGGACCCTTACCCCAGTGAGAATAAGTGTATGTGGGACCCGTACCCCAGTGAGAGTCAGTTATTGTGGGACCCTTACCCCAGTGAGAATAAGTGTGTGTGGGACCCGTACCCCAGTGAGAGTCAGTGTGTGCGGGATCCGTACCCCACTGAGGTTCAGTGTCTGTGGGACCCATACCCCAGTGAGAGTCAGTGTGTGTGGGACCCGTACCCCAGTGATAGTCAGTGTGTGTGGACCTGTACCCCAGTGAGAATCAGTGTGTGTGGGACCTGTGCCCCAGTGAGAGTCAGTGTGTGTGGGACCCGTACCCCAGTGAGAGTCAGTGTGTGTGGAACCCGTACCCCAGTGAGAGTCAGTGTGTGTGGGACCCTTACCCCAGTGAGAGTCAGTGTGTGTGGGACCCGTACCCCAGTGAGACTCAGTTTGTGTGGGACCCGTACCCCAGTGAGAGTCAGTGTGTGTTGGACCCATACCCCAGTGAGAGTCAGTGTGTGTGGGACCCTTACCCCAGTGAGAATAAGTGTGTGTGGGACCCGTACCCCAGTGAGAGTCAGTTATTGTGGGACCCTCACCCCAGTGAGAATAAGTGTGTGTGGGACCCGTACCCAAGTGAGATTCAGTGTGTGTTGGACCCATACCCCAGTGAGAGTCAGCGTGTGTGGGACCCGCACCCCAGTGAGAATAAGTGCGTGTGGGACCCGTACCCCAGTGAGACTCAGTTTGTGTGGGACCCGTACCCCAGTGAGAGTCAGTGTGTGTTGGACCCATACCCCAGTGAGAGTCAGTGTGTGTGGGACATGTACCCCAGTGAGAGTCAGTGTGTGTGGGACTGTGCCCCAGTGAGAGTCAGTGTGTGTGGGACCCGTACCCCAGTGAGAGTCAGTGTGTGTGGGACCCATACCCCAGTGAGACTCAGTGTGTGTGGGACCTGTACCCCAGTGAGAGTCAGTGTGTGTGGGACCCGTACCCCAGTGAGAGTCAGTGTGTGTGGAACCCATACCCCAGTGAGAGTCAGTGTGTGTGGGACCTGTACCCCAGTGAGAGTCAGTGTGTGTGGGACCCATACCCCAATGAGAGTCAGTGTGTATAGGACTGTACCCCAGTGAGAGTCTGTGTGTGTGGGACCGTACCCCAGTGAGAGTCAGTGAGTGTGGGACCCATACCCCAGTGAGAGTCAGTGTGTGTGGGATCCGTACCCCACTGAGGTTCAGTGTCTGTGGGACCCATAACCCAGTGAGATTCAGTGTGTGTGGGACCCGTACCCCAGTGATAGTCAGTGTGTGTGGACCTGTACCCCAGTGAGAGTCATTGTGTGTGGGACCCGTGCCCCAGTGAGAGTCAGTGTGTGTGGGACCCGTACCCCAGTGAGAGTCAGTGTGTGTGGGACCCGTACCCCAGTGAGAGTCAGTGCATGTAGGAACCGTACCCCAGTGAGAGTCAGTGTGTGTGGAACCCTTACCCCAGTGAGAGTCAGTGTGTGTGGGAGCCTTACCGCAGTGAAGGTCAGTGTATGTGGGACCCGTACCCCAGTGAGAGTCACTGTGTGGGACCCTTACCCGAGTGAGAGTCAGTGTGTGTGGGACCTGTACCCCAGTGAGAGTCAGTGTCTGTGGAACCCGTACCCCAGTGAGAGTCAGTGTCTGTGGAACCCGTACCCCAGTGAGAGTCATGTGTGTGTGGGACCCTTACCCCAGTGAGAGTCAGTGTGTGTGGGACCCGTACCCCAGTGAGACTCAGTGTGTGTGGAACCCGTAGCCCAGTGAGAGTCTGTGTGTGTGCGACCCTTACCCCAGTGAGAGTCAGGGTGTGTGGGACCCTTACCCCAGTGAGAGTCAGTGTGTGTGGGACCCCTACCCCAGTCAGTGTCAGTGTGTGTGGGACCCCTATCCCAGTGAGAGTCAGTGTATGTTTGACCCGTGCCCCAGTAAGAATAAGTGTGTGTGGTACCCATACCCCAGTGAGACTCAGTGTGTGTGGGACATGTACCCCAGTGAGAGTTAATGTGTGTGGGACCCGTACCCCAGTGAGAGTCAGTGTGTGTGGGACCCGTACCCCAGTGAGAGTCAGTGTGTGTAGGACCCGTACCCCAGTGAGAGTCAGTGTGTGTGCGACTATACTCCACTGAGAGTCAGTGTGTACGTATCCTGTACCCCAGTGAGAGTCAGTGTGTGTGGGACCCGTACCCCAGTGAGAGTCAGTGTGTGTGGGACTGTACCCCAGTGAGAGTCAGTGTGTGTTGGTCCTGTACCCCAGTGAGAGTCAGTGTGTTTTGGACATGTACCCCATGAAAGTCAATGTGTGTGGGACCCGTACCCCAGTGAGAGGCACTGTGTGGGACCCGTACCCGAGTGAGAGTCAGTGTGTGTGGGACCCGTACCCCAGTGAGAGTCAGTGTGTGTGGAACCCGTACCCCAGTGAGAGTCAGTTATTGTGGAACCCGTACCCCAGTGAGAGTCAGTGTGTGTGGGATCCGAACCCCAGTGAGAGTCAGTTATTGTGGGTCCCATACCACAGTGAGAGTCAGTGTTTGTGGGACCCGTACCCCAGTGAGAGTCAGTGTGTGTGGGACACGTACCACAGTGAGAGTCAGTGTGAATGGGACCCGTACCCCAGTGAGAATAAGTGTGTGTGGGACCCATACCCCAGTGAGAGTCAGTGTGTGTGGGACACTTACCCCAGTGAGAATAATTGCGTGTGGAACCCGTACCCGAGTGAGAGTCAGTGTATGTGGGACCCTTACCCCAGTGAGAATAAGTGTATGTGGGACCCGTACCCCAGTGAGAGTCAGTTATTGTGGGACCCTTACCCCAGTGAGAATAAGTGTGTGTGGGACCCGTACCCCAGTGAGAGTCAGTGTGTGCGGGATCCGTACCCCACTGAGGTTCAGTGTCTGTGGGACCCATACCCCAGTGAGAGTCAGTGTGTGTGGGACCCGTACCCCAGTGATAGTCAGTGTGTGTGGACCTGTACCCCAGTGAGAATCAGTGTGTGTGGGACCTGTGCCCCAGTGAGAGTCAGTGTGTGTGGGACCCGTACCCCAGTGAGAGTCAGTGTGTGTGGAACCCGTACCCCAGTGAGAGTCAGTGTGTGTGGGACCCTTACCCCAGTGAGAGTCAGTGTGTGTGGGACCCGTACCCCAGTGAGACTCAGTTTGTGTGGGACCCGTACCCCAGTGAGAGTCAGTGTGTGTTGGACCCATACCCCAGTGAGAGTCAGTGTGTGTGGGACCCTTACCCCAGTGAGAATAAGTGTGTGTGGGACCCGTACCCCAGTGAGAGTCAGTTATTGTGGGACCCTCACCCCAGTGAGAATAAGTGTGTGTGGGACCCGTACCCAAGTGAGATTCAGTGTGTGTTGGACCCATACCCCAGTGAGAGTCAGCGTGTGTGGGACCCGCACCCCAGTGAGAATAAGTGCGTGTGGGACCCGTACCCCAGTGAGACTCAGTTTGTGTGGGACCCGTACCCCAGTGAGAGTCAGTGTGTGTTGGACCCATACCCCAGTGAGAGTCAGTGTGTGTGGGACATGTACCCCAGTGAGAGTCAGTGTGTGTGGGACTGTGCCCCAGTGAGAGTCAGTGTGTGTGGGACCCGTACCCCAGTGAGAGTCGGTGTGTGTGGGACATGTACCCCAATGAAAGTCAGTGTGTGTGCGACCCGTACCCCAGTGAGAGTCATTGTGTGGGACCCGTAGCCGAGTGAGAGTCAGTGTGTGTGGGACCCGTAAGCCAGTCAGAGTCAGTATGTATCGAACCCGTACCCCAGTGAGAGTCAGTGTGTGTGGGATCCGAACCCCAGTGAGAGTCAGTTATTGTGGGACCCATACCACAGTGAGAGTCAGTGTGTGTGGGACACGTACCACAGTGAGTGTTAGTGTGTGTGGGACCCGTACCCGAGTGAGAGTCAGTGTATGTGGGACCCTTACCCCAGTGAGAATAAGTGTGTGTGGGACCAGTACCCCAGTGAGAGTCAGTTATTGTGGGACCATTACCCCAGTGAGAATAAGTGTGTGTGGGACCCGTACCCCAGTGAGAATAAATGTGTGTGGGACCCGTACCCCAGTGAGAGTCAGTTATTGTGGGACGCGTACCCCAGTGAGAGTCAGTGTGTGTGGGACCCGTACCCCAGTGAGAGTCAGTGTGTGTGGAACCCTTACGCCAGTGCGGGTCAGTGTGTGTGGGACCCCTACCCCAGTGAGAGTCAGTGTGTGTGGGACCCATACCCCAATGAGAGTCAGTGTGTATAGGACTGTACCCCAGTGAGAGTCAGTGTGTGTGGGACCCGTACCCCAGTGAGAGTCAGTTATTGTGGGACCCTTACCCCAGTGAGAATATGTGTGTGTGGGATACGTACCCCAGTGAGAGTCAGTGTGTGTGGGACCCGTACCCCAGTGAGAGTCTGTGTGTGTGGGACCGTACCCCAGTGAGAGTCAGTGAGTGTGGGACCCATACCCCAGTGAGAGTCAGTGTGTGTGGGATCCGTACCCCACTGAGGTTCAGTGTCTGTGGGACCCATACCCCAGTGAGAGTCAGTGTGTGTAGGACCCGTACCCCAGTGATAGTCAGTGTGTGTGGACCTGTACCCCAGTGAGAGTCAGTGTGTTTGGGACCTGTGCCCCAGTAAGAGTCAGTGTGTGTGCGACCCATACCCCAGTGAGAGTCAGTGTGTGTGGGACCCATACCCCAGTGAGACTCAGTGTGTGTGGGACCTGTACCCCAGTGAGAGTCAGTGTGTGTGGGACCCGTACCCCAGTGAGAGTCAGTGTGTGTGGAACCCATACCCCAGTGAGAGTCAGTGTGTGTGGGACCTGTACCCCAGTGAGAGTCAGTGTGTGTGGGACCCATACCCCAATGAGAGTCAGTGTGTATAGGACTGTACCCCAGTGAGAGTCTGTGTGTGTGGGACCGTACCCCAGTGAGAGTCAGTGAGTGTGGGACCCATACCCCAGTGAGAGTCAGTGTGTGTGGGATCCGTACCCCACTGAGGTTCAGTGTCTGTGGGACTGTACCCCAGTGAGAGTCAGTGTGTGTTGGTCCTGTACCCCAGTGAGAGTCAGTGTGTTTTGGACATGTACCCCATGAAAGTCAATGTGTGTGGGACCCGTACCCCAGTGAGAGGCACTGTGTGGAACCCGTACCCGAGTGAGAGTCAGTGTGTGTGGGACCCGTACCCCAGTGAGAGTCAGTGTGTGTGGAACCCGTACCCCAGTGAGAGTCAGTTATTGTGGAACCCGTACCCCAGTGAGAGTCAGTGTGTGTGGGATCCGAACCCCAGTGAGAGTCAGTTATTGTGGGACCCATACCACAGTGAGTGTCAGTGTTTGTGGGACCCGTACCCCAGTGAGAGTCAGTGTGTGTGGGACACGTACCACAGTGAGAGTCAGTGTGAATGGGACCCGTACCCCAGTGAGAATAAGTGTGTGTGGGACCCATACCCCAGTGAGAGTCAGTGTGTGTGGGACACTTACCCCAGTGAGAATAATTGCGTGTGGAACCCGTACCCGAGTGAGAGTCAGTGTATGTGGGACCCTTACCCCAGTGAGAATAAGTGTATGTGGGACCCGTACCCCAGTGAGAGTCAGTTATTGTGGGACCCTTACCCCAGTGAGAATAAGTGTGTGTGGGACCCGTACCCCAGTGAGAGTCAGTGCGTGTGGGACCCGTACCCCAGTGAGAGTCAGTGTGTGTGGGACCTGTACCCCAGTGAGAGTCAGTGTGTGTGGGACCTGTACCCCAGTGAGAGTCAGTGTGTGTGGGACCTGTACCCCAGTGAGAGTCAGTGCGTGTGGGACCCGTACCTCAGTGAGAGTCTGTGTGTGTGGGACCGTACCCCAGTGAGAGTCAGTGAGTGTGGGACCCATACCCCAGTGAGAGTCAGTGTGTGTGGGACCCCTACCCCAGTCAGTGTCAGTGTGTGTGGGACCCCTATCCCAGTGAGAGTCAGTGTATGTTTGACCCGTGCCCCAGTAAGAATAAGTGTGTGTGGTACCCATACCCCAGTGAGACTCAGTGTGTGTGGGACATGTACCCCAGTGAGAGTTAATGTGTGTGGGACCCGTACCCCAGTGAGAGTCAGTGTGTGTGGGACCCGTACCCCAGTGAGAGTCAGTGTGTGTAGGACCCGTACCCCAGTGAGAGTCAGTGTGTGTGCGACTATACTCCACTGAGAGTCAGTGTGTACGTATCCTGTACCCCAGTGAGAGTCAGTGTGTGTGGGACCCGTACCCCAGTGAGAGTCAGTGTGTGTGGGACTGTACCCCAGTGAGAGTCAGTGTGTGTTGGTCCTGTACCCCAGTGAGAGTCAGTGTGTTTTGGACATGTACCCCATGAAAGTCAATGTGTGTGGGACCCGTACCCCAGTGAGAGGCACTGTGTGGGACCCGTACCCGAGTGAGAGTCAGTGTGTGTGGGACCCGTACCCCAATGAGAGTCAGTGTGTGTGGAACCCGTACCCCAGTGAGAGTCAGTTATTGTGGAACCCGTACCCCAGTGAGAGTCAGTGTGTGTGGGATCCGAACCCCAGTGAGAGTCAGTTATTGTGGGACCCATACCACAGTGAGAGTCAGTGTTTGTGGGACCCGTACCCCAGTGAGAGTCAGTGTGTGTGGGACACGTACCACAGTGAGAGTCAGTGTGAATGGGACCCGTACCCCAGTGAGAATAAGTGTGTGTGGGACCCATACCCCAGTGAGAGTCAGTGTGTGTGGGACCCTTACCCCAGTGAGAATAATTGCGTGTGGAACCCGTACCCGAGTGAGAGTCAGTGTGTGTGGGACACGTACCACAGTGAGAGTCAGTGTGAATGGGACCCGTACCCCAGTGAGAATAAGTGTGTGTGGGACCCATACCCCAGTGAGAGTCAGTGTATGTGGGACCCTTACCCCAGTGAGAATAAGTGTATGTGGGACCCGTACCCCAGTGAGAGTCAGTTATTGTGGGACCCTTACCCTAGTGAGAATAAGTGTGTGTGGGACCCGTACCCCAGTGAGAGTCAGTGTGTGCGGGATCCGTACCCCACTGAGGTTCAGTGTCTGTGGGACCCATACCCCAGTGAGAGTCAGTGTGTGTGGGACCCGTACCCCAGTGATAGTCAGTGTGTGTGGACCTGTACCCCAGTGAGAATCAGTGTGTGTGGGACCTGTGCCCCAGTGAGAGTCAGTGTGTGTGGGACCCGTACCCCAGTGAGAGTCAGTGTGTGTGGAACCCGTACCCCAGTGAGAGTCAGTGTGTGTGGGACCCTTACCCCAGTGAGAGTCAGTGTGTGTGGGACCCGTACCCCAGTGAGACTCAGTTTGTGTGGGACCCGTACCCCAGTGAGAGTCAGTGTGTGTTGGACCCATATCCCAGTGAGAGTCAGTGTGTGTGGGACCCTTACCCCAGTGAGAATAAGTGTGTGTGGGACCCGTACCCCAGTGAGAGTCAGTTATTGTGGGACCCTCACCCCAGTGAGAATAAGTGTGTGTGGGACCCGTACCCAAGTGAGATTCAGTGTGTGTTGGACCCATACCCCAGTGAGAGTCAGCGTGTGTGGGACCCGCACCCCAGTGAGAATAAGTGCGTGTGGGACCCGTACCCCAGTGAGACTCAGTTTGTGTGGGACCCGTACCCCAGTGAGAGTCAGTGTGTGTTGGACCCATACCCCAGTGAGAGTCAGTGTGTGTGGGACATGTACCCCAGTGAGAGTCAGTGTGTGTGGGACTGTGCCCCAGTGAGAGTCAGTGTGTGTGGGACCCGTACCCCAGTGAGAGTCGGTGTGTGTGGGACATGTACCCCAATGAAAGTCAGTGTGTGTGGGACCCGTACCCCAGTGAGAGTCAGTTATTGTGGGACCCATACCACAGTGAGAGTCAGTGTGTGTGGAACCCGTACCCCAGTGAGAGTCAGTTATTGTGGAACCCGTACCCCAGTGAGAGTCAGTGTGTGTGGGATCCGAACCCCAGTGAGAGTCAGTTATTGTGGGACCCATACCACAGTGAGAGTCAGTGTTTGTGGGACCCGTACCCCAGTGAGAGTCAGTGTGTGTGGGACACGTACCACAGTGAGAGTCAGTGTGAATGGGACCCGTACCCCAGTGAGAATAAGTGTGTGTGGGACCCATACCCCAGTGAGAGTCAGTGTGTGTGGGACACTTACCCCAGTGAGAATAATTGCGTGTGGAACCCGTACCCGAGTGAGAGTCAGTGTATGTGGGACCCTTACCCCAGTGAGAATAAGTGTATGTGGGACCCGTACCCCAGTGAGAGTCAGTTATTGTGGGACCCTTACCCTAGTGAGAATAAGTGTGTGTGGGACCCGTACCCCAGTGAGAGTCAGTGTGTGCGGGATCCGTACCCCACTGAGGTTCAGTGTCTGTGGGACCCATACCCCAGTGAGAGTCAGTGTGTGTGGGACCCGTACCCCAGTGATAGTCAGTGTGTGTGGACCTGTACCCCAGTGAGAATCAGTGTGTGTGGGACCTGTGCCCCAGTGAGAGTCAGTGTGTGTGGGACCCGTACCCCAGTGAGAGTCAGTGTGTGTGGAACCCGTACCCCAGTGAGAGTCAGTGTGTGTGGGACCCTTACCCCAGTGAGAGTCAGTGTGTGTGGGACCCGTACCCCAGTGAGACTCAGTTTGTGTGGGACCCGTACCCCAGTGAGAGTCAGTGTGTGTTGGACCCATACCCCAGTGAGAGTCAGTGTGTGTGGGACCCTTACCCCAGTGAGAATAAGTGTGTGTGGGACCCGTACCCCAGTGAGAGTCAGTTATTGTGGGACCCTCACCCCAGTGAGAATAAGTGTGTGTGGGACCCGTACCCAAGTGAGATTCAGTGTGTGTTGGACCCATACCCCAGTGAGAGTCAGCGTGTGTGGGACCCGCACCCCAGTGAGAATAAGTGCGTGTGGGACCCGTACCCCAGTGAGACTCAGTTTGTGTGGGACCCGTACCCCAGTGAGAGTCAGTGTGTGTTGGACCCATACCCCAGTGAGAGTCAGTGTGTGTGGGACATGTACCCCAGTGAGAGTCAGTGTGTGTGGGACTGTGCCCCAGTGAGAGTCAGTGTGTGTGGGACCCGTACCCCAGTGAGAGTCGGTGTGTGTGGGACATGTACCCCAATGAAAGTCAGTGTGTGTGCGACCCGTACCCCAGTGAGAGTCATTGTGTGGGACCCGTACCCGAGTGAGAGTCAGTGTGTGTGGGACCCGTAAGCCAGTCAGAGTCAGTGTGTATCGAACCCGTACCCCAGTGAGAGTCAGTGTGTGTGGGATCCGAACCCCAGTGAGAGTCAGTTATTGTGGGACCCATACCACAGTGAGAGTCAGTGTGTGTGGGACACGTACCACAGTGAGTGTTAGTGTGTGTGGGACCCGTACCCCAGTGAGAATAAGTGTGTGTGGGACCCGTACCCCAGTGAGAATAAATGTGTGTGGGACCCGTACCCCAGTGAGAGTCAGTTATTGTGGGACGCGTACCCCAGTGAGAGTCAGTGTGTGTGGGACCCGTACCCCAGTGAGAGTCAGTGTGTGTGGAACCCTTACGCCAGTGCGGGTCAGTGTGTGTGGGACCCCTACCCCAGTGAGAGTCAGTGTGTGTGGGACCCATACCCCAATGAGAGTCAGTGTGTATAGGACTGTACCCCAGTGAGAGTCAGTGTGTGTGGGACCCGTACCCCAGTGAGAGTCAGTTATTGTGGGACCCTTACCCCAGTGAGAATATGTGTGTGTGGGATACGTACCCCAGTGAGAGTCAGTGTGTGTGGGACCCGTACCCCAGTGAGAGTCTGTGTGTGTGGGACCGTACCCCAGTGAGAGTCAGTGAGTGTGGGACCCATACCCCAGTGAGAGTCAGTGTGTGTGGGATCCGTACCCCACTGAGGTTCAGTGTCTGTGGGACCCATACCCCAGTGAGAGTCAGTGTGTGTAGGACCCGTACCCCAGTGATAGTCAGTGTGTGTGGACCTGTACCCCAGTGAGAGTCAGTGTGTTTGGGACCTGTGCCACAGTAAGAGTCAGTGTGTGTGCGACCCATACCCCAGTGAGAGTCAGTGTGTGTGGGACCCATACCCCAGTGAGACTCAGTGTGTGTGGGACCTGTACCCCAGTGAGAGTCAGTGTGTGTGGGACCCGTACCCCAGTGAGAGTCAGTGTGTGTGGAACCCATACCCCAGTGAGAGTCAGTGTGCGTGGGACCTGGACCCCAGTGAGAGTCAGTGTGTGTGGGACCCATACCCCAATGAGAGTCAGTGTGTATAGGACTGTACCCCAGTGAGAGTCTGTGTGTGTGGGACCATACCCCAGTGAGAGTCAGTGAGTGTGGGACCCATACCCCAGTGAGAGTCAGTGTGTGTGGGATCCGTACCCCACTGAGGTTCAGTGTCTGTGGGAATGTACCCCAGTGAGAGTCAGTGTGTGTTGGTCCTGTACCCCAGTGAGAGTCAGTGTGTTTTGGACATGTACCCCATGAAAGTCAATGTGTGTGGGACCCGTACCCCAGTGAGAGGCACTGTGTGGGACCCGTACCCGAGTGAGAGTCAGTGTGTGTGGGACCCGTACCCCAGTGAGAGTCAGTGTGTGTGGAACCCGTACCCCAGTGAGAGTCAGTTATTGTGGAACCCGTACCCCAGTGAGAGTCAGTGTGTGTGGGATCCGAACCCCAGTGAGAGTCAGTTATTGTGGGACCCATACCACAGTGAGTGTCAGTGTTTGTGGGACCCGTACCCCAGTGAGAGTCAGTGTGTGTGGGACACGTACCACAGTGAGAGTCAGTGTGAATGGGACCCGTACCCCAGTGAGAATAAGTGTGTGTGGGACCCATACCCCAGTGAGAGTCAGTGTGTGTGGGACACTTACCCCAGTGAGAATAATTGCGTGTGGAACCCGTACCCGAGTGAGAGTCAGTGTATGTGGGACCCTTACCCCAGTGAGAATAAGTGTATGTGGGACCCGTACCCCAGTGAGAGTCAGTTATTGTGGGACCCTTACCCCAGTGAGAATAAGTGTGTGTGGGACCCGTACCCCAGTGAGAGTCAGTGCGTGTGGGACCCGTACCCCAGTGAGAGTCAGTGTGTGTGGGACCTGTACCCCAGTGAGAGTCAGTGTGTGTGGGACCTGTACCCCAGTGAGAGTCAGTGTGTGTGGGACCTGTACCCCAGTGAGAGTCAGTGCGTGTGGGACCCGTACCCCAGTGAGAGTCTGTGTGTGTGGGACCGTACCCCAGTGAGAGTCAGTGAGTGTGGGACCCATACCCCAGTGAGAGTCAGTGTGTGCGGGATCCGTACCCCACTGAGGTTCAGTGTCTGTGGGACCCATACCCCAGTGAGAGTCAGTGTGTGTGGGACCCGTACCCCAGTGATAGTCAGTGTGTGTGGACCTGTACCCCAGTGAGAATCAGTGTGTGTGGGACCTGTGCCCCAGTGAGAGTCAGTGTGTGTGGGACCCGTACCCCAGTGAGAGTCAGTGTGTGTGGAACCCGTACCCCAGTGAGAGTCAGTGTGTGTGGGACCCTTACCCCAGTGAGAGTCAGTGTGTGTGGGAGCCTTACCGCAGTGAGAGTCAGTGTATGTAGGAACCGTACCCCAGTGAGAATAAGTGCGTGTGGGACCCGTACCCCAGTGAGAGTCAGTGTGTGTGGGACCCATACCCCAGTGAGAGTCAGTGTGTGTGGGACCCATACCTCAGTGAGAGTCAGTGTTTGTGGCTCCTGTACCCCAGTGGGAGTCAGTGTGTGTGGGACATGTACCCCAATGAAATTCAGTGTATGTGGGACCTGTACCCCAGTGAGAGTCAGTGTGTGTGGGACCCGTAAGCCAGTGAGAGTCAGTGTGTGTGGAACCCGTACCCCAGTGCGGGTCTGTATGTGTGGGACCGTACCCCAGTGAGAGTCTGTGTGTGTGGGACCGTACCCCAGTGAGAGTCAGTGAGTGTGGGACCCATACCCCAGTGAGAGTCAGTGTGTGTCGGACCCGTACCCCAGTGATAGTCAGTGTGTGTGGACCTGTACCCCAGTGAGAGTCAGTGTGTGTGGGAGCCTTACCGCAGTGAGAGTCAGTGTATGTAGGAACCGTACCCCAGTGAGAGTCAGTGTGTGTGGAACCCTTACCCCAGTGAGAGTCAGTGTGTGTGGGAGCCTTACCGCAGTGAGAGTCAGTGTCTGTGGAACCCGTACCCCAGTGAGAGACAGTGTGTGTGGGACCCTTATCCCAGTGAGAGTCAGTGTGTGTGGGACCCGTACCTCAGTGAGAGTCAGTGTGTGTGCAACCCGTAGCCCAGTGAGAGTCAGTGTGTGTGGGACCCGTACCCCAGTGAGAATAAGTGCGTGTGGGACCCGTACCCCAGTGAGACTCAGTTTGTGTGGGACCCGTACCCCAGTGAGAGTCAGTGTGAATGGGACCCGTACCCCAGTGAGAATAAGTGTGTGTGGGACCCATACCCCAGTGAGAGTCAGTGTGTGTGGGACACTTACCCCAGTGAGAATAATTGCGTGTGGAACCCGTACCCGAGTGAGAGTCAGTGTATGTGGGACCCTAACCCCAGTGAGAATAAGTGTATGTGGGACCCGTACCCCAGTGAGAGTCAGTTATTGTGGGACCCTTACCCCAGTGAGAATAAGTGTGTGTGGGACCCGTACCCCAGTGAGAGTCAGTGCGTGTGGGACCCGTACCCCAGTGAGAGTCTGTGTGTGTGGGACCGTACCCCAGTGAGAGTCAGTGAGTGTGGGACCCATACCCCAGTGAGAGTCAGTGTGTGCGGGATCCGTACCCCACTGAGGTTCAGTGTCTGTGGGACCCATACCCCAGTGAGAGTCAGTGTGTGTGGGACCCGTACCCCAGTGAGAGTCAGTGTGTGTGGACCTGTACCCCAGTGAGAATCAGTGTGTGTGGGACCTGTGCCCCAGTGAGAGTCAGTGTGTGTGGGACCCGTACCCCAGTGTGAGTCAGTGTGTGTGGAACCCGTACCCCAGTGAGAGTCAGTGTGTGTGGGACCCTTACCCCAGTGAGAGTCAGTGTGTGTGGGAGCCTTACCGCAGTGAGAGTCAGTGTATGTAGGAACCGTACCCCAGTGAGAATAAGTGCGTGTGGGACCCGTACCCCAGTGAGAGTCAGTGTGTGTGGGACCCATACCCCAGTGAGAGTCAGTGTGTGTGGGACCCATACCTCAGTGAGAGTCAGTGTTTGTGGCTCCTGTACCCCAGTGGGAGTCAGTGTGTGTGGGACATGTACCCCAATGAAATTCAGTGTATGTGGGACCTGTACCCCAGTGAGAGTCAGTGTGTGTGGGACCCGTAAGCCAGTGAGAGTCAGTGTGTGTGGAACCCGTACCCCAGTGAGAGTCAGTTATTGTGGAACCCGTACCCCAGTGAGAGTCAGTGAGTGTGGGACCCATACCCCAGTGAGAGTCAGTGTGTGTCGGACCCGTACCCCAGTGATAGTCAGTGTGTGTGGACCTGTACCCCAGTGAGAGTCAGTGTGTGTGGGAGCCTTACCGCAGTGAGAGTCAGTGTATGTAGGAACCGTACCCCAGTGAGAGTCAGTGTGTGTGGAACCCTTACCCCAGTGAGAGTCAGTGTGTGTGGGAGCCTTACCGCAGTGAGAGTCAGTGTCTGTGGGACCCGTACCCCAGTGAGAGTCAGTTATTGTGGGACCCGTACCCCAGTGAGAATAAGTGTGTGCGGGACCCGTACCCCAGTGAGAATAAGTGTGTGTGGGACCCGTACCCCAGTGAGAGTCAGTTATTCTGGGACCCGTACCCCAGTGAGAGTCAGTGTGTGTGGGACCCATACCTCAGTGAGACTCAGTGTGTGTGGAACCCATACCCCAGTGAGAATAAGTGCGTGTGGGACCCGTACCCCAGTGAGACTCAGTTTGTGTGGGACCCGTACCCCAGTGAGAGTCAGTGTGTGTTGGACCTATACCCCAGTGAGAGTCAGTGTGTGTTGGACCCATACCCCAGTGAGAGTCAGTGTGTGTGGGACCCATACCTCAGTGAGAGTCAGTGTTTGTGGCTCCTGTACCCCAGTGGGAGTCAGTGTGTGTGGGACATGTACTCCAATGAAAGTCAGTGTATGTGGGACCCGTACCCCAGTGAGAGTCAGTGTGTGTGGGACCCGTAAGCCAGTGAGAGTCAGTGTGTGTGGAACCCGTACCCCAGTGAGAGTCAGTTATTGTGGAACCCGTACCCCAGTGAGAGTCAGTGTATGTGGGACCCTTACCCCAGTGAGAATAAGTGTGTGCGGGACCCGTACCCCAGTGAGAATAAGTGTGTGTGGGACCCGTACCCCAGTGAGAGTCAGTTATTGTGGGACCCGTACCCCAGTGAGAATAAGTGTGTGCGGGACCCGTACCCCAGTGAGAATAAGTGTGTGTGGGACCCGTACCCCAGTGAGAGTCAGTTATTCTGGGACCCGTACCCCAGTGAGAGTCAGTGTGTGTGGGACCCATACCTCAGTGAGACTCAGTGTGTGTGGAACCCATACCCCAGTGAGTGTCAGTGTGTGTGGGACCCATACCCCAGTGAGAGTCAGTGTGTGTGGAACCCGTACCCCAGTGAGAGTCAGTGTGTGTGGGACCCCTACACCAGTCAGTGTCAGTGTATGTTTGACCCGTACCACAGTAAGAATAAGTGTGTGTGGTACACATACCCCAGTGAGACTCAGTGTGTGTGGGACATGTACCCCAGTGAGAGTCAGTGTGTGTGGGACCCGTACCCCAGTGAGAGTCAGTGTGTGTGGGATCCGTACCCCAGTGAGAGTCAGTGTGTGTGGGACATGTACCCCAGTGAGAGTCAGTGTGTGTGGGACTGTACCCCAGTGAGAGTCAGTGTGTGTGGGTCCCGTACCCCAGTGAGAGTCGGTGTGTGTGGGACATGTACCCCATGAAAGTCAGTGTGTGTGGGACCCGTACCCCAGTGAGAGTCACTGTGTGGGACCCGTACCCAAGTGAGAGTCAGTTATTGTGGAACCCGTACCCCAGTGAGAGTCAGTGTGTGTGGGATCCGAACCCCAGTGAGAGTCAGTGTGTGTGGGACCCATACCCAAGTGAGAGTCAGTGTGTGTGGGATCCGAACCCCAGTGAGAGTCAGTGTGTGTGGGACCCATACCCAAGTGAGAGTCAGTTATTGTGGGACCCATACCACAGTGAGGTCAGTGTGTGTGGGACCTGTACCCCAGTGAGAGTCAATGTGTGTGGGACCCGTACCCCAGTCAGAGTCAGTGTGTGTGGGACACGTACCACAGTGAGAGTCAGTGTGAATGCGACCCGTACCCCAGTGAGAATAAGTGTGTATGGGACCCATACCCCAGTGAGAGTCAGTGTATGTGGGACCCTTAACCCAGTGAGAATAAGTGTGTGTGGGACCCGTACCCCAGTGAGAGTCAGTGTGTGTGGGACCCATACCCCAGTGAGACTCAGTGTGTGTGGAACCCGTACCCCAGTGAGAGTCAGTGTGTGTGGGACCTGGACCCCAGTGAGAGTCAGTGTGTGTGGGACCCTTACCCCAGTGAGAGTCAGTGTGTGTGGGACCCGTACCCCAGTGAGACTCAGTGTGTGTGGGACCCATACCCCAGTGAGAGTCAGTGTGTGTGTGGACCTGTACCCCAGTGAGAGTCAGTGTGTGTGGGACCCATACCTCAGTGAGAGTCAGTGTTTGTGGCTCCTGTACCCCAGTGGGAGTCAGTGTGTGTGGGACATGTACCCCAATGAAAGTCAGTGTATGTGGGACCCGTACCCCAGTAAGAGTCAGTGTGTGTGGAACCCGTACCCCAGTGAGAGTCAGTGTGTGTGGAACCCGTACCCCAGTGAGAGTCAGTGTGTGTGGGACCCGTAAGCCAGTGAGAGTCAGTGTGTGTGGAACCCGTACCCCAGTGAGAGTCAGTGTATGTGGGACCCTTTCCCCAGTGAGAATAAGTCTGTGTGGGACCCGTACCCCAGTGAGAGTCAGTTATTGTGGGACCCTTACCCCAGTGAGAATAAGTGTGTGTGGGACCCGTACCCCAGTGAGAATAAGTGTGTGTGGGACCCGTACCCCAGTGAGAGTCAGTTATTGTGGGACCCGTACCCCAGTGAGAGTTAGTGTGTGTGGGACCCACACCCCAGTAAGACTCAGTGTGTGTGGAACCCATACCCCAGTGAGTGTCAGTGTGTGTGGGACCCATACCCCAGTGAGACTCAGTGTGTGTGGAACCCGTACCCCAGTGAGAGTCAGTGTGTGTGGGACCCGTAGCCCAGTGAGAGTCAGTGTGTGTGGGACATGTACCCCATGAAAGTCAGTGTGTGTGCGACCCGTACCCCAGTGAGAGTCAGTGTGTGTGGGACCCGTACCCCAGTGAGAGTCGGTGTGTGCGGGACATGTACCCCATGAAAGTCAGTGTGTGTGCGACCCGTACCCCAGTGAGAGTCACTGTGTGGGACCCGTAACCGAGTGAGAGTCAGTGTGTGTGGAACCCGTACCCAAGTGAGAGTCAGTTATTGTGGAACCCGTACCCCAGTGAGGTCAGTGTGTGTGGGACCTGTACCCCAGTGAGAGTCAATGTCTGTGGGACCCGTACCCCAGTAAGAGTCAGTGTGTGTGGGACACGTACCACAGTGAGAGTCAGTGTGAATGCGACCCGTACCCCAGTGAGAATCAGTGTGTATGGGACCCATACCCCAGTGAGAGTCAGTGTATGTGGGACCCTTACCCCAGTGAGAATAAGTGTGTGTGGGACCCGTACCCCAGTGAGAGTCAGTTATTGTGGGACCCGTACCCCAGTGAGAGTCAGTGTGTGTGGGACCCATACCCCAGTGAGAGTCAATGTGTGTGGGACCCGTACCCCAGTCAGAGTCAGTGTGTGTGGGACACGTACCACAGTGAGAGTCAGTGTGAATGCGACCCGTACCCCAGTGAGAATAAGTGTGTATGGGACCCATACCCCAGTGAGAGTCAGTGTATGTGGGACCCTTACCCCAGTGAGAATAAGTGTGTGTGGGACCCGTACCCCAGTGAGAGTCAGTGTGTGTGGGACCCATACCCCAGTGAGACTCAGTGTGTGTGGAACCCGTACCCCAGTGAGAGTCAGTGTGTGTGGGACCTGGACCCCAGTGAGAGTCAGTGTGTGTGGGACCCTTACCCCAGTGAGAGTCAGTGTGTGTGGGACCCATACCCCAGTGAGACTCAGTGTGTGTGGAACCCGTACCCCAGTGAGAGTCAGTGTGTGTGGGACCCGTACCCCAGTGAGACTCAGTGTGTGTGGAACCCGTAGCCCAGTGAGAGTCAGTGTGTGTGGGACCCTTACCCCAGTGAGAGTCAGTGTGTGTGTGGACCTGTACCCCAGTGAGAGTCAGTGTGTGTGGGACCTGTGCCCCAGTGAGAGTCAGTGTGTGTGGGACCCGTACACCAGTGAGAGTCAGTGTGTGTGGGACCCGTACCCCAGTGAGAGTCAGTGTGCGTGGGAACCGTACCCCAGTGAGAGTCAGTTATTGTGGAACCCGTACCCCAGTGAGAGTCAGTGTGTGTGGGACCCATACCTCAGTGAGAGTCAGTGTTTGTGGCTCCTGTACCCCAGTGGGAGTCAGTGTGTGTGGGACATGTACCCCAATGAAAGTCAGTGTATGTGGGACCCGTACCCCAGTAAGAGTCAGTGTGTGTGGAACCCGTACCCCAGTGAGAGTCAGTGTGTGTGGGACCCGTACCCCAGTGAGAGTCAGTTATTGTGGAACCCGTACCCCAGTGAGAGTCAGTGTATGTGGGACCCTTACCCCAGTGAGAATAATTCTGTGTGGGACCCGTACCCCAGTGAGAGTCAGTTATTGTGGGACCCTTACCCCAGTGAGAATAAGTGTGTGTGGGACCCGTACCCCAGTGAGAATAAGTGTGTGTGGGACCCGTACCCCAGTGAGAGTCAGTTATTGTGGGACCCGTACCCCAGTGAGAGTTAGTGTGTGTGGGACCCACACCCCAGTAAGACTCAGTGTGTGTGGAACCCATACCCCAGTGAGAGTCAGTGTGTGTGGGACCCGTAGCCCAGTGAGAGTCAGTGTATGTTTGACCCGTAGCCCAGTGAGAGTCAGTGTGTGTGGGACCCGTACCCCAGTGAGAGTCGGTGTGTGCGGGACATGTACCCCATGAAAGTCAGTGTGTGTGCGACCCGTACCCCAGTGAGAGTCACTGTGTGGGACCCGTAACCGAGTGAGAGTCAGTGTGTGTGGGACCCGTAAGCCAGTGAGAGTCAGTGTGTGTGGAACCCGTACCCAAGTGAGAGTCAGTTATTGTGGAACCCGTACCCCAGTGAGGTCAGTGTGTGTGGGACCTGTACCCCAGTGAGAGTCAGTGTGTGTGGGACACGTACCACAGTGAGAGTCAGTGTGAATGCGACCCGTACCCCAGTGAGAATCAGTGTGTATGGGACCCATACCCCAGTGAGAGTCAGTGTATGTGGGACCCTTACCCCAGTGAGAATAAGTGTGTGTGGGACCCGTACCCCAGTGAGAGTCAGTTATTGTGGGACCCGTACCCCAGTGAGAGTCAGTGTGTGTGGGACCCATACCCCAGTGAGACTCAGTGTGTGTGGGACCCGTAGCCCAGTGAGAGTCAGTGTCTGTGGAACCCGTACCCCAGTGAGAGTCAGTGTGTGTGGGACCCGTACCTCAGTGAGAGTCAGTGTTTGTGGCTCCTGTACCCCAGTGAGAGTCAGTGTTTGTGGCTCCTGTACCCCAGTGAGAGTCAGTGTGTGTGGGACTGTGCCCCAGTGAGAGTCAGTGTGTGTGGGACCCGTACCCCAGTGAGAGTCGGTGTGTGTGGGACATGTACCCCAATGAAAGTCAGTGTGTGTGCGACCCGTACCCCAGTGAGAGTCATTGTGTGGGACCCGTACCCGAGTGAGAGTCAGTGTGTGTGGGACCCGTAAGCCAGTGAGAGTCAGTGTGTGTCGAACCCGTACCCCAGTGAGAGTCAGTGTGTGTGGGATCCGAACCCCAGTGAGAGTCAGTTATTGTGGGACCCATACCACAGTGAGAGTCAGTGTGTGTGGGACACGTACCACAGTGAGTGTTAGTGTGTGTGGGACCCGTACCCGAGTGAGAGTCAGTGTGTGTGGGACCCTTACCCCAGTGAGAATAAGTGTGTGTGGGACCAGTACCCCAGTGAGAGTCAGTTATTGTGGGACCCTGACCCCAGTGAGAATAAGTGTGTGTGGGACCCGTAGCCCAGTGAGAATAAATGTGTGTGGGACCCGTACCCCAGTGAGAGTCAGTTATTGTGAGACCCGTACCCCAGTGAGAGTCAGTGTGTGTGGGACCCATACCCCAGTGAGCCTCAGTGTGTGTGGAACCCGTACCCCAGTGAGAGTCAGTGTGTGTGGGACCCATACCCCAGTGAGCCTCAGTGTGCGTGGAACCCATACTCCAGTGAGTCTCAGTGTGTGTGGGACCTGTACCCCAGTGAGAGTCAGTGTGTGTGGGACCTGTACCCCAGTGAGAGTCAGTGTGTGTGGGACCCGTACCCCAGTGAGAGTCAGTGTGTGTGGGACCCGTACCCCAGTGAGAGTCAGTGTGTGTGGGACCGTACCCCAGTGAGAGTCAGTGTGTGTGGGACCCATACCCCAGTGAGAGTCAGTGTGTGTGGGACATGTACCCCAGTGAGACTCAGTGTGTGTGGGACCCGTACCCCAGTGAGAGTCAGTGTGTGTGGAACCCTTACCCCTGTGCAGGTCAGTGTGTGTGGGACCCCTACCCCAGTGAGAGTCAGTGTGTGTGGGACCCATACCCCAATGAGAGTCAGTGTGTATAGGACTGTACCCCAGTGAGAGTCAGTGTGTGTGGGACCCTTACCCCAGTGAGAGTCAGTGTATGTGGGACCCTTACCCCAGTGAGAATAAGTCTGTGTGGGACCCGTACCCCAGTGAGAGTCAGTTATTGTGGGACCCCTACCCCAGTGAGAATAAGTGTGTGTGGGACCCGTACCCCAGTGAGAATAAGTGTGTGTGGGACCCGTACCCCAGTGAGAGTCAGTTATTGTGGGACCCGTACCCCAGTGAGAGTCTGTATGTGTGGGACCGTACCCCAGTGAGAGTCTGTGTGTGTGGCACCGTACCCCAGTGAGAGTCAGTGAGTGTGGGACCCATACCCCAGTGAGAGTCAGTGTGTGTCGGACCCGTACCCCAGTGATAGTCAGTGTGTGTGGACCTGTACCCCAGTGAGAGTCAGTGTGTGTGGGAGCCTTACCGCAGTGAGAGTCAGTGTATGTAGGAACCGTACCCCAGTGAGAGTCAGTGTGTGTGGAACCCTTACCCCAGTGAGAGTCAGTGTGTGTGGGAGCCTTACCGCAGTGAGAGTCAGTGTCTGTGGAACCCGTACCCCAGTGAGAGACAGTGTGTGTGGGACCCTTATCCCAGTGAGAGTCAGTGTGTGTGGGACCCGTACCTCAGTGAGAGTCAGTGTGTGTGCAACCCGTAGCCCAGTGAGAGTCAGTGTGTGTGGGACCCGTACCCCAGTGAGAATAAGTGCGTGTGGGACCCGTACCCCAGTGAGACTCAGTTTGTGTGGGACCCGTACCCCAGTGAGAGTCAGTGTGAATGGGACCCGTACCCCAGTGAGAATAAGTGTGTGTGGGACCCATACCCCAGTGAGAGTCAGTGTGTGTGGGACACTTACCCCAGTGAGAATAATTGCGTGTGGAACCCGTACCCGAGTGAGAGTCAGTGTATGTGGGACCCTTACCCCAGTGAGAATAAGTGTATGTGGGACCCGTACCCCAGTGAGAGTCAGTTATTGTGGGACCCTTACCCCAGTGAGAATAAGTGTGTGTGGGACCCGTACCCCAGTGAGAGTCAGTGCGTGTGGGACCCGTACCCCAGTGAGAGTCTGTGTGTGTGGGACCGTACCCCAGTGAGAGTCAGTGAGTGTGGGACCCATACCCCAGTGAGAGTCAGTGTGTGCGGGATCCGTACCCCACTGAGGTTCAATGTCTGTGGGACCCATACCCCAGTGAGAGTCAGTGTGTGTGGGACCCGTACCCCAGTGATAGTCAGTGTGTGTGGACCTGTACCCCAGTGAGAATCAGTGTGTGTGGGACCTGTGCCCCAGTGAGAGTCAGTGTGTGTGGGACCCGTACCCCAGTGTGAGTCAGTGTGTGTGGAACCCGTACCCCAGTGAGAGTCAGTGTGTGTGGGACCCTTACCCCAGTGAGAGTCAGTGTGTGTGGGAGCCTTACCGCAGTGAGAGTCAGTGCATGTAGGAACCGTACCCCAGTGAGAATAAGTGCGTGTGGGACCCGTACCCCAGTGAGAGTCAGTGTGTGTGGGACCCATACCCCAGTGAGAGTCAGTGTGTGTGGGACCCATACCTCAGTGAGAGTCAGTGTTTGTGGCTCCTGTACCCCAGTGGGAGTCAGTGTGTGTGGGACATGTACCCCAATGAAATTCAGTGTATGTGGGACCTGTACCCCAGTGAGAGTCAGTGTGTGTGGGACCCGTAAGCCATTGAGAGTCAGTGTGTGTGGAACCCGTACCCCAGTGAGAGTCAGTTATTGTGGAACCCGTACCCCAGTGAGAGTCTGTATGTGTGGGACCGTACCCCAGTGAGAGTCTGTGTGTGTGGGACCGTACCCCAGTGAGAGTCAGTGAGTGTGGGACCCATACCCCAGTGAGAGTCAGTGTGTGTCGGACCCGTACCCCAGTGATAGTCAGTGTGTGTGGACCTGTACCCCAGTGAGAGTCAGTGTGTGTGGGAGCCTTACCGCAGTGAGAGTCAGTGTATGTAGGAACCGTACCCCAGTGAGAGTCAGTGTGTGTGGAACCCTTACCCCAGTGAGAGTCAGTGTGTGTGGGAGCCTTACCGCAGTGAGAGTCAGTGTCTGTGGAACCCGTACCCCAGTGAGAGACAGTGTGTGTGTGACCCTTATCCCAGTGAGAGTCAGTGTGTGTGGGACCCGTACCTCAGTGAGAGTCAGTGTGTGTGCAACCCGTAGCCCAGTGAGACTCAGTTTGTGTGGGACCCGTACCCCAGTGAGAGTCAGTGTGAATGGGACCCGTACCCCAGTGAGAATAAGTGTGTGTGGGACCCATACCCCAGTGAGAGTCAGTGTGTGTGGGACACTTACCCCAGTGAGAATAATTGCGTGTGGAACCCGTACCCGAGTGAGAGTCAGTGTATGTGGGACCCTTACCCCAGTGAGAATAAGTGTATGTGGGACCCGTACCCCAGTGAGAGTCAGTTATTGTGGGACCCTTACCCCAGTGAGAATAAGTGTGTGTGGGACCCGTACCCCAGTGAGAGTCAGTGCGTGTGGGACCCGTACCCCAGTGAGAGTCTGTGTGTGTGGGACCGTACCCCAGTGAGAGTCAGTGAGTGTGGGACCCATACCCCAGTGAGAGTCAGTGTGTGCGGGATCCGTACCCCACTGAGGTTCAGTGTCTGTGGGACCCATACCCCAGTGAGAGTCAGTGTGTGTGGGACCCGTACCCCAGTGATAGTCAGTGTGTGTGGGACCTGTGCCCCAGTGAGAGTCAGTGTGTGTGGGACCCGTACCCCAGTGAGAGTCAGTGTGTGTGGAACCCGTACCCCAGTGAGAGTCAGTGTGTGTGGGACCCTTACCCCAGTGAGACTCAGTGTGTGTGGAACCCGTACCCCAGTGAGAGTCAGTGTGTGTGGGACCCATACCCCAGTGAGAGTCAGTGTGTGTGGGACCCGTACCCCAGTGAGAGTCAGTGTATGTGGGACCCTTACCCCAGTGAGAATAAGTGTGTGTGGGATCAGTACCCCAGTGAGAGTCAGTTATTGTGGGACCCTGACCCCAGTGAGAATAAGTGTGTGTGGGACCCGTAGCCCAGTGAGAATAAATGTGTGTGGGACCCGTACCCCAGTGAGAGCCAGTTATTGTGGGACCCGTACCCCAGTGAGAGTCAGTGTGTGTGGGACCCATACCCCAGTGAGCCTCAGTGTGTGTGGAACCCGTACCCCAGTGAGAGTCAGTGTGTGTGGGACCCATACCCCAGTGAGCCTCAGTGTGTGTGGAACCCATACTCCAGTGAATCTCAGTGTGTGTGGGACCTGTACCCCAGTGAGAGTCAGTGTGTGTGGGACCTGTACCCCTGTGAGAGTCAGTGTGTGTGGGACCCGTACCCCAGTGAGAGTCAGTGTGTGTGGGACCCGTACCCCAGTGAGAGTCAGTGTGTGTGGGACCGTACCCCAGTGAGAGTCAGTGTGTGTGGGACCCATACCCCAGTGAGAGTCAGTGTGTGTGGGACATGTACCCCAGTGAGACTCAGTGTGTGTGGGACCCGTACCCCAGTGAGAGTCAGTGTGTGTGGAACCCTTACCCCTGTGCGGGTCAGTGTGTGTGGGACCCCTACCCCAGTGAGAGTCAGTGTGTGTGGGACCCATACCCCAATGAGAGTCAGTGTGTATAGGACTGTACCCCAGTGAGAGTCAGTGTGTGTGGGACCCTTACCCCAGTGAGAGTCAGTGTATGTGGGACCCTTACCCCAGTGAGAATAAGTCTGTGTGGGACCCGTACCCCAGTGAGAGTCAGTTATTATGGGACCCCTACCCCACTGAGAATAAGTGTGTGTGGGACCCGGTCCCCAGTGAGAATAAGTGTGTGTGGGACCCGTACCCCAGTGAGAGTCAGTTATTGTGGGACCCGTACCCCAGTGAGAGTTAGTGTGTGTGGGACCCATACCCCAGTAAGACTCAGTGTGTGTGGAATCCATACCCCAGTGAGACTCAGTGTGTGTGGAACCCGTACCCCAGTGAGAGTCAGTGTGTGTGGGACCCGTAGCCCAGTGAGAGTCAGTGTATGTTTGACCCGTACCCCATGAAAGTCAGTGTGTGTGGGACCCGTACCCCAGTGAGAGTCGGTGTGTGTGGGACATGTACCCCAGTGAGAGTCAGTGTGTGTGGAACCCGTACCCAAGTGAGAGTCAGTTATTGTGGAACCCGTACCCCAGTGAGGTCAGTGTGTGTGGGACCCGTACCCCAGTGAGAGTCAGTTATTGTGGGACCCGTACCCCAGTGAGAGTCAGTGTGTGTGGGACCCATACCCCAGTGAGACTCAGTGTGTGTGGAACCCGTACCCCAGTGGGAGTCAGTGTGTGTGGGACCCGTACCTCAGTGAGAGTCAGTGTTTGTGGCTCCTGTACCCCAGTGAGAGTCAGTGTGTGTGGGACATGTACCCCAGTGAGAGTCAGTGTGTGTGGGACACGTACCCCAGTGAGAGTCAGTGTGTGTGGGATCCGTACCCCAGTGAGAGTCGGTGTGTGTGGGACTGTACCCCAGTGAGAGTCAGTGTGTGTGGAACCCGTACCCCAGTGAGAGTCATTTATTGTGGAACCCGTACCCAAGTGAGAGTCAGTGTGTGTTGGACCCATACCCCAGTGAGAGTCAGTGTGTGTGGGACCCATACCTCAGTGAGAGTCAGTGTTTGTGGCTCCTGTACCCCAGTGGGAGTCAGTGTGTGTGGGACATGTACCCCAATGAAATTCAGTGTATGTGGGACCCGTACCCCAGTGAGAGTCAGTGTGTGTGGAACCCGTACCCCAGTGAGAGTCAGTGTGTGTGGGACCCGTACCCCAGTGAGAGTCTGTATGTGTGGGACCGTACCCCAGTGAGAGTCTGTGTGTGTGGGACCTTACCCCAGTGAGAGTCAGTGAGTGTGGGACCCATACCCCAGTGAGAGTCAGTGTGTGCGGGATCCGTACCCCACTGAGGATCAGTGTCTGTGGGACCCATACCCCAGTGAGAGTCAGTGTGTGTGGACCTGTACCCCAGTGAGAGTCAGTGTGTGTGGGAGCCTTATCCCAGTGAGAGTCAGTGTGTGTGGGAGCCTTACCGCAGTGAGAGTCAGTGTCTGTGGAACCCGTACCCCAGTGAGAGACAGTGTGTGTGGGACCCTTATCCCAGTGAGAGTCAGTGTGTGTGGGACCCGTACCCCAGTGAGAGTCAGTGTATGTAGGAACCGTACCCCAGTGAGAGTCAGTGTGTGTGGAACCCTTACCCCAGTGAGAGTCAGTGTGTGTGGGAGCCTTACCGCAGTGAGAGTCAGTGTCTGTGGAACCCGTACCCCAGTGAGAGTCAGTGTGTGTGGGAGCCTTACCGCAGTGAGAGTCAGTGTGTGTGGGACCCATACCCCAGTGAGAGACAGTGTGTGTGGGACCCTTATCCCAGTGAGAGTCAGTGTGTGTGGGACCCGTACCCCAGTGAGAGTCAGTGTGTGTTGACCTATACCCCAGTGAGAGTCAGTGTGTGTGGGACCCATACCTCAGTGAGAGTCAGTGTTTGTGGCTCCTGTACCCCAGTGAGAGTCAGTGCGTGTGGGACATGTACTCCAATGAAAGTCAGTGTATGTGGGACCCGTACCCCAGTGAGAGTCAGTGTGTGTGGGACCCGTACCCCAGTGAGAGTCAGTGTGTGTGGAACCCGTACCCCAGTGAGAGTCAGTGTGTGTGGAACCCGTACCCCAGTGAGAGTCAGTTATTGTGGAACCCGTACCCCAGTGAGAGTCAGTGTATGTGGGACCCTTACCCCAGTGAGAATAAGTGTGTGCGGGACCCGTACCCCAGTGAGAATAAGTGTGTGTGGGACCCGTACCCCAGTGAGAGTCAGTTATTGTGGAACCCGTACCCCAGTGAGAGTCAGTGAGTGTGGGACCCATACCCCAGTGAGAGTCAGTGTGTGCGGGATCCGTACCCCACTGAGGATCAGTGTCTGTGGGACCCATACCCCAGTGAGAGTCAGTGTGTGTGGACCTGTACCCCAGTGAGAGTCAGTGTGTGTGGACCTGTACCCCAGTGAGAGTCAGTGTGTGTGGGAGCCTTACCGCAGTGAGAGTCAGTGTATGTAGGAACCGTACCCCAGTGAGAGTCAGTGTGTGTGGAACCCTTACCCCAGTGAGAGTCAGTGTGTGTGGGAGCCTTACCGCAGTGAGAGTCAGTGTCTGTGGAACCCGTACCCCAGTGAGAGACAGTGTGTGTGGGACCCTTATCCCAGTGAGAGTCAGTGTGTGTGGGACCCGTACCTCAGTGAGAGTCAGTGTGTGTGCAACCCGTAGCCCAGTGAGAGTCAGTGTGTGTGGGACCCGTACCCCAGTGAGAGTCAGTGTGTGTTGACCTATACCCCAGTGAGAGTCAGTGTGTGTGGGACCCATACCTCAGTGAGAGTCAGTGTTTGTGGCTCCTGTACCCCAGTGGGAGTCAGTGTGTGTGGGACATGTACTCCAATGAAAGTCAGTGTATGTGGGACCCGTACCCCAGTGAGAGTCAGTGTGTGTGGGACCCGTAAGCCAGTGAGAGTCAGTGTGTGTGGAACCCGTACCCCAGTGAGAGTCAGTTATTGTGGAACCCGTACCCCAGTGAGAGTCAGTGTGTGTGGGACCCGTATCCCAGTGAGAGTCAGTGTGTATGTGGGACCCTTACCCCAGTGAGAATAAGTGTGTGCGGGACCCGTACCCCAGTGAGAATCAGTGTGTGTGGGACCCGTACCCCAGTGAGAGTCAGTTATTGTGGGACCCGTACCGCAGTGAGAATAAGTGTGTGCAGGACCCGTACCCCAGTGAGAATAAGTGTGTGTGGGACCCGTACCCCAGTGAGAGTCAGTTATTGTGGGACCCGTACCCCAGTGAGACTCAGTGTGTGTGGAACCCATACCCCAGTGAGTGTCAGTGTGTGTGGGACCCATACCCCAGTGAGAGTCAGTGTGTGTGGAACCCGTACCCCAGTGAGAGTCAGTGTGTGTAACCCGTACCCCAGTGAGAGTCAGTGTGTGTGGGACCCTCACCCCAGTGAGAGTCAGTGTGTGTGGGACCCTTACCCCAGTGAGAGTCAGTGTGTGTGGGACCCCTACCCCAGTGAGAGTCAGTGTATTTGGGACCCGTACCCCAGTAAGAATAAGTGTGTGTGGTACCAGTACCCCAGTGAGAGTCAGTGTGTGTGGGACCCTTACCCCAGTGAGAGTCAGTGTGTGTGGGACCCCTACCCCAGTGAGAGTCAGTGTATTTGAGACCCGTACCCCAGTGAGAGTCAGTGTGTGTGGGACACGTACCCCAGTGAGAGTCAGTGTGTGTGGGACACTTACCCCAGTGAGAATAATTGTGTGTGGGACCCGTACCCCAGTGAGAGTCAGTTATTGTGGGACCCTTACCCCAGTGAGAATAAGTGTGTGTGGGACCCTTACCCCAGTGAGAGTCAGTGTGTGTGGGACCCCTACACCAGTCAGTGTCAGTGTGTGTGGGACCCCTACCCCAGTGAGAGTCAGTGTATGTTTGACCCGTACCCCAGTAAGAATAAGTGTGTGTGGTACACATACCCCAGTGAGACTCAGTGTGTGTGGGACATGTATCCCAGTGAGAGTCAGTGTGTGTGGGACATGTACCCCAGTGAGAGTCTGTATGTGTGGGACCGTACCCCAGTGAGAGTCTGTGTGTGTGGGACCGTACCCCAGTGAGAGTCAGTGAGTGTGGGACCCATACCCCAGTGAGAGTCAGTGTGTGTCGGACCCGTACCCCAGTGATAGTCAGTGTGTGTGGACCTGTACCCCAGTGAGAGTCAGTGTGTGTGGGAGCCTTATCCCAGTGAGAGTCAGTGTGTGTGGGACCCGTACCTCAGTGAGAGTCAGTGTGTGTGCAACCCGTAGCCCAGTGAGAGTCAGTGTGTGTGGGACCCGTACCCCAGTGAGAATAAGTGCGTGTGGGACCCGTACCCCAGTGAGACTCAGTTTGTGTGGGACCCGTACCCCAGTGAGAGTCAGTGTGAATGGGACCCGTACCCCAGTGAGAATAAGTGTGTGTGGGACCCATACCCCAGTGAGAGTCAGTGTGTGTGGGACACTTACCCCAGTGAGAATAATTGCGTGTGGAACCCGTACCCGAGTGAGAGTCAGTGTATGTGGGACCCTTACCCCAGTGAGAATAAGTGTATGTGGGACCCGTACCCCAGTGAGAGTCAGTTATTGTGGGACCCTTACCCCAGTGAGAATAAGTGTGTGTGGGACCCGTACCCCAGTGAGAGTCAGTGCGTGTGGGACCCGTACCCCAGTGAGAGTCTGTGTGTGTGGGACCGTACCCCAGTGAGAGTCAGTGAGTGTGGGACCCATACCCCAGTGAGAGTCAGTGTGTGCGGGATCCGTACCCCACTGAGGTTCAGTGTCTGTGGGACCCATACCCCAGTGAGAGTCAGTGTGTGTGGGACCCGTACCCCAGTGATAGTCAGTGTGTGTGGGACCTGTGCCCCAGTGAGAGTCAGTGTGTGTGGGACCCGTACCCCAGTGAGAGTCAGTGTGTGTGGAACCCGTACCCCAGTGAGAGTCAGTGTGTGTGGGACCCTTACCCCAGTGAGACTCAGTGTGTGTGGAACCCGTACCCCAGTGAGAGTCAGTGTGTGTGGGACCCATACCCCAGTGAGAGTCAGTGTGTGTGGGACCCGTACCCCAGTGAGAGTCAGTGTATGTGGGACCCTTACCCCAGTGAGAATAAGTGTGTGTGGGATCAGTACCCCAGTGAGAGTCAGTTATTGTGGGACCCTGACCCCAGTGAGAATAAGTGTGTGTGGGACCCGTAGCCCAGTGAGAATAAGTGTGTGTGGGACCCGTACCCCAGTGAGAGTCAGTGTGTGTGGGACCCATACCCCAGTGAGAGTCAGTGTGTGTGGAACCCGTACCCCAGTGAGAGTCAGTGTGTGTGGGACCCGTACCCCAGTGAGAGTCTGTGTGTGTGGGACCGTACCCCAGTGAGAGTCAGTGAGTGTGGGACCCATACCCCAGTGAGAGTCAGTGTGTGCGGGATCCGTACCCCACTGAGGATCAGTGTCTGTGGGACCCATACCCCAGTGAGAGTCAGTGTGTGTGGACCTGTACCCCAGTGAGAGTCAGTGTGTGTGGGAGCCTTACCGCAGTGAGAGTCAGTGTATGTCGGACCCGTACCCCAGTGATAGTCAGTGTGTGTGGACCTGTACCCCAGTGAGAGTCAGTGTGTGTGGGAGCCTTACCGCAGTGAGAGTCAGTGTATGTAGGAACCGTACCCCAGTGAGAGTCAGTGTGTGTGGAACCCTTACCCCAGTGAGAGTCAGTGTGTGTGGGAGCCTTACCGCAGTGAGAGTCAGTGTCTGTGGAACCCGTACCCCAGTGAGAGACAGTGTGTGTGTGACCCTTATCCCAGTGAGAGTCAGTGTGTGTGGGACCCGTACCTCAGTGAGAGTCAGTGTGTGTGGGACCCGTACCTCAGTGAGAGTCAGTGTGTGTGCAACCCGTAGCCCAGTGAGACTCAGTTTGTGTGGGACCCGTACCCCAGTGAGAGTCAGTGTGAATGGGACCCGTACCCCAGTGAGAATAAGTGTGTGTGGGACCCATACCCCAGTGAGAGTCAGTGTGTGTGGGACACTTACCCCAGTGAGAATAATTGCGTGTGGAACCCGTACCCGAGTGAGAGTCAGTGTATGTGGGACCCTTACCCCAGTGAGAATAAGTGTATGTGGGACCCGTACCCCAGTGAGAGTCAGTTATTGTGGGACCCTTACCCCAGTGAGAATAAGTGTGTGTGGGACCCGTACCCCAGTGAGAGTCAGTGCGTGTGGGACCCGTACCCCAGTGAGAGTCTGTGTGTGTGGGACCGTACCCCAGTGAGAGTCAGTGAGTGTGGGACCCATACCCCAGTGAGAGTCAGTGTGTGCGGGATCCGTACCCCACTGAGGTTCAGTGTCTGTGGGACCCATACCCCAGTGAGAGTCAGTGTGTGTGGGACCCGTACCCCAGTGATAGTCAGTGTGTGTGGGACCTGTGCCCCAGTGAGAGTCAGTGTGTGTGGGACCCGTACCCCAGTGAGAGTCAGTGTGTGTGGAACCCGTACCCCAGTGAGAGTCAGTGTGTGTGGGACCCTTACCCCAGTGAGACTCAGTGTGTGTGGAACCCGTACCCCAGTGAGAGTCAGTGTGTGTGGGACCCATACCCCAGTGAGAGTCAGTGTGTGTGGGACCCGTACCCCAGTGAGAGTCAGTGTATGTGGGACCCTTACCCCAGTGAGAATAAGTGTGTGTGGGATCAGTACCCCAGTGAGAGTCAGTTATTGTGGGACCCTGACCCCAGTGAGAATAAGTGTGTGTGGGACCCGTAGCCCAGTGAGAATAAATGTGTGTGGGACCCGTACCCCAGTGAGAGCCAGTTATTGTGGGACCCGTACCCCAGTGAGAGTCAGTGTGTGTGGGACCCATACCCCAGTGAGCCTCAGTGTGTGTGGAACCCGTACCCCAGTGAGAGTCAGTGTGTGTGGGACCCATACCCCAGTGAGCCTCAGTGTGTGTGGAACCCATACTCCAGTGAGTCTCAGTGTGTGTGGGACCTGTACCCCAGTGAGAGTCAGTGTGTGTGGGACCTGTACCCCTGTGAGAGTCAGTGTGTGTGGGACCCGTACCCCAGTGAGAGTCAGTGTGTGTGGGACCCGTACCCCAGTGAGAGTCAGTGTGTGTGGGACCGTACCCCAGTGAGAGTCAGTGTGTGTGGGACCCATACCCCAGTGAGAGTCAGTGTGTGTGGGACATGTACCCCAGTGAGACTCAGTGTGTGTGGGACCCGTACCCCAGTGAGAGTCAGTGTGTGTGGAACCCTTACCCCTGTGCGGGTCAGTGTGTGTGGGACCCCTACCCCAGTGAGAGTCAGTGTGTGTGGGACCCATACCCCAATGAGAGTCAGTGTGTATAGGACTGTACCCCAGTGAGAGTCAGTGTGTGTGGGACCCTTACCCCAGTGAGAGTCAGTGTATGTGGGACCCTTACCCCAGTGAGAATAAGTCTGTGTGGGACCCGTACCCCAGTGAGAGTCAGTTATTATGGGACCCCTACCCCACTGAGAATAAGTGTGTGTGGGACCCGTACCCCAGTGAGAATAAGTGTGTGTGGGACCCGTACCCCAGTGAGAGTCAGTTATTGTGGGACCCGTACCCCAGTGAGAGTTAGTGTGTGTGGGACCCATACCCCAGTAAGACTCAGTGTGTGTGGAATCCATACCCCAGTGAGACTCAGTGTGTGTGGAACCCGTACCCCAGTGAGAGTCAGTGTGTGTGGGACCCGTAGCCCAGTGAGAGTCAGTGTATGTTTGACCCGTACCCCATGAAAGTCAGTGTGTGTGGGACCCGTACCCCAGTGAGAGTCGGTGTGTGTGGGACATGTACCCCAGTGAGAGTCAGTGTGTGTGGAACCCGTACCCAAGTGAGAGTCAGTTATTGTGGAACCCGTACCCCAGTGAGGTCAGTGTGTGTGGGACCCGTACCCCAGTGAGAGTCAGTTATTGTGGGACCCGTACCCCAGTGAGAGTCAGTGTGTGTGGGACCCATACCCCAGTGAGACTCAGTGTGTGTGGAACCCGTACCCCAGTGGGAGTCAGTGTGTGTGGGACCCGTACCTCAGTGAGAGTCAGTGTTTGTGGCTCCTGTACCCCAGTGAGAGTCAGTGTGTGTGGGACATGTACCCCAGTGAGAGTCAGTGTGTGTGGGACACGTACCCCAGTGAGAGTCAGTGTGTGTGGGATCCGTACCCCAGTGAGAGTCGGTGTGTGTGGGACTGTACCCCAGTGAGAGTCAGTGTGTGTGGAACCCGTACCCCAGTGAGAGTCATTTATTGTGGAACCCGTACCCAAGTGAGAGTCAGTGTGTGTTGGACCCATACCCCAGTGAGAGTCAGTGTGTGTGGGACCCATACCTCAGTGAGAGTCAGTGTTTGTGGCTCCTGTACCCCAGTGGGAGTCAGTGTGTGTGGGACATGTACCCCAATGAAATTCAGTGTATGTGGGACCCGTACCCCAGTGAGAGTCAGTGTGTGTGGAACCCGTACCCCAGTGAGAGTCAGTGTGTGTGGGACCCGTACCCCAGTGAGAGTCTGTATGTGTGGGACCGTACCCCAGTGAGAGTCTGTGTGTGTGGGACCTTACCCCAGTGAGAGTCAGTGAGTGTGGGACCCATACCCCAGTGAGAGTCAGTGTGTGCGGGATCCGTACCCCACTGAGGATCAGTGTCTGTGGGACCCATACCCCAGTGAGAGTCAGTGTGTGTGGACCTGTACCCCAGTGAGAGTCAGTGTGTGTGGGAGCCTTATCCCAGTGAGAGTCAGTGTGTGTGGGAGCCTTACCGCAGTGAGAGTCAGTGTCTGTGGAACCCGTACCCCAGTGAGAGACAGTGTGTGTGGGACCCTTATCCCAGTGAGAGTCAGTGTGTGTGGGACCCGTACCCCAGTGAGAGTCAGTGTATGTAGGAACCGTACCCCAGTGAGAGTCAGTGTGTGTGGAACCCTTACCCCAGTGAGAGTCAGTGTGTGTGGGAGCCTTACCGCAGTGAGAGTCAGTGTCTGTGGAACCCGTACCCCAGTGAGAGTCAGTGTGTGTGGGAGCCTTACCGCAGTGAGAGTCAGTGTGTGTGGGACCCATACCCCAGTGAGAGACAGTGTGTGTGGGACCCTTATCCCAGTGAGAGTCAGTGTGTGTGGGACCCGTACCCCAGTGAGAGTCAGTGTGTGTTGACCTATACCCCAGTGAGAGTCAGTGTGTGTGGGACCCATACCTCAGTGAGAGTCAGTGTTTGTGGCTCCTGTACCCCAGTGAGAGTCAGTGCGTGTGGGACATGTACTCCAATGAAAGTCAGTGTATGTGGGACCCGTACCCCAGTGAGAGTCAGTGTGTGTGGGACCCGTACCCCAGTGAGAGTCAGTGTGTGTGGAACCCGTACCCCAGTGAGAGTCAGTGTGTGTGGAACCCGTACCCCAGTGAGAGTCAGTTATTGTGGAACCCGTACCCCAGTGAGAGTCAGTGTATGTGGGACCCTTACCCCAGTGAGAATAAGTGTGTGCGGGACCCGTACCCCAGTGAGAATAAGTGTGTGTGGGACCCGTACCCCAGTGAGAGTCAGTTATTGTGGAACCCGTACCCCAGTGAGAGTCAGTGAGTGTGGGACCCATACCCCAGTGAGAGTCAGTGTGTGCGGGATCCGTACCCCACTGAGGATCAGTGTCTGTGGGACCCATACCCCAGTGAGAGTCAGTGTGTGTGGACCTGTACCCCAGTGAGAGTCAGTGTGTGTGGACCTGTACCCCAGTGAGAGTCAGTGTGTGTGGGAGCCTTACCGCAGTGAGAGTCAGTGTATGTAGGAACCGTACCCCAGTGAGAGTCAGTGTGTGTGGAACCCTTACCCCAGTGAGAGTCAGTGTGTGTGGGAGCCTTACCGCAGTGAGAGTCAGTGTCTGTGGAACCCGTACCCCAGTGAGAGACAGTGTGTGTGGGACCCTTATCCCAGTGAGAGTCAGTGTGTGTGGGACCCGTACCTCAGTGAGAGTCAGTGTGTGTGCAACCCGTAGCCCAGTGAGAGTCAGTGTGTGTGGGACCCGTACCCCAGTGAGAGTCAGTGTGTGTTGACCTATACCCCAGTGAGAGTCAGTGTGTGTGGGACCCATACCTCAGTGAGAGTCAGTGTTTGTGGCTCCTGTACCCCAGTGGGAGTCAGTGTGTGTGGGACATGTACTCCAATGAAAGTCAGTGTATGTGGGACCCGTACCCCAGTGAGAGTCAGTGTGTGTGGGACCCGTAAGCCAGTGAGAGTCAGTGTGTGTGGAACCCGTACCCCAGTGAGAGTCAGTTATTGTGGAACCCGTACCCCAGTGAGAGTCAGTGTGTGTGGGACCCGTATCCCAGTGAGAGTCAGTGTGTATGTGGGACCCTTACCCCAGTGAGAATAAGTGTGTGCGGGACCCGTACCCCAGTGAGAATCAGTGTGTGTGGGACCCGTACCCCAGTGAGAGTCAGTTATTGTGGGACCCGTACCCCAGTGAGAATAAGTGTGTGCAGGACCCGTACCCCAGTGAGAATAAGTGTGTGTGGGACCCGTACCCCAGTGAGAGTCAGTTATTGTGGGACCCGTACCCCAGTGAGACTCAGTGTGTGTGGAACCCATACCCCAGTGAGTGTCAGTGTGTGTGGGACCCATACCCCAGTGAGAGTCAGTGTGTGTGGAACCCGTACCCCAGTGAGAGTCAGTGTGTGTAACCCGTACCCCAGTGAGAGTCAGTGTGTGTGGGACCCTCACCCCAGTGAGAGTCAGTGTGTGTGGGACCCTTACCCCAGTGAGAGTCAGTGTGTGTGGGACCCCTACCCCAGTGAGAGTCAGTGTATTTGGGACCCGTACCCCAGTAAGAATAAGTGTGTGTGGTACCAGTACCCCAGTGAGAGTCAGTGTGTGTGGGACCCTTACCCCAGTGAGAGTCAGTGTGTGTGGGACCCCTACCCCAGTGAGAGTCAGTGTATTTGAGACCCGTACCCCAGTGAGAGTCAGTGTGTGTGGGACACGTACCCCAGTGAGAGTCAGTGTGTGTGGGACACTTACCCCAGTGAGAATAATTGTGTGTGGGACCCGTACCCCAGTGAGAGTCAGTTATTGTGGGACCCTTACCCCAGTGAGAATAAGTGTGTGTGGGACCCTTACCCCAGTGAGAGTCAGTGTGTGTGGGACCCCTACACCAGTCAGTGTCAGTGTGTGTGGGACCCCTACCCCAGTGAGAGTCAGTGTATGTTTGACCCGTACCCCAGTAAGAATAAGTGTGTGTGGTACACATACCCCAGTGAGACTCAGTGTGTGTGGGACATGTATCCCAGTGAGAGTCAGTGTGTGTGGGACATGTACCCCAGTGAGAGTCTGTATGTGTGGGACCGTACCCCAGTGAGAGTCTGTGTGTGTGGGACCGTACCCCAGTGAGAGTCAGTGAGTGTGGGACCCATACCCCAGTGAGAGTCAGTGTGTGTCGGACCCGTACCCCAGTGATAGTCAGTGTGTGTGGACCTGTACCCCAGTGAGAGTCAGTGTGTGTGGGAGCCTTATCCCAGTGAGAGTCAGTGTGTGTGGGACCCGTACCTCAGTGAGTGTCAGTGTGTGTGCAACCCGTAGCCCAGTGAGAGTCAGTGTGTGTGGGACCCGTACCCCAGTGAGAATAAGTGCGTGTGGGACCCGTACCCCAGTGAGACTCAGTTTGTGTGGGACCCGTACCCCAGTGAGAGTCAGTGTGAATGGGACCCGTACCCCAGTGAGAATAAGTGTGTGTGGGACCCATACCCCAGTGAGAGTCAGTGTGTGTGGGACACTTACCCCAGTGAGAATAATTGCGTGTGGAACCCGTACCCGAGTGAGAGTCAGTGTATGTGGGACCCTTACCCCAGTGAGAATAAGTGTATGTGGGACCCGTACCCCAGTGAGAGTCAGTTATTGTGGGACCCTTACCCCAGTGAGAATAAGTGTGTGTGGGACCCGTACCCCAGTGAGAGTCAGTGCGTGTGGGACCCGTACCCCAGTGAGAGTCTGTGTGTGTGGGACCGTACCCCAGTGAGAGTCAGTGAGTGTGGGACCCATACCCCAGTGAGAGTCAGTGTGTGCGGGATCCGTACCCCACTGAGGTTCAGTGTCTGTGGGACCCATACCCCAGTGAGAGTCAGTGTGTGTGGGACCCGTACCCCAGTGATAGTCAGTGTGTGTGGGACCTGTGCCCCAGTGAGAGTCAGTGTGTGTGGGACCCGTACCCCAGTGAGAGTCAGTGTGTGTGGAACCCGTACCCCAGTGAGAGTCAGTGTGTGTGGGACCCTTACCCCAGTGAGACTCAGTGTGTGTGGAACCCGTACCCCAGTGAGAGTCAGTGTGTGTGGGACCCATACCCCAGTGAGAGTCAGTGTGTGTGGGACCCGTACCCCAGTGAGAGTCAGTGTATGTGGGACCCTTACCCCAGTGAGAATAAGTGTGTGTGGGATCAGTACCCCAGTGAGAGTCAGTTATTGTGGGACCCTGACCCCAGTGAGAATAAGTGTGTGTGGGACCCGTAGCCCAGTGAGAATAAGTGTGTGTGGGACCCGTACCCCAGTGAGAGTCAGTGTGTGTGGGACCCATACCCCAGTGAGAGTCAGTGTGTGTGGAACCCGTACCCCAGTGAGAGTCAGTGTGTGTGGGACCCGTACCCCAGTGAGAGTCTGTGTGTGTGGGACCGTACCCCAGTGAGAGTCAGTGAGTGTGGGACCCATACCCCAGTGAGAGTCAGTGTGTGCGGGATCCGTACCCCACTGAGGATCAGTGTCTGTGGGACCCATACCCCAGTGAGAGTCAGTGTGTGTGGACCTGTACCCCAGTGAGAGTCAGTGTGTGTGGGAGCCTTACCGCAGTGAGAGTCAGTGTATGTAGGAACCGTACCCCAGTGAGAGTCAGTGTATGTGGAACCCTTACCCCAGTGAGAGTCAGTGTGTGTGGGAGCCTTACCGCAGTGAGAGTCAGTGTCTGTGGAACCCGTACCCCAGTGAGAGACAGTGTGTGTGGGACCCTTATCCCAGTGAGAGTCAGTGTGTGTGGGACCCGTACCTCAGTGAGAGTCAGTGTGTGTGCAACCCGTAGCCCAGTGAGAGTCAGTGTGTGTGGGACCCGTACCCCAGTGAGAATAAGTGCGTGTGGGACCCGTACCCCAGTGAAACTCAGTTTGTGTGGGACCCGTACCCCAGTGAGAGTCAGTGTGTGTTGACCTATACCCCAGTGAGAGTCAGTGTGTGTGGGACCCATACCCCAGTGAGAGTCAGTGTGTGTGGGACCCATACCTCAGTGAGAGTCAGTGTTTGTGGCTCCTGTACCCCAGTGGGAGTCAGTGTGTGTGGGACATGTACTCCAATGAAAGTCAGTGTATGTGGGACCCGTACCCCAGTGAGAGTCAGTGTATGTGGGACCCGTAAGCCAGTGAGAATCAGTGTGTGTGGGACCGTACCCCAGTGAGAGTCAGTGTGTGTGGGACCCATACCCCAGTGAGAGTCAGTGTGTGTGGGACATGTACCCCAGTGAGACTCAGTGTGTGTGGGACCCGTACCCCAGTGAGAGTCAGTGTGTGTGGAACCCTTACCCCTGTGCGGGTCAGTGTGTGTGGGACCCCTACCCCAGTGAGAGTCAGTGTGTGTGGGACCCATACCCCAATGAGAGTCAGTGTGTATAGGACTGTACCCCAGTGAGAGTCAGTGTGTGTGGGACCCTTACCCCAGTGAGAGTCAGTGTATGTGGGACCCTTACCCCAGTGAGAATAAGTCTGTGTGGGACCCGTACCCCAGTGAGAGTCAGTTATTGTGGGACCCCTACCCCAGTGAGAATAAGTGTGTGTGGGACCCGTACCCCAGTGAGAATAAGTGTGTGTGGGACCCGTACCCCAGTGAGAGTCAGTTATTGTGGGACCCGTACCCCAGTGAGAGTCTGTATGTGTGGGACCGTACCCCAGTGAGAGTCTGTGTGTGTGGGACCGTACCCCAGTGAGAGTCAGTGAGTGTGGGACCCATACCCCAGTGAGAGTCAGTGTGTGTCGGACCCGTACCCCAGTGATAGTCAGTGTGTGTGGACCTGTACCCCAGTGAGAGTCAGTGTGTGTGGGAGCCTTACCGCAGTGAGAGTCAGTGTATGTAGGAACCGTACCCCAGTGAGAGTCAGTGTGTGTGGAACCCTTACCCCAGTGAGAGTCAGTGTGTGTGGGAGCCTTACCGCAGTGAGAGTCAGTGTCTGTGGAACCCGTACCCCAGTGAGAGTCAGTGTGTGTGGGACCGTACCCCAGTGAGAGTCAGTGTGTGTGGGACCCATACCCCAGTGAGAGTCAGTGTGTGTGGGACATGTACCCCAGTGAGACTCAGTGTTTGTGGGACCCGTACCCCAGTGAGAGTCAGTGTGTGTGGAACCCTTACCCCTGTGCGGGTCAGTGTGTGTGGGACCCCTACCCCAGTGAGAGTCAGTGTGTGTGGGACCCATACCCCAATGAGAGTCAGTGTGTATAGGACTGTACCCCAGTGAGAGTCAGTGTGTGTGGGACCCTTACCCCAGTGAGAGTCAGTGTATGTGGGACCCTTACCCCAGTGAGAATAAGTCTGTGTGGGACCCGTACCCCAGTGAGAGTCAGTTATTGTGGGACCCCTACCCCAGTGAGAATAAGTGTGTGTGGGACCCGTACCCCAGTGAGAATAAGTGTGTGTGGGACCCGTACCCCAGTGAGAGTCAGTTATTGTGGGACCCGTACCCCAGTGAGAGTCTGTATGTGTGGGACCGTACCCCAGTGAGAGTCTGTGTGTGTGGGACCGTACCCCAGTGAGAGTCAGTGAGTGTGGGACCCATACCCCAGTGAGAGTCAGTGTGTGTCGGACCCGTACCCCAGTGATAGTCAGTGTGTGTGGACCTGTACCCCAGTGAGAGTCAGTGTGTGTGGGAGCCTTACCGCAGTGAGAGTCAGTGTATGTAGGAACCGTACCCCAGTGAGAGTCAGTGTGTGTGGAACCCTTACCCCAGTGAGAGTCAGTGTGTGTGGGAGCCTTACCGCAGTGAGAGTCAGTGTCTGTGGAACCCGTACCCCAGTGAGAGACAGTGTGTGTGGGACCCTTATCCCAGTGAGAGTCAGTGTGTGTGGGACCCGTACCTCAGTGAGAGTCAGTGTGTGTGCAACCCGTAGCCCAGTGAGAGTCAGTGTGTGTGGGACCCGTACCCCAGTGAGAATAAGTGCGTGTGGGACCCGTACCCCAGTGAGACTCAGTTTGTGTGGGACCCGTACCCCAGTGAGAGTCAGTGTGAATGGGACCCGTACCCCAGTGAGAATAAGTGTGTGTGGGACCCATACCCCAGTGAGAGTCAGTGTGTGTGGGACACTTACCCCAGTGAGAATAATTGCGTGTGGAACCCGTACCCGAGTGAGAGTCAGTGTATGTGGGACCCTTACCCCAGTGAGAATAAGTGTATGTGGGACCCGTACCCCAGTGAGAGTCAGTTATTGTGGGACCCTTACCCCAGTGAGAATAAGTGTGTGTGGGACCCGTACCCCAGTGAGAGTCAGTGCGTGTGGGACCCGTACCCCAGTGAGAGTCTGTGTGTGTGGGACCGTACCCCAGTGAGAGTCAGTGAGTGTGGGACCCATACCCCAGTGAGAGTCAGTGTGTGCGGGATCCGTACCCCACTGAGGTTCAATGTCTGTGGGACCCATACCCCAGTGAGAGTCAGTGTGTGTGGGACCCGTACCCCAGTGATAGTCAGTGTGTGTGGACCTGTACCCCAGTGAGAATCAGTGTGTGTGGGACCTGTGCCCCAGTGAGAGTCAGTGTGTGTGGGACCCGTACCCCAGTGTGAGTCAGTGTGTGTGGAACCCGTACCCCAGTGAGAGTCAGTGTGTGTGGGACCCTTACCCCAGTGAGAGTCAGTGTGTGTGGGAGCCTTACCGCAGTGAGAGTCAGTGCATGTAGGAACCGTACCCCAGTGAGAATAAGTGCGTGTGGGACCCGTACCCCAGTGAGAGTCAGTGTGTGTGGGACCCATACCCCAGTGAGAGTCAGTGTGTGTGGGACCCATACCTCAGTGAGAGTCAGTGTTTGTGGCTCCTGTACCCCAGTGGGAGTCAGTGTGTGTGGGACATGTACCCCAATGAAATTCAGTGTATGTGGGACCTGTACCCCAGTGAGAGTCAGTGTGTGTGGGACCCGTAAGCCATTGAGAGTCAGTGTGTGTGGAACCCGTACCCCAGTGAGAGTCAGTTATTGTGGAACCCGTACCCCAGTGAGAGTCTGTATGTGTGGGACCGTACCCCAGTGAGAGTCTGTGTGTGTGGGACCGTACCCCAGTGAGAGTCAGTGAGTGTGGGACCCATACCCCAGTGAGAGTCAGTGTGTGTCGGACCCGTACCCCAGTGATAGTCAGTGTGTGTGGACCTGTACCCCAGTGAGAGTCAGTGTGTGTGGGAGCCTTACCGCAGTGAGAGTCAGTGTATGTAGGAACCGTACCCCAGTGAGAGTCAGTGTGTGTGGAACCCTTACCCCAGTGAGAGTCAGTGTGTGTGGGAGCCTTACCGCAGTGAGAGTCAGTGTCTGTGGAACCCGTACCCCAGTGAGAGACAGTGTGTGTGTGACCCTTATCCCAGTGAGAGTCAGTGTGTGTGGGACCCGTACCTCAGTGAGAGTCAGTGTGTGTGGGACCCGTACCTCAGTGAGAGTCAGTGTGTGTGCAACCCGTAGCCCAGTGAGACTCAGTTTGTGTGGGACCCGTACCCCAGTGAGAGTCAGTGTGAATGGGACCCGTACCCCAGTGAGAATAAGTGTGTGTGGGACCCATACCCCAGTGAGAGTCAGTGTGTGTGGGACACTTACCCCAGTGAGAATAATTGCGTGTGGAACCCGTACCCGAGTGAGAGTCAGTGTATGTGGGACCCTTACCCCAGTGAGAATAAGTGTATGTGGGACCCGTACCTCAGTGAGAGTCAGTTATTGTGGGACCCTTACCCCAGTGAGAATAAGTGTGTGTGGGACCCGTACCCCAGTGAGAGTCAGTGCGTGTGGGACCCGTACCCCAGTGAGAGTCTGTGTGTGTGGGACCGTACCCCAGTGAGAGTCAGTGAGTGTGGGACCCATACCCCAGTGAGAGTCAGTGTGTGCGGGATCCGTACCCCACTGAGGTTCAGTGTCTGTGGGACCCATACCCCAGTGAGAGTCAGTGTGTGTGGGACCCGTACCCCAGTGATAGTCAGTGTGTGTGGGACCTGTGCCCCAGTGAGAGTCAGTGTGTGTGGGACCCGTACCCCAGTGAGAGTCAGTGTGTGTGGAACCCGTACCCCAGTGAGAGTCAGTGTGTGTGGGACCCTTACCCCAGTGAGACTCAGTGTGTGTGGAACCCGTACCCCAGTGAGAGTCAGTGTGTGTGGGACCCATACCCCAGTGAGAGTCAGTGTGTGTGGGACCCGTACCCCAGTGAGAGTCAGTGTATGTGGGACCCTTACCCCAGTGAGAATAAGTGTGTGTGGGATCAGTACCCCAGTGAGAGTCAGTTATTGTGGGACCCTGACCCCAGTGAGAATAAGTGTGTGTGGGACCCGTAGCCCAGTGAGAATAAATGTGTGTGGGACCCGTACCCCAGTGAGAGCCAGTTATTGTGGGACCCGTACCCCAGTGAGAGTCAGTGTGTGTGGGACCCATATCCCAGTGAGCCTCAGTGTGTGTGGAACCCGTACCCCAGTGAGAGTCAGTGTGTGTGGGACCCATACCCCAGTGAGCCTCAGTGTGTGTGGAACCCATACTCCAGTGAGTCTCAGTGTGTGTGGGACCTGTACCCCAGTGAGAGTCAGTGTGTGTGGGACCTGTACCCCTGTGAGAGTCAGTGTGTGTGGGACCCGTACCCCAGTGAGAGTCAGTGTGTGTGGGACCCGTACCCCAGTGAGAGTCAGTGTGTGTGGGACCGTACCCCAGTGAGAGTCAGTGTGTGTGGGACCCATACCCCAGTGAGAGTCAGTGTGTGTGGGACATGTACCCCAGTGAGACTCAGTGTGTGTGGGACCCGTACCCCAGTGAGAGTCAGTGTGTGTGGAACCCTTACCCCTGTGCGGGTCAGTGTGTGTGGGACCCCTACCCCAGTGAGAGTCAGTGTGTGTGGGACCCATACCCCAATGAGAGTCAGTGTGTATAGGACTGTACCCCAGTGAGAGTCAGTGTGTGTGGGACCCTTACCCCAGTGAGAGTCAGTGTATGTGGGACCCTTACCCCAGTGAGAATAAGTCTGTGTGGGACCCGTACCCCAGTGAGAGTCAGTTATTATGGGACCCCTACCCCACTGAGAATAAGTGTGTGTGGGACCCGTACCCCAGTGAGAATAAGTGTGTGTGGGACCCGTACCCCAGTGAGAGTCAGTTATTGTGGGACCCGTACCCCAGTGAGAGTTAGTGTGTGTGGGACCCATACCCCAGTAAGACTCAGTGTGTGTGGAATCCATACCCCAGTGAGACTCAGTGTGTGTGGAACCCGTACCCCAGTGAGAGTCAGTGTGTGTGGGACCCGTAGCCCAGTGAGAGTCAGTGTATGTTTGACCCGTACCCCATGAAAGTCAGTGTGTGTGGGACCCGTACCCCAGTGAGAGTCGGTGTGTGTGGGACATGTACCCCAGTGAGAGTCAGTGTGTGTGGAACCCGTACCCAAGTGAGAGTCAGTTATTGTGGAACCCGTACCCCAGTGAGGTCAGTGTGTGTGGGACCCGTACCCCAGTGAGAGTCAGTTATTGTGGGACCCGTACCCCAGTGAGAGTCAGTGTGTGTGGGACCCATACCCCAGTGAGACTCAGTGTGTGTGGAACCCGTACCCCAGTGGGAGTCAGTGTGTGTGGGACCCGTACCTCAGTGAGAGTCAGTGTTTGTGGCTCCTGTACCCCAGTGAGAGTCAGTGTGTGTGGGACATGTACCCCAGTGAGAGTCAGTGTGTGTGGGACACGTACCCCAGTGAGAGTCAGTGTGTGTGGGATCCGTACCCCAGTGAGAGTCGGTGTGTGTGGGACTGTACCCCAGTGAGAGTCAGTGTGTGTGGAACCCGTACCCCAGTGAGAGTCATTTATTGTGGAACCCGTACCCAAGTGAGAGTCAGTGTGTGTTGGACCCATACCCCAGTGAGAGTCAGTGTGTGTGGGACCCATACCTCAGTGAGAGTCAGTGTTTGTGGCTCCTGTACCCCAGTGGGAGTCAGTGTGTGTGGGACATGTACCCCAATGAAATTCAGTGTATGTGGGACCCGTACCCCAGTGAGAGTCAGTGTGTGTGGAACCCGTACCCCAGTGAGAGTCAGTGTGTGTGGGACCCGTACCCCAGTGAGAGTCTGTATGTGTGGGACCGTACCCCAGTGAGAGTCTGTGTGTGTGGGACCTTACCCCAGTGAGAGTCAGTGAGTGTGGGACCCATACCCCAGTGAGAGTCAGTGTGTGCGGGATCCGTACCCCACTGAGGATCAGTGTCTGTGGGACCCATACCCCAGTGAGAGTCAGTGTGTGTGGACCTGTACCCCAGTGAGAGTCAGTGTGTGTGGGAGCCTTATCCCAGTGAGAGTCAGTGTGTGTGGGAGCCTTACCGCAGTGAGAGTCAGTGTCTGTGGAACCCGTACCCCAGTGAGAGACAGTGTGTGTGGGACCCTTATCCCAGTGAGAGTCAGTGTGTGTGGGACCCGTACCCCAGTGAGAGTCAGTGTATGTAGGAACCGTACCCCAGTGAGAGTCAGTGTGTGTGGAACCCTTACCCCAGTGAGAGTCAGTGTGTGTGGGAGCCTTACCGCAGTGAGAGTCAGTGTCTGTGGAACCCGTACCCCAGTGAGAGTCAGTGTGTGTGGGAGCCTTACCGCAGTGAGAGTCAGTGTGTGTGGGACCCATACCCCAGTGAGAGACAGTGTGTGTGGGACCCTTATCCCAGTGAGAGTCAGTGTGTGTGGGACCCGTACCCCAGTGAGAGTCAGTGTGTGTTGACCTATACCCCAGTGAGAGTCAGTGTGTGTGGGACCCATACCTCAGTGAGAGTCAGTGTTTGTGGCTCCTGTACCCCAGTGAGAGTCAGTGCGTGTGGGACATGTACTCCAATGAAAGTCAGTGTATGTGGGACCCGTACCCCAGTGAGAGTCAGTGTGTGTGGGACCCGTACCCCAGTGAGAGTCAGTGTGTGTGGAACCCGTACCCCAGTGAGAGTCAGTGTGTGTGGAACCCGTACCCCAGTGAGAGTCAGTTATTGTGGAACCCGTACCCCAGTGAGAGTCAGTGTATGTGGGACCCTTACCCCAGTGAGAATAAGTGTGTGCGGGACCCGTACCCCAGTGAGAATAAGTGTGTGTGGGACCCGTACCCCAGTGAGAGTCAGTTATTGTGGGACCCGTACCCCAGTGAGAATAAGTGTGTGTGGGACCCGTACCCCAGTGAGAGTCAGTTATTGTGGGACCCGTACCCCAGTGAGAGTCAGTTATTGTGGAACCCGTACCCCAGTGAGAGTCAGTGAGTGTGGGACCCATACCCCAGTGAGAGTCAGTGTGTGCGGGATCCGTACCCCACTGAGGATCAGTGTCTGTGGGACCCATACCCCAGTGAGAGTCAGTGTGTGTGGACCTGTACCCCAGTGAGAGTCAGTGTGTGTGGACCTGTACCCCAGTGAGAGTCAGTGTGTGTGGGAGCCTTACCGCAGTGAGAGTCAGTGTCTGTGGAACCCGTACCCCAGTGAGAGACAGTGTGTGTGGGACCCTTATCCCAGTGAGAGTCAGTGTGTGTGGGACCCGTACCTCAGTGAGAGTCAGTGTGTGTGCAACCCGTAGCCCAGTGAGAGTCAGTGTGTGTGGGACCCGTACCCCAGTGAGAGTCAGTGTGTGTTGACCTATACCCCAGTGAGAGTCAGTGTGTGTGGGACCCATACCTCAGTGAGAGTCAGTGTTTGTGGCTCCTGTACCCCAGTGGGAGTCAGTGTGTGTGGGACATGTACTCCAATGAAAGTCAGTGTATGTGGGACCCGTACCCCAGTGAGAGTCAGTGTGTGTGGGACCCGTAAGCCAGTGAGAGTCAGTGTGTGTGGAACCCGTACCCCAGTGAGAGTCAGTTATTGTGGAACCCGTACCCCAGTGAGAGTCAGTGTGTGTGGGACCCGTATCCCAGTGAGAGTCAGTGTGTATGTGGGACCCTTACCCCAGTGAGAATAAGTGTGTGCGGGACCCGTACCCCAGTGAGAATCAGTGTGTGTGGGACCCGTACCCCAGTGAGAGTCAGTTATTGTGGGACCCGTACCCCAGTGAGAATAAGTGTGTGCAGGACCCGTACCCCAGTGAGAATAAGTGTGTGTGGGACCCGTACCCCAGTGAGAGTCAGTTATTGTGGGACCCGTACCCCAGTGAGACTCAGTGTGTGTGGAACCCATACCCCAGTGAGTGTCAGTGTGTGTGGGACCCATACCCCAGTGAGAGTCAGTGTGTGTGGAACCCGTACCCCAGTGAGAGTCAGTGTGTGTAACCCGTACCCCAGTGAGAGTCAGTGTGTGTGGGACCCTCACCCCAGTGAGAGTCAGTGTGTGTGGGACCCTTACCCCAGTGAGAGTCAGTGTGTGTGGGACCCGTACCCCAGTGAGAGTCAGTGTATGTAGGAACCGTACCCCAGTGAGAGTCAGTGTGTGTGGAACCCTTACCCCAGTGAGAGTCAGTGTGTGTGGGAGCCTTACCGCAGTGAGAGTCAGTGTCTGTGGAACCCGTACCCCAGTGAGAGACAGTGTGTGTGTGACCCTTATCCCAGTGAGAGTCAGTGTGTGTGGGACCCGTACCTCAGTGAGAGTCAGTGTGTGTGGGACCCGTACCTCAGTGAGAGTCAGTGTGTGTGCAACCCGTAGCCCAGTGAGACTCAGTTTGTGTGGGACCCGTACCCCAGTGAGAGTCAGTGTGAATGGGACCCGTACCCCAGTGAGAATAAGTGTGTGTGGGACCCATACCCCAGTGAGAGTCAGTGTGTGTGGGACACTTACCCCAGTGAGAATAATTGCGTGTGGAACCCGTACCCGAGTGAGAGTCAGTGTATGTGGGACCCTTACCCCAGTGAGAATAAGTGTATGTGGGACCCGTACCTCAGTGAGAGTCAGTTATTGTGGGACCCTTACCCCAGTGAGAATAAGTGTGTGTGGGACCCGTACCCCAGTGAGAGTCAGTGCGTGTGGGACCCGTACCCCAGTGAGAGTCTGTGTGTGTGGGACCGTACCCCAGTGAGAGTCAGTGAGTGTGGGACCCATACCCCAGTGAGAGTCAGTGTGTGCGGGATCCGTACCCCACTGAGGTTCAGTGTCTGTGGGACCCATACCCCAGTGAGAGTCAGTGTGTGTGGGACCCGTACCCCAGTGATAGTCAGTGTGTGTGGGACCTGTGCCCCAGTGAGAGTCAGTGTGTGTGGGACCCGTACCCCAGTGAGAGTCAGTGTGTGTGGAACCCGTACCCCAGTGAGAGTCAGTGTGTGTGGGACCCTTACCCCAGTGAGACTCAGTGTGTGTGGAACCCGTACCCCAGTGAGAGTCAGTGTGTGTGGGACCCATACCCCAGTGAGAGTCAGTGTGTGTGGGACCCGTACCCCAGTGAGAGTCAGTGTATGTGGGACCCTTACCCCAGTGAGAATAAGTGTGTGTGGGATCAGTACCCCAGTGAGAGTCAGTTATTGTGGGACCCTGACCCCAGTGAGAATAAGTGTGTGTGGGACCCGTAGCCCAGTGAGAATAAATGTGTGTGGGACCCGTACCCCAGTGAGAGCCAGTTATTGTGGGACCCGTACCCCAGTGAGAGTCAGTGTGTGTGGGACCCATATCCCAGTGAGCCTCAGTGTGTGTGGAACCCGTACCCCAGTGAGAGTCAGTGTGTGTGGGACCCATACCCCAGTGAGCCTCAGTGTGTGTGGAACCCATACTCCAGTGAGTCTCAGTGTGTGTGGGACCTGTACCCCAGTGAGAGTCAGTGTGTGTGGGACCTGTACCCCTGTGAGAGTCAGTGTGTGTGGGACCCGTACCCCAGTGAGAGTCAGTGTGTGTGGGACCCGTACCCCAGTGAGAGTCAGTGTGTGTGGGACCGTACCCCAGTGAGAGTCAGTGTGTGTGGGACCCATACCCCAGTGAGAGTCAGTGTGTGTGGGACATGTACCCCAGTGAGACTCAGTGTGTGTGGGACCCGTACCCCAGTGAGAGTCAGTGTGTGTGGAACCCTTACCCCTGTGCGGGTCAGTGTGTGTGGGACCCCTACCCCAGTGAGAGTCAGTGTGTGTGGGACCCATACCCCAATGAGAGTCAGTGTGTATAGGACTGTACCCCAGTGAGAGTCAGTGTGTGTGGGACCCTTACCCCAGTGAGAGTCAGTGTATGTGGGACCCTTACCCCAGTGAGAATAAGTCTGTGTGGGACCCGTACCCCAGTGAGAGTCAGTTATTATGGGACCCCTACCCCACTGAGAATAAGTGTGTGTGGGACCCGTACCCCAGTGAGAATAAGTGTGTGTGGGACCCGTACCCCAGTGAGAGTCAGTTATTGTGGGACCCGTACCCCAGTGAGAGTTAGTGTGTGTGGGACCCATACCCCAGTAAGACTCAGTGTGTGTGGAATCCATACCCCAGTGAGACTCAGTGTGTGTGGAACCCGTACCCCAGTGAGAGTCAGTGTGTGTGGGACCCGTAGCCCAGTGAGAGTCAGTGTATGTTTGACCCGTACCCCATGAAAGTCAGTGTGTGTGGGACCCGTACCCCAGTGAGAGTCGGTGTGTGTGGGACATGTACCCCAGTGAGAGTCAGTGTGTGTGGAACCCGTACCCAAGTGAGAGTCAGTTATTGTGGAACCCGTACCCCAGTGAGGTCAGTGTGTGTGGGACCCGTACCCCAGTGAGAGTCAGTTATTGTGGGACCCGTACCCCAGTGAGAGTCAGTGTGTGTGGGACCCATACCCCAGTGAGACTCAGTGTGTGTGGAACCCGTACCCCAGTGGGAGTCAGTGTGTGTGGGACCCGTACCTCAGTGAGAGTCAGTGTTTGTGGCTCCTGTACCCCAGTGAGAGTCAGTGTGTGTGGGACATGTACCCCAGTGAGAGTCAGTGTGTGTGGGACACGTACCCCAGTGAGAGTCAGTGTGTGTGGGATCCGTACCCCAGTGAGAGTCGGTGTGTGTGGGACTGTACCCCAGTGAGAGTCAGTGTGTGTGGAACCCGTACCCCAGTGAGAGTCATTTATTGTGGAACCCGTACCCAAGTGAGAGTCAGTGTGTGTTGGACCCATACCCCAGTGAGAGTCAGTGTGTGTGGGACCCATACCTCAGTGAGAGTCAGTGTTTGTGGCTCCTGTACCCCAGTGGGAGTCAGTGTGTGTGGGACATGTACCCCAATGAAATTCAGTGTATGTGGGACCCGTACCCCAGTGAGAGTCAGTGTGTGTGGAACCCGTACCCCAGTGAGAGTCAGTGTGTGTGGGACCCGTACCCCAGTGAGAGTCTGTATGTGTGGGACCGTACCCCAGTGAGAGTCTGTGTGTGTGGGACCTTACCCCAGTGAGAGTCAGTGAGTGTGGGACCCATACCCCAGTGAGAGTCAGTGTGTGCGGGATCCGTACCCCACTGAGGATCAGTGTCTGTGGGACCCATACCCCAGTGAGAGTCAGTGTGTGTGGACCTGTACCCCAGTGAGAGTCAGTGTGTGTGGGAGCCTTATCCCAGTGAGAGTCAGTGTGTGTGGGAGCCTTACCGCAGTGAGAGTCAGTGTCTGTGGAACCCGTACCCCAGTGAGAGACAGTGTGTGTGGGACCCTTATCCCAGTGAGAGTCAGTGTGTGTGGGACCCGTACCCCAGTGAGAGTCAGTGTATGTAGGAACCGTACCCCAGTGAGAGTCAGTGTGTGTGGAACCCTTACCCCAGTGAGAGTCAGTGTGTGTGGGAGCCTTACCGCAGTGAGAGTCAGTGTCTGTGGAACCCGTACCCCAGTGAGAGTCAGTGTGTGTGGGAGCCTTACCGCAGTGAGAGTCAGTGTGTGTGGGACCCATACCCCAGTGAGAGACAGTGTGTGTGGGACCCTTATCCCAGTGAGAGTCAGTGTGTGTGGGACCCGTACCCCAGTGAGAGTCAGTGTGTGTTGACCTATACCCCAGTGAGAGTCAGTGTGTGTGGGACCCATACCTCAGTGAGAGTCAGTGTTTGTGGCTCCTGTACCCCAGTGAGAGTCAGTGCGTGTGGGACATGTACTCCAATGAAAGTCAGTGTATGTGGGACCCGTACCCCAGTGAGAGTCAGTGTGTGTGGGACCCGTACCCCAGTGAGAGTCAGTGTGTGTGGAACCCGTACCCCAGTGAGAGTCAGTGTGTGTGGAACCCGTACCCCAGTGAGAGTCAGTTATTGTGGAACCCGTACCCCAGTGAGAGTCAGTGTATGTGGGACCCTTACCCCAGTGAGAATAAGTGTGTGCGGGACCCGTACCCCAGTGAGAATAAGTGTGTGTGGGACCCGTACCCCAGTGAGAGTCAGTTATTGTGGGACCCGTACCCCAGTGAGAATAAGTGTGTGTGGGACCCGTACCCCAGTGAGAGTCAGTTATTGTGGGACCCGTACCCCAGTGAGAGTCAGTTATTGTGGAACCCGTACCCCAGTGAGAGTCAGTGAGTGTGGGACCCATACCCCAGTGAGAGTCAGTGTGTGCGGGATCCGTACCCCACTGAGGATCAGTGTCTGTGGGACCCATACCCCAGTGAGAGTCAGTGTGTGTGGACCTGTACCCCAGTGAGAGTCAGTGTGTGTGGACCTGTACCCCAGTGAGAGTCAGTGTGTGTGGGAGCCTTACCGCAGTGAGAGTCAGTGTCTGTGGAACCCGTACCCCAGTGAGAGACAGTGTGTGTGGGACCCTTATCCCAGTGAGAGTCAGTGTGTGTGGGACCCGTACCTCAGTGAGAGTCAGTGTGTGTGCAACCCGTAGCCCAGTGAGAGTCAGTGTGTGTGGGACCCGTACCCCAGTGAGAGTCAGTGTGTGTTGACCTATACCCCAGTGAGAGTCAGTGTGTGTGGGACCCATACCTCAGTGAGAGTCAGTGTTTGTGGCTCCTGTACCCCAGTGGGAGTCAGTGTGTGTGGGACATGTACTCCAATGAAAGTCAGTGTATGTGGGACCCGTACCCCAGTGAGAGTCAGTGTGTGTGGGACCCGTAAGCCAGTGAGAGTCAGTGTGTGTGGAACCCGTACCCCAGTGAGAGTCAGTTATTGTGGAACCCGTACCCCAGTGAGAGTCAGTGTGTGTGGGACCCGTATCCCAGTGAGAGTCAGTGTGTATGTGGGACCCTTACCCCAGTGAGAATAAGTGTGTGCGGGACCCGTACCCCAGTGAGAATCAGTGTGTGTGGGACCCGTACCCCAGTGAGAGTCAGTTATTGTGGGACCCGTACCCCAGTGAGAATAAGTGTGTGCAGGACCCGTACCCCAGTGAGAATAAGTGTGTGTGGGACCCGTACCCCAGTGAGAGTCAGTTATTGTGGGACCCGTACCCCAGTGAGACTCAGTGTGTGTGGAACCCATACCCCAGTGAGTGTCAGTGTGTGTGGGACCCATACCCCAGTGAGAGTCAGTGTGTGTGGAACCCGTACCCCAGTGAGAGTCAGTGTGTGTAACCCGTACCCCAGTGAGAGTCAGTGTGTGTGGGACCCTCACCCCAGTGAGAGTCAGTGTGTGTGGGACCCTTACCCCAGTGAGAGTCAGTGTGTGTGGGACCCCTACCCCAGTGAGAGTCAGTGTATTTGGGACCCGTACCCCAGTAAGAATAAGTGTGTGTGGTACCAGTACCCCAGTGAGAGTCAGTGTGTGTGGGACCCTTACCCCAGTGAGAGTCAGTGTGTGTGGGACCCCTACCCCAGTGAGAGTCAGTGTATTTGAGACCCGTACCCCAGTGAGAGTCAGTGTGTGTGGGACACGTACCCCAGTGAGAGTCAGTGTGTGTGGGACACTTACCCCAGTGAGAATAATTGTGTGTGGGACCCGTACCCCAGTGAGAGTCAGTTATTGTGGGACCCTTACCCCAGTGAGAATAAGTGTGTGTGGGACCCTTACCCCAGTGAGAGTCAGTGTGTGTGGGACCCCTACACCAGTCAGTGTCAGTGTGTGTGGGACCCCTACCCCAGTGAGAGTCAGTGTATGTTTGACCCGTACCCCAGTAAGAATAAGTGTGTGTGGTACACATACCCCAGTGAGACTCAGTGTGTGTGGGACATGTATCCCAGTGAGAGTCAGTGTGTGTGGGACATGTACCCCAGTGAGAGTCTGTATGTGTGGGACCGTACCCCAGTGAGAGTCTGTGTGTGTGGGACCGTACCCCAGTGAGAGTCAGTGAGTGTGGGACCCATACCCCAGTGAGAGTCAGTGTGTGTCGGACCCGTACCCCAGTGATAGTCAGTGTGTGTGGACCTGTACCCCAGTGAGAGTCAGTGTGTGTGGGAGCCTTATCCCAGTGAGAGTCAGTGTGTGTGGGACCCGTACCTCAGTGAGAGTCAGTGTGTGTGCAACCCGTAGCCCAGTGAGAGTCAGTGTGTGTGGGACCCGTACCCCAGTGAGAATAAGTGCGTGTGGGACCCGTACCCCAGTGAGACTCAGTTTGTGTGGGACCCGTACCCCAGTGAGAGTCAGTGTGAATGGGACCCGTACCCCAGTGAGAATAAGTGTGTGTGGGACCCATACCCCAGTGAGAGTCAGTGTGTGTGGGACACTTACCCCAGTGAGAATAATTGCGTGTGGAACCCGTACCCGAGTGAGAGTCAGTGTATGTGGGACCCTTACCCCAGTGAGAATAAGTGTATGTGGGACCCGTACCCCAGTGAGAGTCAGTTATTGTGGGACCCTTACCCCAGTGAGAATAAGTGTGTGTGGGACCCGTACCCCAGTGAGAGTCAGTGCGTGTGGGACCCGTACCCCAGTGAGAGTCTGTGTGTGTGGGACCGTACCCCAGTGAGAGTCAGTGAGTGTGGGACCCATACCCCAGTGAGAGTCAGTGTGTGCGGGATCCGTACCCCACTGAGGTTCAGTGTCTGTGGGACCCATACCCCAGTGAGAGTCAGTGTGTGTGGGACCCGTACCCCAGTGATAGTCAGTGTGTGTGGGACCTGTGCCCCAGTGAGAGTCAGTGTGTGTGGGACCCGTACCCCAGTGAGAGTCAGTGTGTGTGGAACCCGTACCCCAGTGAGAGTCAGTGTGTGTGGGACCCTTACCCCAGTGAGACTCAGTGTGTGTGGAACCCGTACCCCAGTGAGAGTCAGTGTGTGTGGGACCCATACCCCAGTGAGAGTCAGTGTGTGTGGGACCCGTACCCCAGTGAGAGTCAGTGTATGTGGGACCCTTACCCCAGTGAGAATAAGTGTGTGTGGGATCAGTACCCCAGTGAGAGTCAGTTATTGTGGGACCCTGACCCCAGTGAGAATAAGTGTGTGTGGGACCCGTAGCCCAGTGAGAATAAGTGTGTGTGGGACCCGTACCCCAGTGAGAGTCAGTGTGTGTGGGACCCATACCCCAGTGAGAGTCAGTGTGTGTGGAACCCGTACCCCAGTGAGAGTCAGTGTGTGTGGGACCCGTACCCCAGTGAGAGTCTGTGTGTGTGGGACCGTACCCCAGTGAGAGTCAGTGAGTGTGGGACCCATACCCCAGTGAGAGTCAGTGTGTGCGGGATCCGTACCCCACTGAGGATCAGTGTCTGTGGGACCCATACCCCAGTGAGAGTCAGTGTGTGTGGACCTGTACCCCAGTGAGAGTCAGTGTGTGTGGGAGCCTTACCGCAGTGAGAGTCAGTGTATGTAGGAACCGTACCCCAGTGAGAGTCAGTGTATGTGGAACCCTTACCCCAGTGAGAGTCAGTGTGTGTGGGAGCCTTACCGCAGTGAGAGTCAGTGTCTGTGGAACCCGTACCCCAGTGAGAGACAGTGTGTGTGGGACCCTTATCCCAGTGAGAGTCAGTGTGTGTGGGACCCGTACCTCAGTGAGAGTCAGTGTGTGTGCAACCCGTAGCCCAGTGAGAGTCAGTGTGTGTGGGACCCGTACCCCAGTGAGAATAAGTGCGTGTGGGACCCGTACCCCAGTGAAACTCAGTTTGTGTGGGACCCGTACCCCAGTGAGAGTCAGTGTGTGTTGACCTATACCCCAGTGAGAGTCAGTGTGTGTGGGACCCATACCCCAGTGAGAGTCAGTGTGTGTGGGACCCATACCTCAGTGAGAGTCAGTGTTTGTGGCTCCTGTACCCCAGTGGGAGTCAGTGTGTGTGGGACATGTACTCCAATGAAAGTCAGTGTATGTGGGACCCGTACCCCAGTGAGAGTCAGTGTATGTGGGACCCGTAAGCCAGTGAGAATCAGTGTGTGTGGGACCCGTACCCCAGTGAGAGTCAGTTATTGTGGGACCCGTACCCCAGTGAGAATAAGTGTGTGCAGGACCCGTACCCCAGTGAGAATAAGTGTGTGTGGGACCCGTACCCCAGTGAAAGTCAGTTATTGTGGGACCCGTACCCCAGTGAGACTCAGTGTGTGTGGAACCCATACCCCAGTGAGTGTCAGTGTGTGTGGGACCCATACCCCAGTGAGAGTCAGTGTGTGTGGAACCCGTACCCCAGTGAGAGTCAGTGTGTGTAACCCGTACCCCAGTGAGAGTCAGTGTGTGTGGGACCCGTAGCCCAGTGAGAGTCAGTGTGTGTGGGACCCTCACCCCAGTGAGAGTCAGTGTGTGTGGGACCCTTACCCCAGTGAGAGTCAGTGTGTGTGGGACCCCTACCCCAGTGAGAGTCAGTGTATTTGGGACCCGTACCCCAGTAAGAATAAGTGTGTGTGGTACCAGTACCCCAGTGAGAGTCAGTGTGTGTGGGACCCTTACCCCAGTGAGAGTCAGTGTGTGTGGGACCCCTACCCCAGTGAGAGTCAGTGTATTTGAGACCCGTACCCCAGTGAGAGTCAGTGTGTGTGGGACACGTACCCCAGTGAGAGTCAGTGTGTGTGGGACACTTACCCCAGTGAGAATAATTGTGTGTGGGACCCGTACCCCAGTGAGAGTCAGTTATTGTGGGACCCTTACCCCAGTGAGAATCAGTGTGTGTGGGACCCTTACCCCAGTGAGAGTCAGTGTGTGTGGGACCCCTACACCAGTCAGTGTCAGTGTGTGTGGGACCCCTACCCCAGTGAGAGTCAGTGTATGTTTGACCCGTACCCCAGTAAGAATAAGTGTGTGTGGTACACATACCCCAGTGAGACTCAGTGTGTGTGGGACATGTATCCCAGTGAGAGTCAGTGTGTGTGGGACATGTACCCCAGTGAGAGTCTGTATGTGTGGGAGCGTACCCCAGTGAGAGTCTGTGTGTGTGGGACCGTACCCCAGTGAGAGTCAGTGAGTGTGGGACCCATACCCCAGTGAGAGTCAGTGTGTGTCGGACCCGTACCCCAGTGATAGTCAGTGTGTGTGGACCTGTACCCCAGTGAGAGTCAGTGTGTGTGGGAGCCTTACCGCAGTGAGAGTCAGTGTATGTAGGAACCGTACCCCAGTGAGAGTCAGTGTGTGTGGAACCCTTACCCCAGTGAGAGTCAGTGTGTGTGGGAGCCTTACCGCAGTGAGAGTCAGTGTCTGTGGAACCCGTACCCCAGTGAGAGACAGTGTGTGTGTGACCCTTATCCCAGTGAGAGTCAGTGTGTGTGGGACCCGTAGCCCAGTGAGAGTCAGTGTGTGTGGGACCCGTACCCCAGTGAGAATAAGTGCGTGTGGGACCCGTACCCCAGTGAGACTCAGTTTGTGTGGGACCCGTACCCCAGTGAGAGTCAGTGTGAATGGGACCCGTACCCCAGTGAGAATAAGTGTGTGTGGGACCCATACCCCAGTGAGAGTCAGTGTGTGTGGGACACTTACCCCAGTGAGAATAATTGCGTGTGGAACCCGTACCCGAGTGAGAGTCAGTGTATGTGGGACCCTTACCCCAGTGAGAATAAGTGTATGTGGGACCCGTACCCCAGTGAGAGTCAGTTATTGTGGGACCCTTACCCCAGTGAGAATAAGTGTGTGTGGGACCCGTACCCCAGTGAGAGTCAGTGCGTGTGGGACCCGTACCCCAGTGAGAGTCTGTGTGTGTGGGACCGTACCCCAGTGAGAGTCAGTGAGTGTGGGACCCATACCCCAGTGAGAGTCAGTGTGTGCGGGATCCGTACCCCACTGAGGTTCAGTGTCTGTGGGACCCATACCCCAGTGAGTGTCAGTGTGTGTGGGACCCGTACCCCAGTGATAGTCAGTGTGTGTGGGACCTGTGCCCCAGTGAGAGTCAGTGTGTGTGGGACCCGTACCCCAGTGAGAGTCAGTGTGTGTGGAACCCGTACCCCAGTGAGAGTCAGTGTGTGTGGGACCCTTACCCCAGTGAGACTCAGTGTGTGTGGAACCCGTACCCCAGTGAGAGTCAGTGTGTGTGGGACCCATACCCCAGTGAGAGTCAGTGTGTGTGGGACCCGTACCCCAGTGAGAGTCAGTGTATGTGGGACCCTTACCCCAGTGAGAATAAGTGTGTGTGGGATCAGTACCCCAGTGAGAGTCAGTTATTGTGGGACCCTTACCCCAGTGAGAATAAGTGTGTGTGGGACCCGTAGCCCAGTGAGAATAAATGTGTGTGGGACCCGTACCCCAGTGAGAGCCAGTTATTGTGGGACCCGTACCCCAGTGAGAGTCAGTGTGTGTGGGAACCATACCCCAGTGAGCCTCAGTGTGTGTGGAACCCGTACCCCAGTGAGAGTCAGTGTGTGTGGGACCCATACCCCAGTGAGCCTCAGTGTGTGTGGAACCCATACTCCAGTGAGTCTCAGTGTGTGTGGGACCTGTACCCCAGTGAGAGTCAGTGTGTGTGGGACCTGTACCCCAGTGAGAGTCAGTGTGTGTGGGACCCGTACCCCAGTGAGAGTCAGTGTGTGTGGGACCCGTACCCCAGTGAGAGTCAGTGTGTGTGGGACCGTACCCCAGTGAGAGTCAGTGTGTGTGGGACCCATACCCCAGTGAGAGTCAGTGTGTGTGGGACATGTACCCCAGTGAGACTCAGTGTGTGTGGGACCCGTACCCCAGTGAGAGTCAGTGTGTGTGGAACCCTTACCCCTGTGCGGGTCAGTGTGTGTGGGACCCCTACCCCAGTGAGAGTCTGTGTGTGTGGGACCCATACCCCAATGAGAGTCAGTGTGTATAGGACTGTACCCCAGTGAGAGTCAGTGTGTGTGGGACCCGTACCCCAGTGAGAGTCAGTTATTATGGGACCCCTACCCCACTGAGAATAAGTGTGTGTGGGACCCGTACCCCAGTGAGAATAAGTGTGTGTGGGACCCGTACCCCAGTGAGAGTCAGTTATTGTGGGACCCGTACCCCAGTGAGAGTTAGTGTGTGTGGGACCCATACCCCAGTAAGACTCAGTGTGTGTGGAATCCATACCCCAGTGAGACTCAGTGTGTGTGGAACCCGTACCCCAGTGAGAGTCAGTGTGTGTGGGACCCGTAGCCCAGTGAGAGTCAGTGTATGTTTGACCCGTACCCCCTGAAAGTCAGTGTGTGTGGGACCCGTACCCCAGTGAGAGTCGGTGTGTGTGGGACATGTACCCCATGAAAGTCAGTGTGTGTGGGACCCGTACCCCAGTGAGAGTCAGTGTGTGTGGAACCCGTACCCAAGTGAGAGTCAGTTATTGTGGAACCCGTACCCCAGTGAGGTCAGTGTGTGTGGGACCCGTACCCCAGTGAGAGTCAGTTATTGTGGGACCCGTACCCCAGTGAGAGTCAGTGTGTGTGGGACCCATACCCCAGTGAGACTCAGTGTGTGTGGAACCCGTACCCCAGTGGGAGTCAGTGTGTGTGGGACCCGTACCTCAGTGAGAGTCAGTGTTTGTGGCTCCTGTACCCCAGTGAGAGTCAGTGTGTGTGGGACATGTACCCCAGTGAGAGTCAGTGTGTGTGGGACACGTACCCCAGTGAGAGTCAGTGTGTGTGGGATCCGTACCCCAGTGAGAGTCGGTGTGTGTGGGACTGTACCCCAGTGAGAGTCAGTGTGTGTGGGACCCGTACCCCAGTGAGAGGCACTGTGTGGGACCCGTACCCGAGTGAGAGTCAGTGTGTGTGGGACCCGTAAGCCAGTGAGAATAAGTGTGTGTGGGACCCGTACCCCAGTGAGAGTCAGTTATTGTGGGACCCGTACCCCAGTGAGAATAAGTGTGTGCAGGACCCGTACCCCAGTGAGAATAAGTGTGTGTGGGACCCGTACCCCAGTGAGTGTCAGTGTGTGTGGGACCCATACCCCAGTGAGAGTCAGTGTGTGTGGAACCCGTACCCCAGTGAGAGTCAGTGTGTATGGGACCCATACCCCAGTGAGAGTCAGTGTGTGTGGAACCCGTACCCCAGTGAGAGTCAGTGTGTGTGGAACCCGTACCCCAGTGAGAGTCAGTGAGTGTGGGACCCATACCCCAGTGAGAGTCAGTGTGTGCGGGATCCGTACCCCACTGAGGATCAGTGTCTGTGGGACCCATACCCCAGTGACAGTCAGTGTGTGTGGACCTGTACCCCAGTGAGAGTCAGTGTGTGTGGGAGCCTTACCGCAGTGAGAGTCAGTGTATGTAGGAACCGTACCCCAGTGAGAGTCAGTGTGTGTGGAACCCTTACCCCAGTGAGAGTCAGTGTGTGTGGGAGCCTTACCGCAGTGAGAGTCAGTGTCTGTGGAACCCGTACCCCAGTGAGAGACAGTGTGTGTGGGACCCTTATCCCAGTGAGAGTCAGTGTGTGTGGGACCCGTACCCCAGTGAGAGTCAGTGTGTGTGGGACACGTACCCCAGTGAGAGTCAGTGTGTGTGGGACACTTACCCCAGTGAGAATAATTGTGTGTGGGACCCGTACCCCAGTGAGAGTCAGTTATTGTGGGACCCTTACCCCAGTGAGAATAAATGTGTGTGGGACCCTTACCCCAGTGAGAGTCAGTGTGTGTGGGACCCCTACACCAGTCAGTGTCAGTGTGTGTGGAACCCGTACCCCAGTGAGAGTCAGTGTGTGTGGGACCCATACCCCAGTGAGCCTCAGTGTGTGTGGAACCCATACTCCAGTGAGTCTCAGTGTGTGTGGGACCTGTACCCCAGTGAGAGTCAGTGTGTGTGGGACCTGTACCCCAGTGAGAGTCAGTGTGTGTGGGACCCGTACCCCAGTGAGAGTCAGTGTGTGTGGGACCCGTACCCCAGTGAGAGTCAGTGTGTGTGGGACCGTACCCCAGTGAGAGTCAGTGTGTGTGGGACCCATACCCCAGTGAGAGTCAGTGTGTGTGGGACATGTACCCCAGTGAGACTCAGTGTGTGTGGGACCCGTACCCCAGTGAGAGTCAGTGTGTGTGGAACCCTTACCCCTGTGCGGGTCAGTGTGTGTGGGACCCCTACCCCAGTGAGAGTCAGTGTGTGTGGGACCCATACCCCAATGAGAGTCAGTGTGTATAGGACTGTACCCCAGTGAGAGTCAGTGTGTGTGGGACCCTTACCCCAGTGAGAGTCAGTGTATGTGGGACCCTTACCCCAGTGAGAATAAGTCTGTGTGGGACCCGTACCCCAGTGAGAGTCAGTTATTATGGGACCCCTACCCCACTGAGAATAAGTGTGTGTGGGACCCGTACCCCAGTGAGAATAAGTGTGTGTGGGACCCGTACCCCAGTGAGAGTCAGTTATTGTGGGACCCGTACCCCAGTGAGAGTTAGTGTGTGTGGGACCCATACCCCAGTAAGACTCAGTGTGTGTGGAATCCATACCCCAGTGAGACTCAGTGTGTGTGGAACCCGTACCCCAGTGAGAGTCAGTGTGTGTGGGACCCGTAGCCCAGTGAGAGTCAGTGTATGTTTGACCCGTACCCCCTGAAAGTCAGTGTGTGTGGGACCCGTACCCCAGTGAGAGTCGGTGTGTGTGGGACATGTACCCCATGAAAGTCAGTGTGTGTGGGACCCGTACCCCAGTGAGAGTCAGTGTGTGTGGAACCCGTACCCAAGTGAGAGTCAGTTATTGTGGAACCCGTACCCCAGTGAGGTCAGTGTGTGTGGGACCCGTACCCCAGTGAGAGTCAGTTATTGTGGGACCCGTACCCCAGTGAGAGTCAGTGTGTGTGGGACCCATACCCCAGTGAGACTCAGTGTGTGTGGAACCCGTACCCCAGTGGGAGTCAGTGTGTGTGGGACCCGTACCTCAGTGAGAGTCAGTGTTTGTGGCTCCTGTACCCCAGTGAGAGTCAGTGTGTGTGGGACATGTACCCCAGTGAGAGTCAGTGTGTGTGGGACACGTACCCCAGTGAGAGTCAGTGTGTGTGGGATCCGTACCCCAGTGAGAGTCGGTGTGTGTGGGACTGTACCCCAGTGAGAGTCAGTGTGTGTGGGACCCGTACCCCAGTGAGAGGCACTGTGTGGGACCCGTACCCGAGTGAGAGTCAGTGTGTGTGGGACCCGTAAGCCAGTGAGAATAAGTGTGTGTGGGACCCGTACCCCAGTGAGAGTCAGTTATTGTGGGACCCGTACCCCAGTGAGAATAAGTGTGTGCAGGACCCGTACCCCAGTGAGAATAAGTGTGTGTGGGACCCGTACCCCAGTGAGTGTCAGTGTGTGTGGGACCCATACCCCAGTGAGAGTCAGTGTGTGTGGAACCCGTACCCCAGTGAGAGTCAGTGAGTGTGGGACCCATACCCCAGTGAGAGTCAGTGTGTGCGGGATCCGTACCCCACTGAGGATCAGTGTCTGTGGGACCCATACCCCAGTGACAGTCAGTGTGTGTGGACCTGTACCCCAGTGAGAGTCAGTGTGTGTGGGAGCCTTACCGCAGTGAGAGTCAGTGTATGTAGGAACCGTACCCCAGTGAGAGTCAGTGTGTGTGGAACCCTTACCCCAGTGAGAGTCAGTGTGTGTGGGAGCCTTACCGCAGTGAGAGTCAGTGTCTGTGGAACCCGTACCCCAGTGAGAGACAGTGTGTGTGGGACCCTTATCCCAGTGAGAGTCAGTGTGTGTGGGACCCGTACCCCAGTGAGAGTCAGTGTGTGTGGGACACGTACCCCAGTGAGAGTCAGTGTGTGTGGGACACTTACCCCAGTGAGAATAATTGTGTGTGGGACCCGTACCCCAGTGAGAGTCAGTTATTGTGGGACCCTTACCCCAGTGAGAATAAGTGTGTGTGGGACCCTTACCCCAGTGAGAGTCAGTGTGTGTGGGACCCCTACACCAGTCAGTGTCAGTGTGTGTGGGACCCCTACCCCAGTGAGAGTCAGTGTATGTTTGACCCGTACCCCAGTAAGAATAAGTGTGTGTGGTACACATACCCCAGTGAGACTCAGTGTGTGTGGGACATGTACCCCAGTGAGAGTCAGTGTGTGTGGGACCCGTACCCCAGTGAGAGTCAGTGTGTGTGGGATCCGTACCCCAGTGAGAGTCAGTGTGTGTGGGACATGCACCCCAGTGAGAGTCAGTGTGTGTGGGACTGTACCCCAGTGAGAGTCGGTGTGTGTGGGACATGTACCCCATGAAAGTCAGTGTGTGTGGGACCCGTACCCCAGTGAGAGTCAGTATGTGTGGGATCTGAACCCCAGTGAGAGTCAGTGTGTGTGGGACCCATACCCCAGTGAGAGTCAGTTATTGTGGGACCCATACCACAGTGAGGTCAGTGTGTGTGGGACCTGTACCCCAGTGAGAGTCAATGTGTGTGGGACCCGTACCCTAGTCAGAGTCAGTGTGTGTGGGACACGTACCACAGTGAGAGTCAGTGTGAATGCGACCCGTACCCCAGTGAGAATAAGTGTGTATGGGACCCATACCCCAGTGAGAGTCAGTGTATGTGGGACCCTTACCCCAGTGAGAATAAGTGTGTGTGGGACCCGTACCCCAGTGAGAGTCAGTGTGTGTGGGACCCATACCCCAGTGAGACTCAGTGTGTGTGGAACCCGTACCCCAGTGAGAGTCAGTGTGTGTGGGACCTGGACCCCAGTGAGAGTCAGTGTGTGTGGGACCCTTACCCCAGTGAGAGTCAGTGTGTGTGGGACCCGTACCCCAGTGAGACTCAGTGTGTGTGGAACCCGTAGCCCAGTGAGAGTCAGTGTGTGTGGGACCCTTACCCCAGTGAGAGTCAGTGTGTGTGGGACCCATACCCCAGTAAGACTCAGTGTGTGTGGAACCCATACCCCAGTGAGTGTCAGTGTGTGTGGGACCCATACCCCAGTGAGACTCAGTGTGTGTGGAACCCGTACCCCAGTGAGAAACATAGAAACATAGAAAATAGGTGCAGGAGTAGGCCATTCGGCCCTTCTAGCCTGCACCGCCATTCAATGAGTTCATGGCTGAACATTCAACTTCAGTACCCCATTCCTGCTTTCTCGCCATACCCCTTGATCCCCCTAGCAGTAAGGACCTCATCTAACTCCTTTTTGAATATATTTAGTGAATTGGCCTCAACAACTTTCTGTGGTAGAGAATTCCACAGGTTCACCACTCTCTGGGTGAAGAAGTTCCTCCGCATCTCGGTCCTAAATGGCTTACCCCTTATCCTTAGACTGTGACCCCTGGTTCTGGACTTCCCCAACATTGGGAACATTCTTCCTGCATCTAACCTGTCTAACCCCGTCAGAATTTTATATGTTTCTATGAGGTCCCCTCTCATTCTTCTGAACTCCAGTGAATACAAGCCCAGTTGATCCAGTCTTTCTTGATAGGTCAGTCCCGCCATCCCGGGAATCAGTCTGGTGAACCTTCGCTGCACTCCCTCAATAGCAAGAATGTCCTTCCTCAGGTTAGGAGACCAAAACTGTACACAATACTCCAGGTGTGGCCTCACCAATGCCCTGTACAACTGTAGCAACACCTCCCTGCCCCTGTACTCAAATCCCCTTGCTATGAAGGCCAACATGCCATTTGCTTTCTTAACCGCCTGCTGCACCTGCATGCCAACCTTCAATGACTGATGTACCATGACACCCAGGTCTCTTTGCACCTCCCCTTTTCCTAATCTGTCACCATTCAGATAATAGTCTGTCTCTCTGTTTTTACCACCAAAGTGGATAACCTCACATTTATCCACATTATACTTCATCTGCCATGCATTTGCCCACTCACCTAACCTATCCAAGTCGCTCTGCAGCCTCACAGCATCCTCCTCGCAGCTCACACTGCCACCCAACTTAGTGTCATCCGCAAATTTGGAGATACTACATTTAATCCCCTCATCTAAATCATTAATGTACAGTGTAAACAGCTGGGGCCCCAGCACAGAACCTTGCGGTACCCCACTAGTCACTGCCTGCCATTCTGAAAAGTACCCATTTACTCCTACTCTTTGCTTCCTGTCTGACAACCAGTTCTCAATCCATGTCAGTACACTACCCCCAATCCCATGTGCTCTAACTTTGCACATCAATCTCTTGTGTGGGACCTTGTCGAACGCCTTCTGAAAGTCCAAATATACCACATCAACTGGTTCTCCCTTATCCACTCTACTGGAAACATCCTCAAAAAATTCCAGAAGATTTGTCAAGCATGATTTCCCTTTCACAAATCCATGCTGACTTGGACCTATCATGTCACCTCTTTCCAAATGCACTGCTATGACATCCTTAATAATTGATTCCATCATTTTACCCACTACCGATGTCAGGCTGACCGGTCTATAATTCCCTGTTTTCTCTCTCCCTCCTTTTTTAAAAAGTGGGGTTACATTGGCTACCCTCCACTCCATAGGAACTGATCCAGAGTCAATGGAATGTTGGAAAATGACTGTCAACGCAGCCACTATTTCCAAGGCCACCTCCTTAAGTACTCTGGGATGCAGTCCATCAGGCCCTGGGGATTTATCGGCCTTCAATCCCATCAATTTCCCCAACACAATTTCCCGGCTAATAAGGATTTCCCTCAGTTCCTCCTCCTTACTAGACCCCCCGACCCCTTTTATAACCGGAAGGTTGTTCGTGTTCTCCTTCGTGAATACCGAACCAAAGTACTTGTTCAATTGGTCTGCCATTTCTTTGTTCCCCGTTATGACTTCCCCTGATTCTGACTGCAGGGGACCTACATTTGTCTTTACTAACCTTTTTCTCTTTACATATCTATAGAAACTTTTGCAATCCGTCTTAATGTTCCCTGCAAGCTTCTTCTCATACTCCATTTTCCCTGCCCTAATCAAACCCTTTGTCCTCCTCTGCTGAGTTCTAAATTTCTCCCAGTCCCCAGGTTCGCTGCTATTTCTGGCCAATTTGTATGCCTCTTCCTTGGCTTTAATACTATCCCTGATTTCCCTTGATAGCCACGGTTGAGCCACCTTCCCTTTTTTATTTCTATGCCAGACAGGAATGTACAATTGTTGTAGTTCATCCATGCGGTCTCTAAATGTCTGCCATTGCCCATCCACAGTCAACCCCTTAAGTATCATTCGCCAATCCATCTCAGTCAGAGTCAGTGTGTGTGGGTCCCGTAGCCCAGTGAGAGTCAGTGTATGTTTGACCCGTAGCCCAGTGAGAGTCAGTGTGTGTGGGACCCGTACCCCAGTGAGAGTCGGTGTGTGCGGGACATGTACCCCATGAAAGTCAGTGTGTGTGGGACCCGTACCCCAGTGAGAGTCACTGTGTGGGACCCGTAACTGAGTGAGAGTCAGTGTGTGTGGGACCCGTAAGCCAGTGAGAGTCAGTGTGTGTGGAACCCGTACCCAAGTGAGAGTCAGTTATTGTGGAACCCATACCCCAGTGAGGTCAGTGTGTGTGGGACCTGTACCCCAGTGAGAGTCAATGTCTGCGGGACCCGTACCCCAGTGAGAGTCAGTGTGTGTGGGACACGTACCACAGTGAGAGTCAGTGTGAATGCGACCCGTACCCCAGTGAGAATCAGTGTGTATGGGACCCATACCCCAGTGAGAGTCAGTGTATGTGGGACCCTTACCCCAGTGAGAATAAGTGTGTGTGGGACCCGTACCCCAGTGAGAGTCAGTGTGTGTGGGACTGTACCCCAGTGAGAGTCAGTGTGTGTGGGACCCATACCCCAGTGAGAGTCAGTGTGTGTGGAACCCGTACCCCAGTGAGAGTCAGTGTGTGTGGGACCTGGACCCCAGTGAGAGTCAGTGTGTGTGGGACCCTTACCCCAGTGAGAGTCAGTGTGTGTGGGACCCGTACCCCAGTGAGACTCAGTGTGTGTGGAACCCGTAGCCCAGTGAGAGTCAGTGTGTGTGGGACCCATACCCCAGTAAGACTCAGTGTGTGTGGAACCCATACCCCAGTGAGTGTCAGTGTGTGTGGGACCCATACCCCAGTGAGACTCAGTGTGTGTGGAACCCGTACCCCAGTGAGAGTCAGTGTGTGTGGGACCCGTAGCCCAGTGAGAGTCAGTGTATGTTTGACCCGTAGCCCAGTGAGAGTCAGTGTGTGTGGGACCCGTACCCCAGTGAGAGTCGGTGTGTGCGGGACATGTACCCCATGAAAGTCAGTGTGTGTGGGACCCGTACCCCAGTGAGAGTCACTGTGTGGGACCCGTAACTGAGTGAGAGTCAGTGTGTGTGGGACCCGTAAGCCAGTGAGAGTCAGTGTGTGTGGAACCCGTACCCAAGTGAGAGTCAGTTATTGTGGAACCCGTACCCCAGTGAGGTCAGTGTGTGTGGGACCTGTACCCCAGTGAGAGTCAAAGTCTGCGGGACCCGTACCCCAGTGAGAGTCAGTGTGTGTGGGACACGTACCACAGTGAGAGTCAGTGTGAATGCGACCCGTACCCCAGTGAGAATCAGTGTGCATGGGACCCATATCCCAGTGAGAGTCAGTGTATGTGGGACCTGTACCCCAGTGAGAGTCAGTGTGTGTGGGACCCATACCCCAGTGAGACTCAGTGTGTGTGGGACCCGTAGCCCAGTGAGAGTCAGTGTCTGTGGAACCCGTACCCCAGTGAGAGTCAGTGTGTGTGGGACCCGTACCTCAGTGAGAGTCAGTGTTTGTGGCTCCTGTACCCCAGTGAGAGTCAGTGTGTGTGGGACATGTACCCCAGTGAGAGTCAGTGTGTGTGGGACCCGTACCTCAGTGAGAGTCAGTGTTTGTGGCTCCTGTACCCCAGTGAGAGTCAGTGTGTGTGGGACTGTGCCCCAGTGAGAGTCAGTGTGTCTGGGACCCGTACCCCAGTGAGAGTCGGTGTGTGTGGGACATGTACCCCAATGAAAGTCAGTGTGTGTGCGACCCGTACCCCAGTGAGAGTCATTGTGTGGGACCCGTACCCGAGTGAGAGTCAGTGTGTGTGGGACCCGTAAGCCAGTGAGAGTCAGTGTGTTTGAACCCGTACCCCAGTGAGAGTCAGTGTGTGTGGGATCCGAACCCCAGTGAGAGTCAGTTATTGTGGGACCCATACCACAGTGAGAGTCAGTGTGTGTGGGACACGTACCACAGTGAGTGTTAGTGTGTGTGGAACCCGTACCCGAGTGAGAGTCAGTGTGTGTGGGACCCGTACCCCAGTGAGAGTCAGTGTATGTGGGACCCTTACCCCAGTGAGAATAAGTGTGTGTGGGACCAGTACCCCAGTGAGAGTCAGTTATTGTGGGACCCTGACCCCAGTGAGAATAAGTGTGTGTGGGACCCGTAGCCCAGTGAGAATAAATGTGTGTGGGACCCGTACCCCAGTGAGAGTCAGTTATTGTGGGACCCGTACCCCAGTGAGAGTCAGTGTGTGTGGGACCCATACCCCAGTGAGCCTCAGTGTGTGTGGAGCCCGTACCCCAGTGAGAGTCAGTGTGTGTGGGACCCATACCCCAGTGAGCCTCAGTGTGTGTGGAACCCATACCCCAGTGAGTCTCAGTGTGTGTGGGACCTGTACCCCAGTGAGAGTCAGTGTGTGTGGGACCCGTACCCCAGTGAGAGTCAGTGTGTGTGGGACCTGGACCCCAGTGAGAGTCAGTGTGTGTGGGACCCTTACCCCAGTGAGAGTCAGTGTGTGTGGGACCCGTACCCCAGTGAGACTCAGTGTGTGTGGAACCCGTAGCCCAGTGAGAGTCAGTGTGTGTGGGACCCTTACCCCAGTGAGAGTCAGTGTGTGTGGGACCCATACCCCAGTAAGACTCAGTGTGTGTGGGACCCGTAGCCCAGTGAGAGTCAGTGTATGTTTGACCCGTAGCCCAGTGAGAGTCAGTGTGTGTGGGACCCGTACCCCAGTGAGAGTCGGTGTGTGCGGGACATGTACCCCATGAAAGTCAGTGTGTGTGGAACCCGTACCCAAGTGAGAGTCAGTTATTGTGGAACCCGTACCCCAGTGAGGTCAGTGTGTGTGGGACCTGTACCCCAGTGAGAGTCAGTGTGTGTGGGACACGTACCACAGTGAGAGTCAGTGTGAATGCGACCCGTACCCTAGTGAGAATCAGTGTGTGTGGGACACGTACCCCAGTGAGAGTCAGTGTGTGTGGGACACGTACCACAGTGAGAGTCAGTGTGAATGCGACCCGTACCCTAGTGAGAATCAGTGTGTATGGGACCCATACCACAGTGAGAGTCAGTGTATGTGGGACCCTTACCCCAGTGAGAATAAGTGTGTGTGGGACCCGTACCCCAGTGAGAGTCAGTTATTGTGGGACCTGTACCCCAGTGAGAGTCAGTGTGTGTGGGACCCATACCCCAGTGAGACTCAGTGTGTGTGGGACCCGTAGCCCAGTGAGAGTCAGTGTGTGTGGGACCCGTACCTCAGTGAGAGTCAGTGTTTGTGGCTCCTGTACCCCAGTGAGAGTCAGTGTGTGTGGGACATGTACCCCAGTGAGAGTCAGTGTGTGTGGGACCCGTACCTCAGTGAGAGTCAGTGTGAATGCGACCCGTACCCCAGTGAGAATCAGTGTGCATGGGACCCATATCCCAGTGAGAGTCAGTGTATGTGGGACCTGTACCCCAGTGAGAGTCAGTGTGTGTGGGACCCATACCCCAGTGAGACTCAGTGTGTGTGGGACCCGTAGCCCAGTGAGAGTCAGTGTGTGTGGAACCCGTACCCCAGTGAGAGTCAGTGTGTGTGGGACCCGTACCTCAGTGAGAGTCAGTGTTTGTGGCTCCTGTACCCCAGTGAGAGTCAGTGTGTGTGGGACATGTACCCCAGTGAGAGTCAGTGTGTGTGGGACCCGTACCTCAGTGAGAGTCAGTGTTTGTGGCTCCTGTACCCCAGTGAGAGTCAGTGTGTGTGGGACTGTGCCCCAGTGAGAGTCAGTGTGTCTGGGACCCGTACCCCAGTGAGAGTCGGTGTGTGTGGGACATGTACCCCAATGAAAGTCAGTGTGTGTGCGACCCGTACCCCAGTGAGAGTCATTGTGTGGGACCCGTACCCGAGTGAGAGTCAGTGTGTGTGGGACCCGTAAGCCAGTGAGAGTCAGTGTGTTTGAACCCGTACCCCAGTGAGAGTCAGTGTGTGTGGGATCCGAACCCCAGTGAGAGTCAGTTATTGTGGGACCCATACCACAGTGAGAGTCAGTGTGTGTGGGACACGTACCACAGTGAGTGTTAGTGTGTGTGGAACCCGTACCCGAGTGAGAGTCAGTGTGTGTGGGACCCGTACCCCAGTGAGAATAAGTGTGTGTGGGACCAGTACCCCAGTGAGAGTCAGTTATTGTGGGACCCTGACCCCAGTGAGAATAAGTGTGTGTGGGACCCGTACCCCAGTGAGAATAAATGTGTGTGGGACCCGTACCCCAGTGAGAGTCAGTTATTGTGGGACCCGTACCCCAGTGAGAGTCAGTGTGTGTGGGACCCATACCCCAGTGAGACTCAGTGTGTGTGGAACCCGTACCCCAGTGAGAGTCAGTGTGTGTGGGACCCATACCCCAGTGAGAGTCAGTGTGTGTGGGACCCGTACCCCAGTGAGAGTCAGTGTATGTGGGACCCTTACCCCAGTGAGAATAAGTGTGTGTGGGACCAGTACCCCAGTGAGAGTCAGTTATTGTGGGACCCTGACCCCAGTGAGAATAAGTGTGTGTGGGACCCGTAGCCCAGTGAGAATAAATGTGTGTGGGACCCGTACCCCAGTGAGAGTCAGTTATTGTGGGACCCGTACCCCAGTGAGAGTCAGTGTGTGTGGGACCCATACCCCAGTGAGCCTCAGTGTGTGTGGAACCCATGCCCCAGTGAGTCTCAGTGTGTGTGGGACCTGTACCCCAGTGAGAGTCAGTGTGTGTGGGACCCGTACCCCAGTGAGAGTCAGTGTGTGTGGGACCTGGACCCCAGTGAGAGTCAGTGTGTGTGGGACCCTTACCCCAGTGAGAGTCAGTGTGAATGCGACCCGTACCCCAGTGAGAATCAGTGTGCATGGGACCCATATCCCAGTGAGAGTCAGTGTATGTGGGACCTGTACCCCAGTGAGAGTCAGTGTCTGTGGAACCCGTACCCCAGTGAGAGTCACTGTGTGGGACCCGTACCCAAGTGAGAGTCAGTTATTGTGGAACCCGTACCCCAGTGAGAGTCAGTGTGTGTGGGATCTGAACCCCAGTGAGAGTCAGTGTGTGTGGGACCCATACCCCAGTGAGAGTCAGTTATTGTGGGACCCATACCACAGTGAGGTCAGTGTGTGTGGGACCTGTACCCCAGTGAGAGTCAATGTGTGTGGGACCCGTACCCTAGTCAGAGTCAGTGTGTGTGGGACACGTACCACAGTGAGAGTCAGTGTGAATGCGACCCGTACCCCAGTGAGAATAAGTGTGTATGGGACCCATACCCCAGTGAGAGTCAGTGTATGTGGGACCCTTACCCCAGTGAGAATAAGTGTGTGTGGGACCCGTACCCCAGTGAGAGTCAGTGTGTGTGGGACCCATACCCCAGTGAGAGTCAGTGTGTGTGGAACCCGTATCCCAGTGAGAGTCAGTGTGTGTGGGACCTGGACCCCAGTGAGAGTCAGTGTGTGTGGGACCCTTACCCCAGTGAGAGTCAGTGTGTGTGGGACCCGTACCCCAGTGAGACTCAGTGTGTGTGGAACCCGTAGCCCAGTGAGAGTCAGTGTGTGTGGGACCCTTACCCCAGTGAGAGTCAGTGTGTGTGGGACCCATACCCCAGTGAGACTCAGTGTGTGTGGAACCCATACCCCAGTGAGTGTCAGTGTGTGTGGGACCCATACCCCAGTGAGACTCAGTGTGTGTGGAACCCGTACCCCAGTGAGAGTCAGTGTGTGTGGGACCCGTAGCCCAGTGAGAGTCAGTGTATGTTTGACCCGTAGCCCAGTGAGAGTCAGTGTGTGTGGGACCCGTACCCCAGTGAGAGTCGGTGTGTGCGGGACATGTACCCCATGAAAGTCAGTGTGTGTGGGACCCGTACCCCAGTGAGAGTCACTGTGTGGGACCCGTAACTGAGTGAGAGTCAGTGTGTGTGGGACCCGTAAGCCAGTGAGAGTCAGTGTGTGTGGAACCCGTACCCAAGTGAGAGTCAGTTATTGTGGAACCCGTACCCCAGTGAGGTCAGTGTGTGTGGGACCTGTACCCCAGTGAGAGTCAAAGTCTGCGGGACCCGTACCCCAGTGAGAGTCAGTGTGTGTGGGACACGTACCACAGTGAGAGTCAGTGTGAATGCGACCCGTACCCCAGTGAGAATCAGTGTGCATGGGACCCATATCCCAGTGAGAGTCAGTGTGTGTGGGACCCATACCCCAGTGAGACTCAGTGTGTGTGGGACCCGTAGCCCAGTGAGAGTCAGTGCCTGTGGAACCCGTACCCCAGTGAGAGTCAGTGTGTGTGGGACCCGTACCTCAGTGAGAGTCAGTGTTTGTGGCTCCTGTACCCCAGTGAGAGTCATTGTGTGTGGGACATGTACCCCAGTGAGAGTCAGTGTGTGTGGGACCCGTACCTCAGTGAGAGTCAGTGTTTGTGGCTCCTGTACCCCAGTGAGAGTCAGTGTGTGTGGGACTGTGCCCCAGTGAGAGTCAGTGTGTCTGGGACCCGTACCCCAGTGAGAGTCGGTGTGTGTGGGACATGTACCCCAATGAAAGTCAGTGTGTGTGCGACCCGTACCCCAGTGAGAGTCATTGTGTGGGACCCGTACCCGAGTGAGAGTCAGTGTGTGTGGGACCCGTAAGCCAGTGAGAGTCAGTGTGTTTGAACCCGTACCCCAGTGAGAGTCAGTGTGTGTGGGATCCGAACCCCAGTGAGAGTCAGTGTGTGTGGGATCCGAACCCCAGTGAGAGTCAGTGTGTGTGGGACCCATACCACAGTGAGAGTCAGTGTGTGTGGGACACGTACCACAGTGAGTGTTAGTGTGTGTGGAACCCGTACCCGAGTGAGAGTCAGTGTGTGTGGGACCCGTACCCCAGTGGGAGTCAGTGTATGTGGGACCCTTACCCCAGTGAGAATAAGTGTGTGTGGGACCAGTACCCCAGTGAGAGTCAGTTATTGTGGGACCCTGACCCCAGTGAGAATAAGTGTGTGTGGGACCCGTACCCCAGTGAGAATAAATGTGTGTGGGACCCGTACCCCAGTGAGAGTCAGTTATTGTGGGACCCGTACCCCAGTGAGAGTCAGTGTGTGTGGGACCCATACCCCAGTGAGACTCAGTGTGTGTGGAACCCGTACCCCAGTGAGAGTCAGTGTGTGTGGGACCCATACCCCAGTGAGAGTCAGTGTGTGTGGGACCCGTACCCCAGTGAGAGTCAGTGTATGTGGGACCCTTACCCCAGTGAGAATAAGTGTGTGTGGGACCAGTACCCCAGTGAGAGTCAGTTATTGTGGGACCCTGACCCCAGTGAGAATAAGTGTGTGTGGGACCCGTAGCCCAGTGAGAATAAATGTGTGTGGGACCCGTACCCCAGTGAGAGTCAGTTATTGTGGGACCCGTACCCCAGTGAGAGTCAGTGTGTGTGGGACCCATACCCCAGTGAGCCTCAGTGTGTGTGGAACCCGTACCCCAGTGAGAGTCAGTGTGTGTGGGACCCATACCCCAGTGAGCCTCAGTGTGTGTGGAACCCATACCCCAGTGAGTCTCAGTGTGTGTGGGACCTGTACCCCAGTGAGAGTCAGTGTGTGTGGGACCCGTACCCCAGTGAGAGTCAGTGTGTGTGGGACCTGGACCCCAGTGAGAGTCAGTGTGTGTGGGACCCTTACCCCAGTGAGAGTCAGTGTGTGTGGGACCCGTACCCCAGTGAGACTCAGTGTGTGTGGAACCCGTAGCCCAGTGAGAGTCAGTGTGTGTGGGACCCTTACCCCAGTGAGAGTCAGTGTGTGTGGGACCCATACCCCAGTAAGACTCAGTGTGTGTGGAACCCATACCCCAGTGAGTGTCAGTGTGTGTGGGACCCATACCCCAGTGAGACTCAGTGTGTGTGGAACCCGTACCCCAGTGAGAGTCAGTGTGTGTGGGACCCGTAGCCCAGTGAGAGTCAGTGTATGTTTGACCCGTAGCCCAGTGAGAGTCAGTGTGTGTGGGACCCGTACCCCAGTGAGAGTCGGTGTGTGCGGGACATGTACCCCATGAAAGTCAGTGTGTGTGGGACCCGTACCCCAGTGAGAGTCACTGTGTGGGACCCGTAACTGAGTGAGAGTCAGTGTGTGTGGGACCCGTAAGCCAGTGAGAGTCAGTGTGTGTGGAACCCGTACCCAAGTGAGAGTCAGTTATTGTGGAACCCGTACCCCAGTGAGGTCAGTGTGTGTGGGACCTGTACCCCAGTGAGAGTCAGTGTGTGTGGGACACGTACCACAGTGAGAGTCAGTGTGAATGCGACCCGTACCCTAGTGAGAATCAGTGTGTGTGGGACACGTACCCCAGTGAGAGTCAGTGTGTGTGGGACACGTACCACAGTGAGAGTCAGTGTGAATGCGACCCGTACCCTAGTGAGAATCAGTGTGTATGGGACCCATACCACAGTGAGAGTCAGTGTATGTGGGACCCTTACCCCAGTGAGAATAAGTGTGTGTGGGACCCGTACCCCAGTGAGAGTCAGTTATTGTGGGACCTGTACCCCAGTGAGAGTCAGTGTGTGTGGGACCCATACCCCAGTGAGAGTCAGTGTGTGTGGGACCCGTACCTCAGTGAGAGTCAGTGTTTGTGGCTCCTGTACCCCAGTGAGAGTCAGTGTGTGTGGGACATGTACCCCAGTGAGAGTCAGTGTGTGTGGGACCCGTACCTCAGTGAGAGTCAGTGTGAATGCGACCCGTACCCCAGTGAGAATCAGTGTGCATGGGACCCATATCCCAGTGAGAGTCAGTGTATGTGGGACCTGTACCCCAGTGAGAGTCAGTGTGTGTGGGACCCATACCCCAGTGAGACTCAGTGTGTGTGGGACCCGTAGCCCAGTGAGAGTCAGTGTCTGTGGAACCCGTACCCCAGTGAGAGTCAGTGTGTGTGGGACCCGTACCTCAGTGAGAGTCAGTGTTTGTGGCTCCTGTACCCCAGTGAGAGTCAGTGTGTGTGGGACTGTGCCCCAGTGAGAGTCAGTGTGTCTGGGACCCGTACCCCAGTGAGAGTCGGTGTGTGTGGGACATGTACCCCAATGAAAGTCAGTGTGTGTGCGACCCGTACCCCAGTGAGAGTCATTGTGTGGGACCCGTACCCGAGTGAGAGTCAGTGTGTGTGGGACCCGTAAGCCAGTGAGAGTCAGTGTGTTTGAACCCGTACCCCAGTGAGAGTCAGTGTGTGTGGGATCCGAACCCCAGTGAGAGTCAGTGTGTGTGGGATCCGAACCCCAGTGAGAGTCAGTTATTGTGGGACCCATACCACAGTGAGAGTCAGTGTGTGTGGGACACGTACCACAGTGAGTGTTAGTGTGTGTGGAACCCGTACCCGAGTGAGAGTCAGTGTGTGTGGGACCCGTACCCCAGTGGGAGTCAGTGTATGTGGGACCCTTACCCCAGTGAGAATAAGTGTGTGTGGGACCAGTACCCCAGTGAGAGTCAGTTATTGTGGGACCCTGACCCCAGTGAGAATAAGTGTGTGTGGGACCCGTACCCCAGTGAGAATAAATGTGTGTGGGACCCGTACCCCAGTGAGAGTCAGTTATTGTGGGACCCGTACCCCAGTGAGAGTCAGTGTGTGTGGGACCCATACCCCAGTGAGACTCAGTGTGTGTGGAACCCGTACCCCAGTGAGAGTCAGTGTGTGTGGGACCCATACCCCAGTGAGAGTCAGTGTGTGTGGGACCCGTACCCCAGTGAGAGTCAGTGTATGTGGGACCCTTACCCCAGTGAGAATAAGTGTGTGTGGGACCAGTACCCCAGTGAGAGTCAGTTATTATGGGACCCTGACCCCAGTGAGAATAAGTGTGTGTGGGACCCGTAGCCCAGTGAGAATAAATGTGTGTGGGACCCGTACCCCAGTGAGAGTCAGTTATTGTGGGACCCGTACCCCAGTGAGAGTCAGTGTGTGTGGGACCCATACCCCAGTGAGCCTCAGTGTGTGTGGAACCCGTACCCCAGTGAGAGTCAGTGTGTGTGGGACCCATACCCCAGTGAGCCTCAGTGTGTGTGGAACCCATACCCCAGTGAGTCTCAGTGTGTGTGGGACCTGTACCCCAGTGAGAGTCAGTGTGTGTGGGACCCGTACCCCAGTGAGAGTCAGTGTGTGTGGGACCTGGACCCCAGTGAGAGTCAGTGTGTGTGGGACCCTTACCCCAGTGAGAGTCAGTGTGTGTGGGACCTGGACCCCAGTGAGAGTCAGTGTGTGTGGGACCCTTACCCCAGTGAGAGTCAGTGTGTGTGGAACCCGTACCCCAGTGAGAGTCAGTGTGTGTGGGACCCGTAGCCCAGTGAGAGTCAGTGTATGTTTGACCCGTAGCCCAGTGAGAGTCAGTGTGTGTGGGACCCGTACCCCAGTGAGAGTCGGTGTGTGCGGGACATGTACCCCATGAAAGTCAGTGTGTGTGGGACCCGTACCCCAGTGAGAGTCACTGTGTGGGACCCGTAACTGAGTGAGAGTCAGTGTGTGTGGGACCCGTAAGCCAGTGAGAGTCAGTGTGTGTGGAACCCGTACCCAAGTGAGAGTCAGTTATTGTGGAACCCGTACCCCAGTGAGGTCAGTGTGTGTGGGACCTGTACCCCAGTGAGAGTCAGTGTGTGTGGGACACGTACCACAGTGAGAGTCAGTGTGAATGCGACCCGTACCCTAGTGAGAATCAGTGTGTGTGGGACACGTACCCCAGTGAGAGTCAGTGTGTGTGGGACACGTACCACAGTGAGAGTCAGTGTGAATGCGACCCGTACCCTAGTGAGAATCAGTGTGTATGGGACCCATACCACAGTGAGAGTCAGTGTATGTGGGACCCTTACCCCAGTGAGAATAAGTGTGTGTGGGACCCGTACCCCAGTGAGAGTCAGTTATTGTGGGACCTGTACCCCAGTGAGAGTCAGTGTGTGTGGGACCCGTACCTCAGTGAGAGTCAGTGTTTGTGGCTCCTGTACCCCAGTGAGAGTCAGTGTGTGTGGGACATGTACCCCAGTGAGAGTCAGTGTGTGTGGGACCCGTACCTCAGTGAGAGTCAGTGTGAATGCGACCCGTACCCCAGTGAGAATCAGTGTGCATGGGACCCATATCCCAGTGAGAGTCAGTGTATGTGGGACCTGTACCCCAGTGAGAGTCAGTGTGTGTGGGACCCATACCCCAGTGAGACTCAGTGTGTGTGGGACCCGTAGCCCAGTGAGAGTCAGTGTCTGTGGAACCCGTACCCCAGTGAGAGTCAGTGTGTGTGGGACCCGTACCTCAGTGAGAGTCAGTGTTTGTGGCTCCTGTGCCCCAGTGAGAGTCAGTGTGTGTGGGACTGTGCCCCAGTGAGAGTCAGTGTGTCTGGGACCCGTACCCCAGTGAGAGTCGGTGTGTGTGGGACATGTACCCCAATGAAAGTCAGTGTGTGTGCGACCCGTACCCCAGTGAGAGTCATTGTGTGGGACCCGTACCCGAGTGAGAGTCAGTGTGTGTGGGACCCGTAAGCCAGTGAGAGTCAGTGTGTTTGAACCCGTACCCCAGTGAGAGTCAGTGTGTGTGGGATCCGAACCCCAGTGAGAGTCAGTTATTGTGGGACCCATACCACAGTGAGAGTCAGTGTGTGTGGGACACGTACCACAGTGAGTGTTAGTGTGTGTGGAACCCGTACCCGAGTGAGAGTCAGTGTGTGTGGGACCCGTACCCCAGTGGGAGTCAGTGTATGTGGGACCCTTACCCCAGTGAGAATAAGTGTGTGTGGGACCAGTACCCCAGTGAGAGTCAGTTATTGTGGGACCCGTACCCCAGTGAGAGTCAGTGTGTGTGGAACCCGTACCCCAGTGAGAGTCAGTGTGTGTGGGACCCATACCCCAGTGAGAGTCAGTGTGTGTGGGACCCGTACCCCAGTGAGAGTCAGTGTATGTGGGACCCTTACCCCAGTGAGAATAAGTGTGTGTGGGACCAGTACCCCAGTGAGAGTCAGTTATTGTGGGACCCTGACCCCAGTGAGTCTCAGTGTGTGTGGGACCTGGACCCCAGTGAGAGTCAGTGTGTGTGGGACCCTTACCCCAGTGAGAGTCAGTGTGTGTGGGACCCGTACCCCAGTGAGACTTAGTGTGTGTGGAACCCGTAGCCCAGTGAGAGTCAGTGTGTGTGGGACCCTTACCCCAGTGAGAGTCAGTGTGTGTGGGACCCATACCCCAGTAAGACTCAGTGTGTGTGGAACCCATACCCCAGTGAGTGTCAGTGTGTGTGGGACCCATACCCCAGTGAGACTCAGTGTGTGTGGAACCCGTACCCCAGTGAGAGTCAGTGTGTGTGGGACCCGTAGCCCAGTGAGAGTCAGTGTATGTTTGACCCGTAGCCCAGTGAGAGTCAGTGTGTGTGGGACCCGTACCCCAGTGAGAGTCGGTGTGTGCGGGACATGTACCCCATGAAAGTCAGTGTGTGTGGGACCCGTACCCCAGTGAGAGTCACTGTGTGGGACCCGTAACTGAGTGAGAGTCAGTGTGTGTGGGACCCGTAAGCCAGTGAGAGTCAGTGTGTGTGGAACCCGTACCCAAGTGAGAGTCAGTTATTGTGGAACCCGTACCCCAGTGAGGTCAGTGTGTGTGGGACCTGTACCCCAGTGAGAGTCAGTGTGTGTGGGACACGTACCACAGTGAGAGTCAGTGTGAATGCGACCCGTACCCTAGTGAGAATCAGTGTGTGTGGGACACGTACCCCAGTGAGAGTCAGTGTGTGTGGGACACGTACCACAGTGAGAGTCAGTGTGAATGCGACCCGTACCCTAGTGAGAATCAGTGTGTATGGGACCCATACCACAGTGAGAGTCAGTGTATGTGGGACCCTTACCCCAGTGAGAATAAGTGTGTGTGGGACCCGTACCCCAGTGAGAGTCAGTTATTGTGGGACCTGTACCCCAGTGAGAGTCAGTGTGTGTGGGACCCATACCCCAGTGAGACTCAGTGTGTGTGGGACCCGTAGCCCAGTGAGAGTCAGTGTGTGTGGAACCCGTACCCCAGTGAGAGTCAGTGTGTGTGGGACCCGTACCTCAGTGAGAGTCAGTGTTTGTGGCTCCTGTACCCCAGTGAGAGTCAGTGTGTGTGGGACATGTACCCCAGTGAGAGTCAGTGTGTGTGGGACCCGTACCTCAGTGAGAGTCAGTGTTTGTGGCTCCTGTACCCCAGTGAGAGTCAGTGTGTGTGGGACTGTGCCCCAGTGAGAGTCAGTGTGTGTGGGACCCGTACCCCAGTGAGAGTCGGTGTGTGTGGGACATGTACCCCAATGAAAGTCAGTGTGTGTGCGACCCGTACCCCAGTGAGAGTCATTGTGTGGGACCCGTACCCGAGTGAGAGTCAGTGTGTGTGGGACCCGTAAGCCAGTGAGAGTCAGTGTGTGTCGAACCCGTACCCCAGTGAGAGTCAGTGTGTGTGGGATCCGAACCCCAGTGAGAGTCAGTTATTGTGGGACCCATACCACAGTGAGAGTCAGTGTGTGTGGGACACGTACCACAGTGAGTGTTAGTGTGTGTGGGACCCGTACCCGAGTGAGAGTCAGTGTGTGTGGGAGCCGTACCCCAGTGGGAGTCAGTGTATGTGGGACCCTTACCCCAGTGAGAATAAGTGTGTGTGGGACCAGTACCCCAGTGAGAGTCAGTTATTGTGGGACCCTGACCCCAGTGAGAATAAGTGTGTGTGGGACCCGTACCCCAGTGAGAATAAATGTGTGTGGGACCCGTACCCCAGTGAGAGTCAGTTATTGTGGGACCCGTACCCCAGTGAGAGTCAGTGTGTGTGGGACCCATACCCCAGTGAGACTCAGTGTGTGTGGAACCCGTACCCCAGTGAGAGTCAGTGTGTGTGGGACCCATACCCCAGTGAGAGTCAGTGTGTGTGGGACCCGTACCCCAGTGAGAGTCAGTGTATGTGGGACCCTTACCCCAGTGAGAATAAGTGTGTGTGGGACCAGTACCCCAGTGAGAGTCAGTTATTGTGGGACCCTGACCCCAGTGAGAATAAGTGTGTGTGGGACCCGTAGCCCAGTGAGAATAAATGTGTGTGGGACCCGTACCCCAGTGAGAGTCAGTTATTGTGGGACCCGTACCCCAGTGAGAGTCAGTGTGTGTGGGACCCATACCCCAGTGAGCCTCAGTGTGTGTGGAACCCGTACCCCAGTGAGAGTCAGTGTGTGTGGGACCCATACCCCAGTGAGCCTCAGTGTGTGTGGAACCCATACCCCAGTGAGTCTCAGTGTGTGTGGGACCTGTACCCCAGTGAGAGTCAGTGTGTGTGGGACCCGTAAGCCAGTGAGAGTCAGTGTGTGTCGAACCCGTACCCCAGTGAGAGTCAGTGTGTGTGGGATCCGAACCCCAGTGAGAGTCAGTTATTGTGGGACCCATACCACAGTGAGAGTCAGTGTGTGTGGGACACGTACCACAGTGAGTGTTAGTGTGTGTGGGACCCGTACCCGAGTGAGAGTCAGTGTGTGTGGGAGCCGTACCCCAGTGGGAGTCAGTGTATGTGGGACCCTTACCCCAGTGAGAATAAGTGTGTGTGGGACCAGTACCCCAGTGAGAGTCAGTTATTGTGGGACCCTGACCCCAGTGAGAATAAGTGTGTGTGGGACCCGTACCCCAGTGAGAATAAATGTGTGTGGGACCCGTACCCCAGTGAGAGTCAGTTATTGTGGGACCCGTACCCCAGTGAGAGTCAGTGTGTGTGGGACCCATACCCCAGTGAGACTCAGTGTGTGTGGAACCCGTACCCCAGTGAGAGTCAGTGTGTGTGGGACCCATACCCCAGTGAGAGTCAGTGTGTGTGGGACCCGTACCCCAGTGAGAGTCAGTGTATGTGGGACCCTTACCCCAGTGAGAATAAGTGTGTGTGGGACCAGTACCCCAGTGAGAGTCAGTTATTGTGGGACCCTGACCCCAGTGAGAATAAGTGTGTGTGGGACCCGTAGCCCAGTGAGAATAAATGTGTGTGGGACCCGTACCCCAGTGAGAGTCAGTTATTGTGGGACCCGTACCCCAGTGAGAGTCAGTGTGTGTGGGACCCATACCCCAGTGAGCCTCAGTGTGTGTGGAACCCGTACCCCAGTGAGAGTCAGTGTGTGTGGGACCCATACCCCAGTGAGCCTCAGTGTGTGTGGAACCCATACCCCAGTGAGTCTCAGTGTGTGTGGGACCTGTACCCCAGTGAGAGTCAGTGTGTGTGGGACCCGTACCCCAGTGAGAGTCAGTGTGTGTGGGACCGTACCCCAGTGAGAGTCAGTGTGTGTGGGACCCATACCCCAGTGAGAGTCAGTGTGTGTGGGACATGTACCCCAGTGAGACTCAGTGTGTGTGGGACCCGTACCCCAGTGAGAGTCAGTGTGTGTGGAACCCTTACCCCAGTGCGGGTCAGTGTGTGTGGGACCCCTACCCCAGTGAGAGTCAGTGTGTGTGGGACCCATACCCCAATGAGAGTCAGTGTGTATAGGACTGTACCCCAGTGAGAGTCAGTGTGTGTGGGACCCTTACCCCAGTGAGGGTCAGTGTATGTGGGACCCTTACCCCAGTGAGAATAAGTCTGTGTGGGACCCGTACCCCAGTGAGAATAAGTGTGTGTGGGACCCGTACCCCAGTGAGAGTCAGTTATTGTGGGACCCGTACCCCAGTGAGAGTTAGTGTGTGTGGGACCCATACCCCAGTAAGACTCAGTGTGTGTGGAATCCATACCCCAGTGAGACTCAGTGTGTGTGGAACCCGTACCCCAGTGAGAGTGAGTGTGTGTGGGACCCGTACCCCAGTGAGAGTCAGTGTATGTGGGACATGTACCCCATGAAAGTCAGTGTGTGTGGGACCCGTACCCCAGTGAGAGTCAGTGTGTGTGGAACCCGTACCCCAGTGAGAGTCAGTGTGTGTGGGACCCATACCCCAGTGAGAGTCAGTGTGTGTGGAACCCGTACCCAAGTGAGAGTCAGTTATTGTGGAACCCGGACCCCAGTGAGGTCAGTGTGTGTGGGACCCGTACCCCAGTGAGAGTCATTTATTGTGGGACCCGTACCCCAGTGAGAGTCAGTGTGTGTGGGACCCATACCCCAGTGAGACTCAGTGTGTATGGAACCCGTACCCCAGTGAGAGTCATTTATTGTGGGACCCGTACCCCAGTGAGAGTCAGTGTTTGTGGCTCCTGTACCCCAGTGAGAGTCAGTGTGTGTGGGACATGTACCCCAGTGAGAGTCAGTGTGTGTGGGACACATACCCCAGTGAGTGTCAGTGTGTGTGGGATCCGTACCCCAGTGAGAGTCGGTGTGTGTGGGACATGTACCCCAATGAAAGTCAGTGTGTGTGCGACCCGTACCCCAGTGAGAGTCATTGTGTGGGACCCGTACCCGAGTGAGAGTCAGTGTGTGTGGGACCCGTAAGCCAGTGAGAGTCAGTGTGTGTCGAACCCGTACCCCAGTGAGAGTCAGTGTGTGTGGGACCCGTACCCCAGTGAGAGTCAGTGTGTGTGGGATCCGAACCCCAGTGAGAGTCAGTTATTGTGGGACCCATATCACAGTGAGAGTCAGTGTGTGTGGAACACGTACCACAGTGAGTGTTAGTGTGTGTGGGACCCGTACCCGAGTGAGAGTCAGTGTGTGTGGGACCCGTACCCCAGTGGGAGTCAGTGTATGTGGGACCCTTACCCCAGTGAGAATAAGTGTGTGTGGGACCCATACCCCAGTGAGACTCAGTGTGTGTGGGACCTGTACCCCAGTGAGAGTCAGTGTGTGTGGGACCCGTACCCCAGTGAGAGTCAGTGTGTGTGGGACCCGTACCACAGTGAGAATAAATGTGTGTGGGACCCGTACCCCAGTGAGAGTCAGTTATTGTGGGACCCGTACACCAGTGAGAGTCAGTGTGTGTGGGACCCATACCCCAGTGAGACTCAGTGTGTGTGGAACCCGTACCCCAGTGAGAGTCAGTGTGTGTGGGACCCATACCCCAGTGAGACTCATCAGTGTGTGTGGGACCTGTACCCCAGTGAGAGTCAGTGTGTGTGGGACCCGTACCCCAGTGAGAGTCAGTGTGTGTGGGACCCGTACCCTAGTGAGAGTCAGTGTGTGTGGGACCCGTACCCCAGTGAGAGTCTGTGGATGTAGGAAACATACCCCAGTGAGAGTCAGTGTGTGTGGAACCCTTACCCCAGTGCGGGTCAGTGTGTGTGGGACCCCTACCCCAGTGAGAGTCAGTGTGTGTGGGACCCATACCCCAATGAGAGTCAGTGTATGTTTGACCCTTACCCCAGTGAGAATAAGTGTGTGTGGGACCCGTACCCCAGTGAGAATAAATGTGTGTGGGACCCGTACCCCAGTGAGAGTCAGTTATTGTGGGACCCGTACCCCAGTGAGAGTCAGTGTGTGTGGGACCCATACCCCAGTGAGACTCAGTGTGTGTGGGACCTGTACACCAGTGAGAGTCAGTGTGTGTGGGACATGTACCCCAGTGAGAGTCAGTGTGTGTGGGACCCGTACCCCAGTGAGAGTCAGTGTGTTTGGGACCCATACCCCAGTGAGAGTCAGTGTGTGTGGGACCTGTACCCCAGTGAGAGTCAGTGTGTGTGGGACCCGTACCCCAGTGAGAGTCAGTGTGTGTGGGACCCGTACCCCAGTGAGAGTCAGTGTGTGTGGGACCCGTACCCCAGTGAGAGTCAGTGTGTGTGGAACCCTTACCCCAGTGCGGGTCAGTGTGTGTGGGACCCCTACCCCAGTGAGAGTCAGTGTGTGTGGGACCCATACCCCAATGAGAGTCAGTGTGTATAGGACTGTACCCCAGTGAGAGTCAGTGTGTGTGGGACCCGTACCATACTGAGAGTAAGTGTGTGTGGGACCTGTACCCCAGTGAGAGTCAGTGTATGTGGGACCCTTACCCCAGTGAGAATAAGTGTGTGTGGGACCCGTACCCCAGTGAGAGTCAGTTATTGTGGGACCCGTACCCCAGTGAGAGTCAGTGTGTGTGGGACCCCTACCACAGTGAGAGTCAGTGTGTGTGGGATCCGTACCCCAGTGAGAGTCAGTGTGTGTGGGACATGTACCCCAGTGAGAGTCAGTGTGTGTGGGACTGTGCCCCAGTGAGAGTCAGTGTGTGTGGGACCCGTACCCCAGTGAGAGTCGGTGTGTGTGGGACATGTACCCCAATGAAAGTCAGTGTTTGTGCGAACCGTACCCCAGTGAGAGTCATTGTGTGGGACCCGTACCCGAGTGAGAGTCAGTGTGTGTGGAACCCGTACCCCAGTGAGAGTCAGTGTGTGTGGGATCCGAACCCCAGTGAGAGTCAGTTATTGTGGGACCCATACCACAGTGAGAGTCAGTGTGTGTGGGACACGTACCCCAGTCGGAGTCAGTGTATGTGGGACCCTTACCCCAGTGAGAATAAGTGTGTGTGGGACCAGTACCCCAGTGAGAGTCAGTTATTGTGGGACCCTGACCCCAGTGAGAATAACTGTGTGTGGGGGCCGTACCCCAGTGAGAATAAATGTGTGTGGGACCCGTACCCCAGTGAGAGTCAGTGTGTGTGGGACCTGTACCCCAGTGAGAGTCAGTGTGTGTGGGACCTGTACCCCAGTGAGAGTCAGTGTGTGTGGGACCCGTACCCCAGTGAGAGTCAGTGTATGTGGGACCCTTACCCCAGTGAGAGTCAGTGTGTGTGGGACCAGTACCCCAGTGAGAGTCAGTTATTGTGGGACCCTGACCCCAGTGAGAATAAGTGTGTGTGGGACCCGTAGCCCAGTGAGAATAAATGTGTTTGGGACCCGTACCCCAGTGAGAGTCAGTTATTGTGGGACCCGTACCCCAGTGAGAGTCAGTGTGTGTGGGACCCATACCCCAGTGAGCCTCAGTGTGTGTGGAACCCGTACCCCAGTGAGAGTCAGTGTGTGTGGGACCCATACCCCAGTGAGTCTCAGTGTGTGTGGGACCTGTACCCCAGTGAGAGTCAGTGTGTGTGGGACCTGTACCCCAGTGAGAGTCAGTGTGTGTGGGACCCGTACCCCAGTGAGAGTCAGTGTGTGTGGGACCCATACCCCAGTGAGAGTCAGTGTGTTTGGGACCAGTACCCCAGTGAGAGTCAGTGTGTGTGGGACCCGTACCCCAGTGAGAGTCAGTGTGTGTGGGACCCCTACCCCAGTGAGAGTCAGTGTGTGTGGGACCCATACCCCAATGAGAGTCAGTGTGTATAGGACTGTACCCCAGTGAGAGTCAGTGTGTGTGGGACCCGTACCCCAGTGAGAGTCAGTGTATGTGGGACCCTTACCCCAGTGAGAATAAGTCTGTGTGGGACCCGTACTGCAGTGAGAGTCAGTTATTGTGGGACCCTTACCCCAGTGAGAATAAGTGTGTGTGGGACCCGTACCCCAGTGAGAATAAGTGTGTGTGGGACCCGTACCCCAGTGAGAGTCAGTTATTGTGGGACCCGTACCCCAGTGAGAGTTAGTGTGTGTGGGACCCATACCCCATTAAGACTCAGTGTGTGTGGAACCCATACCCCAGTGAGACTCAGTGTGTATGGAACCCGTACCCCAGTGAGAGTCAGTGTTTGTGGCTCCTGTACCCCAGTGAGAGTCAGTGTGTGTGGGACATGTACCCCAGTGAGAGTCAGTGTGTGTGTGACCCATACCCCAGTGAGACTCAGTGTGTGTGGAACCCGTACCCCAGTGAGAGTCAGTGTGTGTGGGACCCATACCCCAGTGAGAGTCAGTGTGTGTGGGACCCGTACCCCAGTGAGAGTCAGTGTATGTGGGACCCTTACCCCAGTGAGAATAAGTGTGTGTGGGACCAGTACCCCAGTGAGAGTCAGTTATTGTGGGACCCTGACCCCAGTGAGAATAAGTGTGTGTGGGACCCGTAGCCCAGTGAGAATAAATGTGTGTGGGACCCGTACCCCAGTGAGAGTCAGTTATTGTGGGACCCGTACCCCAGTGAGAGTCAGTGTGTGTGGGACCCATACCCCAGTGAGCCTCAGTGTGTGTGGAACCCATGCCCCAGTGAGTCTCAGTGTGTGTGGGACCTGTACCCCAGTGAGAGTCAGTGTGTGTGGGACCCGTACCCCAGTGAGAGTCAGTGTGTGTGGGACCGTACCCCAGTGAGAGTCAGTGTGTGTGGGACCCATACCCCAGTGAGAGTCAGTGTGTGTGGGACATGTACCCCAGTGAGACTCAGTGTGTGTGGGACCCGTACCCCAGTGAGAGTCAGTGTGTGTGGAACCCTTACCCCAGTGCGGGTCAGTGTGTGTGGGACCCCTACCCCAGTGAGAGTCAGTGTGTGTGGGACCCATACCCCAATGAGAGTCAGTGTGCATAGGACTGTACCCCAGTGAGAGTCAGTGTGTGTGGGACCCTTACCCCAGTGAGGGTCAGTGTATGTGGGACCCTTACCCCAGTGAGAGTCAGTGTGTGTGGGACCCATACCCCAATGAGAGTCAGTGTATGTTTGACCCTTACCCCAGTGAGAATAAGTGTGTGTGGGACCCGTACCCCAGTGAGAATAAATGTGTGTGGGACCCGTACCCCAGTGAGAGTCAGTTATTGTGGGACCCGTACCCCAGTGAGAGTCAGTGTGTGTGGGACCCATACCCCAGTGAGACTCAGTGTGTGTGGGACCTGTACACCAGTGAGAGTCAGTGTGTGTGGGACATGTACCCCAGTGAGAGTCAGTGTGTGTGGGACCCGTACCCCAGTGAGAGTCAGTGTGTTTGGGACCCATACCCCAGTGAGAGTCAGTGTGTGTGGGACCTGTACCCCAGTGAGAGTCAGTGTGTGTGGGACCCGTACCCCAGTGAGAGTCAGTGTGTGTGGGACCCGTACCCCAGTGAGAGTCAGTGTGTGTGGGACCCGTACCCCAGTGAGAGTCAGTGTGTGTGGAACCCTTACCCCAGTGCGGGTCAGTGTGTGTGGGACCCCTACCCCAGTGAGAGTCAGTGTGTGTGGGACCCATACCCCAATGAGAGTCAGTGTGTATAGGACTGGACCCCAGTGAGAGTCAGTGTGTGTGGGACCCGTACCATACTGAGAGTAAGTGTGTGTGGGACCTGTACCCCAGTGAGAGTCAGTGTATGTGGGACCCTTACCCCAGTGAGAATAAGTGTGTGTGGGACCCGTACCCCAGTGAGAGTCAGTTATTGTGGGACCCGTACCCCAGTGAGAGTCAGTGTGTGTGGGACCCCTACCACAGTGAGAGTCAGTGTGTGTGGGATCCGTACCCCAGTGAGAGTCAGTGTGTGTGGGACATGTACCCCAGTGAGAGTCAGTGTGTGTGGGACTGTGCCCCAGTGAGAGTCAGTGTGTGTGGGACCCGTACCCCAGTGAGAGTCGGTGTGTGTGGGACATGTACCCCAATGAAAGTCAGTGTTTGTGCGAACCGTACCCCAGTGAGAGTCATTGTGTGGGACCCGTACCCGAGTGAGAGTCAGTGTGTGTGGAACCCGTACCCCAGTGAGAGTCAGTGTGTGTGGGATCCGAACCCCAGTGAGAGTCAGTTATTGTGGGACCCATACCACAGTGAGAGTCAGTGTGTGTGGGACACGTACCCCAGTCGGAGTCAGTGTATGTGGGACCCTTACCCCAGTGAGAATAAGTGTGTGTGGGACCAGTACCCCAGTGAGAGTCAGTTATTGTGGGACCCTGACCCCAGTGAGAATAAGTGTGTGTGGGACCCGTACCCCAGTGAGAATAAATGTGTGTGGGACCCGTACCCCAGTGAGAGTCAGTGTGTGTGGGACCTGTTACCCCAGTGAGAGTCACTGTGTGTGGGACCTGTACCCCAGTGAGAGTCAGTGTGTGTGGGACCCGTACCCCAGTGAGAGTCAGTGTATGTGGGACCCTTACCCCAGTGAGAGTCAGTGTGTGTGGGACCAGTACCCCAGTGAGAGTCAGTTATTGTGGGACCCTGACCCCAGTGAGAATAAGTGTGTGTGGGACCCGTAGCCCAGTGAGAATAAATGTGTTTGGGACCCGTACCCCAGTGAGAGTCAGTTATTGTGGGACCCGTACCCCAGTGAGAGTCAGTGTGTGTGGGACCCATACCCCAGTGAGCCTCAGTGTGTGTGGAACCCGTACCCCAGTGAGAGTCAGTGTGTGTGGGACCCATACCCCAGTGAGTCTCAGTGTGTGTGGGACCTGTACCCCAGTGAGAGTCAGTGTGTGTGGGACCTGTACCCCAGTGAGAGTCAGTGTGTGTGGGACCCGTACCCCAGTGAGAGTCAGTGTGTGTGGGACCCATACCCCAGTGAGAGTCAGTGTGTCTGGGACCAGTACCCCAGTGAGAGTCAGTGTGTGTGGGACCCGTACCCCAGTGAGAGTCAGTGTGTGTGGGACCCCTACCCCAGTGAGAGTCAGTGTGTGTGGGACCCATACCCCAATGAGAGTCAGTGTGTATAGGACTGTACCCCAGTGAGAGTCAGTGTGTGTGGGACCCGTACCCCAGTGAGAGTCAGTGTATGTGGGACCCTTACCCCAGTGAGAATAAGTCTGTGTGGGACCCGTACTGCAGTGAGAGTCAGTTATTGTGGGACCCTTACCCCAGTGAGAATAAGTGTGTGTGGGACCCGTACCCCAGTGAGAATAAGTGTGTGTGGGACCCGTACCCCAGTGAGAGTCAGTTATTGTGGGACCCGTACCCCAGTGAGAGTTAGTGTGTGTGGGACCCATACCCCAGTAAGACTCAGTGTGTGTGGAACCCATACCCCAGTGAGACTCAGTGTGTATGGAACCCGTACCCCAGTGAGAGTCAGTGTTTGTGGCTCCTGTACCCCAGTGAGAGTCAGTGTGTGTGGGACATGTACCCCAGTGAGAGTCAGTGTGTGTGTGACCCATACCCCAGTGAGACTCAGTGTGTGTGGAACCCGTACCCCAGTGAGAGTCAGTGTGTGTGGGACCCATACCCCAGTGAGAGTCAGTGTGTGTGGGACCCGTACCCCAGTGAGAGTCAGTGTATGTGGGACCCTTACCCCAGTGAGAATAAGTGTGTGTGGGACCAGTACCCCAGTGAGAGTCAGTTATTGTGGGACCCTGACCCCAGTGAGAATAAGTGTGTGTGGGACCCGTAGCCCAGTGAGAATAAATGTGTGTGGGACCCGTACCCCAGTGAGAGTCAGTTATTGTGGGACCCGTACCCCAGTGAGAGTCAGTGTGTGTGGGACCCATACCCCAGTGAGCCTCAGTGTGTGTGGAACCCATGCCCCAGTGAGTCTCAGTGTGTGTGGGACCTGTACCCCAGTGAGAGTCAGTGTGTGTGGGACCCGTACCCCAGTGAGAGTCAGTGTGTGTGGGACCGTACCCCAGTGAGAGTCAGTGTGTGTGGGACCCATACCCCAGTGAGAGTCAGTGTGTGTGGGACATGTACCCCAGTGAGACTCAGTGTGTGTGGGACCCGTACCCCAGTGAGAGTCAGTGTGTGTGGAACCCTTACCCCAGTGCGGGTCAGTGTGTGTGGGACCCCTACCCCAGTGAGAGTCAGTGTGTGTGGGACCCATACCCCAATGAGAGTCAGTGTGTATAGGACTGTACCCCAGTGAGAGTCAGTGTGTGTGGGACCCTTACCCCAGTGAGGGTCAGTGTATGTGGGACCCTTACCCCAGTGAGAATAAGTCTGTGTGGGACCCGTACCCCAGTGAGAGTCAGTTATTGTGGGACCCTTACCCCAGTGAGAATAAGTGTGTGTGGGACCCGTACCCCAGTGAGAATAAGTGTGTGTGGGACCCGTACCCCAGTGAGAGTCAGTTATTGTGGGACCCGTACCCCAGTGAGAGTTAGTGTGTGTGGGACCCATACCCCAGTAAGACTCAGTGTGTGTGGAATCCATACCCCAGTGAGACTCAGTGTGTGTGGAACCCGTACCCCAGTGAGAGTGAGTGTGTGTGGGACCCGTACCCAAGTGAGAGTCGGTGTGTGTGGGACATGTACCCCATGAAAGTCAGTGTGTGTGGGACCCGTACCCCAGTGAGAGTCAGTGTGTGTGGAACCCGTACCCCAGTGAGAGTCAGTGTGTGTGGGACCCATACCCCAGTGAGAGTCAGTGTGTGTGGAACCCGTACCCAAGTGAGAGTCAGTTATTGTGGAACCCGGACCCCAGTGAGGTCAGTGTGTGTGGGACCCGTACCCCAGTGAGAGTCATTTATTGTGGGACCCGTACCCCAGTGAGAGTCAGTGTGTGTGGGACCCATACCCCAGTGAGACTCAATGTGTATGGAACCCGTACCCCAGTGAGAGTCAGTGTTTGTGGCTCCTGTACCCCAGTGAGAGTCAGTGTGTGTGGGACATGTACCCCAGTGAGAGTCAGTGTGTGTGGGACACGTACCCCAGTGAGAGTCAGTGTGTGTGGGATCCGTACCCCAGTGAGAGTCGGTGTGTGTGGGACATGTACCCCAATGAAAGTCAGTGTGTGTGCGACCCGTACCCCAGTGAGAGTCATTGTGTGGGACCCGTACCCGAGTGAGAGTCAGTGTGTGTGGGACCCGTAAGCCAGTGAGAGTCAGTGTGTGTCGAACCCGTACCCCAGTGAGAGTCAGTGTGTGTGGGATCCGAACCCCAGTGAGAGTCAGTTATTGTGGGACCCATATCACAGTGAGAGTCAGTGTGTGTGGAACACGTACCACAGTGAGTGTTAGTGTGTGTGGGACCCGTACCCGAGTGAGAGTCAGTGTGTGTGGGACCCGTACCCCAGTGGGAGTCAGTGTATGTGGGACCCTTACCCCAGTGAGTATAAGTGTGTGTGGGACCCATACCCCAGTGAGACTCAGTGTGTGTGGGACCTGTACCCCAGTGAGAGTCAGTGTGTGTGGGACCCGTACCCCAGTGAGAGTCAGTGTGTGTGGGACCCGTACCACAGTGAGAATAAATGTGTGTGGGACCCGTACCCCAGTGAGAGTCAGTTATTGTGGGACCCGTACCCCAGTGAGAGTCAGTGTGTGTGGGACCCATACCCCAGTGAGACTCAGTGTGTGTGGAACCCGTACCCCAGTGAGAGTCAGTGTGTGTGGGACCCATACCCCAGTGAGACTCAGTGTGTGTGGGACCTGTACCCCAGTGAGAGTCAGTGTGTGTGGGACCCGTACCCCAGTGAGAGTCAGTGTGTGTGGGACCCGTACCCCAGTGAGAGTCAGTGTGTGTGGGACCCGTACCCCAGTGAGAGTCTGTGGATGTAGGAAACATACCCCAGTGAGAGTCAGTGTGTGTGGAACCCTTACCCCAGTGCGGGTCAGTGTGTGTGGGACCCCTACCCCAGTGAGAGTCAGTGTGTGTGGGACCCATACCCCAATGAGAGTCAGTGTATGTTAGACCCTTACCCCAGTGAGAATAAGTGTGTGTGGGACCCGTACCCCAGTGAGAATAAATGTGTGTGGGACCCGTACCCCAGTGAGAGTCAGTTATTGTGGGACCCGTACCCCAGTGAGAGTCAGTGTGTGTGGGACCCATACCCCAGTGAGACTCAGTGTGTGTGGGACCTGTACACCAGTGAGAGTCAGTGTGTGTGGGACATGTACCCCAGTGAGAGTCAGTGTGTGTGGGACCCGTACCCCAGTGAGAGTCAGTGTGTTTGGGACCCATACCCCAGTGAGAGTCAGTGTGTGTGGGACCTGTACCCCAGTGAGAGTCAGTGTGTGTGGGACCCGTACCCCAGTGAGAGTCAGTGTGTGTGGGACCCGTACCCCAGTGAGAGTCAGTGTGTGTGGGACCCGTACCCCAGTGAGAGTCAGTGTGTGTGGAACCCTTACCCCAGTGCGGGTCAGTGTGTGTGGGACCCCTACCCCAGTGAGAGTCAGTGTGTGTGGGACCCATACCCCAATGAGAGTCAGTGTGTATAGGACTGTACCCCAGTGAGAGTCAGTGTGTGTGGGACCCGTACCATACTGAGAGTAAGTGTGTGTGGGACCTGTACCCCAGTGAGAGTCAGTGTATGTGGGACCCTTACCCCAGTGAGAATAAGTGTGTGTGGGACCCGTACCCCAGTGAGAGTCAGTTATTGTGGGACCCGTACCCCAGTGAGAGTCAGTGTGTGTGGGACCCCTACCACAGTGAGAGTCAGTGTGTGTGGGATCCGTACCCCAGTGAGAGTCAGTGTGTGTGGGACATGTACCCCAGTGAGAGTCAGTGTGTGTGGGACTGTGCCCCAGTGAGAGTCAGTGTGTGTGGGACCCGTACCCCAGTGAGAGTCGGTGTGTGTGGGACATGTACCCCAATGAAAGTCAGTGTTTGTGCGAACCGTACCCCAGTGAGAGTCATTGTGTGGGACCCGTACCCGAGTGAGAGTCAGTGTGTGTGGAACCCGTACCCCAGTGAGAGTCAGTGTGTGTGGGATCCGAACCCCAGTGAGAGTCAGTTATTGTGGGACCCATACCACAGTGAGAGTCAGTGTGTGTGGGACACGTACCCCAGTCGGAGTCAGTGTATGTGGGACCCTTACCCCAGTGAGAATAAGTGTGTGTGGGACCAGTACCCCAGTGAGAGTCAGTTATTGTGGGACCCTGACCCCAGTGAGAATAAGTGTGTGTGGGACCCGTACCCCAGTGAGAATAAATGTGTGTGGGACCCGTACCCCAGTGAGAGTCAGTGTGTGTGGGACCTGTACCCCAGTGAGAGTCAGTGTGTGTGGGACCTGTACCCCAGTGAGAGTCAGTGTGTGTGGGACCCGTACCCCAGTGAGAGTCAGTGTATGTGGGACCCTTACCCCAGTGAGAGTCAGTGTGTGTGGGACCAGTACCCCAGTGAGAGTCAGTTATTGTGGGACCCTGACCCCAGTGAGAATAAGTGTGTGTGGGACCCGTAGCCCAGTGAGAATAAATGTGTGTGGGACCCGTACCCCAGTGAGAGTCAGTTATTGTGGGACCCGTACCCCAGTGAGAGTCAGTGTGTGTGGGACCTGTACCCCAGTGAGAGTCAGTGTGTGTGGGACCCGTACCCCAGTGAGAGTCAGTGTGTGTGGGACCCATACCCCAGTGAGAGTCAGTGTGTTTGGGACCAGTACCCCAGTGAGAGTCAGTGTGTGTGGGACCCGTACCCCAGTGAGAGTCAGTGTGTGTGGGACCCCTACCCCAGTGAGAGTCAGTGTGTGTGGGACCCGTACCCCAGTGAGAGTCAGTGTATGTGGGACCCTTACCCCAGTGAGAATAAGTCTGTGTGGGACCCGTACTGCAGTGAGAGTCAGTTATTGTGGGACCCTTACCCCAGTGAGAATAAGTGTGTGTGGGACCCGTACCCCAGTGAGAATAAGTGTGTGTGGGACCCGTACCCCAGTGAGAGTCAGTTATTGTGGGACCCGTACCCCAGTGAGAGTTAGTGTGTGTGGGACCCATACCCCAGTAAGACTCAGTGTGTGTGGAACCCATACCCCAGTGAGACTCAGTGTGTGTGGAACCCGTACCCCAGTGAGAGTCAGTGTGTGTGGGACCCGTAGCCCAGTGAGAGTCAGTGTATGTTTGACCCGTACCCCATGAAAGTCAGTGTGTGTGGGACCCGTACCCCAGTGAGAGTCAGTGTGTGTGGGACATGTACCCCATGAAAGTCAGTGTGTGTGGGACCCGTACCCCAGTGAGAGTCAGTGTGTGTGGAACCCGTACCCAAGTGAGAGTCAGTTATTGTGGAACCCGTACCCCAGTGAGAGTCAGTGTGAATGCGACCCGTACCCCAGTGAGAATCAGTGTGTCTGGGACCCATTCCCCAGTGAGAGTCAGTGTATGTGGGACCCTTACCCCAGTGAGAATAAGTGTGTGTGGCACCCAGTGAGAGTCAGTTATTGTGGGACCCGTACCCCAGTGAGAGTCAGTGTGTGTGGGACCCATACCCCAGTGAGACTCAGTGTGTGTGGAACCCGTACCCCAGTGAGAGTCAGTGTGTGTGGGACCCGTACCTCAGTGAGAGTCAGTGTTTGTGGCTCCTGTACCCCAGTGAGAGTCAGTGTGTGTGGGACATGTACCCCAGTGAGAGTCAGTGTGTGTGGGACACGTACCCCAGTGAGAGTCAATGTGTGTGGGATCCGTACCCCAGTGAGAGTCAGTGTGTGTGGGACATGTACCCCAGTGAGAGTCAGTGTGTGTGGGACTGTGCCCCAGTGAGAGTCAGTGTGTGTGGGACCCGTACCCCAGTGAGAGTCGGTGTGTGTGGGACATGTACCCCAATGAAAGTCAGTGTGTGTGGGATCCGAATCCCAGTGAGAGTCAGTTATTGTGGGACCCATATCACAGTGAGAGTCAGTGTGTGTGGGACACGTACCACAGTGAGTGTTAGTGTGTGTGGGACCCGTACCCGAGTGAGAGTCAGTGTGTGTGGGACCCGTACCCCAGTGGGAGTCAGTGTATGTGGGACCCTTACCCCATGAGAATAAGTGTGTGTGGGACCAGTACCCCAGTGAGAGTCAGTTATTGTGGGACCCTGACCCCAGTGAGAATAAGTGTGTGTGGGACCCGTACCACAGTGAGAATAAATGTGTGTGGGACCCGTACCCCAGTGAGAGTCAGTTATTGAGGGACCCGTACCCCAGTGAGAGTCAGTGTGTGTGGGACCCATACCCCAGTGAGAGTCAGTGTGTGTGGGACCTGTACCCCAGTGAGAGTCAGTGTGTGTGGGACCCGTACCCCAGTGAGAGTCAGTGTGTGTGGGACCCGTACCCCAGTGAGAGTCAGTGTGTGTGGGACCCGTACCCCAGTGAGAGTCTGTGGATGTAGGAAACGTACCCCAGTGAGAGTCAGTGTGTGTGGAACCCTTACCCCAGTGCGGGTCAGTGTGTGTGGGACCCCTACCCCAGTGAGAGTCAGTGTGTGTGGGACCCATACCCCAATGAGAGTCAGTGTGTATAGGACTGTACCCCAGTGAGAGTAAGTGTGTGTGGGACCCGTACCCCAGTGAGAGTCAGTGTATGTGGGACCCTTACCCCAGTGAGAATAAGTGTGTGTGGGACCAGTACCCCAGTGAGAGTCAGTTATTGTGGGACCCTGACCCCAGTGAGAATAAGTGTGTGTGGGACCCGTACCCCAGTGAGAATAAATGTGTGTGGGACCCGTACCCCAGTGAGAGTCAGTTATTGTGGGACCCGTACCCCAGTGACAGTCAGTGTGTGTGGGACCCATACCCCAGTGAGACTCAGTGTGTGTGGGACCTGTACCCCAGTGAGAGTCAGTGTGTGTGGGACATGTACCCCAGTGAGAGTCAGTGTGTGTGGGACCCGTACCCCAGTGAGAGTCAGTGTGTGTGGGACCCATACCCCAGTGAGAGTCAGTGTGTGTGGGACCTGTACCCCAGTGAGAGTCAGTGTGTGTGGGACCCGTACCCCAGTGAGAGTCAGTGTGTGTGGGACCCATACCCCAATGAGAGTCAGTGTGTATAGGACTGTACCCCAGTGAGAGTCAGTGTGTGTGGGACCCGTACCCCAGTGAGAGTCAGTGTATGTGGGACCCTTACCCCAGTGAGAATAAGTGTGTGTGGGACCCGTACCCCAGTGAGAGTCAGTTATTGTGGGACCCTTACTCCAGTGAGAATAAGTGTGTGAGGGACCCGTACCCCAGTGAGAGTCAGTGTGTGTGGGAACCGTACCCCAGTGAGAGTCTGTGTGTGTGGGACCGTACCCCAGTGAGAGTCAGTGAGTGTGGGACCCATACCCCAGTGAGAGTCAGTGTGTGTGGACCTGTACCCCAGTGAGAGTCAGTGTGTGTGGACCTGTACCCCAGTGAGAGTCAGTGTGTGTGGACCTGTACCCCAGTGAGAGTCAGTGTGTGTGGGATCCGTACCCCACTGAGGTTCAGTGTCTGTGGGACCCATACCCCAGTGAAGTCAGTGTGTGTGGGACCCGTACCCCAGTGAGAGTCAGTGTGTGTGGGACCCGTACCCCAGTGAGAGTCAGTGTGTGTGGGACCCGTACCCCAGTGAGAGTCAGTGTATGTAGGAACCGTACCCCAGTGAGAGTCAGTATGTGTGGAACCCTTACCCCAGTGAGAGTCAGTGTGTGTGGGAGCCTTACCGCAGTGAGAGTCAGTGTCTGTGGAACGCGTACCCCAATGAGAGTCAGTGTGTGTGGGAACCTTATCCCAGTGAGAGTCAGTGTGTGTGGGACCCGTACCTCAGTGAGAGTCAGTGTGTGTGGAACCGTAGCCCTGTGAGAGTCAGTGTGTGTGGGACCCGTACCCCAGTGAGAATAAGTGCGTGTGGGACCCGTACCCCAGTGAGACTCAGTTTGTGTGGGACCCGTACCCAAGTGAGTGTAAGTGTGCGTGGGACCCGTACCCCAGTGAGGGTCAGTTATTGTGGAACCCGTACCTCAGTGAGAGTCAGTGTTTGTGGCTCCTGTACCACAGTGAGAGTCATTGTGTGTGGGACATGTACCCCAGTGAGAGTCAGTGTGTGTGGGACTGTACCCCAGTGAGAGTCAGTGTGTGTGGGACCCGTACCCCAGTGAGACTCGGTGTGTGTGGGACATGTACCCCAATGAAAGTCAGTGTATGTGGGACCCGTACCCCAGTGAGAGTCACTGTGTGGGACCCGTACCCGAGTGAGAGTCAGTGTGTGTGGGACCCGTAAGCCAGTGAGAATCAGTGTGTGTGGAACCCGTACCCCAGTGAGTGTCAGTGTGTGTGGGCCCCATACCCCAGTGAGACTCAGTGTGTGTGGGACCTGTACCCCAGTGAGAGTCAGTGTGTGTGGGACCCGTACCCCAGTGAGAGTCAGTGTGTGTGGGACCCGTACCCCAGTGAGAGTCAGTGTGTGTGGGACCCGTACCCCAGTGAGAGTCTGTGGATGTAGGAAACGTACCCCAGTGAGAGTCAGTGTGTGTGGAACCCTTACCCCAGTGCGGGTCAGTGTGTGTGGGACCCCTACCCCAGTGAGAGTCAGTGTGTGTGGGACCCATACCCCAATGAGAGTCAGTGTGTATAGGACTGTACCCCAGTGAGAGTCAGTGTGTGTGGGACCCGTACCCCAGTGAGAGTCAGTGTATGTGGGACCCTTACCCCAGTGAGAATAAGTGTGTGTGGGACCAGTACCCCAGTGAGAGTCAGTTATTGTGGGACCCTGACCCCAGTGAGAATAAGTGTGTGTGGGACCCGTACCCCAGTGAGAATAAATGTGTGTGGGACCCGTACCCCAGTGAGAGTTAGTGTGTGTGGGACCCGTACCCCAGTGAGAGTCAGTGTGTGTGGGACCCATACCCCAGTGAGAGTCAGTGTGTGTGGGACCTGTACCCCAGTGAGAGTCAGTGTGTGTGGGACCCGTACCCCAGTGAGAGTCAGTGTGTGTGGGACCCGTACCCCAGTGAGAGTCAGTGTGTGTGGGACCCGTACCCCAGTGAGAGTCAGTGTGTGTGGAACCCTTACCCTAGTGCGGGTCAGTGTGTGTGGGACCCCTACCCCAGTGAGAGTCAGTGTGTGTGGGACCCATACCCCAATGAGAGTCAGTGTGTATAGGACTGTACCCCAGTGAGAGTCAGTGTATGTGGGACCCTTACCTCAGTGAGAATAAGTGTGTGTGGGACCCGTACCCCAGTGAGAGTCAGTTATTGTGGGACCCTTACCCCAGTGAGAATAAGTGTGTGAGGGACCCGTACCCCAGTGAGAGTCAGTGTGTGTGGGAACCGTACCCCAGTGAGAGTCTGTGTGTGTGGGACCGTACCCCAGTGAGAGTCAGTGAGTGTGGGACCCATACCCCAGTGAGAGTCAGTGTGTGTGGGATCCGTACCCCACTGAGGTTCAGTGTCTGTGGGACCCATACCCCAGGGAGAGTCAGTGTGTGTGGGACCCGTACCCCAGTGATAGTCAGTGTGTGTGGACCTGTACCCCAGTGAGAGTCAGTGTGTGTGGGACCTGTGCCCCAGTGAGAGTCAGTGTGTGTGGGACCCGTACCCCAGTGAGAGTCAGTGTATGTAGGAACCGTACCCCAGTCAGAGTCAGTATGTGTGGAACCCTTACCCCAGTGAGAGTCAGTGTGTGTGGGAGCCTTACCGCAGTGAGAGTCAGTGTCTGTGGAACGCGTACCCCAATGAGAGTCAGTGTGTGTGGGAACCTTATCCCAGTGAGAGTCAGTGTGTGTGGGACCCGTACCTCAGTGAGAGTCAGTGTGTGTGGAACCGTAGCCCTGTGAGAGTCAGTGTGTGTGGGACCCGTACCCCAGTGAGAATAAGTGCGTGTGGGACCCGTACCCCAGTGAGAGTCAGTGTGCGTGGGACCCGTACCCCAGTGAGAGTCAGTTATTGTGGAACCCGTACCCAAGTGAGAGTCAGTGTGTGTTGGACCCATACCCCAGTGAGAGTCAGTGTCTGTGGGACCCATACCTCAGTGAGAGTCAGTGTTTGTGGCTCCTGTACCCCAGTGAGAGTCATTGTGTGTGGGACATGTACCCCAGTGAGAGTCAGTGTGTGTGGGACCCGTACCCCAGTGAGACTCGGTGTTTGTGGGACATGTACCCCAATGAAAGTCAGTGTATGTGGGACCCGTACCCCAGTGAGAGTCACTGTGTGGGACCCGTACCCGAGTGAGAGTCAGTGTGTGTGGGACCCGTAAGCCAGTGAGAATCAGTGTGTGTGGAATCCGTACCCCAGTGAGTGTCAGTGTGTGTGGGCCCCATACCCCAGTGAGACTCTGTGTGTGGGACCTGTACCCCAGTGAGAGTCAGTGTGTGTGGGACCCGTACCCCAGTGAGAGTCAGTGTGTGTGGGACCCGTACCCCAGTGAGAGTCAGTGTGTGTGGGACCCGTACCCCAGTGAGAGTCTGTGGATGTAGGAAACGTACCCCAGTGAGAGTCAGTGTGTGTGGAACCCTTACCCCAGTGCGGGTCAGTGTGTGTGGGACCCCTACCCCAGTGAGAGTCAGTGTGTGTGGGACCCATACCCCAATGAGAGTCAGTGTGTATAGGACTGTACCCCAGTGAGAGTCAGTGTGTGTGGGACCCGTACCCCAGTGAGAGTCAGTGTATGTGGGACCCTGACCCCAGTGAGAATAAGTGTGTGTGGGACCCGTACCCCAGTGAGAATAAATGTGTGTGGGACCCGTACCCCAGTGAGAGTCAGTTATTGTGGGACCCGTACCCCAGTGAGAGTCAGTGTGTGTGGGACCCATACCCCAGTGACACTCAGTGTGTGTGGAACCTGTACCCCAGTGAGAGTCAGTGTGTGTGGGACCCATACCCCAGTGAGACTCAGTGTGTGTGGGACATGTACTCCAGTGAGAGTTAGTGTGTGTGGGACCCGTACCCCAGTGAGAGTTAGTGTGTGTGGGACCCGTACCCCAGTGAGAGTCAGTGTGTGTGGGATCCGTACCCCAATGAGAGTCAGTGTGTGTGGGACATGTACCCCAGTGAGAGTCAGGGTGTGTGGGACTGTACCCCAGTGAGAGTCAGTGTGTGTGGGACACGTACCACAGTGAGAGTCAGTGTGAATGGGACCCGTACCCCAGTGAGAATAAGTGTGTGTGGGACCCATACCCCAGTGAGAATAAGTGTGTGTGGAACCCGTACCCCCGTGAGAGTCAGTGTGTGTGGAACCCGTAGCCCAGTGAGAGTCAGTGTGTGTGGGACCCTTACCCCAGTGAGAGTCAGTGTGTGTGGACCTGTACCCCAGTGAGAGTCAGTGTGTGTGTGACCTGTGCCCCAGTGAGAGTCAGTGTGTGTGGGACCCGTACCCCAGTGAGAGTCAGTGTGTGTGGGACCCGTACCCCAGTGAGAGTCAGTGTATGTAGGAACCGTACCCCAGTGAGAGTCAGTGTCTGTGGAACCCGTACCCCAGTGAGAGTCAGTGTGTGTGGGACCCTTATCCCAGTGAGAGTCAGTGTGTGTGTGACCCGTACCTCAGTGAGAGTCAGTGTGTGTGGAACCCGTAGCCCAGTGAGAGTCAGTGCGTGTGGGACCCGTACCCCAGTGAGAATAAGTGCGTGTGGGACCCGTACCCCAGTGAGACTCAGTTTGTGTGGGACCCGTACCCCAGTGAGAGTCAGTGTGCGTGGGACCCGTACCCCAGTGAGAGTCAGTTATTGTGGAACCCGTACCCAAGTGAGAGTCACTGTGTGTTGGACCCATACCCCAGTGAGAGTCAGTGTTTGTGGCTCCTGTACCCCAGTGGGAGTCAGTGTGTGTGGGACATGTACCCCAATGAAAGTCAGTGTATGTGGGACCCGTACCCCAGTGAGAGTCAGTGTGTGTGGGCCCCGTAAGCCAGTGAGAGTCAGTGTGTGTGGAACCCGTACCCCAGTGAGAGTCAGTGTATGTGGGACCCTTACCCCAGTGAGAATAAGTCTGTGAGGGACCCGTACCCCAGTGAGAGTCAGTTATTGTGGGACCCTTACCCCAGTGAGAATGTGTGTGTGTGGGACCCGTACCCCAGTGAGAATAAGTGTGAGTGGGACCCGTACCCCAGTGAGAGTCAGTTATTGTGGGACCCGTACCCCAGTGAGAGTCAGTGTGTGTGGGACCCATACCCCAGTGAGACTCAGTGTGTGTGGAACCCACACCCCAGTGAGTGTCAGTGTGTGTGGGACCCATACCCCAGTGAGACTCAGTGTGTGTGGAACCCGTACCCCAGTGAGAGTCAGTGTGTGTGGGACCCGTAGCCCAGTGAGAGTCAGTGTGTGTGGGACCCTTACTCCAGTGAGAGTCAGTGTGTGTGGGACCCTTACCCCAGTGAGAGTCAGTGTGTGTGGGACCCCTACACCAGTCACTGTCAGTGTGTGTGGGACCCCTACCCCAGTGAGAGTCAGTGTGTATAGGACTGTACCCCAGTGAGAGTCAGTGTATGAGGGACCCTTACCCCAGTGAGAATAAGTGTGTGAGGGACCCGTACCCCAGTGAGAGTCAGTGTGTGTGGGAACCGTACCCCAGTGAGAGTCTGTGTGTGTGGGACCGTACCCCAGTGAGAGTCAGTGAGTGTGGGACCCATACCCCAGTGAGAGTCAGTGTGTGTGGGATCCGTACCCCACTGAGGTTCAGTGTCTGTGGGACCCATACCCCAGTGAGAGTCAGTGTGTGTGGGACCCGTACCCCTGTGATAGTCAGTGTGTGTGGACCTGTACCCCAGTGAGAGTCAGTATGTGTGGAACCCTTACCCCAGTGAGAGTCAGTGTGTGTGGGAGCCTTACCGCAGTGAGAGTCAGTGTCTGTGGAACGCGTACCCCAATGAGAGTCATTGTGTGTGGGAACCTTATCCCAGTGAGAGTCAGTGTGTGTGGGACCCGTACCTCAGTGAGAGTCAGTGTGTGTGGAACCGTAGCCCTGTGAGAGTCAGTGTGTGTGGGACCCGTACCCCAGTGAGAATAAGTGCGTGTGGGACCCGTACCCCAGTGAGACTCAGTTTGTGTGGGACCCGTACCCAAGTGAGTGTAAGTGTGCGTGGGACCCGTACCCCAGTGAGAGTCAGTTATTGTGGAACCCGTACCTCAGTGAGAGTCAGTGTTTGTGGCTCCTGTACCCCAGTGAGAGTCATTGTGTGTGGGACATGTACCCCAGTGAGAGTCAGTGTATGTGGGACCCGCACCCCATTGAGAGTCACTGTGTGGGACCCGTACCCGAGTGAGAGTCAGTGTGTGTGGGACCCGTAAGCCAGTGAGAATCAGTGTGTGTGGAACCCGTACCCCAGTGAGTGTCAGTGTGTGTGGGCCCCATACCCCAGTGAGAGTCTGTGGATGTAGGAAACGTACCCCAGTGAGAGTCAGTGTGTGTGGAACCCTTACCCCAGTGCGGGTCAGTGTGTGTGGGACCCGTACCCCAGTGAGAGTCAGTGTGTGTGGGACCCGTACCCCAGTGAGAGTCAGTGTGTGTGGGACCCGTACCCCAGTGAGAGTCAGTGTATGTGGGACCCTTACCCCAGTGAGAATAAGTGTGTGTGGGACCAGTACCCCAGTGAGAGTCAGTTATTGTGGGACCCTGACCCCAGTGAGAATAAGTGTGTGTGGGACCCGTACCCCAGTGAGAATAAATGTGTGTGGGACCCGTACCCCAGTGAGAGTCAGTGTGTGTGGGACCCGTACCCCAGTGAGAGTCAGTGTGTGTGGGACCCATACCCCAGTGAGAGTCAGTGTGAGTGGGACCTGTACCCCAGTGAGAGTCAGTGTGTGTGGGACCCGTACCCCAGTGAGAGTCAGTGTGTGTGGGACCCGTACCCCAGTGAGAGTCAGTGTGTGTGGGACCCGTACCCCAGTGAGAGTCAGTGTGTGTGGAACCCTTACCCTAGTGCGGGTCAGTGTGTGTGGGACCCCTACCCCAGTGAGAGTCAGTGTGTGTGGGACCCATACCCCAATGAGAGTCAGTGTGTATAGGACTGTACCCCAGTGAGAGTCAGTGTATGTGGGACCCTTACCTCAGTGAGAATAAGTGTGTGTGGGACCCGTACCCCAGTGAGAGTCAGTTATTGTGGGACCCTTACCCCAGTGAGAATAAGTGTGTGAGGGACCCGTACCCCAGTGAGAGTCAGTGTGTGTGGGAACCGTACCCCAGTGAGAGTCTGTGTGTGTGGGACCGTACCCCAGTGAGAGTCAGTGAGTGTGGGACCCATACCCCAGTGAGAGTCAGTGTGTGTGGGATCCGTACCCCACTGAGGTTCAGTGTCTGTGGGACCCATACCCCAGTGAGATTCAGTGTGTGTGGGACCCGTACCCCAGTGATAGTCAGTGTGTGTGGACCTGTACCCCAGTGAGAGTCAGTGTGTGTGGGACCTGTGCCCCAGTGAGAGTCAGTGTGTGTGGGACCCGTACCCCAGTGAGAGTCAGTGTATGTAGGAACCGTACCCCAGTCAGAGTCAGTATGTGTGGAACCCTTACCCCAGTGAGAGTCAGTGTGTGTGGGAGCCTTACCGCAGTGAGAGTCAGTGTCTGTGGAACGCGTACCCCAATGAGAGTCAGTGTGTGTGGGAACCTTATCCCAGTGAGAGTCAGTGTGTGTGGGACCCGTACCTCAGTGAGAGTCAGTGTGTGTGGAACCGTAGCCCTGTGAGAGTCAGTGTGTGTGGGACCCGTACCCCAGTGAGAATAAGTGCGTGTGGGACCCGTACCCCAGTGAGACTCAGTTTGTGTGGGACCCGTACCCAAGTGAGAGTCAGTGTGCGTGGGACCCGTACCCCAGTGAGAGTCAGTTATTGTGGAACCCGTACCCAAGTGAGAGTCAGTGTCTGTGGGACCCATACCTCAGTGAGAGTCAGTGTTTGTGGCTCCTGTACCCCAGTGAGAGTCATTGTGTGTGGGACATGTACCCCAGTGAGAGTCAGTGTGTGTGGGACTGTACCCCAGTGAGAGTCAGTGTGTGTGGGACCCGTACCCCAGTGAGACTCGGTGTGTGTGGGACATGTACCCCAATGAAAGTCAGTGTATGTGGGACCCGTACCCCAGTGCGAGTCACTGTGTGGGACCCGTACCCGAGTGAGAGTCAGTGTGTGTGGGACCCGTAAGCCAGTGAGAATCAGTGTGTGTGGAACCCGTACCCCAGTGAGTGTCAGTGTGTGTGGGCCCCATACCCCAGTGAGACTCAGTGTGTGTGGGACCTGTACCCCAGTGAGAGTCAGTGTGTGTGGGACCCGTCCCCCAGTGAGAGTCAGTGTGTGTGGGACCCGTACCCCAGTGAGAGTCAGTGTGTGTGGGACCCGTACCCCAGTGAGAGTCTGTGGATGTAGGAAACGTACCCCAGTGAGAGTCAGTGTGTGTGGAACCCTTACCCCAGTGCGGGTCAGTGTGTGTGGGACCCCTACCCCAGTGAGAGTCAGTGTGTGTGGGACCCATACCCCAATGAGAGTCAGTGTGTATAGGACTGTACCCCAGTGAGAGTCAGTGTGTATGGGACCCGTACCCCAGTGAGAGTCAGTGTATGTGGGACCCGTACCCCAGTGAGAGTCAGTGTATGTGGGACCCGTACCCCAGTGAGAGTCAGTTATTGTGGGACCCGTACCCCAGTGAGAGTCAGTGTGTGTGGGACCCATACCCCAGTGAGACTCAGTGTGTGTGGAACCTGTACCCCAGTGAGAGTCAGTGTGTGTGGGACCCATACCCCAGTGAGAGTCAGTGTGTGTGGGACACGTACCACAGTGAGAGTCAGTGTGAATGGGACCCGTACCCCAGTGACAATAAGTGTGTGTGGGACCCATACCCCAGTGAGAGTCAGTTATTGTGGGACCCGTACCCCAGTGAGACTCAGTGTGTGTGGGACATGTACCCCAGTGAGAGTTAGTGTGTGTGGGACCCGTACCCCAGTGAGAGTCAGTGTGTGTGGGATCCGTACCCCAGTGAGAGTCAGTGTGTGTGGGACACGTACCACAGTGAGAGTCAGTGTGAATGGGACCCGTACCCCAGTGACAATAAGTGTGTGTGGGACCCATACCCCAGTGAGAGTCAGTGTGTGTGGAACCCGTAGCCCAGTGAGAGTCAGTGTGTGTGGGACCCTTACCCCAGTGAGAGTCAGTGTGTGTGGACCTGTACCCCAGTGAGAGTCAGTGTGTGTGGGACCTGTGCCCCAGTGAGAGTCAGTGTGTGTGGGACCCGTACCCCAGTGAGAGTCAGTGTGTGTGGGACCCGTACCCCAGTGAGAGTCAGTGTATGTAGGAACCGTACCCCAGTGAGAGTCAGTGTGTGTGGAACCCTTACCCCAGTGAGAGTCAGTGTGTGTGGAACCCTTACCGCAGTGAGAGTCAGTGTCTGTGGAACCCGTACCCCAGTGAGAGTCAGTGTGTGTGGAACCCTTACCCCAGTGAGAGTCAGTGTGTGTGGGAGCCTTACCGCAGTGAGAGTCAGTGTGTGTGGGACCCGTACCCCAGTGAGAGTCAGTGTGTGTGTGACCCGTACCTCAGTGAGAGTCAGTGTGTGTGGAACCCGTAGCCCAGTGAGAGTCAGTGTGTGTGGGACCCGTACTCCAGTGAGAATAAGTGCGTGTGGGACCCGTACCCCAGTGAGACTCAGTTTGTGTGGGACCCGTACCCCAGTGAGTGTCAGTGTGTGTGGGACCCGTACCCCAGTGAGAGTCAGTTATTGTGGAACCCGTACCCAAGTGAGAGTCACTGTGTGTTGGACCCATACCCCAGTGAGAGTCAGTGTGTGTGGGACCCATACCTCAGTGAGAGTCAGTGTTTGTGGCTCCTGTACCCCAGTGGGAGTCAGTGTGTGTGGGACATGTACCCCAATGAAAGTCAGTGTATGTGGGACCCGTACCCCAGTGAGAGTCAGTGTGTGTGGAACCCGTACCCCAGTGAGAGTCAGTGTGTGTGGAACCCGTACCCCAGTGAGAGTCAGTGTGTGTGGGACATGTACCCCAATGAAAGTCAGTGTATGTGGGACCCGTACCCCAGTGAGAATAAATGTGTGTGGGACCCGTACCCCAGTGAGAGTCAGTTATTGTGGGACCCGTACCCCAGTGAGAGTCAGTGTGCGTGGAACCCATACCCCTGTGAGTGTCAGTGTGTGTGGGACCCGTACCCCAGTGAGACTCAGTGTGTGTGGAACCCGTAGCCCAGTGAGAGTCAGTTTGTGTGGGACCCATACCCCAGTGAGACTCAGTGTGTGTGGAACCCGTACCCCAGTGAGTGTCAGTGTGTGTGGGACCCGTACCCCAGTGAGACTCAGTGTGTGTGGAACCCGTAGCCCAGTGAGAGTCAGTGTGTGTGGTACACATACCCCAGTGAGACTCAGTATGTGTGGAACCCGTAGCCCAGTGAGAGTCAGTGTGTGTGGGACCCATACCCCAGTGAGAGTCAGTGTGTGTGGTACACATACCCCAGTGAGAGTCAGTGTGTGTGGGACATGTACCCCAGTGAGTGTCAGTGTGTGTGGGATCCGTACCCCAGTGAGAGTCAGTGTGTGTGGGACCCGTACCCCAGTGAGAGTCAGTGTGTGTGACCCATACCCCAGTGAGAGTCAGTGTGTGTGGGACTGTACCCCAGTGAGAGCCAGTGTGTGTGGGACCCGTACCCCAGTGAAAGTCACTGTGTGTGGGACCCGTACCCCAGTGAGAGTCAGTGTGTGTGGAACCCGTACCCCAGTGAGAGTCAGTGTGTGTGGGACCCATACCCCAGTGAGACTCAGTGTGTGTGGGACCCATACCCCAGTGAGACTCAGTGTGTGTGGAACCCATACCCCAGTGAGACTCAGTTCTTGTGGGACCCATACCACAGTGAGGTCAGTGTGTGTGAGACCTGTACCCCAGTGAGAGTCAATGTGTGTGGAACCCGTACCCCAGTGAGAGTCAGTGTGTGTGGGACACGTACCCCAGTGAGAGTCAGTGTGTGTGGGACCCGTACCTCAGTGAGAGTCAGTGTGTGTGGGACCCATACCTCAGTGAGAGTCAGTGTTTGTGGCTCCTGTACCCCAGTGGGAGTCAGTGTGTGTGGGACATGTACCCCAATGAAAGTCAGTGTATGTGGGACACGTACCCCAGTGAGAGTCAGTGTGTGTGGAACCCGTACCCCAGTGAGAGTCAGTGTGTGTGGGACCCGTAAGCCAGTGAGAGTCAGTGTGTGTGGGCCCCGTAAGCCAGTGAGAGTCAGTGTGTGTGGAACCCGTACCCCAGTGAGAGTCAGTGTATGTGGGACCCTTACCCCAGTGAGAATAAGTCTGTGTGGGACCCGTACCCCAGTGAGAGTCAGTTATTGTGGGACCCTTACCCCAGTGAGAATAAGTGTGTGTGGGACCCGTACCCCAGTGAGAATAAATGTGTGTGGGACCCGTACCCCAGTGAGAGTCAGTTATTGTGGGACCCGTACCCCAGTGAGAGTCAGTGTGTGTGGGACCCATACCCCAGTGAGTCTCAGTGTGTGTAACCCATACCCCAGTGAGTGTCAGTGTGTGTGGGACCCATACCCCAGTGAGACTCAGTGTGTGTGGAACCCGTACCCCAGTGAGAGTCAGTGTGTGTGGGACACGTACCCCAGTGAGAGTCAGTGTGTGTGGGACATGTACCCCAGTGAGTGTCAGTGTGTGTGGGATCCGTACCCCAGTGAGAGTCAGTGTGTGTGGGACCCGTACCCCAGTGAGAGTCAGTGTGTGTGGGACATGTACCCCAGTGAGTGTCAGTGTGTGTGGGATCCGTACCCCAGTGAGAGTCAGTGTGTGTGGGACCCGTACCCCAGTGAGAGTCAGTGTGTGTGACCCATACCCCAGTGAGAGTCAGTGTGTGTGGGACTGTACCCCAGTGAGAGCCAGTGTGTGTGGGACCCTTATCCCAGTGAGAGTCAGTGTGTGTGAGACCTGTACCCCAGTGAGAGTCAATGTGTGTGGAACCCGTACCCCAGTGAGAGTCAGTGTGTGTGGGACACGTACCCCAGTGAGAGTCAGTGTGTGTGGGACCCTTATCCCAGTGAGAGTCAGTGTGTGTGGGACCCGTACCTCAGTGAGAGTCAGTGTGTGTGGAACCCGTACCCCAGTGAGAGTCAGTGTGTGTGGGACACGTACCCCAGTGAGAGTCAGTGTGTGTGGGACCCTTATCCCAGTGAGAGTCACTGTGTGTTGGACCCATACCCCAGTGAGAGTCAGTGTGTGTGGGACCCATACCTCAGTGAGAGTCAGTGTTTGTGGCTCCTGTACCCCAGTGGGAGTCAGTGTGTGTGGGACATGTACCCCAATGAAAGTCAGTGTATGTGGGACACGTACCCCAGTGAGAGTCAGTGTGTGTGGAACCCGTACCCCAGTGAGAGTCAGTGTGTGTGGGACCCGTAAGCCAGTGAGAGTCAGTGTGTGTGGGACCCGTACCCCAGTGAGAGTCAGTTATTGTGGAACCCGTACCCCAGTGAGAGTCAGTGTATGTGGGACCCTTACCCCAGTGAGAATAAGTCTGTGTGGGACCCGTACCCCAGTGAGAGTCAGTTATTGTGGGACCCTTGCCCCAGTGAGAATAAGTGTGTGTGGGACCCGTACCCCAGTGAGAATAAGTGTGTGTGGGACCCGTACCCCAGTGAGAGTCAGTTATTGTGGGACCCGTACCCCAGTGAGAGTCAGTGTGTGTGGGACCCATACCCCAGTGAGACTCAGTGTGTGTGGAACCCATACCCCAGTGAGTGTCAGTGTGTGTGGGACCCATACCCCAGTGAGACTCAGTGTGTGTGGAACCCGTACCCCAGTGAGAGTCAGTGTGTGTGGGACCCGTAGCCCGGTGAGAGTCAGTGTGTGTGGGACCCTTACCCCAGTGAGAGTCAGTGTGTGTGTGACCCTTACCCCAGTGAGAGTCAGTGTGTGTGGGACCCCTACACCAGTCAGTGTCAGTGTGTGTGGGACCCCTACCCCAGTGAGAGTCAGTGTTTGTTAGACCCGTACCCCAGTAAGAATAAGTGTGTGTGGTACACATACCCCAGTGAGACTCAGTGTGTGTGGGACATGTACCCCAGTGAGAGTCAGTGTGTGTGGGACTGTACCCCAGTGAGAGTCAGTGTGTATGGGTCCCGTACCCCAGTGAGAGTCGGTGTGTGTGGGACATGTACCCCATGAAAGTCAGTGTGTGTGGGACCCGTACCCCAGTGAGAGTCACTGTGTGGGACCCGTAACCGAGTGAGATTCAGTGTGTGTGGGACCCGTAAGCCAGTGAGAGTCAGTGTGTGTGGGACATGTACCCCAGTGAGTGTCAGTGTGTGTGGGATCCGTACCCCAGTGAGAGTCAGTGTGTGTGGGACCCGTACCCCAGTGAGAGTCAGTGTGTGTGACCCATACCCCAGTGAGAGTCAGTGTGTGTGGGACTGTACCCCAGTGAGAGTCAGTGTGTGTGGGACCCGTACCCCAGTGAAAGTCACTGTGTGCGGGACCCGTACCCCAGTGAGAGTCAGTGTGTGTGGAACCCGTACCCCAGTGAGAGTCAGTGTGTGTGGGACCCATACCCCAGTGAGACTCAGTGTGTGTGGGACCCATACCCCAGTGAGACTCAGTGTGTGTGGAACCCATACCCCAGTGAGACTCAGTTCTTGTGGGACCCATACCACAGTGAGGTCAGTGTGTGTGAGACCTGTACCCCAGTGAGAGTCAATGTGTGTGGAACCCGTATCCCAGTGAGAGTCAGTGTGTGTGGGACACGTACCCCAGTGAGAGTCAGTTATTGTGGAACCCGTACCCCAGTGAGAGTCAGTGTGTGTGGGATCCGAACCCCAGTGAGAGTCAGTGTGTGTGGGACCCATACCCCAGTGAGACTCAGTTCTTGTGGGACCCATACCACAGTGAGGTCAGTGTGTGTGGGACCTGTACCCCAGTGAGAGTCAATGTGTGTGGGACCCATACCCCAGTGAGAGTCAGTGTGTGTGGGACACGTACCACAGTGAGAGTCAGTGTGAATGCGACCCGTACCCCAGTGAGAATAAGTGTGTATGGGACCCATACCCCAGTGAGAGTCAGTGTATGTGGGACCCTGACCCCAGTGAGAATAAGTGTGTGTGGGACCCGTACCCCAGTGAGAGTCAGTTATTGTGGGACCCGTACCCCAGTGAGAGTCAGTGTGTGTGGGACCCATACCCCACTGAGACTCAGTGTGTGTGGAACCCGTACCCCAGTGAGACTAAGTGTGTGTGGAACCCGTAGCCCAGTGAGAGTCAGTGTGTGTGGGACCCTTACCCCAGTGAGAGTCAGTGTGTGTGGGACCCTTACCCCAGTGAGAGTCAGTGTATTTGGGACCCGTACCCCAGTAAGAATAAGTGTGTGTCGTACCAGTATCCCAGTGAGAGTCAGTATGTGTGGGACACGTACCCCAGTGAGAGTCAGTGTGTGTGGGACACGTACCCCAGTGAGAGTCAGTGTGTGTGGGACACTTACCCCAGTGAGAATAATTGTGTGTGGGACCCGTACCCCAGTGAGAGTCAGTTATTGTGGGACCCTTACCCCAGTGAGAATAAGTGTGTGTGGGACCCTTACCCCGGTGAGAGTCAGTGTGTGTGGGACCCCTACACCAGTCAGTGTCAGTGTGTGTGGGACCCCTAACCCAGTGAGAGTCAGTGTATGTTTGACCCGTACCCCAGTAAGAATAAGTGTGTGTGGTACACATACCCCAGTGAGAGTCAGTGTGTGTGGGACTGTACCCCAGTGAGAGTCAGTGTGTGTGGGTCCCGTACCCCAGTGAGAGTCGGTGTGTGTGGGACATGTACCCCATGAAAGTCAGTGTGTGTGGGACCCGTAACCCAGTGAGAGTCACTGTGTGGGACCCGTAACCGAGTGAGAGTCAGTGTGTGTGGGACCCGTAAGCCAGTGAGAGTCAGTGTGTGTGGGATCCGAACCCCAGTGAGAGTCAGTGTGTGTGGGACCCATACCCCAGTGAGAGTCAGTTATTGTGGGACCCATACCCCAGTGAGAGTCAGTGTGTGTGGGACCTGTACCCCAGTGAGAGTCAATGTGTGTGGGACCCGTACCCCAGTGAGAGTCAATGTGTGTGGGACACGTACCACAGTGAGAGTCAGTGTGAATGCGACCCGTACCCAAGTGAGAATTAGTGTGTATGGGACCCATACCCCAGTGAGAGTCAGTGTATGTGGGACCCTTACCCCAGTGAGAATAAGTATGTGTGGGACCCGTACCCCAGTGAGAGTCAGTTATTGTGGGACCCATACCCCAGTGAGAGTCAGTGTGTGTAGGACCCATACCCCAGTGAGACTCAGTGTGTGTGGAACCCGTACCCCAGTGAGAGTCAGTGTGTGTGGGACCCTTAACCCAGTGAGAGTCAGTGTGTGTGGCACCCTTACCCCAGTGAGAGTCAGTGTGTGTGGGACCCTTACCCCAGTGAGAGTCAGTGTGTGTGGGACCCCTACCCCAGTGAGAGTCAGTGTGTGTGGGACCCGTACCCCATTGAGAGTCAGTGTGTGTGGGACCCCTACCCCAGTGAGAGTCAGTGTATTTGGGACCCGTACCCCAGTGAGAGTCAGTGTGTGTGGGACCCCTACCCCAGTGAGAGTCAGTGTGTGTGGGACCCCTACCCCAGTGAGAGTCAGTGTGTGTGGGACCCTTACCCCAGTGAGAGTCAGTGTGTGTGGGACCCCTACCCCAGTGAGAGTCAGTGTGTGTGGGACCCGTACCCCATTGAGAGTCAGTGTGTGTGGGACCCCTACCCCAGTGAGAGTCAGTGTATTTGAGACCCGTACCCCAGTGAGACTCAGTGTGTGTGGGACACGTACCCCAGTGAGAGTCAGTGTGTGTGGGACACGTACCCCAGTGAGAATAATTGTGTGTGGGACCCGTACCCCAGTGAGAGTCAGTTATTGTGGGACCCTTACACCAGTGAGAATAAGTGTGTGTGGGACCCTTACCCCAGTGAGAGTCAGTGTGTGTGGGACCCCTACACCAGTCAGTGTCAGTGTGTGTGGGACCCCTACCCCAGTGAGAGTCAGTGTATGTTTGACCCGTACCCCAGTAAGAATAAGTGTGTGTGGTACACATACCCCAGTGAGACTCAGTGTGTGTGGGACATGTACCCCAGTGAGAGTCAGTGTGTGTGGGACCCGTACCCCAGTGAGAGTCAGTGTGTGTGGGATCCGTACCCCAGTGAAAGTCAGTGTGTGTGGGACATGTACCCCAGTGAGAATCAGTGTGTGTGGGACTGTACCCCAGTGAGAGTCAGTGTGTGTGGGTCCCGTAGCCCAGTGAGAGTCGGTGTGTGTGGGACATGTACCCCATGAAAGTCAGTGTGTGTGGGACCCGTACCCCAGTGAGAGTCACTGTGTGGGACCCGTAACCGAGTGAGAGTCAGTGTGTGTGGGACCCATACCTCAGTGAGAGTCAGTGTTTGTGGCTCCTGTACCCCAGTGGGAGTCAGTGTGTGTGGGACATGTACCCCAATGAAAGTCAGTGTATGTGGGACACGTACCCCAGTGAGAGTCAGTGTGTGTGGAACCCGTACCCCAGTGAGAGTCAGTGTGTGTGGGACCCGTAAGCCAGTGAGAGTCAGTGTGTGTGGAACCCGTACCCCAGTGAGAGTCAGTTATTGTGGAACCCGTACCCCAGTGAGAATAAGTGTGTGTGGGACCCGTACCCCAGTGAGAGTCAGTTATTGTGGAACCCGTACCCCAGTGAGAGTCAGTGTGTGTGGGACCCGTAAGCCAGTGAGAGTCAGTGTATGTGGGACCCTTACCCCAGTGAGAATAAGTCTGTGTGGGACCCGTACCCCAGTGAGAGTCAGTTATTGTGGGACCCTTGCCCCAGTGAGAATAAGTGTGTGTGGGACCCGTACCCCAGTGAGAATAAGTGTGTGTGGGACCCGTACCCCAGTGAGAGTCAGTTATTGTGGGACCCGTACCCCAGTGAGAGTCAGTGTGTGTGGGACCCATACCCCAGTGAGACTCAGTGTGTGTGGAACCCGTACCCCAGTGAGAGTCAGTGTGTGTGGGACCCGTAGCCCAGTGAGAGTCAGTGTGTGTGGGACCCTTACCCCAGTGAGAGTCAGTGTGTGTGGGACCCTTACCCCAGTGAGAGTCAGTGTGTGTGGGACCCCTACCCCAGTGAGAGTCAGTGTTTGTTAGACCCGTACCCCAGTAAGAATAAGTGTGTGTGGTACACATACCCCAGTGAGACTCAGTGTGTGTGGGACATGTACCCCAGTGAGAGTCAGTGTGTGTGGGACTGTACCCCAGTGAGAGTCAGTGTGTGTGGGTCCCGTACCCCAGTGAGAGTCGGTGTGTGTGGGACATGTACCCCATGAAAGTCAGTGTGTGTGGGACCCGTACCCCAGTGAGAGTCACTGTGTGGGACCCGTAACCGAGTGAGATTCAGTGTGTGTGGGACCCGTAAGCCAGTGAGAGTCAGTGTGTGTGGGACATGTACCCCAGTGAGTGTCATTGTGTGTGGGATCCGTACCCCAGTGAGAGTCAGTGTGTGTGGGACCCGTACCCAAGTGAGAGTCAGTGTGTGTGACCCATTCCCCAGTGAGAGTCAGTGTGTGTGGGACTGTACCCCAGTGAGAGTCAGTGTGTGTGGGACCCGTACCCCAGTGAAAGTCACTGTGTGCGGGACCCGTATCCCAGTGAGAGTCAGTGTGTGTGGAACCCGTACCCCAGTGAGAGTCAGTGTGTGTGGGACCCATACCCCAGTGAGACTCAGTGTGTGTGGGACCCATACCCCAGTGAGACTCAGTGTGTGTGGAACCCATACCCCAGTGAGAGTCAGTTATTGTGGAACCCGTACCCCAGTGAGAGTCAGTGTGTGTGAGACCTGTACCCCAGTGAGAGTCAGTGTGTGTGGAACCCGTACCCCAGTGAGAGTCAGTGTGTGTGGGACCCATACCCCAGTGAGACTCAGTGTGTGTGGGACCCATACCACAGTGAGGTCAGTGTGTGTGAGACCTGTACCCCAGTGAGAGTCAATGTGTGTGGAACCCGTATCCCAGTGAGAGTCAGTGTGTGTGGGACACGTACCCCAGTGAGAGTCAGTTATTGTGGAACCCATACCCCAGTGAGACTCAGTGTGTGTGGGACCCGTACCCCAGTGAGAGTCAGTGTGTGTGGGATCCGAACCCCAGTGAGAGTCAGTGTGTGTGGGACCCATACCCCAGTGAGACTCAGTTCTTGTGGGACCCATACCACAGTGAGGTCAGTGTGTGTGGGACCTGTACCCCAGTGAGAGTCAATGTGTGTGGGACCCATACCCCAGTGAGAGTCAGTGTGTGTGGGACACGTACCACAGTGAGAGTCAGTGTGAATGCGACCCGTACCCCAGTGAGAATAAGTGTGTATGGGACCCATACCCCAGTGAGAGTCAGTGTATGTGGGACCCTGACCCCAGTGAGAATAAGTGTGTGTGGGACCCGTACCCCAGTGAGAGTCAGTTATTGTGGGACCCGTACCCCAGTGAGAGTCAGTGTGTGTGGGACCCATACCCCACTGAGACTCAGTGTGTGTGGAACCCGTACCCCAGTGAGACTCAGTGTGTGTGGAACCTGTAGCCCAGTGAGAGTCAGTGTGTGTGGGACCCTTACCCCAGTGAGAGTCAGTGTGTGTGGGACCCTTACCCCAGTGAGAGTCAGTGTATTTGGGACCCGTACCCCAGTAAGAATAAGTGTGTGTCGTACCAGTATCCCAGTGAGAGTCAGTATGTGTGGGACACGTACCCCAGTGAGAGTCAGTGTGTGTGGGACACGTACCCCAGTGAGAGTCAGTGTGTGTGGGACACTTACCCCAGTGAGAATAATTGTGTGTGGGACCCGTACCCCAGTGAGAGTCAGTTATTGTGGGACCCTTACCCCAGTGAGAATAAGTGTGTGTGGGACCCTTACCCCGGTGAGAGTCAGTGTGTGTGGGACCCCTACACCAGTCAGTGTCAGTGTGTGTGGGACCCCTAACCCAGTGAGAGTCAGTGTATGTTTGACCCGTACCCCAGTAAGAATAAGTGTGTGTGGTACACATACCCCAGTGAGAGTCAGTGTGTGTGGGACTGTACCCCAGTGAGAGTCAGTGTGTGTGGGTCCCGTACCCCAGTGAGAGTCGGTGTGTGTGGGACATGTACCCCATGAAAGTCAGTGTGTGTGGGACCCGTAACCCAGTGAGAGTCACTGTGTGGGACCCGTAACCGAGTGAGAGTCAGTGTGTGTGGGACCCGTAAGCCAGTGAGAGTCAGTGTGTGTGGGATCCGAACCCCAGTGAGAGTCAGTGTGTGTGGGACCCATACCCCAGTGAGAGTCAGTTATTGTGGGACCCATACCCCAGTGAGAGTCAGTGTGTGTGGGACCTGTACCCCAGTGAGAGTCAATGTGTGTGGGACCCGTACCCCAGTGAGAGTCAATGTGTGTGGGACACGTACCACAGTGAGAGTCAGTGTGAATGCGACCCGTACCCAAGTGAGAATTAGTGTGTATGGGACCCATACCCCAGTGAGAGTCAGTGTATGTGGGACCCTTGCCCCAGTGAGAATAAGTATGTGTGGGACCCGTACCCCAGTGAGAGTCAGTTATTGTGGGACCCATACCCCAGTGAGACTCAGTGTGTGTGGAACCCGTACCCCAGTGAGAGTCAGTGTGTGTGGGACCCTTAACCCAGTGAGAGTCAGTGTGTGTGGCACCCTTACCCCAGTGAGAGTCAGTGTGTGTGGGACCCTTACCCCAGTGAGAGTCAGTGTGTGTGGGACCCCTACCCCAGTGAGAGTCAGTGTGTGTGGGACCCGTACCCCATTGAGAGTCAGTGTGTGTGGGACCCCTACCCCAGTGAGAGTCAGTGTATTTGGGACCCGTACCCCAGTGAGAGTCAGTGTGTGTGGGACCCCTACCCCAGTGAGAGTCAGTGTGTGTGGGACCCCTACCCCAGTGAGAGTCAGTGTGTGTGGGACCCTTACCCCAGTGAGAGTCAGTGTATGTGGGACACGTACCCCAGTGAGAGTCAGTGTATGTGGGACCCTTACCCCAGTGAGAATAAGTCTGTGTGGGACCCGTACCCCAGTGAGAGTCAGTTATTGTGGGACCCTTGCCCCAGTGAGAATAAGTGTGTGTGGGACCCGTACCCCAGTGAGAATAAGTGTGTGTGGGACCCGTACCCCAGTGAGAGTCAGTTATTGTGGGACCCGTACCCCAGTGAGACTCAGTGTGTGTGGAACCCATACCCCAGTGAGTGTCAGTGTGTGTGGGACCCATACCCCAGTGAGACTCAGTGTGTGTGGAACCCGTACCCCAGTGAGAGTCAGTGTGTGTGGGACATGTACCCCATGAAAGTCAGTGTGTGTGGGACCCGTAGCCCAGTGAGAGTCAGTGTGTGTGGGACCCTTACCCCAGTGAGAGTCAGTGTGTGTGGGACCCTTACCCCAGTGAGAGTCAGTGTGTGTGGGACCCCTACCCCAGTGAGAGTCAGTGTTTGTTAGACCCGTACCCCAGTAAGAATAAGTGTGTGTGGTACACATACCCCAGTGAGACTCAGTGTGTGTGGGACATGTACCCCAGTGAGAGTCAGTGTGTGTGGGACTGTACCCCAGTGAGAGTCAGTGTGTGTGGGTCCCGTACCCCAGTGAGAGTCGGTGTGTGTGGGACATGTACCCCATGAAAGTCAGTGTGTGTGGGACCCGTACCCCAGTGAGAGTCACTGTGTGGGACCCGTAACCGAGTGAGATTCAGTGTCTGTGGGACCCGTAAGCCAGTGAGAGTCAGTGTGTGTGGGACATGTACCCCAGTGAGTGTCATTGTGTGTGGGATCCGTACCCCAGTGAGAGTCAGTGTGTGTGGGACCCGTACCCCAGTGAGAGTCAGTGTGTGTGACCCATACCCCAGTGAGAGTCAGTGTGTGTGGGACTGTACCCCAGTGAGAGTCAGTGTGTGTGGGACCCGTACCCCAGTGAAAGTCACTGTGTGCGGGACCCGTATCCCAGTGAGAGTCAGTGTGTGTGGAACCCGTACCCCAGTGAGAGTCAGTGTGTGTGGGACCCATACCCCAGTGAGACTCAGTGTGTGTGGGACCCATACCCCAGTGAGAGTCAGTGTGTGTGAGACCTGTACCCCAGTGAGAGTCAGTGTGTGTGAGACCTGTACCCCAGTGAGAGTCAGTTATTGTGGAACCCGTACCCCAGTGAGAGTCAGTGTGTGTGAGACCTGTACCCCAGTGAGAGTCAGTGTGTGTGGAACCCGTACCCCAGTGAGAGTCAGTGTGTGTGGGACCCGTATCCCAGTGAGAGTCAGTGTGTGTGGGACACGTACCCCAGTGAGAGTCAGTTATTGTGGAACCCGTACCCCAGTGAGAGTCAGTGTGTGTGGGACCCATACCCCAGTGAGACTCAGTTCTTGTGGGACACATACCACAGCGAGGTCAGTGTGTGTGGGACCTGTACCCCAGTGAGAGTCAATGTGTGTGGGACCCGTACCCCAGTGAGAGTCAGTGTGTGTGGGACACGTACCACAGTGAGAGTCAGTGTGAATGCGACCCGTACCCCAGTGAGAATAAGTGTGTATGGGACCCATACCCCAGTGAGAGTCAGTGTATGTGGGACCCGTACCCCAGTGAGAATAAGTGTGTGTGGGACCCGTACCCCAGTGAGAGTCAGTTATTGTGGGACCCGTACCCCAGTGAGAGTCAGTGTGTGTGGGACCCATACCCCACTGAGACTCAGTGTGTGTGGAACCCGTAGCCCAGTGAGAGTCAGTGTGTGTGGGACCCTTACCCCAGTGAGTGTCAGTGTGTGTGGGACCCTTACCCCAGTGAGAGTCAGTGTGTGTGGGACCCCTTCCCCATTGAGAGTCAGTGTATTTGGGACCCGTACCCCAGTAAGAATAAGTGTGTGTCGTACCAGTATCCCAGTGAGAGTCAGTATGTGTGGGACACGTACCCCAGTGAGAGTCAGTGTGTGTGGGACACTTACCCCAGTGAGAATAATTGTGTGTGGGACCCGTACCCCAGTGAGAGTCAGTGTGTGTGGGACACGTACCCCAGTGAGAGTCAGTGTGTGTGGGACACTTACCCCAGTGAGAATAATTGTGTGTGGGACCCGTACCCCAGTGAGAGTCAGTTATTGTGGGACCCTTACCCCAGTGAGAATAAGTGTGTGTGGGACCCTTACCCCGGTGAGAGTCAGTGTGTATGGGACCCCTACACCAGTCAGTGTCAGTGTGTGTGGGACCCCTACCCCAGTGAGAGTCAGTGTATGTTTGACCCGTACCCCAGTAAGAATAAGTGTGTGTGGTACACATACCCCAGTGAGAGTCAGTGTGTGTGGGACTGTACCCCAGTGAGAGTCAGTGTGTGTGGGTCCCGTACCCCAGTGAGAGTCGGTGTGTGTGGGACTGTACCCCAGTGAGAGTCAGTGTGTGTGGGTCCCGTACCCCAGTGAGAGTCGGTGTGTGTGGGACATGTACCCCATGAAAGTCAGTGTGTGTGGGACCCGTAACCCAGTGAGAGTCACTGTGTGGGACCCGTAACCGAGTGAGAGTCAGTGTGTGTGGGACCCGTAAGCCAGTGAGAGTCAGTGTGTGTGGGATCCGAACCCCAGTGAGAGTCAGTGTGTGTGGGACCCATACCCCAGTGAGAGTCAGTTATTGTGGGACCCATACCCCAGTGAGAGTCAGTGTGTGTGGGACCTGTACCCCAGTGAGAGTCAATGTGTGTGGGACCCGTACCCCAGTGAGAGTCAATGTGTGTGGGACACGTACCACAGTGAGAGTCAGTGTGAATGCAACCCGTACCCAAGTGAGAATAAGTGTGTATGGGACCCATACCCCAGTGAGAGTCAGTGTATGTGGGACCCTTACCCCAGTGAGAATAAGTATGTGTGGGACCCGTACCCCAGTGAGAGTCAGTTATTGTGGGACCCATACCCCAGTGAGAGTCAGTGTGTGTAGGACCCATACCCCAGTGAGACTCAGTGTGTGTGGAACCCGTACCCCAGTGAGAGTCAGTGTGTGTGGGACCTGGACCCCAGTGAGAGTCAGTGTGTGTGGGACCCTTACCCCAGTGAGAGTCAGTGTGTGTGGGACCCGTACCCCAGTGAGACTCAGTGTGTGTGGAACCCGTAGCCCAGTGAGAGTCAGTGTGTGTGGGACCCTTAACCCAGTGAGAGTCAGTGTGTGTGGCACCCTTACCCCAGTGAGAGTCAGTGTGTGTGGGACCCTTACCCCAGTGAGAGTCAGTGTGTATGGGACCCCTACCCCAGTGAGAGTCAGTGTGTGTGGGACCCCTACCCCAGTGAGAGTCAGTGTATTTGGGACCCGTACCCCAGTAAGAATAAGTGTGTGTGGTACCAGTACCCCAGTGAGAGTCAGTGTGTGTGGGACCCTTACCCCAGTGAGAGTCAGTGTGTGTGGGACCCCTGCCCCAGTGAGAGTCAGTGTATTTGAGACCCGTACCCCAGTGAGAGTCAGTGTGTGTGGGACACGTACCCCAGTGAGAGTCAGTGTGTGTGGGACACTTACCCCAGTGAGAATAATTGTGTGTGGGACCCGTACCCCAGTGAGAGTCAGTTATTGTGGGACCCTTACCCCAGTGAGAATAAGTGTGTGTGGGACCCTTACCCCAGTGAGAGTCAGTGTGTGTGGGACCCCTACACCAGTCAGTGTCAGTGTGTGTGGGACCCCTACCCCAGTGAGAGTCAGTGTATGTTTGACCCGTACCCCAGTAAGAATAAGTGTGTGTGGTACACATACCCCAGTGAGACTCTGTGTGTGTGGGACATGTACCCCAGTGAGAGTCAGTGTGTGTGGGACCCGTACCCCAGTGAGAGTCAGTGTGTGTGGGATCCGTACCCCAGTGAAAGTCAGTGTGTGTGGGACATGTACCCCAGTGAGAATCAGTGTGTGTGGGACCCGTACCCCAGTGAGAGTCACTGTGTGGGACCCGTAACCGAGTGAGAGTCAGTGTATGTGGGACCCTTACCCCAGTGAGAATAAGTGTGTGTGGGACCCGTACCCCAGTGAGAGTCAGTTATTGTGGGACCCGTACCCCAGTGAGAGTCAGTGTGTGTGGGACCCATACCCCAGTGAGACTCAGTGTGTGTGGAACCCGTACCCCAGTGAGAGTCAGTGTGTGTGGGACCTGGACCCCAGTGAGAGTCAGTGTGTGTGGGACCCGTACCCCAGTGAGACTCAGTGTGTGTGGAACCCGTACCCCAGTGAGAGTCAGTGTGTGTGGGACCCTTAACCCAGTGAGAGTCAGTGTGTGTGGGACCCTTACCCCAGTGAGAGTCAGTGTGTGTGGGACCCTTACCCCAGTGAGAGTCAGTGTGTGTGGGACCCCTACCCCAGTGAGACTCAGTGTATTTGGGACCCGTACCCCAGTGAGAGTCAGTGTGTGTGGGACACGTACCCCAGTGAGAGTCAGTGTGTGTGGGACACTTACCCCAGTGAGAATAATTGTGTGTGGGACCCGTACCCCACTGAGAGTCAGTTATTGTGGGACCCTTACCCCAGTGAGAATAAGTGTGTGTGGGACCCGTTCCCCAGTGAGAATAAGTGTGTGTGGGACCCGTACCCCAGTGAGAGTCAGCGTGTGTGGGACCCCTACCCCAGTGAGAGTCAGTGTATTTGGGACCCGTACCCCAGTGAGAATAAGTGTGTGTGGGACCCGTAGCCCAGTGAGAGTCAATGTCTGTGGGACCGTACCCCAGTGAGAGTCAGTGTTTGTGGGACCCGTACGCCAGTAAAGGTCAGTTTCTGTGGAACCCGTACCCCAGTGAGAATAAGTGTGTGTGGGATCCGTACCTCAGTGAGAGTCAGTGTGTGTGGGACCCGTACCCCAGTGAGAGTCAGTGAGTGTGGGTCCCATACCCCAGTGAGAGTCAGTGTGTGTGGGACCGTACCCCAGTGAGAGTCAGTGAGTGTGGGTCCCATACCCCAGTGAGAGTCAGTGTGAATGCGACCCGTACCCCAGTGAGAATAAGTGTGTGTGGTACACATACCCCAGTGAGACTCAGTGTGTGTGGGACATGTACCCCAATGAGAGTCAGTGTGTGTGGGACCCAAACCCAGTGAGAGTCAGTGTGTGTGGGTTCCGACCCCCAGTGAGAGTCAGTGTGTGTGGGACCCATACCCCAGTGAGAGTCAGTTATTGTGGGACCCATACCACAGTGAGAGTCAGTGTGTGTGGGACCTGTACCCCAGTGAGAGTCAGTGTGAGTGGGACACGTACCACAGTGAGAGTCAGTGTGAATGCGACCCGTACCCCAGTGAGAATAAGTGTGTATGGGACCCATACCCCAGTGAGAGTCAGTGTATGTGGGACCCTTACCCCAGTGAGAATAAGTGTGTGTGGGACCCGTACCTCAGTGAGAGTCAGTTATTGTGGGACCCGTACCCCAGTGAGAGTCAGTGTGTGTGGGACCCATACCCCAATGAGACTCAGTGTGTGTGGACCCCGTACCCCAGTGAGAGTCAGTGTGTGTGGGACCTGGACCCCAGTGAGAGTCAGTGTGTGTGGGACCCTTACCCCAGTGAGAGTCAGTGTGTGTGGGCCCCTTACCCCAGTGAGACTCAGTGTGTGTGGAACCCGTAGCCCAGTGAGAGTCAGTTTGTGTGGGACCCTTAACCCAGTGAGAGTCAGTGTGTGTGGGACCCTTACCCCAGTGAGAGTCAGTGTGTGTGGGACCCCTACCCCAGTGAGACTCAGTGTGTGTGGAACCCGTACCCCAGTGAGAGTCAGTGTGTGTGGGACACGTACCACAGTGAGAATAAGTGTGAATGGGACCCGTACCCCATTGAGAATAAGTGTGTGTGGGACCCGTACCCCAGTGAGAGTCAGTGTGTGTGGGACCCATACCCCAGTGAGACTCAGTGTGTGTGGAACCCGTACCCCAGTGAGAGTCAGTGTGTGTGGGACACATATCCCAGTGAGACTCAGTGTCTGTGGAACCCATACCCCAGTGAGAGTCAGTGTGTGTGGGACCCTTACCCCAGTGAGAGTCAGTGTGTCTGGGACCCGTACCCCAGTGAGACTCAGTGTGTGTGGGACATGTACCCCAGTGAGAGTCAGTGTGTGTGGGACCCATACCCCAGTGAGAGTCAGTTATTGTGGGACCCATACCACAGTGAGAGTCAGTGTGTGTGGGACCTGTACCCCAGTGAGAGTCAGTGTGTGTGGGACACGTACCCCAGTGAGAGTCAGTTATTGTGGGACCCGTACCCCAGTGAGAGTCAGAGTGTGTGGGACCCATACCCCAATGAGACTCAGTGTGTGTGGAACCCGTACCCCAGTGAGAGTCAGTGTGTGTGGGACCTGGACCCCAGTGAGAGTCAGTGTGTGTGGGACCCTTACCCCAGTGAGAGTCAGTGTGTGTGGGCCCCGTACCCCAGTGAGACTCAGTGTGTGTGGATCCCGTAGCCCAGTGAGAGTCAGTTTGTGTGGGACCCTTAACCCAGTGAGAGTCAGTGTGTGTGGGAACCTTACCCCAGTGAGAGTCAGTGTGTGTGGGACCCCTACCCCAATGAGACTCAGTGTGTGTGGAACCCGTACCCCAGTGAGAGTCAGTGTGTGTGGGACACTTACCCCAGTGAGAATAATTGTGTGTGGGACCCGTACCCCAGTGAGAGTCAGTTATTGTGGGACCCTTACCCCAGTGAGAATAAGTGTGTGTGGGACCCTTACCCCGGTGAGAGTCAGTGTGTATGGGACCCCTACACCAGTCAGTGTCAGTGTGTGTGGGACCCCTACCCCAGTGAGAGTCAGTGTATGTTTGACCCGTACCCCAGTAAGAATAAGTGTGTGTGGTACACATACCCCAGTGAGAGTCAGTGTGTGTGGGACTGTACCCCAGTGAGAGTCAGTGTGTGTGGGTCCCGTACCCCAGTGAGAGTCGGTGTGTGTGGGACTGTACCCCAGTGAGAGTCAGTGTGTGTGGGTCCCGTACCCCAGTGAGAGTCGGTGTGTGTGGGACATGTACCCCATGAAAGTCAGTGTGTGTGGGACCCGTAACCCAGTGAGAGTCACTGTGTGGGACCCGTAACCGAGTGAGAGTCAGTGTGTGTGGGACCCGTAAGCCAGTGAGAGTCAGTGTGTGTGGGATCCGAACCCCAGTGAGAGTCAGTGTGTGTGGGACCCATACCCCAGTGAGAGTCAGTTATTGTGGGACCCATACCCCAGTGAGAGTCAGTGTGTGTGGGACCTGTACCCCAGTGAGAGTCAATGTGTGTGGGACCCGTACCCCAGTGAGAGTCAATGTGTGTGGGACACGTACCACAGTGAGAGTCAGTGTGAATGCAACCCGTACCCAAGTGAGAATAAGTGTGTATGGGACCCATACCCCAGTGAGAGTCAGTGTATGTGGGACCCTTACCCCAGTGAGAATAAGTATGTGTGGGACCCGTACCCCAGTGAGAGTCAGTTATTGTGGGACCCATACCCCAGTGAGAGTCAGTGTGTGTAGGACCCATACCCCAGTGAGACTCAGTGTGTGTGGAACCCGTACCCCAGTGAGAGTCAGTGTGTGTGGGACCTGGACCCCAGTGAGAGTCAGTGTGTGTGGGACCCTTACCCCAGTGAGAGTCAGTGTGTGTGGGACCCGTACCCCAGTGAGACTCAGTGTGTGTGGAACCCGTAGCCCAGTGAGAGTCAGTGTGTGTGGGACCCTTAACCCAGTGAGAGTCAGTGTGTGTGGCACCCTTACCCCAGTGAGAGTCAGTGTGTGTGGGACCCTTACCCCAGTGAGAGTCAGTGTGTATGGGACCCCTACCCCAGTGAGAGTCAGTGTGTGTGGGACCCCTACCCCAGTGAGAGTCAGTGTATTTGGGACCCGTACCCCAGTAAGAATAAGTGTGTGTGGTACCAGTACCCCAGTGAGAGTCAGTGTGTGTGGGACCCTTACCCCAGTGAGAGTCAGTGTGTGTGGGACCCCTGCCCCAGTGAGAGTCAGTGTATTTGAGACCCGTACCCCAGTGAGAGTCAGTGTGTGTGGGACACGTACCCCAGTGAGAGTCAGTGTGTGTGGGACACTTACCCCAGTGAGAATAATTGTGTGTGGGACCCGTACCCCAGTGAGAGTCAGTTATTGTGGGACCCTTACCCCAGTGAGAATAAGTGTGTGTGGGACCCTTACCCCAGTGAGAGTCAGTGTGTGTGGGACCCCTACACCAGTCAGTGTCAGTGTGTGTGGGACCCCTACCCCAGTGAGAGTCAGTGTATGTTTGACCCGTACCCCAGTAAGAATAAGTGTGTGTGGTACACATACCCCAGTGAGACTCTGTGTGTGTGGGACATGTACCCCAGTGAGAGTCAGTGTGTGTGGGACCCGTACCCCAGTGAGAGTCAGTGTGTGTGGGATCCGTACCCCAGTGAAAGTCAGTGTGTGTGGGACATGTACCCCAGTGAGAATCAGTGTGTGTGGGACCCGTACCCCAGTGAGAGTCACTGTGTGGGACCCGTAACCGAGTGAGAGTCAGTGTATGTGGGACCCTTACCCCAGTGAGAATAAGTGTGTGTGGGACCCGTACCCCAGTGAGAGTCAGTTATTGTGGGACCCGTACCCCAGTGAGAGTCAGTGTGTGTGGGACCCATACCCCAGTGAGACTCAGTGTGTGTGGAACCCGTACCCCAGTGAGAGTCAGTGTGTGTGGGACCTGGACCCCAGTGAGAGTCAGTGTGTGTGGGACCCGTACCCCAGTGAGACTCAGTGTGTGTGGAACCCGTACCCCAGTGAGAGTCAGTGTGTGTGGGACCCTTAACCCAGTGAGAGTCAGTGTGTGTGGGACCCTTACCCCAGTGAGAGTCAGTGTGTGTGGGACCCTTACCCCAGTGAGAGTCAGTGTGTGTGGGACCCCTACCCCAGTGAGACTCAGTGTATTTGGGACCCGTACCCCAGTGAGAGTCAGTGTGTGTGGGACACGTACCCCAGTGAGAGTCAGTGTGTGTGGGACACTTACCCCAGTGAGAATAATTGTGTGTGGGACCCGTACCCCACTGAGAGTCAGTTATTGTGGGACCCTTACCCCAGTGAGAATAAGTGTGTGTGGGACCCGTTCCCCAGTGAGAATAAGTGTGTGTGGGACCCGTACCCCAGTGAGAGTCAGCGTGTGTGGGACCCCTACCCCAGTGAGAGTCAGTGTATTTGGGACCCGTACCCCAGTGAGAATAAGTGTGTGTGGGACCCGTAGCCCAGTGAGAGTCAATGTCTGTGGGACCGTACCCCAGTGAGAGTCAGTGTTTGTGGGACCCGTACGCCAGTAAAGGTCAGTTTCTGTGGAACCCGTACCCCAGTGAGAATAAGTGTGTGTGGGATCCGTACCTCAGTGAGAGTCAGTGTGTGTGGGACCCGTACCCCAGTGAGAGTCAGTGAGTGTGGGTCCCATACCCCAGTGAGAGTCAGTGTGTGTGGGACCGTACCCCAGTGAGAGTCAGTGAGTGTGGGTCCCATACCCCAGTGAGAGTCAGTGTGAATGCGACCCGTACCCCAGTGAGAATAAGTGTGTGTGGTACACATACCCCAGTGAGACTCAGTGTGTGTGGGACATGTACCCCAATGAGAGTCAGTGTGTGTGGGACCCAAACCCAGTGAGAGTCAGTGTGTGTGGGTTCCGACCCCCAGTGAGAGTCAGTGTGTGTGGGACCCATACCCCAGTGAGAGTCAGTTATTGTGGGACCCATACCACAGTGAGAGTCAGTGTGTGTGGGACCTGTACCCCAGTGAGAGTCAGTGTGAGTGGGACACGTACCACAGTGAGAGTCAGTGTGAATGCGACCCGTACCCCAGTGAGAATAAGTGTGTATGGGACCCATACCCCAGTGAGAGTCAGTGTATGTGGGACCCTTACCCCAGTGAGAATAAGTGTGTGTGGGACCCGTACCTCAGTGAGAGTCAGTTATTGTGGGACCCGTACCCCAGTGAGAGTCAGTGTGTGTGGGACCCATACCCCAATGAGACTCAGTGTGTGTGGACCCCGTACCCCAGTGAGAGTCAGTGTGTGTGGGACCTGGACCCCAGTGAGAGTCAGTGTGTGTGGGACCCTTACCCCAGTGAGAGTCAGTGTGTGTGGGCCCCTTACCCCAGTGAGACTCAGTGTGTGTGGAACCCGTAGCCCAGTGAGAGTCAGTTTGTGTGGGACCCTTAACCCAGTGAGAGTCAGTGTGTGTGGGACCCTTACCCCAGTGAGAGTCAGTGTGTGTGGGACCCCTACCCCAGTGAGACTCAGTGTGTGTGGAACCCGTACCCCAGTGAGAGTCAGTGTGTGTGGGACACGTACCACAGTGAGAATAAGTGTGAATGGGACCCGTACCCCATTGAGAATAAGTGTGTGTGGGACCCGTACCCCAGTGAGAGTCAGTGTGTGTGGGACCCATACCCCAGTGAGACTCAGTGTGTGTGGAACCCGTACCCCAGTGAGAGTCAGTGTGTGTGGGACACATATCCCAGTGAGACTCAGTGTCTGTGGAACCCATACCCCAGTGAGAGTCAGTGTGTGTGGGACCCTTACCCCAGTGAGAGTCAGTGTGTCTGGGACCCGTACCCAAGTGAGACTCAGTGTGTGTGGGACATGTACCCCAGTGAGAGTCAGTGTGTGTGGGACCCATACCCCAGTGAGAGTCAGTTATTGTGGGACCCATACCACAGTGAGAGTCAGTGTGTGTGGGACCTGTACCCCAGTGAGAGTCAGTGTGTGTGGGACACGTACCCCAGTGAGAGTCAGTTATTGTGGGACCCGTACCCCAGTGAGAGTCAGAGTGTGTGGGACCCATACCCCAATGAGACTCAGTGTGTGTGGAACCCGTACCCCAGTGAGAGTCAGTGTGTGTGGGACCTGGACCCCAGTGAGAGTCAGTGTGTGTGGGACCCTTACCCCAGTGAGAGTCAGTGTGTGTGGGCCCCGTACCCCAGTGAGACTCAGTGTGTGTGGATCCCGTAGCCCAGTGAGAGTCAGTTTGTGTGGGACCCTTAACCCAGTGAGAGTCAGTGTGTGTGGGAACCTTACCCCAGTGAGAGTCAGTGTGTGTGGGACCCCTACCCCAGTGAGAGTCAGTGTGTGTGGGACCCCTACCCCAGTAAGAGTCAGTGTATTTGGGACCCGTACCCCAGTAAGAATAAGTGTGTGTGGTACCAGTACCCCAGTGAGAGTCAGTTATTGTGGGACCCATACCACAGTGAGAGTCAGTGTGTGTGGGACCCATACCCCAGTGAGAGTCAGTGTGTGTGGGACACGTACCACAGTGAGAATAAGTGTGAATGGGACCCGTACCCCATTGAGAATAAGTGTGTGTGGGACCCGTACCCCAGTGAGAGTCAGTGTGTGTGGAACCCGTACCCCAGTGAGACTCAGTGTGTGTGGAACCCGTACCCCAGTGAGACTCAGTGTGTGTGGAACCCGTACCCCAGTGAGAGTCAGTGTGTGTGGGACCCTTACCCCAGTGAGAGTCAGTGTGTGTGGGACACATATCCCAGTGAGACTCAGTGTCTGTGGAACCCATACCCCAGTGAGAGTCAGTGTGTGTGGGACCCTTACCCCAGTGAGAGTCAGTGTGTCTGGGACCCGTACCCCAGTGAGACTCAGTGTGTGTGGAACCCGTAGCCCAGTGAGAGTCAGTATGTGTGGGACCCTTACCCCAGTGAGAGTCAGTGTGTGTGGGACCCTTACCCCAGTGAGAGTCAGTGTGTGTGGGACCCCTACCCCAGTGAGAGTCAGTGTATTTGGGACCCGTACCCCAGTAAGAATAAGTGTGTGTCGTACCAGTATCCCAGTGAGAGTCAGTGTGTGTGGGACACGTACCCCAGTGAGAGTCAGTGTGTGTGGGACACTTACCCCAGTGAGAATAATTGTGTGTGGGACCCGTACCCCAGTGAGAGTCAGTTATTGTGGGACCCTTACCCCAGTGAGAATAAGTGTGTGTGGGACCCGTATCCCAGTGAGAATAAGTGTGTGTGGGACCCGTACCCCAGTGAGAGTCAGTGTGTGTGGGACCCCTACGCCAGTGAGAGTCAGTGTATTTGGGACCCGTACCCCAGTGAGAGTCAGTGTGTGTGGGACCCGTAGCCCAGTGAGAGTCAGTGTGTGTGGGACCGTACCCCAGTGAGAGTCAGTGTTTGTGGGACCCGTAGCCCAGTAAAGGTCAGTTTGTGTGGAACCCGTACCCCAGTGAGAATAAGTGTGTGTGGGACCCTTACCCCAGTGAGAGTCAGTGTGTGTGGGACCCGTACCCCAGTGAGAATAAGTGTGTGTGGGACCCGCACCCCAGTGAGAGTCAGTGTGTGTGGGACCTGTACCCCAGTGAGAGTCAATGTCTGTAGAACCCGTACCCCAGTGAGAGTCAGTGTGTGTGGGACCCATACCCCAGTGAGAGTCAGTGTCTGTGGAGCCCGTACCCCAGTGAGAATCAGTGTGTGTGGGACCACTATCCCAGTGAGAGTCAGTGTGTGTGGGACCCGTAGCCCAGTGAGAGTCAGTGTGTGTGGGACGTGTACCCCAGTGAGAGTCAGTGTGTGTGGGACCATTACCCCAGTGAGAGTCTGTGTGTGTGTGACCCGTACCCCAGTGAGAGTCAGTGTGTGTGGGACCCCTACCCCAGTGAGAGTTAGTGTGTGTGGGACCCGTACCCCAGTGAGAGTCAGTGTGTGTGGGACCCGTACCCCAGTGAGAGTCAGTGTGTGTGGGACCCGTAGCCCAGTGAGAGTCAGTGTGTGTGGGACCGTACCCCAGTGAGAGTCAGTGTTTGTGGGACCCGTAGCCCAGTAAAGGTCAGTTTGTGTGGAACCCGTACCCCAGTGAGAATAAGTGTGTGTGGGACCCTTACCCCAGTGAGAGTCAGTGTGTGTGGGACCCGTACCCCAGTGAGAATAAGTGTGTGTGGGACCCGCACCCCAGTGAGAGTCAGTGTGTGTGGGACCTGTACCCCAGTGAGAGTCAATGTCTGTAGAACCCGTACCCCAGTGAGAGTCAGTGTGTGTGGGACCCATACCCCAGTGAGAGTCAGTGTCTGTGGAGCCCGTACCCCAGTGAGAATCAGTGTGTGTGGGACCACTATCCCAGTGAGAGTCAGTGTGTGTGGGACCCGTAGCCCAGTGAGAGTCAGTGTGTGTGGGACGTGTACCCCAGTGAGAGTCAGTGTGTGTGGGACCATTACCCCAGTGAGAGTCTGTGTGTGTGTGACCCGTACCCCAGTGAGAGTCAGTGTGTGTGGGACCCCTACCCCAGTGAGAGTTAGTGTGTGTGGGACCCGTACCCCAGTGAGAGTCAGTGTGTGTGGGACCCGTACCCCAGTGAGAGTCTGTGTGTGTGGGACCGTACCCCAGTCAGAGTCAGTGAGTGTGGGACCCATACCCCAGTGAAAGTCAGTGTGTGTGGGATCCGTACCCCACTAAGGTTCAGTGTCTGTGGGACCCATACCCCAGTGAGAGTCAGTGTGTGTGGGACCCGTACCCCAGTGATAGTCAGTGTGTGTGGGACCTGTACCCCAGTGAGAGTCAGTGTGTGTGGGACCTGTACCCCAGTGAGAGTCAGTGTGTGTGGGACCCGTACCCCAGTGAGAGCCAGTGTGTGTGGGACCCGTACCCCAGTGAGAGTCAGTGTATGTAGGAACCGTACCCCAGTGAGAGTCAGTGTGTGTGGAACCCTTTCCCCAGTGAGAGTCAGTGTGTGTGGGAGCCTTACCGCAGTGAGAATCAGTGTCTGTGGAACCCGTACCCCAGTGAGAGTCAGTGTGTGTGGGACCAGTACCCCAGTGAGAGTCAGTGTATGTAGGAACCGTACCCCAGTGAGAGTCAGTGTGTGTGGAACCCTTTCCCCAGTGAGAGTCAGTGTGTGTGGGAGCCTTACCGCAGTGACAATAAGTGTGTGTGGGACCCATACCCCAGTGAGAGTCAGTGTGTGTGGCACCCGTAGCCCAGTGAGAGTCAGTGTGTGTGGGACCCATACCCCAGTGAGAGTCAGTGTGTGTGGCACCCGTAGCCCAGTGAGAGTCAGTGTGTGTGGGACCCATACCCCAGTGAGACTCAGTGTGTGTGGAACCCGTACCCCAGTGTGAGTCAGTGTGTGGGACCATACCCCAGTGAGACTCACTGTGCGTGGAACCCGTAGCCCAGTGAGAGTCAGTGTGTGTGGGAACCATACCCCAGTGAGAATCAGTGTGTGTGGGACCTGTATCCCAGTGAGAGTCAGTGTCTGTGGAACCCGTACCCCAGTGAGAGTCAGTGTGTGTGGGACCCATACATAGAAACATAGAAACATAGAAAATAGGTGCACGAGTAGGCCATTCGGCCCTTCTAGCCTGCACCGCCATTCAATGAGTTCATGGCTGAACATGCAACTTCAGTACCCCATTCCTGCTTTCTCACCATACCCCTTGATTCCCCTAGTAGTAAGGACTTCATCTAACTCCTTTTTGAATATATTTAGTGAATTGGCCTCAACAACTTTCTGTGGTAGAGAATTCCACAGGTTCACCACTCTCTGGGTGAAGAAATTCCTCCTCATCTCAGTCCTAAATGGCTTCCCCCTTATCCTTAGACTATGTCCCCTGGTTCTGGACTTCCCCAACATTGGGAATATTCTTCCTGCATCTAACCTGTCTAACCCCGTCAGAATTTTAAACGTTTCTATGAGGTCCCCTCTCATTCTTCTGAACTCCAGTGAATACAAGCCCAGTTGATCCAGTCTTTCTTGATAGGTCAGTCCCGCCATCCCGGGAATCAGTCTGGTGAACCTTCGCTGCACTCCCTCAATAGCAAGAATGTCCTTCCTCAGGTTAGGAGACCAAAACTGTACACAATACTCAAGGTGTGGCCTCACCAAGGCCCTGCACAATTGTAGCAACACATCCCTGCCCCTGTACTCAAATCCCCTCGCTATGAAGGCCAACATGCCATTTGCTTTCTTAACCGCCTGCTGTACCTGCATGCCAACCTTCAATGACTGATGTACCATGACACCCAGGTCTCTTTGAACCTCCCCCTTTCCTAATCTGTCACCATTCAGATAATAGTCTGTCTCTCTGTTTTTACCACCAAAGTGGATAACCTCACATTTATCCACATTATACTTCATCTGCCATGCATTTGCCCACTCACCTAACCTATCCAAGTCGCTCTGCAGCCTCATAGCATCCTCCTCGCAGCTCACACTGCCACCCAACTTAGTGTCATCCGCAAATTTGGAGATACTACATTTAATCCCCTCGTCTAAATCATTAATGTACAGTGTAAACAGCTGGGGCCCCAGCACAGAACCTTGCGGTACCCCACTAGTCACTGCCTGCCATTCTGAAAAGTCCCCATTTACTCCTACTCTTTGCTTCCTGTCTGACAACCAGTTCTCAATCCATGTCAGCACACTACCCCCAATCCCATGTGCTTTAACTTTGCACATTAATCTCTTGTGTGGGACCTTGTCGAAAGCCTTCTGAAAGTCCAAATATACCACATCAACTGGTTCTCCCTTGTCCACTCTACTGGAAACATCCTCAAAAAATTCCAGAAGATTTGTCAAGCATGATTTCCCTTTCACAAATCCATGCTGACTTGGACCTATCATATTACCTCTTTCCAAATGCACTGCTATGACATCCTTAATAATTGATTCCATCATTTTACCCACTTCCGATGTCAGGCTGACCGGTCTATAATTCCCTGTTTTCTCTCTCCCTCCTTTTTTAAAAAGTGGGGTTACATTGGCTACCCTCCACTCCATAGGAACTGATCCAGAGTCAATGGAATGTTGGAAAATGACTGTCAATGCATCCACTATTTCCAAGGCCACCTCCTTAAGTACTCTGGGATGCAGTCCATCAGGCCCTGGGGATTTATCGGCCTTCAATCCCATCAATTTCCCCAACACAATTTCCCGACTAATAAGGATTTCCCTCAGTTCCTCCTCCTTACTAGACCCTCCGATCCCTTTTATATCCGGAAGGTTGTTTGTGTCCTCCTCAGTGAATACCGAACCAAAGTACTTGTTCAATTGGTCCGCCATTTCTTTGTTCCCCGTTATGACTTCCCCTGATTCTGACTGCAGGGGACCTATGTTTGTCTTTACTCACCTTTTTCTCTTTACATACCTATAGAAACTTTTGCAATCCGTCTTAATGTTCCCTGCAAGCTTCTTCTCGTACTCCATTTTCCCTGCCCTAATCAAACCCTTTGTCCTCCTCTGCTGAGTTCTAAATTTCTCCCAGTCCCCAGGTTCGCTGCTATTTCTGGCCAATTTGTATGCCACTTCCTTGGCTTTAATGCTATCCCTGATTTCCCTAGATAGCCACGGTTGAGCCACCTTCCCATTTTTATTTTTACGCCAGACAGGAATGTACAATTGTTGTAGTTCATCCATGCGGTCTTAAATGTCTGCCACTGCCCATCCACAGTCAACCCCTTCAGTATCATTCGCCAATCTATCCTAGTTAATTCACGCCTCATACCTTCAAAGTTGCCCATCTTTAAGTTCTGGACCATGGTCTCTGAATTAACTGTTTCATTCTCCATCCTAATTAAGAATTCCACCATATTATGGTCACTCTTCCCCAAGGGGCCTCATACAACGAGATTGCTAATTAATCCTCTCTCATTACACAACACCCAGTCTAAGATGGCCTCCCCCCGAGTTGGTTCCTCGACATATTGGTCTAAAAAACCACTGAGAGTCAGTGTATTTGGGACCCGTAGCCCAGTAAGAATAAGTGTGTGTGGTACCAGTACCCCAGTGAGAGTCAGTGTTTGTGGAACCCGTACCCCAGTGAGAATAAGTGTGTGTGGGACCTGTACCCCAGTGAAAGTCAGTGTCTGTAGAACCCGTACCCCAGTGAGAGTCAGTGTGTGTGGGACCGTACCCCAGTGAGAGTCAGTGTTTGTGGAACCCGTACCCCAGTGAGAATAAGTGTGTGTGGGACCTGTACCCCAGTGAAAGTCAGTGTCTGTAGAACCCGTACCCCAGTGAGAGTCAGTGTGTGTGGGACCCATATCCCAGTGAGAGTCAGTGTGTGTGGGACCCGTAGCCCAGTGAGAGTCAGTGTGTGTGGGACAAGTATCCCAGTGAGAGTCAGTGAGTGTGGGACCCGTACCCCAGTAAAGGTCAGTTTGTGTGGGACCCGTACCCCAGTGAGAATAAGTGTGTGTGGGATCCGTACCCCAGTGAGAGTCAGTGTGTGTGGGACCCGTAAGCCAGTGAGAGTCAGTGTGTGTGGGATCCGAACCTCAGTGAGAGTCAGTGTGTGTGGGACCCATACCCCAGTGAGAGTCAGTTATTGTGGGACACGTACCACAATGATAGTCAGTGTGTGTGGGACATGTACCCCAGTGAGAGTCAGTGTGTGTGGGACCCATACCCCAGTGAGGGTCAGTGTGTGTGGGACCCGTACCCCAGTGAGAGTCAGTGTGTGTGGGACCCATACGCCAGTGAGAGTCAGTGTGTGTGGGACACTTACCCCAGTGAGAATAATTGTGTGTGGGACCCGTACCCCAGTGAGAATAAGTGTGTGTGGGACCTGTACCCCAATGAGAGTCAGTGTGTGTGGGACACTTACCCCAGTGAGAATAATTGTGTGTGGGACCCGTACCCCAGTGAGAGTCAGTGTATGTGGGACCCTTACCCCAGTGAGAGTCAGTGTGTGTGGAACCCGTAGCCCAGTGAGAGTCAGTGTCTGAGGGACCCTAACCCCAGTGAGAGTCAGTGTGTGTGGGACCCTTACCCCAGTGAGAGTCAGTGTGTGTGTGACTCCTACCCCAGTGAGAGTCAGTGTGTGTGGGACCCCAACCCCAGTGAGAGTCAGTCTATGTGGGACCCGTACCCCAGTAAGAATAAGTGTGTGTGGTACCCATACCCCAGTGAGAATAAGTGCGTGTGGGACCCATGCCCCAGTGAGAGTCAGTGTGTGTGTGGAACCCGTACACCAGGGAGAGTCAGTGTGTGTGGGACCGAAGCCCAGTTAGAGTTATTTATTGTGGGACTCGTACCCCAGTGAGAATAGATGTGTGTGGGACCCGAACCCCATTGAGAGTCAGTGTGTTGGACAAGTACCCCAGTGAGAGTCAATGTGTGTGGGACCCCTACCCCAGTGAGAGTCAGTATGTGGGAGCCGTACCGCAGTGAGAGTCAGTGTGTGTGGGACCCGTACCCCAGTGAGAGTCAGTTATTGTGGAACCCGTACCTCAGTGAGAGTCAGTGTGTGCGGGGCCCGTACCCCAGTGAGAGTCAGTGTGTGTAGGACCCATACCCCAGTGAGAGTCATTTGTGTGGGACATGTACCCCAGTGAGAGTCAGTGTGTGTGGGACATGTACCCCAGTGAGAGTCAGTGTGTGTGGGACCCATACCCCAGTGAGAGTCAGTGTGTGTGGGACCCGTACCCCAGTGAGAGTCAGTGTGTGTGGGACCCGTACCCCAGTGAGAGTCAGTGTGTGTGGGACACTTACCCCAGTGAGAATAATTGTGTGTGGGACCCGTACCCCAGTGAGAATAAGTGTGTGTGGGACCCGTACCCCAGTGAGAGTCAGTGTGTGTGGGACACTTACCCCAGTGAGAATAATTGTGTGTGGGACCCGTACCCCAGTGAGAGTCAGTGTATGTGGGACCCTTACCCAAATGAGAGTCAGTGTGTGTGGGACCCGTAGCCCAGTGAGAGTCAGTGTGTGTGGGACCCTTACCCCAGTGAGAGTCAGTGTGTGTGGGACCCGTAGCCCAGTGAGCGTCAGTGTGTGTGGGACCGTACCCCAGTGAGAGTCAGTGTTTGTGGGACCCGTACCCCAGTAAAGGTCAGTTTGTGTGGAACCCGTACCCCAGTGAGAATAATTGTGTGAGGGACCCGTACCCCAGTGAGAGTCAGTTATTGTGGGACCATTACCCCAGTGAGAATAAGTGTGTGTGGGACCCGTACCCCAGTGAGAGTCAGGTATTGTGGGAACCCGTACCCAGTATGAGTCAGTGTGTGTGGGACCCATACCCCAGTGAGAGTCAGTGTGTGTGGAGCCCGTACCCAGTGAGAGTCAGTGTGTGTGGGACCCATACCCCAGTGAGACTCAGTGTGTGTGGAACACATACCCCAGTGAGAGACAGCATTCTGTGGAACCCATTCTCCACTGAGAGTCAGTGTGTGTGGGACCCATACCCCAGTGAAAGTCAGTGTGTTTGGGAAGCGTATCCCAGTGACATTCACTGGGTGTGGAATCCGTAACCCATTGAGAGTTAGCGAGTGTGGGACCCGTACCCCAATGAGAGTCAGTGTGTGTGGGACCGGTACCCCAGTGAGAGTCAGTGTTTGTGGGACCCGTACCCCAGTGAGAGTCAGTGTGTGTGGGACCTGTACCCCAGTGAGAGTCTGTGTGTGGGACCCATACCCCAGTGAGAGTGAATGTGAATGGGACCTGTACCCCAGTGAGAGTTAGTGTGAATTGGACCCGTACCCCAGTGAGAGTCAGTGTGTGTGGGATCCGTACCCCAGTGAGAGTCAATGTGAATGGGACCTGTACCCCAGTGAGAGTCAGTATGTGTGGGACCCGTACCCCAGTGTGAGTCAATGTGTTTAGAATCCGTACCACAGTTAGAGTCAGTGTGTGTGGGACCCATTCTCCACTGAGAATCAGTGTGAGCGTGTCCTGTACCCCAGTGAAAGTCACTCTGTTTGGGAACCGTATCCCAGTGACATTCACTGGGTGTGGAATCCGTAACCCATTGAGAGTTAGCGAGTGTGGGACCCGTACCCCAGTGAGAATAAGTGTGTGTGGGACCCGTACCCCAGTGAGAATAAATGTGTGTGGGACCCGTACCCCAGTGAGAATAAGTGTGTGTGGGACCCGTACCCCAGTGAGAATAGATGTGTGTGGGACCCGTGCCCCAGTGAGAATAAATGTGTGTGGGACCCGTACCCCAGTGAGAGTCAGTGTGTGTGGGACCGTACCCCAGTGAGAGTCAGTGTGTGTGGGATCCGTACCCCAGTGAGAGTCAGTGTGTGGGACCCGTACCCCAGTGAGAGTCAGTGTGTGTGGGATCCGTACCCCAGTGAGAGTCACTGTGAATGGGACCCGTACCATTGTGAGAGTCAGTGTGTGTGGGACCCGTACACCAGTGAGAGACAGTGTGTGGGACCCGTACCCCAGTGAGAGTCAGTGTGTGTGGAACCCGTACCCCAGTGGGAGTCAGTGTGTGTGGGACATGTACCCCAATGAATGTCAGTTTGTGTGGGACCCGTACCCCAGTGAGAGTCACTGTGTGGGACCCGTACCCCAGTGAGAGGCAGTGTGTGTGGGATCCGTACCCCAGTGAGAGTCAGTGTGTGTGGGACCGTACCCCAGTGAGAGTCAGTGTGTGTGGGATCCGTACCCCAGTGAGAGTCACTGTGAATGGGACCTGTACCCCAGTGAGAGTCAGTGTGTGTGGGACCCGTACCCCAGTGAGAGTCAGTGTGTGTGGGACCCGTACACCAGTGAGAGACAGTGTGTGTGGGACCCGTACACCAGTGAGAGACAGTGTGTGTGGGATCCGTACCCCAGTGAGAGTCAGTGTGTGTAGGACTCTTACCCCAGTGAGAGTCAGTATGTGTGGAACCCGTATCCCAGTGAGAGTCAATGTGTGTGGGATCTGTACCCCAGTGAGAGTAAGTGTGTGTGGGACACATACCCTAGAGAGTATCAGTATGTCTGGGACCCCGACCCCAGTGAGAGTCAGTGTGTGCGGGACCCGAAGCCCAGTGAGAGTCAGTGTGTGTGGGAAATGTACCCCAGTGAGAGTCAGTGTGTTGGACCCGTACCCCAGTGAGAGTCAGTGTGTGTGGGACATGTACCCCAGTGAGAATAATTGTGTGTGCGACCCGTACCCCAGTGAGAATAAGTGTGTGTGGGACCCGTACCCCAGTGAGAGTCAGTGTGTGTGGGACACTTACACCAGTGAGAATAATTGTGTGTGGGACCCATACCCCAGTGAGAGTCAGTGTATGTGGGACCCTTACCCCAGTGAGAATAAGTGTGTGTGGGACCCGTACCCCAGTGAGGGTCAGTTATTGTGGGACCCTTACCCCAGTGAGATTAAGTGTGTGTGGGACCCGTACCCCAGTGAGAGTCAGTGTGTGTAGGACTCTTACCCCAGTGAGAGTCAGTATGTGTGGAACCCGTATCCCAGTGAGAGTCAATGTGTGTGGGATCTGTACCCCAGTGAGAGTAAGTGTGTGTGGGACACATACCCTAGAGAGTATCAGTATGTCTGGGACCCCGACCCCAGTGAGAGTCAGTGTGTGCGGGACCCGAAGCCCAGTGAGAGTCAGTGTGTGTGGCATCCGTACCCCAGTGAGAGTCAGTGTGAATGGGACCCGTAACACAGTGAGAGTCAGTGTGTGTGGGAAATGTACCCCAGTGAGAGTCATTGTGTTGGACCCGTACCCCAGTGAGAGTCAGTGTGTGTGGGACCCGTACCCCAGTGAGAGTCAGTGTGTGTGGGATCCGTACCCCAGTGAGAATAATTGTGTGTGCGACCCGTACCCCAGTGAGAATAATTGTGTGTGGGACCCGTACCCCAGTGAGAATAAGTGTGTGTGGGATCCGTACCCCAGTGAGAGTCAGTGTGTGTGGGACACTTACCCCAGTGAGAATAATTGTGTGTGGGACCCGTACCCCAGTGAGAGTCAGTGTATGTGGGACCATTACCCCAGTGAGAGTCAGTGTGTGTGGAACCCGTAGCCCAGTGAGAGTCAGTGTTTGAGGGACCCTAACCCCAGTGAGAGTCAGTGTGTGTGGGACCCTTACCCCAGTGAGAGTCAGTGTGTGTGTGACTCCTATCCCAGTGAGAGTCAGTGTGTGTGGGACCCCTACCCCAGTGAGAGTCAGTCTATGTGGGACCCGTACCGCAGTAAGAATAAGTGTGTGTGGTACCCATAAGCCAATGAGAGTCAGTGTGTGTGGGACCCGTACCCAGTGAGAGTCAGTGTGTGTGGGACCCTTACCCCAGTGAGAGTCAGTGTGTGTGTGGAACCCGTACACCAGGGAGAGTCAGTGTGTGTGTGGGACCCGTACCCAGTGAGAATAAGTGCGTGTGGGACCCATGCCCCAGTGAGAGTCAGTGTGTGTGTGGAACCCGTACACCAGGGAGAGTCAGTGTGTGTGGGACCTATATCCCAGTTAGAGTTATTTATTGTGGGACTCGTACCCCAGTGAGAATAGATGTGTGTGGGACCCGAACCCCATTGAGAGTCAGTGTGTTGGACACATACCCCAGTGAGAGTCAATGTGTGTGGGACCCGTACCCCAGTGAGAGTCAGTGTGTGTGGGACCTGTCCCCCAGTGAGAGTCAGTGTACATGGGACCTGTACCCCAGTGAGAGTAAGTGTGTGTGGAACCCGTACCCCAGTGAGAGTCAGCATTCTTTGGAACCCATACTCCACTGAGAGTCAGTGTGTGCGTGTCCTGTACCCCAGTGAAAGTCAGTCTGTTTGGGAACCGTACCCCAGTTGGAGTCTGTGTGTGTGGGACCCATATCCCAGTGAGAGTCAGTTATTGTGGGACCCGTAGACCTGCGAGAGTCAGTGTGTGTGTGAACCGTACCCCAGTGAGAGTCAGTTATTGTGGGACCCGTACCCCAGTGAGAATAAGTGTGTGTCGGACCCGTACCCCAGTGAGAATAAGTGTGTGTGGGACCCGTACCCCAGTGAGAGTCAGTTAATGTGGGACCCGTAGACCTGTGAGAGTCAGTGAGTGTAGGATCCGTACCCCAGTGAGAGTCAGTGTTGGTGGGACGCGTACTCCAGTGAGAGTCAGTGTGTGTGGGACCCGTACCCCACTAAGGATCATTGTCTGTGGGACCCGTACCCCAGTGAGAGTCAGTGTGTGTGGGGCCCGTACCCAAGTGAGAGTCAGTGTGTGTGGGACCCGTATCCAAGTGAGAGTCAGTGTGTGTGGGACCCGTACCCCAGTGAGAGTCAGTGTGTGTGGGATCCGTACCCCACTCAGGATCAGTGTGTGTGGGACCCGTACCCCAGTGAGAGTCAGTGTGTGTGGGACCCGTACCCCAGTGAGAGTCAGTGTGTGTGGGATCCGTACCCCACTCAGGATCAGTGTGTGTGGGACCCGTACCCCAGTGAGAGTCAGTGTGTGTGGGACCCGTACCCAAGTGAGAGTCAGTGTGTGTGGGACCCGTACCCCAGTGAGAGTCAGTGTGTGTGGGACCCGTACCCCAGTGAGAGTCAGTGTGTGTGCGACCCGTACCCCAGTGAGAGACAGTGTGTGTGGGACCCATACCCCAGTGAGAGTCAGTGTGTATGGGACCCGTACCCCAGTGAGAGTCAGTGTGTGTGGGACCCATACCCCAGTGAGAGTCAGTGTGTGTGGGATCCGTACCCCAGTGAGAGTCAGTGTGTGTGGGACCCGTACCCCGGTGAGAGTCCGTGTATGTGGGACCCGTACCCCAGTGAGAGTCAGTGTGTGTGGGATCCGTACCCCAGTGAGAGTCAGTGTGTGTGGAACCGGTATCCCTGTAAGAGTCATTGTGTGTGGAACCCGTACCCCAGTGAGAGTCAGTGTGTGTGGGACCCGTACCACAATGAGAGTCATTCTGTATGGAACCCGTACCCCAGTGGGAGTCAGTGTGAATTGGACCCGTACCATAGTGAGAGTCAGTGTGTGGGACCCGTACCTCAGGGAGAGTCAGTGTGTGTGGGACCCGTACCTCAGGGAGAGTCAGTGTGTGTGGGACCCGTACCCCAGTGAGAGTCAGTGTGTGTGGGACCCGTACCCCAGAGAGAGTCAGTGTGTGTGGGACCCGTACCCCAGTGAAAGTCACTGTGTGTGGGACCCGTACCCCAGTGAGAGTCAGTGTGTGTGGGACCTGTACCCCAGTGAGAGTCAGTGTGTGTGGGACCCGTACCCCAGTGAGAGTCAGCGTGTGTGGGACCCGTACCCCAGTGAGAGTCAGTGTGTGTGGGACCTGTACCCCAGTGAGAGTCAGTGTGTGTGGGACCCATACCCCAGTGAGAGTCAGTGTGTGTGGGACCCGTACCCCAGTGAGAGTCAGTGTGTGTGGGACCCATACCCCAGTGAGAGTCAGTGTGTGTGGGACCCGTACCCCAGTGACATTCACTGGGTGTGGAACCCGTACTCCAGTGAGAGTCAGTGTGTGTGGGGCCCGTATCCCAGTGAGAGTCAGTGTGTGTGGGACCCGTACCCGAGTGAGAGTCAGTGTGTGTGGGACCCGTACCCGAGTGAGAGTCAGTGTGTGTGGGACCCGTACCCCAGTGACATTCACTGGGTGTGGAACCCGTACTCCACTGAGAATCAGTGTGTGCGTATCCTGTACCCCAGTGAGAGTCAGTGTGTGTGGGACCCATACCCCAGTGAGAGTCAGTGTGTGTGGGACCCATACTGCAGTGACAGTCAGTGTGTGTGGGCCCCGTACCCCAGTGAGAGTCAGTGTGTGTGGGACCCGTACCCCAGTGAGACTCAGTTTGTGTGGTACCCGTTCCCCAATGAGAGTAAGTGTGCGTGGGACCCGTACCCCCAGTGAGAGTCAGTTATTGTGGAACCCGTACCTCAGTGAGAGTCAGTGTGTGCGGGGCCCGTACCCCAGTGAGAGTCAGTGTGTGTAGGACCCGTACCCCAGTGAGAGTCATTTGTGTGGGACATGTACCCCAATGAAAGTCAGTGTGTGTGGGACCTGTACCCCAATGAGAGTCACTGTGTGGGACCCGCACCCCAGTGAGAGTCAGTGTGTGTGGGACCCATACCCCAGTGAGAGTCAGTTATTGTGGGACACGTACCACAATGATAGTCAGTGTGTGTGGGACATGTACCCCAGTGAGAGTCAGTGTGTGGGACCCGTACCCCAGTGAGAGTCAGTGTGTGTGGGACCCATACGCCAGTGAGAGTCAGTGTGTGTGGGACACTTACCCCAGTGAGAATAATTCTGTGTGGGACCCGTACCCCAGTGAGAATAAGTGTGTGTGGGACCCGTACCCCAGTGAGAGTCAGTGTGTGTGGGACACTTAGCCCAGTGAGAATAATTGTGTGTGGGACCCGTACCCCAGTGAGAGTCAGTGTATGTGGGACCCTTACCCCAGTGAGAGTCAGTGTGTGTGGAACCCGTAGCCCAGTGAGAGTCAGTGTTTGAGGGACCCTAACCCCAGTGAGAGTCAGTGTGTGTGGGACCCTTACCCCAGTGAGAGTCAGTGTGTGTGTGAGTCCTACCCCAGTGAGAGTCAGTGTGTGTGGGACCCCTACCCCAGTGAGAGTCAGTCTATGTGGGACCCGTACCCCAGTAAGAATAAGTGTGTGTGGTACCCATAAGCCAATGAGAGTCAGTGTGTGTGGGACCCGTACCCCAGTGAGAGTCAGTGTGTGTGGGACTGTACTCCACTGAGAGTCAGTGTGTGCGTATCCTGTACCCCAGTGAAAGTCAGTCTGTTTTGGAACCGTACCCCAGTTGGAGTCAGTGTGTGTGGGACCCATACCCCAGTGACATTCACTGGGTGTGGAACCCGTACTCCAGTGAGAATCAGTGTGTGTGGGGCCCGTACCCCAGTGAGAGTCAGTGTGTGTGGGACCCGTACCCCAGTGAGAGTCAGTGTGTGTGGGACCCATACCCCAGTGAGAGTCAGTGTGTGTGGGACCCGTACCGCAGTGAGAGTCAGTGTGTGTGGGCCCCGTACCCCAGTGAGAGTCAGTGTGTGTGGGACCCGTACCCCAGTGAGACTCAGTTTGTGTGGTACCCGTTCCCCAGTGAGAGTAAGTGTGCGTGGGACCCGTACCCCAGTGAGAGTCAGTTATTGTGGAACCCGTACCTCAGTGAGAGTCAGTGTGTGCGGGGCCCGTACCCCAGTGAGAGTCAGTGTGTGCAGGACCCGTACCCCAGTGAGAGTCATTTGTGTGGGACATGTACCCCAATGAAAGTCAGTGTGTGTGGGACCTGTACCCCAATGAGAGTCACTGTGTGGGACCCGCACCCCAGTGAGAGTCAGTGTGTGTGGGACCCATAAGCCAGTGAGAGTCAGTGTGTGTGGGATCCGAACCTCAGTGAGAGTCAGTGTGTGTGGGACCCATACCCCAGTGAGAGTCAGTTATTGTGGGACACGTACCACAATGATAGTCAGTGTGTGTGGGACATGTACCCCAGTGAGAGTCAGTGTGTGGGACCCGTACCCCAGTGAGAGTCAGTGTGTGTGGGACCCATACGCCAGTGAGAGTCAGTGTGTGTGGGACACTTACCCCAGTGAGAATAATTCTGTGTGGGACCCGTACCCCAGTGAGAATAAGTGTGTGTGGGACCCGTACCCCAGTGAGAGTCAGTGTGTGTGGGACACTTAGCCCAGTGAGAATAATTGTGTGTGGGACCCGTACCCCAGTGAGAGTCAGTGTATGTGGGACCCTTACCCCAGTGAGAGTCAGTGTGTGTGGAACCCGTAGCCCAGTGAGAGTCAGTGTTTGAGGGACCCTAACCCCAGTGAGAGTCAGTGTGTGTGGGACCCTTACCCCAGTGAGAGTCAGTGTGTGTGTGAGTCCTACCCCAGTGAGAGTCAGTGTGTGTGGGACCCCTACCCCAGTGAGAGTCAGTCTATGTGGGACCCGTACCCCAGTAAGAATAAGTGTGTGTGGTACCCATAAGCCAATGAGAGTCAGTGTGTGTGGGACCCGTACCCAGTGAGAGTCAGTGTGTGTGGGACCCATACCCCAATGAGAGTCAGTATGTGCGTGTCCTGTACCCCAGTGAAAGTCAGTCTGTTTGGGAACCGTACCCCAGTGAGAGTCAGTGTGTGTGGGACCCATACCCCAGTGAGAATAAGTGCGTGTGGGACCCATGCCCCAGTGAGAGTCAGTGTGTGTGTGGAACCCGTACACCAGGGAGAGTCAGTGTGTGTGGGACCTATAGCCCAGTTAGAGTTATTTATTGTGGGACTCGCACCCCAGTGAGAATAGATGTGTGTGGGACCCGAACCCCATTGAGAGTCAGTGTGTTGGACACGTACCCCAGTGAGAGTCAATGTGTGTGGGACCCGTACCCCAGTGAGAGTCAATGTGTGTGGGACCCCTACCCCAGTGAGAGTCAGTATGTGGGAGCCTTACCGCAGTGAGAGTCAGTGTCTGTGGAACCCGTACCCCAGTGAGAGTAAGTGTGCGTGGGACCCGTACCCCAGTGAGCGTCAGTTATTGTGGAACCCGTACCTCAGTGAGAGTCAGTGTGTGCGGGGCCCGTACCCCAGTGAGAGTCAGTGTGTGTAGGACCCGTACCCCAGTGAGAGTCAGTGTGTGTGGGACCCATACCCCAGTGAAAGTCAGTGTGTGTGGGACCCGTACCCCAGTGAGAGTCAGTGTGTGTGGGACACTTACCCCAGTGAGAATAATTGTGTGTGGGACCCGTACCCCAGTGAGAATAAGTGTGTGTGGGACCCGTACCCCAGTGAGAGTCAGTGTGTGTGGGACACTTAACCCAGTGAGAATAATTGTGTGTGGGACCCGTACCCCAGTGAGAGTCAGTGTATGTGGGACCCTTACCCCAATGAGAGTCAGTGTGTGTGGAACCCGTAGCCCAGTGAGAGTCAGTGTTTGAGGGACCCTTACCCCAGTGAGAGTCAGTGTGTGTGGGACCCCTACCCCAGTGAGAGTCAGTCTATGTGGGACCCGTACCCCAGTAAGAATAAGTGTGTGTGGTACCCATACCCCAGTGAGACTCAGTGTGTGTGGGACCCGTAGCCCAGTGAGAGTCAGTGTGTGTGGGACCCTTACCCCAGTGAGAGTCAGTGTGTGTGGGACCCTTACCCCAGTGAGAGTCAGTGTGTGTGGGACCCGTAGCCCAGTGAGCGTCAGTGTGTGTGGGACCGTACCCCAGTGAGAGTCAGTGTTTGTGGGACCCGTACCCCAGTAAAGGTCAGTTTGTGTGGAACCCGTACCCCAGTGAGAATAATTGTGTGAGGGACCCGTACCCCAGTGAGAGTCAGTTATTGTGGGACCATTACCCCAGTGAGAATAAGTGTGTGTGGGACCCGTACCCCAGTGAGAATAAGTGTGT